>NW_027362762.1:804721259-805321259 GCF_046119375.1 Phyllobates terribilis
ACAATCATAGTCCCTATGAGGAGGCAAAACTTGCGACTCCTCCTCAGAAAAAACCTTCCAAAAATCCTGAATAGGTACAGGTAATTCCCCTCTTTCCACAGCAGCATTGCGACCGTTACAACATTTATCATAACACTTAGAACTCCAAGACTTAATTTCATTGGTAGACCAGCCCAGTACAGAATTGTGCAATTTTAACCAAGGTAACCCCAAAACCACTGGAGAAGGCAAATTATTTAATACCGCCAAATCCAAATTCTCTTGGTGAATACCATTAATGGTGATGGGAAATTCAAAAACCTTGTGAGAAATACATTTCAAGGGAGAGCCATCAACAGCAACCACAGAAATAGGAGATGACAAAAGTTTGGATTCTAATTTAAATTTTTCCAAAAATCCCTTATCAATCACATTGAGTGTAGAACCACAATCCACAAATACCCGAAATTCAATCAACTCCTCCTGGAATGAGGTGCTTCCAGAAAGAAATACTCCTTTTGAGTTTAAACAAGCTATACGGGCGTAACTGACCTCTTTTTTTTTTTTCTTTGTTCAAACGAAGCACACAGTTCTTAATAAAGTGGTCAGATTTACCGCAATAAAAACATAGTCCCTTAGCAAACCTGCGGTCTTTTTCCTGAGAGTGGGGTGACATCGCCCCAATCTCCATCGGTTCTCCACATTCCGAGCAGACCCTCTGAAAACTAGGAGCTGCCATAGCAGAAGATTTCTTTTCATTAATCCTAGCACGCAGTCTCCTGTCCACACTTATAGCTAATTGCATTGCCTCCTGCAAGGTTTCAGGTTTTGGGAAGGCAATCAGCAGATCCTTAACCCTTTCACCTAGACCAACAAGAAACAGACATTTTAATGCTGAGTCATTCCATTCCACTTCAGCTGACCATCTTCTGAAGTATGTACAATAATTTTCCACATCACCTGATCCCTGCTTCAAACGTCTTAATTCCATTTCAGCAGATGAGACTCGATCAGGATCATCATACAACAACCCCATAGCAGAAAAAAAATCTTCCACAGATCTAAAACACGGATCATTAGGTTGTAGAGAAAAGGCCCATCCCTGTGGTTCTTTGCACAAAAGTGACATTATAAACCCAATGCGCTGTGCTTCATTCCCCGAGGATCTGGGTCTTAAACGAAAATATAATAAACAAGCGTTTTTAAAGGAAAAAAAATCTTGCTGTTTACCATAAAAAAAATCTGGCAGTCCTACCTTCGGTTCGACAAAATGCGCTCCAGGACAGCTACTCACGTGTTGCTGAAGCTCGGCCACCTCCAAAGACAGTCCCTGCAGGCGTTGAGCCAACTCCTGAACCGACACCATGCTGATATCTGGATTTCTTTCCTTAGAGTGTTTTATTTTGGGCTGGACTTACTGTTATGAACTGCTACAAGCACTAAGGAAAGATAGGAAAACTGTCCCTACAATAGGACTAAGCTGATTCCCTACGATGCAGCGGGGGACCTGTTCCTTGTGAACAGACCCGCCTAAGTCCTCGGCTAGTCTGAACGCAGACCTATAGATATAAGGGAGGGGTCCCTACAAGAACTAAGGACTGGGATATAGTTGGACACCTCCTAGCAGAAATTGTAGCAGAGCAAAGACAAACAAACAAAAAGTACTAGTGGTCCAAAGACCAAGCAAACTACAGAGTTAGGTACAAGGCACCTGGCTAGCTTAAGAGTAAATGTAACACTGAAGTCCAGCAAGGCCAGAAGGGTGGAACTGGATTATATAGGCAGAAAGTCATGTGACCAACAAAATAGAAAAAAACTAACAGGAGGGTTCTAACAGCTGGGAAACAAAGAGTCAGTAAAAGCAAAACTGTGCATAATTTGTAATGAAACTCAATTGCAAAAATTATTTTTAACCCAAAATACATGCATTTAAGTAAAAAAAAAATTCCCCAAAAGTTGGCCAACCCATTTACATTTTTTAAATATTCAAAGTTCATTCAGTTAGAAACACTTTTCAATGAAATAAAATGCCTTTGCAGGATTTATTACGTTTTTGGCCCCTTTTTAAAGTCATATTTATTAGAAAATAATTGAGATTGACCTTTCTGACTGAAATAGTTATTTTTTTTCTTTATTACCTCTCAATATAAGATTACCTTTTCATTCAGTCCTCTAGGTAAAAGTATTTTTTCATAAGCCATGGACAATTTTCTCTTCAGTAGTGGACGTAAAGAGGGCCACTTTCTGTGAACCTTTGTCATTTGTCCAATCTCCAAGCATTAAAATGTTGATTGTGAATGACTAAGTTGCAACGAAAATCTTGCCAACGGCTAGGAAACCGCCTTTATATTAAATATGGCATTTGTGCCGATAATTCCTTCTCTAAGATTCTTTTTAACTACTTTTTGTCATGTCAGTTAGAGATCACATGGATTTAACAGATTTTTTATTACCTCTTAATATTGCATGCTTTGGACATTTTCATAATTTTTCACTGTTGCATTTGAAAAGCCATGACTTGTTTATTTTTTCTTTGATATATACAAGCTTTATAAAGGTCTGTTTTTTTGTTTTTGCTGGACAATTTGTATTTTTCAATAGCACCATTTTGGGATACATATCACTTTTTAACTCTTATTAACTCGTTCTGGGGAAAAAAATTAAAACAATAATTCCTCCGCTGTTTCTTTTGTTCTTGTTTTCTTTGTTCAACATGAGGCTAAAATAACAAGTTAACTTGTGAATACCAGTAGCAAATAAATATCCTTTTTTTATGCTTTAGCACTTTTACACAATAAAAAAAGTCATATTAAATCTTGTTTTTGCAAGGCAGAATTAAGATTTTATTAGCCCTATTTTGGGACATTGATTAAATTTTAAAAATGTATATTTTTTGTTGGGGAAATGCAAAAAAAAGAAAAAACAGCAATTTTCTATTGTTTTTTGGATTCTTTGTAACTAATTATGTGCTGATGCTCAAAGTATGCCAAGATTCTTTTATTGGGTCAGAGCTACCCAAGTAAAGCACGAGACCCAGGTAATCACATTATGAGGAGGATTAGGGGTAATGGGCTGGCAAAGAGAACCCCCTTTTACTATTAAATGCCTCTGATCATTGCGCCTTGATCATAGTTTGATCATCAGGACTTTAATCTCTTTTCCAAAGATGAAGAGCATCATAGCAATTACCTGAAACAGCCATCATAAAAACACTATAGGTGGTAGTTAAGGGGTTAAAACCTAAAACCAATTATGAAATTACTTCTGCTCACAGTCGACCTTACCAAAATGTATTTACACAAACTTACATCAAAATGTATTTATTTAAAATTAAAAGGGGTTTCTCTACCAAGTACATTCATCAACAATTCAAAGGATAGCTGCCATAATTATAATCACTGGAGACCGCATTATTGGGATTCACATTGATCACTAGAATGCAGATCATAACACCTCCTTGCTTACATGCTTAACCTTGGCCCTAGTCAAACTTTAACTCACAGTGGTCCTGCAGGTAAAGTGAACCAAAAGGCATAAAACACCCAGTCTAATGATTCTGGACTTAGTTCCTATAGTTGTGCCTGCAGCAACCTTAGACTTATTAGCTATCTTGTTAAGGAGGATAAATTTAGTGAAACATCCCCTTTAATGTAGCAACAATAAATGGAGCAAACCATGATTAAGTCTTGACATCTCCCTGCTAGAGATGAGGATCGAGGTCGTGCCGAATTTACTGATATTTGTGATTTTACGCAAATTTGAAATTTTTGAGATTCGATTCGCAGCACAAAAAAATCTTTCCCAGAAACACTTTACATATTGCTTAAGAATCAGAGAGCGGTTTAACTTTGTTTTCCATTGCAGTGCAGGTTTCCCCATAATGCCCTACGCTATAGCTATGACATCTAGTGGATTATCCTACCCTATACAGCGGTGGTCAGTATCTGTGCCATCACAGATCAGTGGTTCCCAGTGGAACACAGTTTGTACTGCAGAGTCGTCTACCATCTTCAGAGTCACTGAATGTCTTTCTTTCTCCTGTAGAATGTAAGCTGTTATGATCAATGGGGTCATCTCTTGATCTCTCTCTTGTAGAATGTAAGCTCTTATGGTTAGCATGGTCCTCTCTCTTGTAAAGTGTAAACTTTTATGGTCAGTAGCGTCCTTACTTTCTCTCTCTTATCTCCCCCACATGTATTTTCTGAGCTTTCCAGTATTGAGAAATTGTGCAAATCAGGTTTTTGGGGAAAGTTCAGCAAAGTTGGCAAATTTGAATTTTAAAAGGTCTGCTCATCTCTACTCCCTGCCCAGGCGGTTCTCATCACATCACTTTGTAATGAATAACTGAAGATCAGAATAACCTTAGAAGAAGAGTCTATAAAAATGAATTCATAGAATCAGATTTAAAGCGCACCTGTCAGCAGGATTGTGCTCAGTAAACTACATAGACTGTCAGGTGGATAACATTACACTTATTAAAATGATACCATGGTTAATGAAATCCATCCTGTGGTTCTTGTGTAATCTTTACTTTCAGTTTGGAGATAATGATATGCTCGTTCTTCGGGTGGATCTCCATGTGGTGCTCTGCTTACATATTCATCTGCATGCTCTTATGACAGCTCATTGTGCCTTCACTGACCTGCCTCCTATTTTACCTAGCCCCGCACTACTAGATGATTATGTAAAATAGGAGGCAGGTCAGTGAACGATCAGTGATCGGTCATAAGAGCATACAGATGAATATGTAAGCAGAGCACCAGATAGAGCCCACCCCACAGGCCACCCCGGAGCACGAGCATATCATTATCTCCAAACTGAAAGTAAAGATTACACAAGAACCACATGACGGATTTCATCAACCAAGATATCATTTTAATCAGTGTAATGTCGCCAACCTGACAGGGTGTGTAGTTTACTGAGCACAATCCTGCTGACAGGTGCACTTTAATGTCCTGCATCAAAAAAGCCCTTTTGCTTCCTGTACCACCTGATAAGTGTACTATCAAGAAGTTTCTACAAAGTGTGGGGGCTGCGGGAAGAGTAGACTTTTTGCCTCAAACTCCCATTAAGATGACTGTAAATCACCAGTGCCGCTTGGTAAAATGAATTTAATGTTCACATGAGGAAAATAAAGTTTGTGCTCAATATAGGTCATTATTCTTGACAGTATATCCAAAGTGCCAAACAGTTGGTTTAATATTCTCTCAGTGAATATAATTTTTTTACTTTTTTTTTGTGCACAAAAGGTGAGATGTGATATCAGACAATAGTGCAGGCAAAGTAGTATAGCTTTCAAGATCGATTTGTGAAAACCACTTTCTTACTGTGTGAGTAACATAAGATCAGTTAAATATTTTAAAATGTGTGGCCGAGATAAGAAAAGAATTACAAATTCCTAATATTAACTGAAAAGCTGATATTAACTGTTCTCCATTTTAGTGAAATGTCACATTTTATATTCATGGGAATAAAACAGACATTTTTTTAAAATAAAATAATGGCATTTGGATACTTTGTTTAGAGCGCTGGAGGCACTTGAAAGCTATTGATGTAGCAAGCATTATGCGAGACTGTATTATTTATGAAACAAACTGTAAAATAATCACATCACAAAGCTGATGGAGGGACAGCTTTATTAAATTGTGTTTCACCTTTCTGCTTTTCTATATCTTTTTATGTGATTTTTCATGAAAAATACTATTGGCAAGGCATTTTAGGAAACAAAATCACAGTTCTAGGGAATGAGTTCAAAGGAAAAGTCTCATGTGGGCTTTTCAAAAGCAGAGGCAATATTGCCTGTGGGGCATTTGAGGACCAAAGTGGTACTGAAGTTGGATGGATCCCAAATCTGGCCAGCTTCAGAGTGGTGCTTAAAAAGTCTAAGGTTAAATTACTATTACGATGAGTTTTTGACCCTGTGTATTTTTGCTACGCAAAAAAAAAAAAGCAGCATCTTACAGTTCCAGGAAAGTGGATGGGATTTATAGAATCCTATGCCCACTAAGCCTTTTTTTTACACTGGGAAAACTGACTTGTGGGTCAATTTTGAAATCTGTAACATGTCACTTTTATTTGTGGATTTTTGCCTTGGAACTGCATTACATGTGGAAAATTCACAGGTAAAAAATGCATTTAAATCACACGACAGTTTGAATAAAGTTTTGTCAAAGTCAAATACCAGGAAGTATCAGAGACAGTTTTATTTTAGACTTGACACACCACACAGAGACAAAAACTGCAGGTTCAAAAATGTAATAAAAATGCATGTAAAAAAATGCAATCAAAAACATAATGAAAAAAATGCAAGTAACCTAATTTACATAATAGATGCAGAAATGCTGCAGAAAATCACAATAAACTCACCAAATACTCATCCTGGGAATATAGCCTAACAGAAAGACCTGGTAAGCAGTGCAGTTGTGGCTAATGAGTCAGGCAACGAGCAGTGCAAATAAAATGAAAAATCTCCAAGTTCTTGAACAAAGAGGATTTTAAATAAATATTTTTTCAAGAAGTTTGCAATTTTACCTATTAGAAACCTTGAGAATAACCTTTTAAGCTTAATGAAGTTGACTTCAAAATTTAGGCTATTACAAAGATTTAATTTGCACATTGTTTTGACTTTACATTAACATTACATAGTAACATAGTAACATAGTTTGTAAAGCCGAATAAAGACTTGCGTCCATCAAGTTCGACCTGTTAGTTCTGTAATTGCTAAAGTTGATCCAGAGGAGGGCAAAAACCCCAAATGATTTGGCCAATCTTCACCTGAGGAAAAATTCCCTCCCGACTCTGAAACCAGCAGTCAGAATAAATCCCTGTATCAACCTACTATTTTATTTTATTTTTAAGTATACGCTGAAATCTGCCTGGTATCTAGAAATGCATCCAGTCCCCGCTTGAACTGGTGTAGTGAATCCGACATTACCGTCTCCTCACTCAGTGAATTCCATATTCTCACTGCTCTTACCGTAAAGAACCCCTTCCTATGCTGGTGTGAAAACTTTTCTCTTCCAGTCTTAGTGAGTGCCTTCTTGTTACCGTAATATCCCTCCTTTTGAACATATCCCGGGCAAGATCTCTATACTGTCCCCTAACATATTTGTACACATTTATTATGTCCCCCCTCAACCTTCTCTTTTCCAGGCTGAATAGTCCTAGTTTTGCCAACCTCTCTGGGTATTGCAGTCCCTCCATTCCCTTTATTAATTTTGTTGCCCTCCTTTGTACCTTTTCAAGCTCATTTATATCCTTTCTATATATTGGGGCCCATAACTGAGCACAGTATTCCAAGTGTGGTCTGACCAGTGCTTTGTACAGTGGAAGAACAATGTTCTCATCCTTTGCAGCTATACCTCTTCTGATACATCCCATTACCCTGTTTGCCCTTACAGCAGCGGCCTGACTTTGGGCACTCCAATTTAGTTTGCTATCAATCAAGATGCCCAAGTCCTTCTCCATCTCTGAATTCCCCAATGATTTCCCATTCAGTGAGTACTGGTGACTTCCATTTTTCCTTCCCATATGTATGACCTTACATTTCTCCTCGTTAAACCTCATTTGCCATTTAATGCTCCACCTACCAAGCTTATCCAAGTCCCTCTGTAGGTCTGCTCTGTCCTCTTTTGTATTAATTGTTTTACATAACTTTGTGTCATCTGCAAATATTGATATTTTACTATTTATCCCGTTGACTATGTCGTTAATAAAGATATTAAATAACATTGGGTCTAGTACAGACCCCTGTGGTACCCCACTAGTGACGCTTACCCAATCTGAGTATATTCCATTTATAACCACCCTCTGCCTTCTATCCTTTAGCCAGTTAGCTACCCACTTGCAGACATTTTCCCCCAGCCCCATCATTCTCATTTTGTATACCAACCTATTATGTGGCACGCTATCGAACGCTTTTGAGAAGTCGAGATACACGACATCCACTGGTTCCCCCTGATCTACTCGAGAGCTAACCTCCTCGTAGAAGTCAATCAGGTTTGTTTGGCAGGAGCGATTCCTCATGAATCCATGTTGGTTCGGGATTAAAAGATTATTAGCATCAAGATGCTCCGTAATTGCCTCTTTAATGAAGCTTTCAAAAATTTTGCCCACAACGGACGTCAGACTCACCGGCCGATAGTTTCCGGCGTCACTTTTCGCTCCCTTTTTGAATATTGGCACTACATTCGCCTGTCGCCAATCAAGTGGCACAGACCCAGTCTCAACAGAGTCCTTAAATATAAGATATAACGGTCTGTCTATCACATTACTTAGTTCCCTTAGTACCCGTGGGTGTATGCCATCAGGTCCTGGTGATTTGTTTATTTTAATGTTACTGAGGCGTTTCTGTACCCCAGCTTGGGTTAGATTTGTCATACTTAGTGGAGGATTAAGTTTGTCACTTCTCATTTCACCTGTTAGTTCGATTTCCTTTGTGAAAGTTGTCTAAAAAAAATTATTTAATAGATTAGCTTTATCCTCATCTTTCTCTATGATTTTGCCTTCCTCACTTTTTATCGGTCCAATATTATCCGATTTAATCCTTTTACTATTTATATACGTAAAGAACAGTTTGGGATTTGATCTACTTTCCCTAGCAATACGTCTCTCTGTTTCCTCCTTCGCTATTTTTATTTGTTTTTTACAAGTTCTCGTTTTTTCCTTGTAACACATTAGTGCCTCCTTACTGTTTTCCTGTTTTAATCTCTTGAATGCCTCTTTTTTGCTATTTAACGCCCCTTTTACGTTCTTGTTCAACCATATTGGTTTCCTCTTATTTCTGGCCCTTTTATTCCCATACGGTATATATCTCTCGCACTGAGTATTCAGAATTCTTTTGAAGGTTTCCCATTTACTATTCGTATTCCTTTAAGAACTTTGTCCCAGTCAATAAGTTGAAGGATTTCATTCAGCTGATCAAACTTCGCCCTCCTAAAGTTTAATGTTTTTGTTGTTTCCTTATTGATAACCCTACTGAAGGGCATTTTGAAGTCGATAATATTATGGTCGCTATTACCTAGGTGCCCCCCTATCTGTACCTCAGTTATTCTATCAGGCCTATTAGTCAATATTAAGTCCAAGACGGCCTTCCCTCTCGTTGGTTCCTGCGTTAGTTGGGAGAGATAATTATCCTTAATATTTGTCAAGAACCTTTTTCCTTTCTGAGATCTACAGGTTTCTGTTTCCCAGTCAATATCCGGGTAGTTGAAATCCCCCATTACAATCACTTCATTATGTTTTGCTACTTTGTCTATTTGTCCTAATAGCAGATTCTCATTCTCCTCTGTTATATTTGGTGGCTTATAGCAGACCCCCAGTAATATTTTATTATTATTTTTAGTTCCCTCTATCTCTACCCACATGGACTCGACCCCCTCTTCTCCCTCTCCTATATCTTCCCTTAGTCTGGGTTTTAGACATGACTTTACATATAAGCAGACTCCTCCGCCTTTCCCCTGTTTCCGGTCCCTTCTAAATAAACTATAATCTAATAAATTTACCGCCCAGTCGTAGTTATCGTCTAGCCAAGTCTCTGTTATACCTACGATGTCATACCTCTCCTCCGATATAAGCGCCTGCAGCTCACCCGCCTTATTGGTCAGGCTTCTTGCATTGGTCAGCATGCAAGATAAAACTTTGGGGTTATTTAGCATCCTATTCTTCTCTAACGATCTAACTGTACTATCCCCACCCCCCTCTCCACCCTCATTATATTCACTTCTCCCCTTCCCCCTTGCTTGTCTCACATCCCACCTATTTCCTTGGTTTCCCCCCCCGTCTCTAGTTTAAAAACTCCTCCAACCTATTAGCCATCTTCTTCCCAAGCACCGCTGCACCCACCCCATTGAGGTGCAGCCCGTCCCTACGGTAGAGCCTGTAGCCGACCGCGAAGTCGGCCCAGTTCTCCATGAACCCAAACCCTTCTGCCTTGCACCAACTCTTTAGCCACTTATTCACCTCCCTAACTTCCCGTTGGCGCTCCTGTGTGGCTCGCGGGATTGGTAGTATTTCTGAGAAAACTACCTTGGAGGTCCTTGCCCTAAGCTTCCTACCTAGGTCCCTGAAATCATTTTTAAGGACCCTCCATCTACCACTCACTTTGTCATTGGTGCCGATGTGGACCATGACCGCTGGGTCTTCGCCAGCCCCACCCAGTAACATGTCAACCCGATCCGCGATGTGCCGGACTCGAGCGCCAGGGAGGCAGCACACCGTTCGGCGATCCCGGTCTTTGTGACAGATTGCCCTGTCTGTCCCCCTAATAATAGAGTCACCCACTACCAGAACCTGTCTTGCCTGCCCTACACTTCCCCCCTCCCCCTCATTACTGGAGCATACACTCCCCCGGCGGTCAGAGGATCTGTCGTGCTCCAATAATGCCGGTTCTGAACCAGCCTTCCTATACTTCTTCCCTCTATCCCTCCTAACTGTTATCCAGCTCCCTGCCTGTTCAGCCTGCACTTCCCCTCTATGCTCCACCCCCAGTATTGACCCATTGAGTGTCTGCTCGGTGAGCAGCAAACTCCATTCAATGTTGTCGATGCTCCTCAGTACCGCTATCTGAGCACTTAGATCCAGAATTTGGGCTTCCAAGTGCACGATATGCTCACATCTCTCGCAGCAGTATGGATCCTCGAGCGGTTGCTCACGGAATGCATACATTGCGCAAGATGTACACTGCACGGCTCCGGCCAAAATGGACGTCATTCTAAATATGGGGATACAGTCAGTATATATATACAAGTACAAAACACAATTATTTATATATAGGTGTATGGACGGGGATCAATTAGGGATGTGCAAGTGTATCAATTAGATATCGGCGGGGGATCAGTTAAGTATCAAGTATGGACGGGGGAATCAGCTAAGTAGGTCAGGTGGATTAATTAAGTAAAAAGTAAAGTAAAGAAAGAATGAAATACAGTCAGCAATTCAGTCCTAAGTCCTCCCTTCCAAACTCCCTGAATCCAAAGTCACTGAAAAACAAGTCACACACTTACTTTCGTTCGCACTTAAGCTCCGGACACACGCAGCTCGTTCACACTTGCAAACTAAGAGATTTAAAGAGTTGTTTTTTTTTTTTTTTTCTTCCTTTTCCAGCAATGTACCCTTCACCTCAATGCACTTCCAAAGGACTTGATGTCCAACGAGCTGCCCCTTATAAACCCTTAATTATGACCCCTTCCCCTTAATTAACCCCTTGTGAGTAAATCTACACCTCAGGATTTTAGTGCAATGTAGTTAACCCTTAAATACACAGGTAGTAAACTAAGAAACTAAAACTGTAGTGAGAAAATAGGTTTTAAGAAGCCCAATAAATCTAAACAGGTAGAAAAGCACTCAGCAGGTCACAATGCAGCACTCACCGCAATTCACACAGGTATTTTCTGCAGGATTCCCAAATACCTCTTCACTGAAAAACAAGTCACACACTTACTTTCGTTCGCACTTACGCTCCGGACACACGCAGCTCATTCACACTCGCAAACTAAGAGATTTAAAGAGTTTTTTTTTGTTTTTGTTTTTTTTTCTTCCTTTTCCAGCAATGTACCCTTCACCTCAATGCACATTGCCTTGCAGTATCTTAGCTATCCATGGTTACGACCACTAACAACTAAGTGTCACTATATGAGTGCTTGTAACCATGGATACCTAAGCTACTTCAATGTCCTGCACATGGAGTAAGCGACATAGCTAATCAGAAGAACTATACTACATTTCTAATTGGAGGGATTTACTAATAGTATTATTATTATTATACCTACTACATATTGGGATAGGATCTTGGAGATGGGAGTACCCTTTTAAGTCAACAGGACTGCAATATAAGGCACAACACTTAGATAAGATCGGTACTGTTTCTGTTAAATTAATAGCATAACCTTTTTAATTCTGATCCTTAAGAGCAATTTGGTCAGCGGACGCAAAGCATGCTTCAGGAGTGGAGTTGTTTGCTAGTTTTCATAGTCACCGTGAAATGATGTCTGAGAATGAGATCCATTTCAATCATTGTAAGAGTGCTGGTAGCTGACAGTGTCCTCTTTTAATTGAACACTCAGATCCTTTTTAAAAAGTCTCCAACAGTGGAGAACAACTCCAAATTCAGATTTGGGATGTAATTGCTCATATGCATCTAATAAATATCAGCATTAAAGTGCTCTTGTCTCAAAGTGGCACTTTAATGTATTATGCAGAGATATATTTGGGTGTTTTTTCTGCTGAGAGTCATGAAACCTTTTTTGAGAATGAATTCATTGGGTTTTGCTTTTTTATGACCAATGCAGAGACTGAATCATCATAAGGATTATTTTCCACAATTGCTATGATCTCCAGTAATGAAGTATTCCATTACTGGAGATGACAATACTTTTTTTCATTCTTTTTAACTTTTTTTTTGCCATTACATTCATTCCTGTGTCACCAAGCCTTTAATTTCCATTTACCAGTTCCTATAATATGCATAATTACACAGTGCTTTATTATACACTTGAATATTGTAATTAAGTTCCTTATTAGACCTCTTGATACCAAGTATAGAGTATAAGTTTTGCTCTGCAACAGTTTTCCACTAAAATAATTCTGAGTAACTCTGTTACACAAGCTCTACCTCCTGTAAATGTAAAAATAAACATATTTTCTGAATAAATTACCTACCGCAGCTGCAGCTCAGGGGAATATCACCCATAAAGAAAAAAAATGTACACTCCTAAAAATAAATAGTCCACACTGTGCTGATAAAGCAGCATCTGTGCAGCTTATCACTTCTGTGACACATTCAGGAAATTGCCAGAATTTCTCATGCAGTATATCAGCTTTTAATTGCATTTCGTACTATTTTAACGATCAAAAAAACCTTGCAAAATATTCTTCACACCTACGCCTTTGACATTATAGCAAAAAATAAAGTACATTTTTTTCTTGTATTAGTTTTTCTTTTTACAAAGTTATAAATGTAGATTTCTAATTTTACTATTTGTACTAAAATGAAAAAAAAAACATTAAATGGAACTTGAGTCACACTCATAGGGCTCGTGCAGACGACAGTATAACTTGGATGAGTGCTATTCGTCATTTTCTTGGATAGCTCTTGTCCCATTGTTATTCTTTGGGGATGTGCACATGACCAAGTCGGTCAGAGGAAAAAATGACAGCATGCACAATTTGCCTCCAAGAATCGTACGACACTCACCTAGTCAACTCTATGGGGCCGTGGAAAAAATCGGACCACACTCGCATGACATCTGAGTGTGGACCGATTTTCATGGACTGACATTATAGAGAAAGTGGAATAAACTTTTTTTTCTCCACTTCCAAGAAAATCAGATCCCATCTGATCAAACTCTTATGATAGTGTGATCAGAGTGTGATTAGCATAATCAGACCGATTTTCTCAGATGGAGAACATACGGTTGTCTGCACCTGCCATTGTATGGAGACTATAAAATAGTAGAAAGTATCTATTATCTGGTTTGTAGACAAGCTCTGTGGAAACTTGAACTGAAGCAGTATGAGCCCAAAAGGAAACTATTTTGAAGTCCTTTCATGTATGCACCTAGTAAGGTGGTCAGTCCTGCATAGCTGCACATGACTGTTTTTTGCTTGTAAGAAAGCAGAGTCATAAGTAATAAATAAATATATACTTTCTATGGTGCATAACCAACATTGGTTATAATTAGTTTTTTTACCCTCTTTTACAACTTGTATACTGTGGCCATGTACAATTCAATTTCTGCCCCTCACAAATTTATATGTGTTCAAGCTGCACTTACACTTAAGTTCCTTTGAAACATTGTCACTATAACTTTTGACAACTATATGATATATTATTTGTCACTGTACTATGTGTTTTTGGACAATTTATTTAAGGACCAATTATATTGCAACATCTTATATTATCCAATAGATGGCCGCAGCATACTAATGTATGTGATATCCTTTATGACAAAATAGTACCTATTTCCCAACTAGACTTACCATGTTTGGGTTTTCCTTGGCTTATTGTGTTTGTACTGGGTGAGGCGTCACTCTGCTCTGCATGTTCCTCCCAATAAATTTTTAGTGTTCTCTGTTTTTACCATTATCTAATAAAAGTAACCTTTTTACTATATTGGTTTGTCACTCCTGTCTCTTTTGGACACACTGGCGGTATACAGTAGCATTATGGTAAGTAAAACAAGATAGCATGGAGTATTTTGGGGGAGTATTTAAGGGAAACAGTCAATTTTTTAAACATTCTTTATTTTACAAAGTAGGAGACTATGTGTCACAACTTAGATTGTGGAAATACTCCATTCAAGACTGGTAATTTGAATGCTCTGTTCTTATGGTGCTTTAGAATAACAACTGAGTGAAAGATTTTGCAATGGTGGGTGAGGAACCTGGATATCAGTGGCAGCTAGACATCCAATACAGAAGCCAGAAATAGTCATTTACTTTTTCTCTCTTCCTTATCTGTACATTTACATCACTTAAATGAGTGATGAATATATAATGGAGGATAGGTGGGAGCCAGGTCACATCGACAAGCTGCATGCTTTCACTAGACCTGGCACAGAATTGATTTTGACAACTGTCATATTGTCAGAGCTGTTTTCCCCTGTAACTTGAGCTGCTATATCTGCTTTAGATAGAATAGAAATATGTAATGTAAAATAGGAATTAATTTAAATGATCAAGATATCCCCACTAGTGTTGAGCGAGCATGCTCGACACTGCTCAGTACTCGCCCGAGCATCACGCTACTCGGGATGTTCGGCGAGCACCGAGCATTTCCGGGTTAGTCGGGCGGGAGCTCGGGTCTCCGCCCTGCATGTTTGGCGCTCTTTAGAGAGCCAATGAACATGCAGGGATTGCCAGCCAGTCACTGTAATGCCGCAGCCATGTTAGTTGTGGGCATTACAGTGATTGGCTGGCCGCACAGCATCACCTCGAGTATTTAAAACCGGGCGCCGCCATTTTGGACACAGTCGCTCCGGATCAGACAGTGTAGGGACAGAGCTGCTGATTTAGGGAGAGATATATCCTGCGAAATAGTTTGTGTAGGGTCTGTAAAGGCTGCCAGATCAAACAAACAGTCCTTCTCAGGACTAATATCCATCCCAGATATCAGGCAGGCTGGCTGTATAGGAGACGCAGTGGTTATACCAGCAAACGCTGCATTACAGTCCTGTGTTCTCCTGTTGCTGAAATTGCTGGACTTAGCTCCAGGTCTCGGGGGCCAGGAAAAATCCTTTTTTTTTTCATCTAAATTCTCTTTTTTTTTTCCTCCTTCACACTGTACAAATACCCATCTTATTAACCTTTTGGTATCCCCCCCCCCCCCCCCAAAAAAAAAAGTGTGTCTCTGATTTTTCAGACACAAATATATCTGTTGAAAATAGTCTGGTGTAGGCCTGAGAAATACAAGTGTGGTTTTGCAGTTCCATGGGCCATTTGCATCTAAAAAAAACAGTTTCAGTGTGTCGCTCACTGTTCAGCTGCAAATATATATATTTAAAAAAGTCTGGTACACACCAGTAAATTATAACTGTGGTTTTGCTGTTCCACAGTAAAAAATCTCTATTATCCTGTTTTTGGCATTTTTTGCCGTAAAAATAAAAATAATAGTGTCTCCCTGATTTTTCAGACACAGATATATCTGTTGAAAATAGTCTGGTGTAGGCCAGAGAGACAGAAGTGTGCTTTTGCTGTTCCATGGTAAAAAATCTATTATCCTGCTCTTGGCATTTTTTGCCATAAAAAAAAAATAATAGTGTCTCCCTGATTGTTCAGACACAAATATATCTGTTGAAAATAGTCTGGTGTAGGCCAGAGAAATAGAAGTGTGGTTTTGCAGTTCCATGGGCCATTTGTATCTAAAAAAAACAGTTTGAGTGTGTCGCTCACTGTTCAGCCACAAATATATATATTTAAAAAAGTCTGGTATACACAAGTAAATTATAACTGTGGTTTTGCTGTTCCACGGTAAAAATCTCTATTATCCTGTTTTTGTCATTGTTTGCCGTAAAAAAAAAAAAATAGTGTCTCCCTGATTTTTCAGACACAAATATATCTGTTGAAAATAGTCTGGTGTAGGCCAGAGAGACAGAAGTGTGCTTTTGCTGTTCCATGGTAAAAAATCTCTATTATCCTGCTCTTGGCATTTTTTGCCGTAGAAAAAAAAATAATAGTGTCTCCCTGATTTTTCAGACACAAATATATCTGTTGAAAATAGTCTGGTGTAGGCCCGAGAAATACAAGTAAGTTTTTGCAGTTCCACGGTTCAAACCTCTGTATTATCCACTTTTGGGCCATTTGTACCTAAAAAAAACAGTTTGAGTGTGTCGCTCACTGTTCAGCCGCAAATATATGTATATTTTAAAAGTCTGGTATACACCAGTATATTATAACTGTGGTTTTGCTGTTCCATGGTAAAAAATCTCTATTATCCTGCTTTTGGCATTTTTTGCCGTAAAAAAAAAATAATAGTGTCTCCCTGATTGTTCAGACACAAATGTATCTGTTGAAAATAGTCTGGTGTAGGCCAGAGAAATACAAGTGTGGTTTTGCAGTTCCACGGGTCAAATCTCAGTATTATCCTGCTTTTCGCAATTTTTGGCCGTAAAAAATAAATAATAGTGTCTCCTGATTGTTCAGACACAAATATATCTGTTGAAAATAGTCTGGTGTAGGCCCAAGAAATACAAGTGTGGTTTTGCAGTTCCGCGGTTCAAACCTCTGTATTATCCACTTTTGGGCAATTTGTATCGCTCACTGTTCAGCCGCAAATATATATATTTAAAAAAGTCTGATATACATACACCAGTAAATTATAACTGTGGTTTTGCTGTTCCACGGTAAGAAATCTCTATTATTCAGCTTTTGGTATTTTTTCTGTAAAGAAAAACAGTAATATTTTCTCCCTGATTGTTCAGATTGTTTAAAAGAGTCGGGTGTAGGCCAGAGAAATAGAACTGTGATTTTCCTCTTCCACGGTTCTAATCTGCTTTTTATTACCCTTTTTCCATTGATAGTGCGAGTGTAAGCTATTTAACTTACTTTACAATGGGCAAGGCACGTGGCAAGGGACGTGGAAGTGGACGTTCTGGTGATGGTGCGTGCAGAGGACAGGGCCGTGGCCAAGGTGAAAATGTGCCACAACCAACAGCCACATCTTCTCACTCCCACTTCTTGACCGAATTACTAGGAAAGCACAGAACAACACTAGTATTGCGAACTGATCAGTGTGAACAGGTTATTAATTGGATAGCAGATAATACTTCCAGTTACCTGGGCACCACCACCTCCGGCCTGTCTTCCACACGGTCGACTCTTAGTAGCCATGAGTCTCGACAGCATACTCCTCCTCACCCTGATGCTCCTTCCTCCCACCATGCCGAGTGTCATCAGACAGCAAGTGATCCCACACTTGGACACTCTGAAGAGCTATTCACTGGTCCATTTCCAGGTTTGTGCCCCTCGCCTGCTCCGCTTGAAGTGGTGGAAGAGGAGATCCCATGAAGCGATGCCCAAATATTTGAACAGCCACGGCCACAGGAAGTCAACGCTGGCAATTTGTCACAAGAGGTGGACGATGATGAGACACAATTGCCAGGAAGTGAGGAGGAGGATCGTGGTGCGCAAGTGGAAGAGGAGGAGGTGGTCGATGATCTAGTAACTGACCCAATGTGGCAGGAGGACATGCAGAGTGAGGCCAGAAGCACACAGGGGGAGAGAGGCAGAGTACCAGAGAAGAAGCAGTGTGGTGGCCGCAGACAGAAGGCGGGCAACCGCTCCCCGTAACACCAACACGAGGGACGTTGGCAGTACAACTGGTAGGTCTTCCATAGTCTGGCATTTTTTAAAGACTCTGCTGATAACCCCAAAAAGGCCATTTGTACCACCTGCCATGCCAGCATCAGCAGGGGTGACAAAACTACCAGCCTGACCACCACCAGCATGATCAGGCACATGGCAGCAAAGACCCCAACGTTGTGGGTCGAACCCCAGGGTCCACGACCAGTGTCAGCGGGTGTCACCACTGCTTCTTCCACTGTTGTGCGTGCAATAGAACCCCCTGTTGTGTGTGCAAGGCAATCCCCTGTCCATACTGCATGCAAAGATGCCCCCTCCTCTCAGTCTTCACTTGTTATGGCAGTTTCTCAAGAAACAGCATCAACGTCCACGTCCACGTCCCACCGCAGCGTTCAATTGTCCATATCCCAGAACTTTGAACGGAAGCAGAAATTCGCAGCTAACGCCCCACAGGTCACAGTCCTAAATTCGCTCACTTCACGACTGCTTGCGTTGGAAATGCTGCCTTTTAGGCTGGTGGAGGCGGAATCCTTCCGCAACCTAATGGCGGTGGCCGTCCCTCAGTACTCGGTCCCCAGCCGACACTATTTTGCCCGGTGTGCCATCCGCGCACTACACAAGCACGTGTCCCAAAACATCTGCTGTGCCCTCAACAACGCAGTTACTGGGAGAGTCCACCTGACAACGGACATGTGGACAAGTGCTTGTGGCCAGGGACGGTACATCTCCCTGACGGCACACTGGGTAAACATAGTGGAAGCCGGGACCCAGTCGGACCTTGGGACGGAACACATCCTCCCCACACCGAGGATTGCGGGCCCTATGTCAGTCAGAGTTGCCCCCACAGTGTACAGCTCCTGCGCATCATCCTCCTCCTCCTCCTCATGTTCAGCCTCCATCTCAGATATCACCACATCAGTTACAAGCTGGAAGCACTGCAGTACTGCCTCAGCTAAGCGGCAACAGGCTGTGCTGAAACTCCTAAGCTTAGGTGAGAAACCTCACACTGCTTGTGAGTTGTGGACAGCTGTGAAAGAGCAGGCAGATCTGTGGCTGAGACCTCTGAACCAACATCCAGGCATGGTGGTGTGTGACAATGGCCGTAACCTGGTTCCGGCTCTTAGGCGAGATCACACACGTAACATGCCTGGCTCATGTGCTTAACCTCGTCGTTCAGCGGTTTCTTAAATCGTACCCCAAGCTGCCAGATCTGCTCGTCAAAGTACGCCGCCTGTCAGCTCATTTTCGCAAGTCGGCTACAGCTTCCGCCGCCCTTGCTGTGTTGCAGCAGCGTTTGCAGCTTCCGTTACACCGACTGGTGTGTGATGTCCCCACACGTTGGGACTCTACCCTCCACATGTTGCAAAGTATTTGTGAGCAGAAGAGAGCAGTTGTGGAGTACCAGCTGCAACAAGGCCGTCGATATTCAGGTCAGACTCCACACATAAGACCTCAGTAGTGGACCTGGATGTCTGACATATGTACGATCTTGACAAACTTTGAGAAGTCCACCCAGATGGTGAGTGGCGATGACGCCATCGTTAGCGTCAGCATTCCACTTGTCTGTCTTCTGCAACGCTCTCTGCAGAGAATTAAAGAGGAGGCATTACAGCCAGAGTATGATGAGATCAATCAAGGAGCCATAGCAGTCGATTACACACAGCCCAGCCTCATCTCATCCCAACGTGCATTGGGGGACAATGTGGGAGAGGAGGAGGAGGAGGAGGAGAAGGAAGAACTTGCATCATGCGCTGTAGACGGTAGTACCTGTACAACTGTCAAACCGTCGGTTCAGCATGGGTGGCCTGAGGACAGGGGGGGAGGAGGAGGAGGAGGAAGAGGATGAGAGCATGATCAGTCATCATCTTGGTGAGGACACGGAAGTCTTGCCCGTTACCAGTCTGGCACGCATGGCTGACTTTATGTTACGCTGCCTTAACCGTGACCCTCGCATTGTCAAAATGTTGGGTGACAGTCATTACTGGTTGGCAACACTTTTAGACCCCTGCTACAAGGAGAACTTTCACTCTCTTATTCCTGAGGTGAAGAGGTCTACATAAATGGGGCAGTACCAGAAGGCCCTTGCTGCAGAACTGTTAAAAAAGTTCCCATCTGAACACGCTAGCGGCAGAGGTCACAGTTCGTTGACCAACCAAGGCGTACAAGCGAGAGAGAGGCAACTCCAATCCAGCAGCAGGGGAACACTGTCCACATTCTGGGACAGTTTTCTGAGACCCGCCCAGCTTACAGGCCCTGAGGCACGGGATACTCTCACAAGGAGTGGAAAGTTTCAAAAGATGGTGAGGGAGTACCTTGCCGACCGTACCAGCGTCCTCCGTGATTCCTCTGTGCCTTTTAATTATTGGGTATCCAAGCTGGACACTTGGAATGAACTCGCTCTGTATGCCTTGGAGGTCCCGGCCTGCCCTGCAGCTAGCGTGTTATCGGAGCGTGTTTTTAGTGCCGCTGGGGGAATTATAACAGATAAGCACATTCGCCTGTCAACTGACAATGCTGACAAGCTGACCCTTATCAAAATGAACAAGGGCTGGATTGGGCCAGACTTCTCATCACCACCAAATGACAGCAGAGTAACATAATGTCAAATCCACTGTGTTTTTTCGGGAGGTGTATTCACATGCACTGCTTCACACCCACACATGGGTATACGCTTCCTCATTTCGGCTGATTTATGTTCTTCTCCTTATCCTCAGCCTCCACCACCACTATACCACAAGGGTGACTGTGGTCCGTGTTGCCATTATTGAAAGTTCCTCCGTCCTTATTTTTGTCAGCTTTTGCTGGGAAGGCATAAGCAAAGACTGTGGGAGACCCACTTCCCAAATAATGGGAATAATATTTTTAAGATGCTGTACTGCATGGCTCTTGTAAGGGGCATTGCAAGTTCCTCCATCCTAATTTTTGGCAGCTTTTGCTTGGAAGGCAAAAGCAAAGACTATCGGAGACCCACTCCCCAATCATGGGAATGTTTGTATTATGCTGTACTGCATGGCTCTTGTAAGGGGCATTGCAAGTTTCTCCATCCTAAATTTTGGCAGCTTTTGCTTGGAAGGCATAAGTAAATACTATGGGAGACCCATTATCCAATCATGGGAATAATGTTTGTAATATGCTGTACTGCATGGCTCTTGTAAGGGGCATTGCAAATTCCTCCGTCCTAATTTTTGGCAGCTTTTGCTTGGAAGGCATAAGCAAATACTATGGGAGACCCACTCCCCAATCATGGGAATAATGTTTGTAATATGCTGGACTGCATGGCTCTTGTAAGGGGCATTGCAAGTTCCTCCATCCTAATTTTTGGCAGCTTTTGCTTGCAAGGCATAAGCAAAGACTATGGGAGACCCACTCTCCAATAATGGGAATAATGTTTGTAATATGCAGTACTGCATGGCTCTTGTAAGGGGCATTGCAAGTTCCTCCGTCCTAATTTTTGGCAGCTTTTGCTTGGAAGGCATAAGCAAATACTATGGGAGACACACTCCCTAATAATGGGAATAATGTTTGTAAGATGCTGTACTGTATGGCTCTTGTAAGGGGCATTAAAAGAGTCTTGTTAAGCTACTGCGACCTCCACCACTTTTCCGAGGGGCATTAAAAGTGTCTTGTTAAGCTACTGCGACCTCCACCACTTTTCCGAGGGGCATTAAAAGCGTCTTGTTATGCTATTGGGACCTCCACTTCTCTTCTGAGGGGCATTAAAAGCGTCTTGTTAAGCTACTAGGACCTCCACCACTTTTCCGAGGGGCATTAAAAGAGTCTTGTTAAGCTACTGGGACCTCCATGTCTCTTCTGAGGGGCAATAAAAGCGTCTTGTTAAGCTACTGGAACCTCCACGTCTCTTCTGAGGGGCATTTAAAGCGTCTTGTTAAGCTACTGCGACCTTCACCACTTTTCCAAGGGGCATTAAAAGCGTCTTGTTAAGCTACTGTGACCTCCACCACTTTCCCGAGGGGTATTAAAAGCATCTTTTTAAGCTGCTGGGACCTCCACATCTCTTCTGAGGGGCATTAAAAGCGTCTTGTTAAGCTACTGTGACCTCCACGTCTCTTCCAAGGGGCATTCAAACCGTCTTGTTAAGCTACTGGGACCTCCACCACTTTTCCGAGGGGCATTAAAACCGTCTTGTTAAGCTACTGGGACCTCCACGTCTCTTCTGAGGGGCATTAAAGGCGTCTTGTTAAGCTACTGGGACCTCCACGTCTCTTCTGAGGGGCATTAAAAGCGTCTTGTTAAGCTACTGGGACCTCCACCACTTTTCCGAGGGGCATTAAAAGCGTCTTGTTAAGCTACTGGGACCTCCACGTCTCTTTTGAGGGGCATTAAAAGCGTCTTGTTAAGCTACTGGGACCTCCGCGTCTCTTCTGAGGGGCATTAAAAGCATCTTGTTAAGCTACTGGGACCTCCACCACTTTTCCGAGGGGCATTAAAAGTGTCTTGTTAAGCTACTGGGAACTCCACGTCTCTTCTGAGGGGCATTAAAAGCGTCTTGTTAAGCTACTGTGACCTCCACGTCTTTTCCGAGGGGCATTAAAACCGTCTTATTAAGCTACTGTGACCTCCACGTTTCTTCAAAGGGGCATTAAAAGCGTCTTCTTAAGACACTCTTAATTCCACAGCTCTTCCAAGGGGCATTGAAATGATGTTTTTAATTACCTCTAACCTCCACGACTCTTCCAACGGGCATTGCATTTCCTCCTAAGTTTAGTCAGCTTTTTCTTTTCAATGAAAAGGCGAAAACTAAGGGAGACCACCTCCCCAATAATGGGTAGAAGGTTTTTAGTATGCTGTAATCCACGTCTGTTTCAAGGGGCATTGCAGTTCCTCATAATTTTTGGAAAGCCTTCCATTCACTGCTTAGGCCCACAGTGTACAGGAGACCCAGTTGCTATAAATGGAAAAAACGGTTTAGATAAGGCCCTCTGACCTCCATGTCATTTCCAAGGGGCATTGGAGTGCCTCAAAATTTTTGGTAGGCATTGCACTCACTGCATGCCCTATAACTGTGTAGCCGAACCGCACATTTTGTTACAGAAACATATCCTACAAGACATATGTGGTTGACTGGCCTGATATTGATGTGAATGGTCCCTATTCCTCCTGCTCTTTCTCCTTTGCCACTACTAGAGATAAGCGTTGTTCGACTCGAACTGTTCACCAATCTCAAATTCGAGCTGTTTTGGGCGGTGTTCGAGCCGTTCGGCGAACACGAACGATTTGAGAAAAATTCGGCTGTTCGAGGTTATGTTCGATAACTGTTCGTGCACCAAAATCATAACTGGATTTTTTCTCAGTAATGATGAAAATTAATGTTAATACGCAGTTTGAGTGTACAGCGGGGTGGGGGGAGGGGCAGGGGATGGATCTCTGCAGGAATAATGAAGATCTCCATTTTTTTTTCTCTTTCCCGCATTTACAGTGGGGAGGTGCAATCTGTCAGCCTATCAGCAGCGCACACACGGAGCAAAGTGCTTTTTTTCACACAAGCAAGGGCATGTGTCATTGGCAGTGTATGTCACATGTCCTTGCCCTATAAGACCAAGCCATTTTCCCCGTCGCCACCATTTTCTCACTGCCGCAGCTGCGTGTTAGACGGCACCGCTGTTGCTGTGTGCGCTATACCTTGTTAATTTCAAGCCAATTTTCGCACAAATCTACAGATATCTTGGGAGTAGGGAATAGTTGTGATTGCAGTCCTTTTAAGGACTAGGTTACAGCATTTCCTACGACTTTTATCAGGCAGGTCTGTGCTCTTAAATAGATAGATTGTGGGAGTAAAGACTAATTGTAATTGCAGTCCTTTTCAGGACTAGGTTACATCAGTTCCTATCAGTTTTTGCCAGGCAGGTCTGTGCCAGTGCTGTGCAAGTTTTTTTCACAGCATTTGGTTGAATCTAGCAAAGCTAATCCTTTTTGGCCTATTGCAGAGTGTGTTAGTCAGTGGAGTAGCCTATCTGTGTTGCAAGATATACCACCTGTGTATAGAATACCAATTTTTTTACTGCACCTAGTGAAGTAAAATCTTTTGGGCATAGCATCATTCTATTAGTCCATCTATACTGACCTCCATCAGGTTGCAAATTGAATATAATTTTTTTCTGCATCTAGCTCTGAAAAAATATTTGGGCTTCTAGCAGTGTGTGGGACTTGTTCTATTAGTCCATCTATACTGACCTCCATCAGGTTGCAAACTGAATATAATTTTTTTCTGCATCTAGCTCTGAAAAATTATTTGGCCTTCTAGCAGTGTGTGGGACTTGTTCTATTAGTCCATCTATACTGACCTCCATCACGCTGCAAATTCAAAATAATTTTTTGTCTGCATCTAGCTCTGAAAAAATATTTGGCCTTCTAGCAGTGTGTGGGACTTTCTCTATAAGTCCATCTATACTGACCTCCATCAGGTTGCAAATTAAAAATAATTTTTATCTGCATCTACCTCTGAAAAAATATTTGGGCTTCTAGCTGTGTGTGGGACTTGTTCTATTAGTCCATCTATACTGACCTCCATCAGGTTGCAAACTGAATATAATTTTTTTCTGCATCTAGCTCTGAAAAAATATTTGGCCTTCTAGCAGTGTGTGGGACTTTCTCTATTAGTCCATCTATACTGACCTCCATCAGGTTGCAAATTAAAAATATTTTTTATCTGCATCTAGCTCTGAAAAAATATTTGGCCTTCTAGCTGTGCGTGGGACTTGTTCTAGTAGTCCATCTATACTGACCTCCATCAGGTTGCAAACTGAATATAATTTTTTTCTGCATCTAGCTCTGAAAAAATATTTGGCCTTCTAGCAGTGTGTGGGACTTTCTCTATTAGTCCATCTATACTGACCTCCATCAGGTTGCAAATTAAAAATAATTTTTTGTCTGCATCTAGCTCTGAAAAAATATTTGGCCTTCTAGCAGTGTGTGGGACTTTCTCTATTAGTTCATCTATACTGACCTCCATCAGGTTGCAAACTGAATATATTTTTTTTCTGCATCTACCTCTGAAAAAATATTTGGGCTTCTAGCTGTGTGTAGGACTTGTTCTATTAGTC
This sequence comes from Phyllobates terribilis, assembly GCF_046119375.1. Lineage (NCBI taxonomy): Eukaryota > Metazoa > Chordata > Amphibia > Anura > Dendrobatidae > Phyllobates > Phyllobates terribilis. The sequence goes on from NW_027362762.1 coordinate 804,746,096, forward strand.
CATCTATACTGACCTCCATCAGGTTGCAAACTGAATACAATTTTTTTCTGCATCTACCTCTGAAAAAATATTTGGGCTTCTTGCTGTGTGTGGGACTTGTTCTATTAGTCCATCTATACTGACCTCCATCAGGTTGCAAATTGAATATAATTTTTTTCTGCATCTAACCCAGCCAATAGTTTTGGCCTAATACCACAGTTTGGCCACTCAGCTCTGCTCGGTTCCCATCCATTGTTTTTTTGTGCAAACAACTCCAGAGTTGTGAATTAGTTAACCACCAAAATGAGTGGAAAAAGGCCTGCTGCTGGTGGAAAAGGGAATAGGCGTGTTGGGAAGGGGAAAAAAGGTTGTGTCCGTGGGGTAGGTGTTAAAGCAACAGTAACATCTGCAGAAGAAAGACCATTTTCCAGCCAAACTAAAATGTCTACTTCTTTTAGCGGACAATGCGATAAGATCCCTTTCTTACGGCCACGCCAATCGCTACAAATTCCAGATGAGGCACAAAAACAGCAGGTGCTTCAACGGATATCAAGTGCTCTTTTAAGTGGGCTCTCCTCCACATCAACTTCAACATCACAAATACTCCAGTCCTCAAATGTGTCACCCCAATCGCACTTGCTTCCTCACAGCTCCCAAATCTCCAGCTGCCCGTCTGAGTATGAGGTAGAACAGATGGTTGAGTCTGCAGAGCTGTTTACTCATACTATAGCCTGGGAATCAGAGGTAGACTCCAGTGCTTCTGTGAATCCAGACGAGGAAATGATCTGCACTGATGCCCAGAATCTTTATGAGTCGGATCCAGGACCAGACGCAGAAGGTTCTGACCATAATGTAGACCCTCATTCCCAAACTGTAACTCCTGTTGGTGGAGACAATGAGGAAGACGATGATGAGACTCAAATACCTGATTGGAGACACAACTTTAGTTTTTTGTCAGGGCAGGAACAGGTTGGCTCTGAGGACGACGGGTGTGATAACGCACAGGGTGATGATGATGAGGTTGGAGATCCCACTTACTGTCAACCCACAGTCAGCCAAGAGATGAGGTCAGCAGAGGAGGTGGAGGAAGATGCTAGTGACGAGGTCAGGTTGCGCCTTCCTGGACAGAGACGTAGTACTGGAAGCACGTCAACAACTGCATCCTCAAACACAACTCTGCCTCTCACCACAAGTCGTGGTGGCTCTTCAGGTCGCATGGGTGCTAAGCCTTGCATAGCCTGGGCATTTTTTCAGATCGATAAAGATGACCCAACTCGTGTTATCTGTAACATTTGTCAGCAAAAGCTAAGTAGAGGCCAAAAAATACATAGTTTGAGTATTTCATGCATGAACCGGCACATGGACATGAAGCATAAGTTGCAGTGGGAAGCTCAGTGTGCTACAATGCGGCCTAGCCGGCCGGGCCAACCACCGTCTGCCATATCTTGTGCATCCGCGGCCTCTTCATCCTCTGTGACTGGGGGGACAGCAGTCACACCTGTTTTGGGGCGCAGACCTGCCACCTCTTTACCCGCAACAGCCAGCGTGATTGGCAGGTCATCATTTTCTTTGGAGGTGGTAACACCAGCTGGTGTTGAGCGCTGTCCGACATCGATAGCACCACCTTTGGATCAAGGCAACCTAACATGTCCGCCTGCATCTTCCTCACAGACCGGCAGTTTGCCGGGGACACCCTTATCAACCCCGTCTAAGCACAATAGCCAGCCCTCGGTCCCTCAGATGTGGACAAGTAAAAGACCATTTCCGCCTAGCCATGAGAAAGCTAAGAGGTTGAATTTCACCATCTGCAAGCTCTTGGCTACAGAAATGCTGCCTTTCCGCCTGGTGGACACAGAGGATTTTCGAGACCTTATGTCTGTCGCAGTGCCCCAGTACCAGATGCCCAGTTGGCACTACTTCTCAAAGAAAGGTGTGCCTGCGCTCCACCAGCATGTCGCACACAACATCACCGCTTCTTTGAGAAACTCTGTGTGTGACAGGGTGCATTTCACCACAGACACTTGGACGAGTAGGCATGGACAGGGGCGTTACATGTCGCTGACTGGGCACTGGGTAACTATGGTGACAGCAGGACAAGGGGCTGCTGTCCAAGTCTTGCCGTCCCCACGAGTTGTGCGTCAATCCTCTTTATTTCAAAGTTCCTCCACTACTTCTGCCTCCTCAAGCTCCTCTCGGTCTTCCACCTGCACCCAAAGCCTGTCTGGTCATGCCACAAACTTTCTAACTGCGCAGAAGGGATCCTGCACACCTCCTTACTATGCTGGCAGTAGGGCTCAACGTCATCAGGCGGTTTTTACTTTGAAATGTCTGGGAAATGTGAGTCACACAGCTGAGGAATTGTGGTCAGCTCTAGAGAACCAATTTCATGAATGGTTGTCTCCACTGGACCTGAAACCAGGGAAGGCCGTGTGCGACAATGCTGCAAACCTGGGTGCGGCCCTTCGCCGGGGCAATGTCACACACGTGCCTTGTATGGCTCACGTGTTGAACCTGGTTGTCCAGCAATTTTTAGCCCACTATCCCAGACTAGATGGCCTTCTGCAGAGGGCACGGTCGATGTGTGCTCACTTCCGCCGTTCGCATCCCGCAGCTCAGCGACTTACATCTCTACAGAAGTCGTTGGGCCTGCCACTTCACCGGCTAAAATGCGATGTGCCTACCCGGTGGAATTCAACTCTGCACATGTTGCAGCGACTGTGGCAGCACCGACAAGCCCTGGTGCAATACGTTCTGACGTATAGCCTGGGCCAACGAGATCCAGAGGTGGGGCAAATCACGCTGGAGGAGTGGTCTCAGATCAGGGACCTATGCACCCTTCTGCACAGATTTGAAATGGCGACGAAGATGTTTAGTGCTGACGATGCCATTATCAGCATGACTATTCCGATGATTTACATGCTGGAACACATGTTAAACAGAATTCGGAGTCAGGTGGTGGCACAAGAGGAGGTGGAGGAAGTAGAGGAGGAGGAGTTGTATGCGGAAGGGCTAACATCTGCAAGGTCCAGACGGTCGGCAGCACCATGGCGGCAGGCATGTGAGGGTGGGGGAGATGGTTTTACCAGGGCGCATGGTAGCAGCCAAACTAGTGAGGAAGGTGCAGGAGCCCAGGAAGAAGTGGAGGACGAACTGATGGAAGACTCATCAGATGAGGGAGACCTTGATCACATTTCTGTTGTGCGAGGTTGGGGGGAGAGGACAGAGGAAGGAAGCATGATTGTTACCTCGCCACCAACACAACAGGGACTTGGTGCTCCTGGATGCGCAACACACATGAGTGCCTTCTTGCTGCACTACCTGCAACATGACCCTCGAATTGTGAGAATTAGAAATAATCCTGACTACTGGGTTGCCACACTGTTAGATCCCCGGTACAAAAGTAAATTTGCAGAAATTATTCCTGCCATAGAAAGGGATGCACGCATGCAGGAGTATCAGCAGAGACTGTTGCAGAATCTTACATGTGCTTTTCCACAAAACACCAGTGGTGCACGTAGTGAATCTCACAGTTCCAACTTACCAACCGTGGGACCGTCAAGTGTTCAGCACTCAAACCATAACAGAACCACAGTATCTGCTGGTAACATCAATTTTGCAGAATCATTTCACCACTTTTTTAGCCCATCCTTTGCAAGGCCACAGGAGACAAGAAGTCTGACACATAGTCAACGCCTAGAGACGATGGTACAGGAATATCTCCAAGTAAACATTGAAGCCATGACTGTGTCACTGGACCCTTGCTCTTTTTGGGCTTCCAATCTGGATAAATGGCCGGAGCTAGCCACTTACGCCTTGGAGATCTTGTCATGCCCCGCAGCCATCGTTCTGTCTGAACGTGTGTTCAGCGCTGCTGGTGGTGTGCTGACAGATAAGCGCACGCGGCTCTCCACTGATAATGTAGACAGACTCACGTTCATAAAGATGAACAAATCATGGATCCGAAATGACTTTTCTACCCCTATGTCATCCTGGGGAGAGTAAAAGCTTGATGATTGGTTAAAATCACCCTACCAACCGTTTTAAGCTTTCAAATTACTAATCATGTTTATCTGTATCTTGGCTGGAAAATAATTTGGGCTTTGTAGCAGTGTGCAGCACTGATTCTATTAGGCCATCTATAATAAGCTCCACCAGATTTAAAATTACTAATCATGTTTATCTGTATCTTGACTGGAAAATAATTTGGGCTTTGTAGCAGTGTGCAGCACTGATCCTATTAGGCCATCTATACTAAGCTCCACCAGATTTAAAATTAATAATAATTTTTAGCTGCATCTAGCCCGGAAAATAATTTTGGGGCTCCGAGATGCGCAAGACACATAAGTGCCTTCTTGCTGCACTACCTGCAACATGACCCTCATATTGTCAGAATTCGAAGTAATCATGACTACTGGGTTGCCACACTCTTAGATCCCCCAAACTTTTTGATCAACCTTTTCATTTTAATAAAGACCAAAAAAATGGTCATTTTTGAAATTAAAAGCATTAGCAGGTTATTAGAAACTGAAATCAAACAGTTTTCAACTCAAACTTTATTCTAGGTGATGTTACATTTTCACATAGGACCCCTTGTTCGAAAGGAGCTTCTGAACTCTCTCGTCCATTGAATTTGTCAAGTTTTGGATGGTTTCTGCTTCAATTTTTTTGCATGAGGACAGAATACCCTCCCAGAGCTGTTGCTTAGATGTGAACTGCCTCCCACCATCATAGATACTCCTTTTAATGATGCTCCAAAGGTTCTGAATGGGGTAGAGGTCAGGGGAGCATGGGGGTCACACCATAAGTTTGTCCCCTTTTATGCCCATATCAGCCAGAGATGCATATGTTTTATGTGCAGCATGAGATGGTGCATTATCATGCAAAAAAATGATCTTGCTGTGAAATACACGTTCTTCTTCTTGAACCATGGCAGGAAGTGCTGTTTGAGAAAATCCACATACATTATGGAGTTCATCTTTAGCGCCTTCAGGGACCCTAAAGGGGTGGACAATCTCTCTCCCCATGATTCCAGCCCAAAACATTACTCCACCTCCTCCTTGTTGGCGCTGTAGCCGTGTTTGCGTGGGGTGTCCATCAACCAGCCATCCTCCACTCCATCCATCTGGACCATCGAGCGCTGCACGGCACTCATCCGTGAACAAAACAGTTTTGAAATCAGTCCTCATGTAATGTTTGGCCCACTGGAGCCGTTTCTGCTTGTGTGAAGTGGATAGAGGAGGTCGACAGGATGGCGTATGCACAGCTGCAAACCTCTGAAGGACCCTGCATCTTGTTGTTCGGGGGACGTTGGAGGCACCAGCAGCTTCAAAAACTTGTCTGCTGCTATGACAAGGCTTTTTTGCCGCTGCTCTTTTAACCTGACGTAATTTCCTGTAGGAAAGAGTCCTCAATTTGCCCTTATCAGCACGCACACGTGTGTACTGTGAATCAGCTACATACTTCTTGATTGCCAAGACACTTCATCCTGATCATCGCACAATGTTGATTGTAGTCATGCCTTGACCTAAACACTCCACAATTTGTTGCTTCTCAGCAGCCGACACATCCTTTTTCTTTCCCATTTTGGCAGAAAATGTAGGCTGCTTAATAATGTGAGACAGCCTTCTTAAGTAGTCTTGCCTTTCATTGGACACACCTGCCAAACTAATTAGCACAGGTGTCTGCAATTGCTTACAGTGATATAAATAGCCCTGACACACATCACCATCAATGAGTTTAACTGACAAACAAACAAATTCTTCCCTTATCACTCCTAAACACTTTTTGCATAATAATTTGGAACACAGTGTACATGTGCTTTTCCACAAAACACCAGTGGTTCACGTAGTGAATCTCACAGTTCTAACTTGCCAACCGTGGTCTGTATGAAGTTGTTCAATAAAGGGCCCAAAATTAAGATAACATAGATGGGAGAGGTCTCTATGAATAGGAATTCCTAAGTATTTGATTCCCTGTGAGGGCCAGGCAAAGGGAAAGTTGGACTGGATGGAATACTATATGGATTTGTGGAGGGAGACATCGAGGGCCTCAGACTTCGCTGCATTGATTTTAAAATTTGACCATGTAACAAAGTGATCTATTTCAGCCATAACAGCAGGGATGGATATATGTGATTGAGTGATATATACTAGGACATCATCAGCAAATAGAGAGCACTTGTACTCGGTGCCTCCCACCTCAATCCACCTAATATTGGGGTTATGGCGAATTGATGAGAGCAGGTGCTCCGTCACTAGGATGTATAAGAGAGGGGACAGAGGACATCCCTGCCTTGTCCCATTGGTGATTGTGAAAGGTGATGAAAATGTTCTGATGCACCCCCTGGGCCTTGGGACACCCGGAGCCGAACCCTTTTTGGTGGATGCTGGTGGTTGTAGTCTTCGTGGCGGCGACCCGGTTCCGTGGCTCAGGGTGGTCAAACCAGTGGCGGAACTATTTATGTGGTTTTGATGTTTAAATGTCCGACTACGCCACCCGTGGATTGCGGTCAGAGTGAACCGCCGCTGCAGGGCAGACCGCTGAGGCTGGTGTTGTGGGTGCAGCAGAGCATAGTATAACTCCCCACGGGAGGAGTATAGCCTCAGGGCAGTGTATGCGGAGGATGGGGGTGATGGTGCAGGGCAGCAGCAGTAACGACACGGAGTCAGTGATGCAGTCCAGGGCCTTTACTCACAGTTCTTATTATCCAGACCACGTCTGCAGGTAACGGCTGCCCACGTCGTACTGTGCTCACCAGGTGAGGGGCTCAGACAACTCCCAGATAACTTTGGAGCGCTTCACAGGACCCCCTTTGTGTGTCCTTTGTCTGGCCTTTCTTACCAACCCTTCTGTCCAGCTGCCTCGGGCCTCCTCTTGGTAAACTTGGCGCCAGTTTCCCTGACCCTATGTGGTGCCTTCCTAGCGGGTGTAGCGAGGGGCTGCGCCACATAAAATGTCACAGCCTCCGGTTTCTAGCTGAGGGTCGTTTCCTGCCTCCACTAGTTTCGGGGACCGGTCTCCCCCTTTGGCCTGACCCCTCCACGCAGGTGGATTCGGGCGTGCGGTGGCGACTCGCCCGTCCGCACCCCTGGGATCCCTTCATTCCTCGTTCCTGGAGCCTTCTCCGCTCCTCTTCCTTCCTTCTCCCTCTTCCAGGCCTAGGCCTCTGTTACTAGGCCCGCCTCCGGAGCAGAGCTCATGCAGAGCCCCTGCTCCCTGCCACTTCTGCTCAGACTTCTCTGCACTGAACTAAGATGTTGCCCACCTTTTATACTCCATTCTCAATGCACCCAGGAACTGCTTCCTTCCTGCTCCTGCACTACAGGGTTCCCCTTCCTCAGTGTTCCCTCCCCCCATTCCAGCCAGGGACAGGGACTGTCGTGCCCATCTCAGAGGCATATTGGTCGCCCTGCCCCACGGCAATGTGGTGTAATGCATGCAGGTGTCGGGTCCTGATCCACACTCCATCCTTACCTGAGAGTGAGATATCACACCTCTGGGTGAGGTGCAATACCTCTGTAGCAACCGAGCACTCAGGGTGCTACAGTTCCATTTATCTTCAGCCTAGGTGACGTATTGTGATACAGGGTCGTGATTTTGGCTATAAAAGGGTCCCCTAGACCCCTACCCCAAGCTTTTTAAGAGAATCATATATGGCGTGCCAGGAGACTCTATGGAATGCTTTCTCAGCATCCAACGAGAGTATCTAATTACAAATTTTTAACTGCATCTAGCCCAGGAAATACTTTGTGCCTAGTAGCAGTGTCTGCTAGTCAGCGGATTATCCCGGCTGTTAAGCGAGCTACACCACCTGTAGTTTGGACACTTAATTTTTTCAAAGGAAATGCTTCGGGACCACGGGATACTCAGTGAAGAGCATCAGGAGGCACCCCAAGGCATAGGGGCTGGGACTGGCAGTAGGATGCCTTGCGGTGGACAGCCGAGCTCGATCCTTATAAAAGCTTTTTAACTGCAGCAGCTTTAGTGGACGCTACTGGGGCTGGAATTACGCGGCTGCTGGCATGAGACTTGCCCTCCAATAGATCCTTATAAATGGATTTAAAGTGTATTCATTCAAATTAGAGAGACAATTTAAATTAAAAAGCTTAGAGCTGCCTCCACCACAGGGGGGCTCGCTCGACCCACCAGCGGACAGGCACCAGTATTGGGAGAGGGGGGCTGGCCGTCAGGGTTCACCGCGACTCTGGCACAAACCCGGCGACACGGAGGTGGCACGGGCAGGAGCGGACTGAATGTGTCGGCTTCTCACTTTTTGGATTTTAGAAGGGCATGACATGCCTATATCTGTGTCTCCCCCTCCTTTTACTCCTCCACCTCTTTTCTTTTCGCATGACTATATGTACTTGTCACTTTTCCATGTGTTAGTTGTGTCTTCTGAGCAGTTTGTCAGCTTTTGGACACCTTTGAAGGTGTTTTCTATGTGTTTCTATGTGTTTTTGTTTGCCTGCCATTGGTTTTAACGGTGTTCGAAGGTGTTCGACGAACAGTTCGACGAACAGTTTGGCGAACACACGGGTGTTCGACGAACCGAACCGAACTCGAACACTACGGGGGTGGCTCAACACTGCTAAGCATCTCTGGGAACTCCTTCAAGATTGTTTGAAGACCATTTCCAGTGACTACCTCTTGAAGCTCATCAAGAGAATGCCAAGAGTGTGCAAAGCAGTCATCAAAGCAAATGGTGGCTACTTTGAAGAACGTGTTAATTCATAGTTTTGATGCCTTCAGTGTGAATGTAAAATTTTCATAGTCATGAAAACACAGAAAAATCTTTAAATGAGAAGGTGTGTCCAAACTTTTGGTCTGTACTGTATATATATATATATATATATATATATATATATACAGTGAAGAAAATAATTATTTGACCCCTTGCTGTTTTTATCAGTTTGCTCACTGACAAACACATGAACAGTCTATAATTTTAAGGGTAGGTTAATTTTAACATTGTGAGATAGAATATCCAAAAAAAGTCAATAAAATCACATTGTATAAATTAGATAAATTTATTTGCATTTTGCAGTGTGAAATAAGTATTTGATTCCTCTGGCAAACAACACTTAATACTTAGTGGTAAAATCCTGACAGCAGTCAGACGTTTTTTGTAGTTGATGATGAGGGTTGCACACATGTCAGGAGGAATTTTGGTCCACTCCTCTTTGCAGATCATCTCTAAATCATTCAGATTTTGAGGCTGTCACTTGGCAACTCGGAACTTCAACTCTCATAAGTTTTCTATGGGATTAAGGTCTGGAGACTGGCTAGGCCACTCCATGACCTTAATGTGCTTCTTTTTGAGCCACTCCTTTGTTACCTTGGCTGTATGTTTTGGGTCATTGTCTTGCTGGAAGACCCAGCCACGACCCATTTTTAATGTCCTGGTGGAGGGAAGGAGGTTGTCACTCAGGATTTTACGGTGCATGGCTCCATTCATTCTCCCATTGATGTGGTGAAGTTGTCCTGCACCCTTAGCAGAGAAACACCCCCAAAACATAATGTTTCCACCTCCATGCTTGACAGTGGGGATGGTGTTCTTTGGGTCATAGGCAGCATTTCTCTTCCTCCAAACACGGCGAGTTGAGTTAATGCCAAAGAGCTCAATTTTTGTCTCATCTGACCACAGCACCTTCTCCCAATAACTCACAGAATCATTTAGGTGTTGATTGGCAAACTTCAGACGGGTCTGTACATGTGCCTTCTTGAGCAGGGGGATCTTGCGGGCACTGCAGGATTTTAAACCTTTAAGGCGTAATGTGTTACCAATGGTTTTCTTGGTGACTGTGGTCTCAGCTGCCTTGAGATCATTAACAAGTGTAGTTTTAGGCTGATCTCTCACATTCCTCATGATCAAGGATACCCCATGAGGTGAGATTTTGCATGGTGCCCCAGATCAATGTCGATTAACAGTTATTTTGTATTTCTTCCATTTTCTTACTATTGCACCAATAGTTGTCTCCTTCTCACTCATCGTCTTACTTTTGGTTTTGTAGCCCATTCCAGCTTTGCACAGGTATATGATCTTGTTCCTGACATCCTTAGAAAGCTCTTTGGTCTTGCCCATGTTGTAGAGGTTAGAATCTGACTGATTAATTGAGTCTGTTGACAGGAGTCTTTTATACAGGTGACTATGTAAGACAGCTATATTTAATGCAGGTAACAAGTTGATTAGGATCATCTAACTAGTCTGTAGGAGCCAGAACTCATAATGGTTTGTAGGGGATCAAATACTTATTTCTCACTGCAAAATGCAAATAAATTTATCTAATTTATACAATGTGATTTTCTTGATTTTTTGGGGATATTCCATCTCTCAATGTTAAAATTAACCTACCCTTAAAATCATAGACTTTTCATGTCTTTGTCTGTGGACAAATTTACAAAAACAGCAAGGGAACAAATAATTATTTCCTTCACTGTATATATGTATATATACATATTTGTATGTGTTAAATATTCTATATGTAGCAATTACAAAATGGTAATCAAAAGGATTAGAGTCAGCTCATCCACTTGTAGATCCGTTTGAAGGAAAGACCGCGGTGCTGCATTGGAAACATCGAGGAGTAAAGGGAAAGATTCCATCATTCGGATTGAATAAAAACTGGTATTTTTTAGAAAAGTATTAAAAACTGATATTATCAAAATGTCACAACCAACGAACTTGGTATTAGCGTAGCAAACGCGTTTCAGACTGTGGGTCTTTATTCATTGCAATGAATGGAATAACCATTGGACATAGTGTTGTATTACTATAACACCGGTATATCACTGTATATAATTATATTTACTTTTTTAGAATATAACATGAGAGAGAAATATTTATAAAAACGGATGATTTGATGAAACTTTTATTTTATGGCTATAGCTATCACTAAATTATTGAATTCACAATGAACCAGTCGCAAATATTTGAAATAAAGAAACTCACCCTATATATACACTATATAATGAATTATTGGAAAATTATTGTACAGTAACTTAAATGTCAATCATTAACACAAACAAGATATTTATACCTCATTGGAATAGGATGGCGAGTGATGAGAAAGGAAATCACAGACCCAACGCTTTATTAAAAGAACTAAAAAGGGCAGAGAGATGGAGACACTGTAGAATCATCCTTTATATAATAATACAGTCTCTGAGCAGTCAGGGGATAAGGCATTATACTGTACACAAGCGGATTTGGGATCTGTAATACATGCATTCCAGCATCAAATAATGCAGTTTGTTCTTTAAATTCCATTTTATGGAACCAAATTCTGCCTTAGAGTTACTGAATTGTAGAGAATGACTCCCATTTCATCAACCCCCCAAAAATTAAAATAGACAAATGCAGAATAGTACTGTTTTACAAACTGTATAAGAAGCCAGAATTCACACACTGCTCCAAAGTCAGAGATGATCATGCCTTAAGTAGTCTCTGAAGAACCAAATGGCATGGATGGTTATACTTGGTCATGAGTTTATCATATGGGCTCTGTGCAAAAAGGCTCTGCCAAAAATAAATTACCACCACGCATGCTCAGTGATAGGACTCCATAGTAAGGTTAATTTTAAAGAAAGTCATTATTCACATTGTCATTTAAGCTGCAAATTTATGATGCTCCCAGTTTTGCTGGTGTTATTTCACATTGGCGTGTCCACATCTTTCTCTTTCAATTAGAACAACTCAATGGAGCATTGCACTATGAGAGCAACGTTTTCTAACTGAATAGATAAGAAATGAATAAAGTAGCAAGGCACCTCAATAATACTGGTGAAACACAAAAGGGAGATATTTAATCAAAATCTTATTCCTTTGTAAAATTCTCCAGTCTTATCTTCTCCCATTGCCATGGACCATCAGCTTTCCAGCCTGGAGACCATAAAATATAAAAGCTCTTTCATTCTAACTATAATTTCTTTTCACAATACCGATAATTAACTGTGACATTTGTAGGTCTGTCTGCCTAAAAGAACGTAAGATAAGACTTTAGAAGAATATGTGATGTACTTGAACTGGATCTGCAACATTCAGAGAAACAGAATATTGCCTCATTCCTACCATATTTCTTTCTATTTCTAGAGGGAAAAGCTAAAATATTTTTTGTAACAAAATCTGATAAGAAATAGATGGCTTTTGATTCCATAAGAATATGGCCTAGTTTGGAATTAAACACCAAAGCCATTTTTTGGTCAATTGCATATTACGAAAGCAATACCTGTTTTTTATTTCTCTGTCAACATAGCTATACGAGGACTTTGTCCTCCGGAATGAGTTGTATTTAATTTAATAACATTATTTTGGGGGGGCATATAATTTATTGAATTAATTTTAGTATTTTTTGGATGGGAATAAAGAGAAAAATAGCAATTCCCCTAGTGTTTTTACTAGAACTGTTTTACAGCATTAACTGTGCAGTATAATAATATAATAACTGTATTCAATTATGACCATACCAAATGTATACACGTGATATAGTGTGAATGCATTACAGGACCATTATATTTTTATGTTTCCGGCAATGTAGCTTTATTCATTTTGGGTACCATTTTGGGGTACTTTAGACTTTTTGATTACTTTTTAAAGACTGATAACTTTTTTTTATCTATTTGTTTACTTAAGGAACCAAAGAGTAGTGACGCAATGCAAAAATAATTAATCCAAATGCACATGTATAGATAAAAGACCAACAAATAAAAGTGTGAAGTATATGAGTAATTACATATTCAATAAAAAAAAATATGCATATAGCCTTAAAGGGAATTTGTCAGCAGGTTTTTGCTGCGTAATCTGAAGACAGCAGGAGATAGGGACTGAAACACAGATTTCAGGGATGTGTCATTTATTAGGCTGTGTGCTGTTGTTTACTTACAATGAAGGTTTTATCACCTGACTACAACTCACTTGACTGCTAGGCTGACCATACCCTCTGATAAGCAGCTCACTGTCAATAGAAAATGTACACAGAAAGCTGTGGTGTGGGCTGGGGCAGCTTTCTGAGTTCTGCTACATGTCACATTTAAAAACTCTGATTGTGTCACAAATGCTGCACTCAGCAAACTAAGTGACACATCACTGGATTCAGGGTATCTTTTTCTACATTATTCTGCTTTCAGAAGAGGTAGCAAAACCCTGGTGACAGATTCCCTTTAATTAATTGGATAACATTAAAAAGAGGCAAAAAATGCCAAAATACACAGATACATAAAAAAAATGATGGATGAGCCACCAAAAAATAACAAAGATGTAAGGCAAAGGAATCACCTCAGAAGCAAGGAATGCAAAGATTAAAGACCAGGGTATTGAAGATGACAATAGAAAACAAAAAAAGTTACCCTGATAGGAGCACTGATTCCACCAATGCTGAAATAGTAAAGTTTAAAAATGTTGTTTGGTGGCATACTTTACTATTACAGCATTCGTGGTATCAGTTCTCCTGTCTGGGTTACTATTATATTAAAGGTGAAGTCTTTTACTGTCAAAACTGTAATGCTCTTGTTATGCACAAACAATAAATGTTCACAGAGCAATCGTCCATGGTATGCAATTATTAATATTTTTATTATTATTTAAAAATTCTATATTCACCTTGCAAATTTGGAGCTATTGTTTTATGATTCATTTTCTTTGTCACCACTGAATGAATGGACATGCATAAAGGGAAATTATACAAACACAATTTCTAGATAATGAAGTTAACATAGCAATCCATATGCTTTAGTATGATCCCTGTATTTCTGTTGGAAGATCAACTGCATGAGAAACTGTTACATTTGAATAATTTGTAATGAAAATGTTTTATTTCAGAAGGTTTTACGTTTTCTATATTGTTGACTGTCATTATACAGTAAAAAAAATAATGTGCAAATAGTAATAAATGGTAAAGATTAAACTCCTATGTAGCATACTTGGCAAATGATGAGTTATGTGCAAGTAAAGGTCAAGTTGTTTTTATTAAGAACACTATAAAGAAGGCGATATACAACTCTAACAGTTCCCCTGCTGGAAATTGAATATAACTATTTAGAGTGTAATTAATAATGAATTGTCATTTTTAGTTACACAGTTAAATACAAGATAAAGGTAAACACTTTACGCTCATCTATAGTCCCCAGCTCCTGAATTGCATAGCTATTTGTAGTTATTTATTACAGATCGACTTTTTTAATGGGAACCTGTCAGAAACATCTACCCTACAAATCATTTAAATGGCTATTCAGCCCTTTAATACCGGGGACGTATTAGTACGCATATTTGCGTACTGCCCGTTCAGTGAGGGCTGCTGCGCTGAGCCCTCACTGAACGGAGCACATGTCAGCTGATTCTTACAGCTGACATGTGCCCGCAACAGCTGCGGGTGGAATCGTGATCCACCCGCGGCTGTTAACATGTTAAATGCCGCTGTCAATCTCCGACAGCAGCATTTAACTCGCGCTTCCGGGTAGCGCGTCATAAGCCCCGCCCACCGGCGACCCCGTCACGTGATCGCGGGTCGCCGATGGGCGTGCATGACAACCCAGGGTCTGCAGCAGACGCCTGTGGTTGTCATGATCTTGTCGCTATGAGCGCCACCTAGTGGTCGGCGCTCATAGCACAGGACCATTTCTGCTGCATGCAGGGGACCTGCTCGTCCCCTGTATGTAGCAGAGGCGATCAGATAGTTGCTGCTTCTAGTCTCCTATGGAGACTATAGAAGCATGCAAAAAGTAAAAAAAAAAAGTTTTTAAAAATATAAAAAAAAATAAAAAAATATAAAAGTTTAAATCACCCCCCTTTCGCCCCATTCAAAATAAAATATATAAAAAAAAACCCCACATACACATATTTGGTATCGCGGCGTTCAGAATCGCCCGATCTATCAATATAAAAAAAGAATTAATCCGATCGGTAAACGGCGTAATGAGAAAAAAATTCTAAACGCCAGAATTACGTTTTTTGGTCGCCGCAAAATTGCAATAAAATGCAATAACGGGCGATCAAAACATTGGATCTACCCCAAAGGTTATCAATAAAAACGTCAGACCAGCACACAAAAAATAAGCCATCAACCAGCCCCAGATCACGAAAAATGGAGACGCTACGGGTCTTAGAAAAAGGCACTATTTTTTTATTTTGTTTTTGCCAAATTTTGGAATTTTTTTTCACCGCTTAAATATAAAAGAACCTATACATGTTTGGTGTCTATGAACTCGTAATGACCTGTAGAATGAGAAGGACAGGTCAGTTTTAGGATTCAGTGAACGTGGTAAAAAAAATAAATAAAAAACAACTGTGGTATTGCACTTTTTTTGCAATTTTACCGCACTTGGATTTTTTTTCCCGTTTTCCCGTACAGGATATGATAAAACTAGTAATGGCGTTGAAAAGTACAACTCGTCTTGCAAAAAATAAGCCCTCACATGGCCATATTGACCAAAAAAATAAAAACGCTATGGCTCTGGGAACAAGGGGAGCAAAAAACGAAAATGCAAAAACGAAAAATGCTCCGGGGCTTAAGGGGTTAAAATATAGGACAATTAAAGGGGTATCCTCAGGCTTAGTTTTATTACTTCCTGGTGTCTAGCAAGACAGGCTCTCCTCCTTGAGTGACAGGTCTAGGGAATAGTACAGCAGTAGCATTAGTAGAACTATAAAGTGCAGCACAAGTTCTGCTGTACCACATTCAGCCTTCAGTGGTTTGTTCTGGAGTCTACACCATTATCACTGTATTTACACATAGAGATAGCAGGACATTTGAAGAAGCACACAGATCCAGACAGAGAGATGAGAGCAGAGAGCCGTGATTAGGAGTCCTGCTCTGAAAGTTGCAGACCTGGTGATTTATAGCTACCTCTCTTCAGAAGATTAGAGGAAGAGGGATAGAGGTGAGCAGATAACTGCTGTATACAAATCAATAGGTTGGAGAGAGCTGATTGTGATGCTAACATTTAACTTCTGTCCTGGAACATAGCTACTGCTCACTCTTGGCCAGGATCTGAAGGCCAAGCTCCATGGAAACCAGCTGTACACTATAAAAGATAAAGCTGCTATTTCAGGAAAATGACAGCAGATAGAAAAAGCAAGTTATTTGCAAACTTGATTATTTTCATATTGTCTATTTAATTAAAGCAATTGAAGAACTAGAGAATAACCCTATAATTCCTTGATTACCCACTATTCCAGCTGTAAGAAATGCATGTTGAAGTTTTGTATATATCAGTCTGGAAGTGCATTGGGATGCAATTAACGATTCCACAGTCAAACACTGTATCCCCTACCTAGCACCACCTTCCTCTGGTTAATTGATAGATAATTGACTATGTACAAGAGCATGACTTGTAAATAAACCAAATGATGGTAGAACTAGGCAGGATATACAGTGTCTGACTGGGGATCTGGATGTGTAGCATCACACCCAAATGCACTTCCTGACTAATATACACTGAAATTCAAAAGGCAATTTCTTGCAGCTTGAAGCCGCGTTTTGGGGTCATGAAATAATGAACTATATTATCTTTTAAAGGGCTATATTGTCAAACAATTGCTTTTGAGAATAGAAGTTTCTGACAGGTTCCTTTTAACCTGTACTATATTTACATCAGCATTGTCCTAGAATGTCAGTATTATTCTAAAAAGATACAAGTACAGAAAGGTCTAAACATCTGTATACAGATTTATCTGTTTTTTTAAACTTTCCAAAAAAAGAATCTTTTTGTGAATCTTTTTAAGACAACCACAAATCATCAGTTCTATTTAGTGTACTTAAATAATGGTAAGGCTATTGGCAAGTGTATACTAAAAATGCATGGTAAAAGTGGACTTATTATAATTGTCCATTCTAAGTATGTTTAGTGAATATACATTTATAGAAAAGCTGGGTTTATCATTTAACACAACTAAGATTGTTAAGTAGTTTAATAGTTTACTGAAAGCAGCAATTGTTAGAACCTTGCTGTTAGGTTTTTTTTCCTTTGCTGGTCTTGACCTTGTTGGCCTATTTAATCCTGCTCCGCCCTTCTGGCTTTGCTGGACTTCATTGTATATCTACTTTCTAGCTAGCCTGTGCTCTGTATCTAGCTCTGTTAGTTTGCTTGGTCTACGGACCTCTATGTTCTATCTATTTTGTTTGTTCGTCTGTCTGCTACTATTTCTGTTAGGAGGTGTCCCATATTCCTCCCAGTCCTTAGTACTTGTAGGGATTCCCTCCCCACATCTATAGGTCTCCGTACAGACTAGATTAGGACTTTAGCAGGTCAGGATCAGGTACCCTGTTACATCGTAGGGATTCAGCTGAGTCCTATAGTAGGGACAGATCTCCTCTCTTTCCTTAGCTTTGGTAGCAGAACATAACAGTAAGTCCAGCCTGCAAATTCTCTAAGGAAAGATTATTATTTTTTTTTTTTTTTTTTTGTTCCATCATGGTGTCGGTTCAGGATTTGGCTAAACACCTGCAGGGACTCTCTCTGGAAGTGGCCGAGCTCCGTCAGCACGTGAGTAACTGTCCTGGAGCATATTTCTTGGAGCCTAAGGTATGTTTGCCGGATTTATTTTTTGGTGAACATCGAGAATTTTTTTCATTTAAAAATGCTTGCTTATTGTATTTTTGTTTGAGACCCAAGTCCTCTGGGGATGAATCCCAGCGCGTAGGGTTCATAATGTCACTTTTGCGCAAAGAGCCTCAGGAGTGGGCCTTTTCTTTGCAACCTAGTGATACATGCTTCAGATCAGTGGATAGTTTTTTTTTCTGCTTTAGGATTATTATATGATGATCCTGACCGTGTGGCATCAGCTGAGACTGAGTTGAGACGTTTAAAACAAGGATCAGGTAATGTGGAAAAATATTGTACTCATTTTCGTCGTTGGTCCACTCAAACAGGGTGGAACGATTCTGCTCTGAAAAGTCTATTTCTTGCTGGGCTCAGTGAAAGGGTTAAAGACCTGCTAATTGCTTATCCTACACCTGAGGATTTGCAACAGGCTATGCAATTAGCTATACGGGTGGATAGAAGACTGCGTGCTAGGGTTAATGAGAGCAAATCCTCTGCTATGTCAGTTTCTGGTTATGATAATGTGTGTACTAACAGTGGTGAACCGATGGAGATTGGATCGGTGGCACCTCGCTCTCAAGAAAAAGACCGTCGTTTTTCGGAAGGCTTGTGTTTCTATTGCGGAAAATCTGGTCATTTGATTAAAGGCTGTGAGCTTCGTATGAAGAAAGAAAAAAAAATGGTCAGTCATGCCCGTATTGCCTGTTTAAATTCCAAGGGTATATTTTTAGCTGCTTCCACGATTGCTCAGGAAAAATTAATGGAATTTCGGGTGTTTGTTGATTGCGGGTCTACACTGAATGTAATTGATGGGGGATTCGTGGAAAAACTCAATTTAAAACCTGAACCTTTATCATCCCCCATTGCTGTGGTTTCTGTGGATGGCTCCCCTTTGAAGAATATTACTCTCAAGGTCAGTGAATTTCCTCTCACTATTAATGGTGCTCACCATGAGAAATTGGATTTGGTAGTGTTGAATAACTTGCCTTCTCCAGTTATATTGGGTTTGCCCTGGTTAAAATTTCACAATCCTGTACTGGATTGGTCTACCAGTGAAATTAAATCCTGGAGCCATAAATGTTATGACAAGTGTTGTAACGGGCGTATTGCAGCTTTGGATAGGGGAGAATTGCCTGTTCCTATTCAGGATTTTTGGAGAGTTTTTTCTGAGAAAGAATCGCAGGTTTTGCCTCCCCATAGAGACTATGATTGTTCTATTGAATTTGTCCCTGGAGCGACTCTTCCTAAAAGTCGTTTATTTAACCTTACTATTCCTGAGAGGAAGGCTTTGGAGGAATACATACAGACAAGTTTGGCCGCCGGTCACATTAGGCCCTCTAAGTCTCCTGTGGCGGTTGGATTTTTTTTTGTAAAAAAAAAGGACGGCGGTTTACGTCCTTGTCTGGATTTTCGTGAGATTAACAAAATTACGGTACGCAATCCTTACCCACTGCCATTGATTCCTGATCTGTTTAACCAGTTATTGGGGGCCAAGTGGTTCTCTAAAATTGACCTTAAGGGGGCATACAATCTGTTGCGCATGAAGGAGGGTGATGAATGGAAGACTGCTTTTAACACTCCTGTGGGTCATTTTGAGAATCTGGTTATGCCTTTTGGTCTTACTCATGCTCCTGCATTTTTTCAGAATCTGATTAATGACATCCTTAGACCTTTGATCGGTAAAAATGTGGTTGTGTATTTGGATGACATTTTGATTTATTCGCCAGATCTGGAGTCTCATTGGCGGAGCGTGCGTGAGGTATTACAGTTATTAATGGACAATTCGCTTTTTGCTAAGCTGGAGAAATGTGAGTTCACTGTACAGAGAATTAGTTTTTTGGGCTACATTATCTCCAGCAAAGGTTTTGAGATGGATCCGGTTAAGGTTCAGGCTGTGCAGGAATGGCCTAGGCCTATTGGTTTGAAATCGATACAGAGGTTTTTGGGTTTCGCCAATTACTATAGAAAATTCATAAAAAATTTTTCTAGTATTGTCAAACCTCTGACTGATCTCACCAGGAAAGGTACTGATGCGGTTCAGTGGTCTTCTGAGGCCATTGAAGCTTTTGTGTATCTCAAGGAGAGGTTCACCTCTGCTCCCATCCTTATGCAGCCTGATGTTACTAGGCCGTTTTTGGTTGAGGTTGATGCTTCCTCTGTGGGGGTTGGCGCAGTATTGTCTCAGAATAACGGGGATGGATTACATCCCTGTGCCTTTTTTTCAAAAAAATTTTCGGAGACTGAATTGAATTACGATATTGGTAATCGGGAATTATTGGCTATTAAACTCGCATTTGAACACTGGCGCCACTTCTTGGAAGGTGCGGAATTTCCCGTTCAGGTTCTTACGGATCATAAAAATCTGATATATCTTGATGCTGCCAAGCGCCTGAATGCCCGTCAGGCTAGGTGGGCACTGTTTTTCTCGCGGTTTAATTTCTCCGTTACTTACATCCCTGGTACTAAGAATGTTAAGGCGGATGCCTTGTCTCGCAGTTTTTCTCCCATAGTCGGTGCTGAGAAAGAGGAAAACATTTTACAAGAAGGTGTTGTGATAGCTGCTTTAGACTCCGTTTTGGAAGATGAGATTCTTAAAGCTCAGGAGAATGCCCCATCTAACACTCCTCATGGGAGGTTGTTTGTGCCTGGGACCTTTAGGAGAGATTTGTTTGTTGAGTGTCACGAATCTCGGTTGGCAGGTCATCCCGGAATCTCTGAGACCAAGAGACTGGTGGGTCGCAGTTTTTGGTGGCCTGGATGGCAGAAGGAAGTCATTAAGTGGGTGCGCCAATGTACTATATGTGCTAGATCTAAGTCCTCACATACTCCTGCTGCGGGGTTACTTTGTCCTTTGGAGGTCCCCAGTGCTCCTTGGACACATTTGGCTATGGACTTTATAACTGACCTTCCCCCCTCTGAGGGTTTTACTGTCATCTGGGTGGTCGTGGACCGTTTTAGCAAGATGTGTCACTTGGTTCCCTTCGTCAAACTGCCCTGCGCTAAAACTCTCGCTAAGGCCTTTGTCAAGGAAATTGTCAGACTTCATGGCGTTCCTACTGACATTGTTTCTGATAGGGGTCCTCAGTTCGTGGCTCGTTTTTGGCGTGCCTTTTGTGACAGGTTGGGAATTCATTTGTCGTTTTCGTCCGGATATCATCCTGAATCTAATGGCCAGACAGAAAGGAAAAACCAGGATGTTGAGCAGTTCTTGCGTTGTTTTGTGGCAGACAATCAAGAGGGGTGGTCTGAGTTTCTGCCACTTGCCGAATTTGCTCTGAACAATCATACATCTTCTTCTGCTGGTTGTTCGCCTTTTTTTTGTTGTTCTGGGAGACATCCGTCGTTTGGGTCGTTCTCCAAGTTGGGATCTGCCGTGCCTGAGGAGGAGAATTTTTCCGGTGATTTGGAAAGAGTTTGGACGGATGTGCATGGTAATCTTCAGGAGGCCAACAGAAAATCTAAAGACTACTTTGATAGGAAACGACAGGAGCTTTTGTTCGCTGTTGGTGACATGGTTTGGTTGTCCTCTAGGAATCTGCGGTTGAGGATTCCTTCTAAGAAATTGGGTCCCAAGTTTGTAGGGCCCTTTAAGGTGCTTCAGGTTGTCAACCAATCTGCTGTTAGGTTGGAGGTTCCTACCTCCTGGAGAATTAATCCGGTCTTTCATGTCTCTCTGTTAAAAAAAGCTGTTGTGTCGGATGGTGACGCCTCTGCCTCTGTTCCTCCGGTGGTGGAGGACGGGGAATATGAAATTTCTCGCATCCTTGACTCTAGACGGTATAGAGGTAGTTTGCAGTATCTTGTGGCCTGGAAAGGTTTCGGACCCGAGGATAACTCTTGGGTGAGGTCAGATGATGTTTCCGCGTCCAGACTTATCAGAGCGTTTCACAGGAGATTTCCTGATAAGCCTGGTCCTAGGGGATCCGGAGGATCCTCTTAGAAGGGGGGGTACTGTTAGAACCTTGCTGTTAGGTTTTTTTTCCTTTGCTGGTCTTGACCTTGTTGGCCTATTTAATCCTGCTCCGCCCTTCTGGCTTTGCTGGACTTCATTGTATATCTACTTTCTAGCTAGCCTGTGCTCTGTATCTAGCTCTGTTAGTTTGCTTGGTCTACGGACCTCTATGTTCTATCTATTTTGTTTGTTCGTCTGTCTGCTACTATTTCTGTTAGGAGGTGTCCCATATTCCTCCCAGTCCTTAGTACTTGTAGGGATTCCCTCCCCACATCTATAGGTCTCCGTACAGACTAGATTAGGACTTTAGCAGGTCTGATCGCAGGATCAGGTTCCCTGTTACATCGTAGGGATTCAGCTGAGTCCTATAGTAGGGACAGATCTCCTCTCTTTCCTTAGCTTTGGTAGCAGAACATAACAGCAATACTGTATGCCCACATTTTGATTTTCAGAAATATTATCTGGGACATAAATACTTTCATAGGCCTTGGAGTGACAAGAGATATATACCTTATAATCTTAAAGCTGCATTGAAGACATGTCATATTAATGCATGTAAACATATTGCAGCACTGGACAATGCTTACATTGTACAGTGCTGTTTTATATTTCCATGGACTTCTATAGTGTATTTCTTATGCCAATTCCCAGGGCAGCATTGCATGACCTATAAGTCTCCCTATGCTGACTTTGTGCTGTCTACAAGAAGAAACTTTAGCCCTGAGACCTCTTGTCAGGGGCCTCTCACCCAACCAAATCAGTTCTACTGCTTTGCACTGATGAGGCACAAACACCTCTAAACATGTGTCTGCAAATGGAGTTTCTGGTTTATTTTCTTATCCTAAGTCATATGGCAAGGCTTGTTAAAGTGTTTACATTCACTTGTGGAATTTGCCGAAGCTGCTATTTGCATATTTGATTTGTAATGTAGTCATGCAGAAGCTTTCTTTGTCAGATTCATACAGAAGAAAATTATGACCTGCTCCATTTGAGGTTTTATTATCTATTTGTTTTCCCTAGAAGAGTGTCTCCATAAGGCTTTGTTCACATTTTAATTTCCATTGTTCTGCTCTATCATTGACACTAGTGATGGATCTGTCTCATGATGGATACCAATAATCATCGACTATACTGGTGTTTAGATTCCATCATGAAGTCCATGCTTTTAATTACCATACATATTTTTTGTTGTACTGATGTATTTGTAATTTTTGTCAGAATCTGCAAGCAAAGTTCCAAATGTAGATATCAACAAAGTATAATTCAGCATTATATGGCAAGACCCCAAATCCCGTACCATATCACAGACCCCAGGGACTCAATGCCCAAGTCCTTCGACTCAGGATGGAAGTAGTGCACATATTCTATAATGTCTGAATCTCGTCTTATTTTTTTATGTGCCTGTCCTATTTGGATATTCAAAAGTAAAATTTCTAATTCAGCCTAAAGCAGATATTATAAAGTACAAATAAAATGTAGATAAATTACTTTTTCTTCATTTTAATATATCTATTTCTACATTTGTTAATATTTTATTTTTAGAATCTGATTTTCTCTTTCTGTTATTACTACCTAGGTTTCAGTATATACACAGTCATTTGGATTCACGCCTTATAGTGTTCCAGTTGGCACACAGAATATGAATCCTATGTGCTGTTATATCTATCAGTTTATGTGCCAGCTCTTAATATTGTCAGTTAGGTCAAGGATAAGCAACTCATAGTGCCCCATATGCGTGCTGAGATACACAGTCCATTACAGCATTTGCCCTTGAACAATGTATTCTACATAATTGACCATATTTCATAATTGCTGACAATTCAGTAATGTCTGTGAGGAGAAATGAATGGAATGAATACAAAATGTGTGTTCTTTTCTGCAAGGTCAGATTACCGCTCTAAACTAAGTCTTTGTAATTTATTGGTATTCCTTAAAATGTCAACCAATTTTGGTACATACACTCACTGAGGATTAGGTACATACAGTGGTATGAAAAAGTGTTTGCCCCCATCCTGATTTCTTATTCTTTTGCATGTTTGTCACACTTAAATTTTTCAAATCACAAATAAAATTTAAATATTAGAAAATATAACACAAGTAAACCCAAAATGCTGTTTATAAATGAAGGTCTTTATTATTAAGGGAAAAAGAAATTCAAACCTACAGGACCCTGTGTGAAAAAGTCATTGCACTCCCCCCCTTGAGGGGGGTGAGCTGAGTTCAATTTCCCTAGCCACACACAGGTCTGATTACTGCCACACCTGTTCTCAATCAAGAAATCACTTAATTAGGACCTGCCTGAGAAAGTGAAGTAGACCAAATGATCCTCAAAAGCTAGACATCATGCTGTGATCCCAAAAAAATCATAAACAAAGTAATTGAGGTCTATCAGTCTGAAAAAGGCTCTAAAGCCATTTATAAAGCTTTGGCACACAAGCAAACCACAGTGAGTGCCATTATCCACAAATGGCGAAAACATGGAACAGTGGTGAATAATAATAATAATATTAATCTTTATTTATAGTGCCAACATATTCTGCAGAGGTTCACATATCTTCCCAGGAGTGGCCGGTCGACCAAAATTACCACAAGAGCGCAGCAACAACTCATCCTAGAGGTCACAAAAGACCCCACAACAGCATGCAAAGAACTAGAGGCCTCACTTGCCTCAGTTAAGGTTGGTGTTCATGACTCCACCATAAAAAAGAGACAGGACAAAAATGGCATGCATGGCAGAGTTCCAAGATGAAAACCACTGCTGAGTAAAAAGAACATAAAGGCTCATCTCAGTTTTGCCAGAAAACATCTTGATGATCACCAATACTTTTGGGAGAATACTCTGTGGACTGACGAGACAAAAGTTTAACTTTTCGGAAGGCATATGTTCCATTGCATCTGGCGTAGAAGTAACACAGCATTTCACAAAAGGAACATCATACCAACAGTAAAATATAGTGGTAGTGGGATGGTGTGGGGCTGTTTTGCTGCTTCAAGACCTGCAAGACTTGCTGTGGTAAATGGAACCATGAATTCTGCTGTCTACCAAAATATCTTGAAGGAGAATGTCTGGCCATCTGTTTGTGACCTCAAGCTGAAGCACACTTGGGTTATACAGCAGGACAATGATCAAAAACACACCCGCAAGTCCACCTCTGAAAGGCTTAAGTAAAACAAAATTAATACATTGGAGTGGCCTACTCAAAGTCCTGACCTTTATCTGATTGATATGCTGTGGCATGATCTTAAAAAGGTGGTTCATGCCTGGAAACCCTCCAATGTTCCTGAATTACAGCAATTTTGCAAAAATGAGTGGGTTTACGTGTGTTATCTTTGTCTAATATTTAAATTTATATTTTGTGATCTCAAACATTTAAGTGTGACAAACATGCAAATGAATAAGATATCAGGAAAGGGGGAAACACTTTTTCAAACCATTGTATTTCCACCCAGAAATATTTTAATGAGCTATGTTTTTAACTTTAACCATTGTAATTAATGAATTAATTTACTGACTATGATTAGCTCTGCTGCACTTTTTTCCATAGCTTGGACTCATATTCTATTAAGTTGGTCTATACTGCATTTTTGCAATTTTTTTATTAGTTCTGCACTGCATAAAAGGATATTTTTAGAGGGATAATCAAGTGCAGAACCTCTGTCTCTCTACTTTTTGAGTGCTAATCAAGAACAGAACCTCTGTCTCTCATGCTTAATGAAGAACTAAATACTGAAAATTCACAACATTAAAACAAAGAAAAAAAAAATAAACATCCCCTAATTTCCTCCTTTTCACTGATCATATTTTACTTCAAATTACATTTAAAATTTAGAAATAGAAAAAAAATAGGCAAGTGGCTTAAGAACTCGATCGTTCCTTGTGTGGCTGTTAGACAACTAGCTACTGTAGTACCAAAAATTGCAAAATAGGGCTTCATCTGGCCAACAGCTAAAGACGTTTCTACAACTCTGAGTATTTCAGAATCAGAAAAATGCTGCAGACTAACTATACACTAAACAATGAGGTCAATGGAGAAACAGAATGCCTTTTATGTAGCTCAATAGGGATCTTTAAGTAGCATATTTGCTAATGCTACATTAGAGTAGATTAAGTCCCAACAGGATACACTCAAACCGAACAAGCAATGCCTTCAACCATCTGGGAATAACCTTGATCCACTTTTAAACGCCCACTTTTGGGTGTGGCTTGCCCAAATCCCACCCATTTTTTGACTTAGAACAGTCTCAAATTTTCCAGGATTGCATCTGAAAAATCGAGACATCCTAGGCAAATTTGGGACTGTTGGCAGTTATGCAACAGAAACTTCTCCAGTCAGACATTTATGACAGAATATACCATAAATGTTGTTAAAATGTCCTTTACTCAGTAATCATTAATACACTTCAATAATTCTCAGATTCTCAGTGCTCAGTTTCAGAGGCCATGAAAAATGGAATTATGAAATACTAATTAAATTTCTAAGCCTATGCCAATTTCATGCCAGTATTTACCAATTGCATAAGAGCACATAAATACATAGATTTAAAGTTGGTTTATGTTTGCCATAATAATATAATTTAAGATAATAATTTCTTTTTAATTTGATCTGTGGATAATTACTTGATTTGTAAATGTAACTCCAATGCTTCCAAGGTCCTGACCAGTCCTGGATCAATGATATCACATACATCGTTTGTGTGATTGCTGCAGCCAATCATTGGCCTCAGCGGTCAAATTTTGTACATGTAAGCAGCAACTCTGAGACCATTTCTGCATGAATAATGTAAGTGACATAATCACTGCAGGACTATCAGGGACCACCAGAGTGGAAACACCTGAGCAATGGTGGATTTTTTCATGATAGAAATGGTGTCTTTTAATCGCATAATATTTTATGGACTTTGGCTATTTTCTCAAATTCCATGACATTTCCTTTAAAGAGGTTTTCGTATGAGTGAATAGTATAATATAATAACATTTTGGTGAGCCAGGAGGGATACTGTGCAGTTAAAAAATGTAGACGGCCATTGTGATTATTTAGTGTTGCTTCCCTGTTCTAGTAATGGGTGGGAGTGTAGAAATCAGCCCTCATTACACCTGATATTTATGGGTTAAAAAACAAAGTCTTGTGTTCGTGTATTTTGAATAACCAGTCAAGAAAACAATAGATGGAGAGATAAATGGTTACATAGATGGATAGATAGTTAGAAATATGTGATACAGAAGTTAAAATAACAGGCAAAATCATTCACTGGAAAGGGAAAAGGATAAACTAGATAGGATATTCTAGATGTCAGACGTCTTGTGTTTGCCGGAAATATCTTTAAGTGATGTACTCTAAATAATCAAGTCTTTTTAAAGGGATGTATTATAACTTTGTGATGTTCTTTCTTCTTTCAAGGTCATGGATTATATGGGACATTTGAAATGTTGTCCTCCTGGAGGAAAACCAGAGAAGATCAACACGTAAAAGAGAGGACAGCTGTTGTGTATGCAGACACCATGATTTCCTTCTCTCTCACCACTGCCATGTATTTAGTCACCTTTGGGATTGGCGCTAGTCCCTTCACAAACATTGAAGCTGCAAGGATATTTTGTCGCAATTCATGTATAGCAATCCTCTTCAACTACCTCTACGTACTATCATTCTATGGCTCTAGCCTTGTGTTTACTGGGTACATTGAAAATAATTACCAGCATAGTATTTTCTGCAGAAAGGTGCCAAAGCCTGAAATCCTACAGGTTAAGTCATTGTGGTACAGGTTTCTTATGACTGCAAAATTTAGTGAAGACACAGCGGACTCCGAAGAAACAAATTCTTATGAAAGTCATCTTTTGGTTTGCTTCCTAAGACGCTATTACTGTGACTGGATAACAAATACATATGTAAAACCTTTTGTAGTTCTCTTTTACCTTGTTTATATTTCCTTTGCCTTAATGGGCTACCTGCAGGTTAATGAAGGGTCTGATCTAAGTAACATTGTAGCAACTGAAACACGAACCATAACTTACACAAGCATTCAGCAAAAGTATTTTAGTAACTATAGTCCAGTTATTGGCTTTTACATCTATGAGTCTATTGAATACTGGAATACAAGTGTCCAGGAAGATGTTCTTGAGTACACCAAAGGTTTTGTGAGAATATCTTGGATTGAGAGCTATTTAAGTTATCTCAGAAAAATTAACATGTCTACTGGATTACCCAAAAAGAACTTTACAGATATACTACGGTATTCTTTTCTTAAAAATCCACGTTATGCACACTTTTCTGAAGACATTATCATACCCAAAAAATATAACAACGAAGTTGATGTGGTGGCCTCTAGGATGTTCTTGATAGCCAAGACCATGGAAACAAACAGGGAAGAACTTTATGATCTCCTCGAAACTTTAAGGAAACTTTCTCTAACCTCCAAAGTAAAATTCATTGTCTTCAACCCATCTTTTGTCTACATGGATAGATATGCTTCTTCCGTAGGAGCTCCATTGCAGAACTCCTGCATAAGTGCTTTGTTCCTGCTATTTTTCTCTGCATTTCTTGTTGCAAGCTCTATCATCAACATCTGGATTACTCTAACTGTTGCCTCTGTGGAGTTTGGAGTCATTGGATTCATGACTTTATGGAAAGTTGAATTGGACTGTATATCAGTACTTTGTCTTATCTATGGGATTAATTACACTATAGACAACTGTGCACCACTGATATCCACTTTTATTTTAGGAAAGGAATTTACAAGAACTAAATGGGTAAAAAATTCATTGGAAGTACACGGGGTAGCCATTTTACAGAGCTACCTCTGTTACACTGTTGGTTTGATCCCTCTTGCAGCTGTGCCTTCAAATTTGACCCGTACACTGTTCAGGTGCTTGTTTTTAATTGCATTTGTCACATTCTTTCACTGCTTTGCTATTTTACCAGTTATTCTTACTTTTGTCCCACCTTCAAAGAAGAAAAGGAAAGAAAAAAAGACACAGGAAAATCGGGAAGAAATTGAGTGTGTTGAAATGGTGGACCTAGACAGCACTAGAGTGGTTGACCAAATTACAACTGTCTGATAATTATTTTTTTCTCTGTATGTTTTGTTTCACCCTAGGTCTTACTAAGAGAATGTTTTAATAGAACTTTTAAACTGTATGGAGAAGAAATATTAAAACATATATCCAATACAATCCTATTGATGGATGATCTACAAACTTACATTTAGCCTCGGTAAAATAAATGACAGATATATATATATAATGGCGGTTACCAGATGGTAGTCTACATCTTAGTAATACTGTAGATTCTTATACTTCAATATTCCAAATAAAAGCAAAAGTCAGGACAGAATACAGGAGAATACAGATCAAAATCTGAGTTTGCATCACTTAATTGTTAAAGCAGGAAATGCTATTTATATGCTGCTTGTAAGGCTCTTACTGTTGCTGAGTCCAAACGCCTACAAAGTTTAATTGTTAATACAGAGTTACTTGTACCCGTACATTTTCCAGCACTTTTTTGTGAATATCAGATTTGAAAATGCAAGATATATTCTTGTATCTCATTTTTTTTAAGCTAGTATATATTTTATATAGTACAAAATATTCAACATTGCATTCATTCTAAGGTAAAACACTACGCAGATAAATAAAAAATGCAAAATGTATCATTCACTGTACATTCATTGTACGTCTTCATGCAAGCTTGAAGGGATTACTAAATATAATGTATCTGTACAAACAACCCCTTTTGTTTTATTTTAATGTTTTTCATCATAATTTTTTTTCTAAGTAGTGAGGCAGAGCCAAATATTTATTTCCATATCTCTCATAATTCAAAGTTACAATGGAGTGATTTGTCAATAGTAGGGATGAGTGGCTCCGATACAACATCCAGGTCAGTGGTACCTGGCGGCAAGAGGGAAGGACCACAAATTTCTTACATTCCGGCATCTCCAGTGTGACATTTAATTTATTGGGGCAGGCATGATGTCGTTAGTGCAACATGATGCACATATGATGTCTTGCGAGCTGTAACTAATTAAAAGCCGTGCCGAGGACGCCAGAAGGTAAGAGAATTGAGGGCCTCTCATCTAGCCGCCAGGTATCATTGACCTGGACATTGGACTGGAGTCCCACGATAGATCTGGTCATCTCTAGTCAATACTTACATCATTTATCTTCCATAAATAGAATAGATATGGCAATTGTGCCAAGCGACAAATTTATGAAACCCCTGTGACACTTTTTTACATGTGGGAATATTTTGGATAAAGTGGGTAGAAATTCATAGATTACTGGCATGAACAGTCTTGGCTGATTTTCTAATAAGAAAGTAGTAGAAAGCAGTGCCAAGTCCAAAACGACTTTTTTTTATCCAATTCTACATTCATCAATATTATCATTTCACATGATACGGCACACCATTCGCACAAAGCACCAGTGTAAATCTCCCCCTGTACTTTGGCCCTCAAAGCTTAGCTTTTTTTATGATGAGGATATGAACAGTATCTAAAATATTCAGAAACACGTTATGTAAAATACCCCAATATAAGTAAGATTCATTGAGATTATACAAGGCTAGAAAACATGTTTGTGTTTTGCACAAAAACTGTGCCACACTTGTGCACAGGCATCGCAGCTCAGCCCAATTCACTTCATAGACAGAGAGAACACTGTTTTAGAAGAAAGTAGACATTTTTTTTATATTTCTACGGTCCTTTTAATTCCTCAATCTTATAACATTTTAGTAATATATATCTTTAAATGAAAGAAAGAAATAGGCATACATTTTGTGCAATATTTTTAGGACTAAATATCTGAGCCAAAATTAGATCCTAGCAATTGTTCATAAATTATTTATTTTCTTATCATAATGCTAAATATCTAAATATATTCCTGTCCAGAGGCGTTTGGATTCAGAAGTAGAAATAATTACTACCAGTACTTTGATGTAGCATTCATACATTTATTTGCATATTTATTTGGTTTGTTCAGCAGTGTTGTGTTGCTTTTTTTTATATATATACAGTACAGACCAAAAGTTTGGACACACCTTCTCATTTAAAGATTTTTCTGTATTTTCATGACTATGAAAATTGTACATTCATACTAAAGGCATCAAAACTATGAATTAACATATGTGGAATTATATACTTAGCAAAAAAGTGTGAAACAACTGAAAATATGTCTTATATTCTAGGTTCTTCAAAGTAGCCACCTTTTGCTTTGATGACTGCTTTGCACACTCTTGGCATTCTCTTGATGAGCGTCAAGAGGTAGTCACTGGAAATGGTTTTCACTTCACAGGTGTGCCCTGTCAGGTTTAATAAGTGGGATTTCTTGCCTTATAAATCGGGTTGGGACCATCAGTTGTGTTGTGCAGAAGTCTGGTGGATACACAGCTGATAGTCCTACTGAATAGACTCTTAGCTGCTTTATTCTTGCCATAATAACAATTCTAAGTAAAGAAAAAGGAGTGGCCATCATTACTTTAAGAAATGAAGGTCAGTCAGTGCAAAAAATTGGGAAAACTTTGAAAGTGTCCCCAAGTGCAGTTGCAAAAACCATCAAACGCTACAAAGAAACTGGCTCACATGAGGACCGCCCCAGGAAAGGAAGACCAAGAGTCACCTCTGCTTTGAGGATAAGTATATCCGAGTCACCAGCCTCAGAAATCACAGGTTAACAGCAGCTCAGATTAGAGAGCAGGTCAATGCCACACAGAGTTCTAGCAGCAGACACATCTCTTCAACAACTGTCAAGAGGAGACTTTGTGCAGCAAGCCTTCATGGTAAACTAGCTGCAAGGAAACCACTGCTAAGGACAGGCAACAAGCAGAAGAGACTTGTTTGGGCTAAAGAAAACAAGGAATGGACATTAGACCAGTGGAAATCTGTGGTTTGATCTGTTGATCTGATGCTTTGATCTGACTCTACATGCCTGGTTCCCACCGTGAAGCATGGAGCAGGAGGTGTGATGGTATGGGGGTGCTTTGCTAGTGACACTGTTGAGGATTTATTCTAAATTGAAGGCATACTGAACCAGCATGGCTACCACAGCATCTTGCAGCAGTATGCTATTCCATCTGGTTTGCGTTTAGTTGGACCATCATTTATTTTTCAACAGGACAATGACCCAAAACACACCTCCAGGCTGTGTAAGGGCTATTTGACCAAGAAGGAGAGTGATGGGGTGCTACGCCAGATGACCTGGCCTCCACAGTCACCAGACCTGAACCCAATCGAAATGGTTTGGGGTGAGCTGGACCGCAGAGTGAAGGCAAAAGGGCCAACAAGTGCTAAGCATCTCTGGGAACGCCTTCAAGATTGCTGGAAGACCATTTCTGGTGACTACCTCTTGAAGCTCATCAAGAGAATGCCAAGAGTGTGCAAAGCAGTCATCAAAGCAAAAGGTGGCTACTTTGAAGAACCTAGAATATAAGACATATTTTCAGTTGTTTCACACTTTTTTGTTAAGTATATAATTCCACACGTGTTAATTCATAGTTTTGATGCCTTCAGTGTGAATGTACAATTTTCATAGTCATGAAAATACAGAAAAATCTTTAAATGAGAAGGTGTGTCCAAACTTTTGGTCTGTACTGTATATATATTTTTTTAAAGTCATTCTACATCACTGATGCTAAATCCTTTGTATTGTATCAGCTATCATGGTATTTTCTTTTAAAAAGGTCCAGAGTTGTACAAGCTCAGGGATCTTGCACAAATGCCCTTTGAAAACTGACGCCTTTAAAATCTCAAAAATGCAGAAATAAAAAAAAATCATACATGCATTCAGTGGTGTGAGAGCTCAGTCTTTGTTTACACAGAACAAGAGAATTTGATTTGTAGGAAAACTAATACTATATGTCAGGACTGCCATAAGGCCAAATAGGTGGTATTGCGGTCTGGAACTCAGGTAAGAAAACTTGCTTGTCAGCTGCCATTCACCCATTTCTCATTCATTGCTGAATGAAAGCTTTGCAGTATCACTAATAAAAAGTATAACACCATATTCATTAGACACTGATTGGCAAATCTAAGTTATCTAATGTCATGCTATGGCCCCAGATAGCTGCATATCATTTCAAAATAAGTAATTAAACTTTCATTAATTTTTTTACATTTTTTTTCTGAATTCAGTCATTTTCATGGAAAGTCATGCAACGTTGCAAATTAGTTTATTAGTGGATTTTAATAGAACCGTATGGGTTGCTCACCCTAGCCAAAAATAACTGTTCAAAAGAGTGCTGGTTTCCCTGGAGCTGCCCATTATGTTTCTTAATTCATCTATATTTTAAAGTTATTTAGAGAAGCCACACACCAATAGACACAGATCTGCTCAATTCATTTTATTGGTTCTTCTCCTTATACAATATTTACACCATTGTAATTGCTTGACGTAAAGTGATAATTGGCTTAGCAAAGTTTCTGGTTTTCAACTCTTTACCACTCTGTGTGAAGATCAGAAAGCAAATGTATAAAAAATAGCAAATGTATAGAAAAAAGGGCAAGAAAAACACCGATATACAGTACTTACCCTCTCAAATATATTTTCTGAAGTATCTATCACCAGTATATCTGCAGCCTGTATCACCAGTTCATAGTCTATAGGTATTTACAAGGACATAAATACCAGTCTTCTAGCGCACATGCATGTATCCTTTATTGATATGCGTGTATTCCTACTATATGTTAGTGATTCCCTTCCACAGTGAATTTGTGTAACCTGTCATATTATTTTGTTTGTCTTTCATGCCTTATTTTTCTGTTTGCTATTTCTGATACATGTGCTTCCTGATTAGTGTTGAGCCACCCCCGTAGTGTTCGGGTTCGGTTCGGTTCGTCGAACACCGGGATGTTCGAGGAACTGTTCGTCGAAATGTTCGTCGAACACCTTAGAACACCGTCGAACACCGTTAAAACCAATGGCAGGCAAACAAAAACACATAGAAACACATAGAAAACACCTGCAAAGGTGTCCAAAAGCTGACAAACTGCTCAGAAGACGCTCTCTTTAAAAAAGCCGGCCGGCAATTCAGCAGCGGCATACACCGGTACCCGACAATTTAGACAAGAAGGAATAGAGCCTCAAACATAGATTAGATAGATAGAAACATGTCAGTCACACATATAAGAAGCACAGTGACAGTGTTGCTTACTGTACTTGTCATTTAGTGTAAAGGATTTATTTAAAAAAATAATAGTGTTTTCATGCACCGTCTCTTTAAAAAAGCCGGCCGGCAATTCAGCAGCGGTACCCGACAATTTATAACAGAAAGAATAGAGCCTCACACATAGATTAGATAGATAGAAACATGTCAGTCACATATATATGAAGTACAGTGACAGTGTTGCTTACTGTACTTGTCATTTAGTGTAAAGGATTTATTTAAAAAAATAATAGTGTTTTCATGCACCATCTCTTTAAAAAAGCCGGCCGGCAATTCAGCAGCGGTACCCGACAATTTATAACAGAAAGAATAGAGCATCACACACAGATTAGATAGATAGAAACATGTCAGTCACATATATAATAAGTACAGTGATAGTGTTGGTTACTGTACTTGTCATTTAGTGTAAAGGATTTATTTAAAAAAATATTACTGTTTTCATGCACCGTCTCTTTAAAAAAGCCGGCCGGCAATTCAGCATCTGTACCCGACAATTTAG
Source organism: Phyllobates terribilis (assembly GCF_046119375.1). Classification (NCBI taxonomy): domain Eukaryota; kingdom Metazoa; phylum Chordata; class Amphibia; order Anura; family Dendrobatidae; genus Phyllobates; species Phyllobates terribilis. The sequence continues at coordinate 804,780,210 of NW_027362762.1, forward strand.
AACAGAAAGAATAGAGCATCACACATAGATTAGATAGATAGAAACATGTCAGTCACATATATATGAAGTACAGTGACAGTGTTGATTACTGTACTTGTCATTTAGTGTTAAAATAAAGGATTTATTAAAAAAAAAATTGGCGTGGGGGTCCCCATAATTTTAGTCTCTAGCGGAGGTTAAGCAGACGGCTGGGGCAGATGTTTGAAGCCTGGGAAGGGGGTAATACTCATGGAGCTTCCCAGGCTACTAATATCAGCCCCCAGCTGAATACCTAGCCTTTACTAGCTATTAAAATGGGGGACCCCCCCAAAAAATGACGTGGGGTCCCCCCTATTTTAATAGCTAGCAAAGGCTAGGCAGACAGCTGGGGGCTGATATTAATAGCCCAGGAAGGGTACCATGAATATTGGCCCCCTCCCAGGCTAGAAACACCAGCCGTCAGCCGCCCCAGAAATGGCGCATCCATAGGATGCGCCAACTCTGGCACTTAGCCTCGCTCTTCCACGCTGCCCTGGTGCGGTGGCAGGGGGTAATAGGGCTGGGGTTGATGTCAGCTTATAATGCCAGCTGACATCAAGCCCAGGTTAGTAATGGAGAGGCGTCTATAAGACGCCACCATTACTAACCCCATAGTCAAAGTTAAAAAAAAAAACACAAACACCCAGAATAAAGTCCTTTAATTGAAATAAACACACAATTCTTTATTGTTCTAAATTAAACCATACTTACCATCACGCCCATTCCAGCTGAAGCCAACGATCTCCTGCAATAAAAGTAAAATAATAAACCAACCTCATCCTTACCTTTCCATGGTTCCCAGGACAGCTTCAGCTCTGCTACATCGAGATGACAGGCTGGACCGCAGCAGAACGCTGCCATCCAGCCTGTCATCCCGCAGACACTGAGAAGCACAGGCATGCTTGCGCTCCTCAGTGTCTCGCTGTGACGTCATCCAATCACCGATTTGGGCGCCACATTTAAATATCGGCCGCGACCAATCAGCACAGCGTTGTTTAAATGTGGATCCAAGATCGGTGATTGGTCGCGGCCGATATTTAAATTTGGCGCACTAATCTGTGATTGGTCGCGGGCAGCGTCCGCGACCAATCAGCACAGTAGTGTTTAACTTTGGCGGCAAGATCAGTGATTGGTCGCGGTCAAGACGGCGACCAATCACCGATTTGTGCCGCACATTTAAATAGCGGCCGCGACCAATTGGATGTCAGCGCCGCTCCCCGGTCCTCCCTTCACACCCTAGCCGCATGGATGTCAGCGGCGCTGCCTGTGCGGATACTTCCGCTGCGAGAACCCGGGACATGAGCGGGCGCTCGCAGCAGAAGTATCCCGACCCGCAGCGCCGCTCCCCGGTCCTCCCTTCACACCCTAGCCGCTGATGTCCCCACAGTATCCGCATGGTGTTACAAAGGTCCCGACATTTGTGTTAAAAATCGCTGATTGGTCGCTGGCGCTGCCCGCGACCAATCACCGATTTGGGCGCCAAAATTTAAATATCAGTCGCGACCAATCACCGATTTGGGCGCCAAATTTAAATATCCTCCGCGACCAATCACCCATCTTGGCTCCACATTTAAACACCGCTGTACTGATTGGTCGCGGACGCTATTTAAATGTGGCGCCAAAATCGGTGATTGGTCGCGCCCAGCGTCGGCGACCAATCAGCACAGCTGTGTTTAAATGTGGAACCAAGATTGGTGATTGGTTGCGGCCGATATTTAAATTTGGCGCCCAAAGCGGTGATTGGTCGCGGGCAGCACCCGCGACCAGTAAGCGATTTTTAACACAAATGTCCGGATCTTTGTAACACCATGCGGATACTGTGGGGACATCAGCGGCTAGGGTGTCAAGGGAGGACCGGGGAGCGGCGCTGCGGGTCGGGATACTTCTGCTGCGAGCAGTCGCTCATCTCCCGGCTTCTCGCAACGGAAGTATCCGACCAGGCAGCGGCGCTCCCCGGTCCTCACCAATACGATTAGCTGATTGGTCGCGCTCTCCGCACGCGACCAATCAGTGATCTTGGCGCTAAAGTTAAACACCGCTCTGCTGATTGGTCGCGGACGCTGCCCGCGACCAATCACCGATTTGGGCGCCACATTTAAATAGCGGCCGCGACCAATCAGCGAGTTTGGCGCCAAATTTAAACAACGCTCTGCTGATTGGTCGCGGACGCCAGACGCGTCCAATCAGTGAGATTGGCGCCAAATTTAAACAACGCTCTGCTGATTGGTCGCGGACTCCAGCCGCGACCAATCAGCGAGATTGGCGCCAAATTTAAACACCGTTCTGCTGATTGATCGCGGTCGCCGTCCATGACCAATCAGTAGTATTGGCGCCAAATTTAAACCCTGCTCGGCTGATTGGTCACGATTGCCGGCCGCGACCAATCAGCAGTATTGGCGCCAAATTTAAACCCCGCTCTGCTGATTGGTCACAGTTGCCTTCCGCGACCAATCAGCGATTTTGACGCCAAATTTAAACACCGCTCTGCTGATTGGTCGCGGCCGGCGATTGCGACCAATCAGCATTATTGGCGCCAAATTTAAACCCCGCTCTGCTGAATGGTCGAGGTCGTGACCAATCACCATTATTGGCGCCAAATTTAAACACCGCTTTGCTGATTGGTCGCGACCACAACCTATCAGCATTATTGGCGCAAAATTTAAACCCGGCTCTGCTGATTAGTCGTGACCGCCGGCCGTGACCAATCAGTGATATAGTCGCCAAATTTCAACACCGCTTTGCTGATTGGTCGCGGTTGCTGGCCGCGACCAGTCAGCGATTTTGGCGCCAAATTTAAACACTGCTCTGCTGATTGCGCCGGGTCTGCCGCATACATATTCTAGAATACCCGATGCGTTAGAATCGGGCCACCATCTAGTTTCATGAAATAATTTTAAAAAAAATTGACGTGGGGCTTCGCACTATATTTGTGTCCAGCCAGGTACAGCAGGCAGGAACGGGCTGCCCCCAACCACCAGCTGCCTATTTGTACCTGGCCGGACACAACAATATAGGGAAGCCCTTTTTTTCTTAATTATTTCATGAATTTCATGAAATAATTAAAAAAAAAAATACGTGGGGCTTCGCCCTATTTTTGTGTCCAGCCAGGTACAACTAGGCAGCTGGGGGCTGGAATCTGCAGCGCAGGGAGGCCCAAGCTTTCTGGGTCCCCCCAGCTGCAAATTGCAGTCCGCAGCCACCCCGGAAAATGGCGCGTTCATAGAAGCGCCATCTTCTGGCGCTGTACCCAACTCATTCAGGGCCCTGGTGCGGTGGCTCACTGGGTGATAAAGGGGTTAGGGCCAGCTTGGCATTATCAGCTGGCCCTAAGCCCGAAATTCATGGGGGCACGCCAATATTAGACATGACCGCCATGAATTTCTAGTAAAGTATTTAAAAAAAACACAACACCCAGAAAAAAGTCCTTTAATTGAAATAAACACACAATTCTTTCTTGTTCTAAATTAAACCATACTTACTGTCACGCCCATTCCAGCTGAAGCCAACGATCTCCTGCAATTAAAGTAAAATAATAAAGCAACCTCATCCTTACCTTCCCATGGATCCCACGATGGCTCCAGCTCTGCTACATCGAGATGACAGGCTGGACCGCAGCAGAACGCTGCCATCCAGCCTGTCATCCCACAGACACTGAGAAGCACAGGCATGCTTGCGCTCCTCAGTGTCTCGCTGTGACGGCATCCAGATGAGCCGAGGTCATGTCCAATGAACTCAGCTCACCTCATGTACGTCACTGACAGCGTGGAAGAATTCTCCTGCACTCAGCGCTTCAGCGTGAGAATTCTCCCACGCTGTCAGTGACGTGCATGAGGTCAGCTGAGTTCAATGGACATGAATGAGCTCACCTCATGCACGTCACTGACAGCGTGGGAAAATTCTCACGCTGAAGCGCTGAGTGCAGGAGAATTCTCCCACGCTGTCAGTGACGTGCATGAGGTGAGCCGAGTTCATTGTCGGCTCATCTTTATGCCGTCACAGCGAGACACTGAGGAGCGCAAGCAAGCCTGCGCTTCTCAGTGTCTGTGGGATGACAGGCTGGATGGCAGCGTTCTGCTGCGGTCCAGCCTGTCATCTCAATGTAGCAGAGCTGAAGCTGTCCTGGGAACCATGGAAAGGTAAGGATGAGGTTGCTTTATTATTTTACTTTTATTGCAGGAGATCGTTGGCTTCAGCTGGAATGGGCGTGATGGTAAGTATGGTTTAATTTAGAACAATAAAGAATTATGTGTTTATTTCAATTAAAGGACTTTATTCTGGGTGTTTGTGTTTTCTTTTAACTTTGACTATGGGGTTAGTAATGGGGGCGTCTTAAAGACGCCTCTCCATTACTAACCTGGGCTTGATGTCAGCTGGCATTATAAGCTGACATCAACCCCAGCCCTATTACCCCCTGCCACCGCTACAGGGCAGTGGGAAGAGCGAGGCTAAGTGCCAGAATTGGCACATCCTATGAGTGCGCCATTTCTGGGGCGGCTGACGGCTGGTGTTTCTAGCCTGGGAGGGGCCAATATTCATGGCACCCTTCCTGGGCTATTAATATCAGCCCCCAGCTGTCTGCCTAGCCTTTGCTAGCTATTAAAATAGGGGGGACCTACGTCATTTTTTTTGGGGGGTCCCCCATTTTAATAGCTAGTAAAGGCTAGGTATTCAGCTGGGGGCTGATATTAGTAGCCTGGGAAGCTCCGTGGGTATTACCCCCCTTCCCAGGCTTCAAACATCTGCCCCAGCCATCTGCTTAACCTCCGCTAGAGCCTAAAATTACGGGGAACCCCACGCCAATTTTTTTTAAAATAAATCCTTTATTTTAACACTAAATGACAAGTACAGTAATCAACACTATCACTGTACTTCTTATATATGTGACTGACATGTTTCTATCTATCTAATCTATGTGTGATGCTCTATTCCTTCTATTCTAAATTGTCGGGTACAGATGCTGAAATGCCGGCCGGCTTTTTTAAAGAGACAGTGCATGAAAACATTATTATTTTTTAAAAAAAATCCTTTACACTAAATGACAAGTACAGTAACCAACACTATCACTGTACTTCTTATATATGTGACTGACATGTTTCTATCTATCTAATCTATGTGTGATGCTCTATTCTTTCTATTCCAAATTGTCGGGTACCGCTGCTGAATTGCCGGCCGGCTTTTTTAAAGAGACAGTGCATGAAAACACTATTATTTTTTTTTATAAATCCTTTACACTAAATGACAAGTACAGTAACTAACACTATCACTGTACTTCTTATATATGTGACTGACATGTTTCTATCTATCTAATCTATGTGTGAAGCTCTATTCTTTCGGTTCAAAATTGTCAGGTACCGGTGTATGCCGCTGATGAATTGCCGGCTTTTCATGTTTCACTGTTGGCACTGTTCCCATCGATTTGGGCAATCACTGTAATGCCACAACCACCATGGCTGTGGCATTACAGTGAGTGGCAGACAATCCCTGCATGATTGGTGCTCTAAATAGCGCCAGACATGCAGGACAAGCTTTTGGTGCACGAACAGTTATCAAACATAACCTCGAACAGCCAAATTTTTTGCAAATCGTTCGGGTTCGTCGAACAACTCGAACACCGCCCAAAACAGCTCGAATTTGAGATTGGCGAACAGTTCTAGTCGAACACCGCTCATCTCTATTCCTGATCTTCACACAGCCTGATAAAAAATTGAAAACCCAAAAAGTCCCTATGCTAAATGTCACCTTATGTCAAACAATTACCATGGTGTGAAAATTGGATATGGAAAGGAGTCAATAAATTTTCTTGACCAGATCTGTGCCTATTGGTGTGCATTTTCTCTAAATAACTTTACAATATTTTTTAAAGGATTAGTTTTCATTTCTATAAAGAAAAAAATGCATGTTAGTGGCTTCCAAACCCGTGCTTTTCCCCAGTCTACTTGACGAATGTACTCGTTAGGAGTACTGATGCTGTAAGTGAAAGGTTCAGCACCTGTCTTTTCCTCTGCTGCAGGAGATGGTTCTGATAACCTTAACACTCAGAGGAGGAAACAGGTGATCATCCTTTCACTGCCATCATCTGTACTCCAAATGAGTACAATATGATATCACTGCAGTTAAAGGCAGGCAGATGGACTGGGGAAATGCAGGGGTTTGGAAGCAGCATACATGCAATTTTTTACAGGAATGAAGCCAAATCCCCTAATAAAGTGATTTGTCAAAGTTTTAGAACTTTCCATGCTGGATAAAAATACAAAAAATTAAAATTTAGTTATTCTATAAAGGGTTGGTTCTATAACTAAATTCCTTTCTAAATATCTATTTTTACGTACACTTCTCCCTATCTAGTTAATCCCTAAATGTGATTTTTTTACTTTACTTCCTTTGATGCTTCCTTCGTTTGAGAGGAGTCTCAAATGTGATGTCACAGCAGGCTGGGGCTGCACTCTCTTTCCTGCAGCGTCTATTGCCCCTCCTTGAACATGACATCATCAGGGGGCAGCACTGCAGTTATATACTACAGTTTCTTGCATCATTGACCTCTGAAGACTTTCTGGATCCGCAATCATTGTAACAGAATTTTTGATAGATGTGAGTGCAGTGCCCACACTCTGCTTCTGTCTCTGCCATTGATACTTTTGTGAAGGAAGTTGTCATCAAGGGGTAAAGATAGAACCAGTGAGTGACACCAGCGCTGCCCCACAGCTTCTGACACCACCCTCAAATGAATCGCCGTCAGGGGCTGCCAACAGTTAATTTCCTCCTGGTAGTTGAGCTTTCAGTGCAGTGGCCAGGCAGCTTTAGAATGCTATTACCCTACAGATTAAACCCATATCTGCAGGTTATGGGTTCGCTCACACTAGCGAAAAAAAAAATTGGTCCCAATCTCATCCAGAAAAGTGGTGCAATTTTTTTTCTCACTCTTCTCCCTTCTTTGTGCTATCCATATACAATCTGTTTTTTTTACACAGCAGTAGTGATGAGCGAGCATACTCGCAAGTACTAGGTACTCGCCCGAGCATCTCAGTACTCGAGATGCTCGGAGCTCGCCGAGTACTTGATAGATGCTCAGGCAGATCCTTGGTTCCCCTCCCTGCATGTTTAGCGCTCTTTAGAGTGCCAATCAACATGCAGGGATTGCCTGCCACTAACTGTAATGCCGCAGCCATGTTGGTTGTGGCATTACAGTGATAGGCTGGCCACACAGCGTCATGAGGTGTATATCAGACCTGGCGCCGCTGTGCTCTTCAGTCTACTCTGCAATCAGGCAGTGTAGGGAGAGGTGCTGCTGAGCTAGGGAGAGATTTGGCTGTGTATTAGGTAGTGTAGGGAGAAAACAAGTACATTACACATATCCATCTCAACAAACAGTCCTTCTGAGGACTAATCCATCTGCAGAGATATCAGGCAGGCAGTGTACATAGGCAGGCAGGCAGTGTATATAGCAGACTGCAGTGCATATAGCACAAGAGGCTCCATTCAAGTTCTTCCTTCTGCTGCTGTTAGATATTTCTAGACAAAGGCCCAGGTCTCAGGGGCCAGGAATAATTTTTTTGGATCTTAATACTCATTACTTGCTTAAAAAGCAATCCAGAGAACACCATTTTTCTGCGCCATTTGCTTGTTAGCATTGCAGAATACAGCCAGGTCCTTTCCATATTACAGCGCTAAAAATCCAGCTATTTAAAACTGTGGTTTGTCCGTCACATGGATCACATATAATTGCACTGAAAATACTGCCATTTTTGGCCTCCATTCAAATTTTTTTCAGTGTGTCATCAAAGTTTTTGGCACCGGTTTGCAATTCAAAATAGTTACCTACAAGCTAGGTATTTAAAACTGTGGTTTGTCCGTCACACGGATCACATATACGTTTTCTAAAAATTCTGCCATTTTTGGCCTCCATTCTAATTTTTTTTCAGTGTGTCAGCAAAGTTTTCAACACCGGTTTGCTGTTCAAAATAGTTACCTACAGGCCAGGTATTTAAAACTGTGGTTTCTCCATCACACAGATTACATATACAGTAACTTCGCTCCCAATTCAGCCATTTGTAGTGAGCGTGGAAGATATTGTCCTCCATTTAAAATAGGCAAGGTGCATGGCAAGGAACAGGGAACTGAAATTGTGCCACAACAAACACCCACACTTCTCGCCCGACCTTCCTGCCCCAATTGCTAGGGGACCACAGCACACCACTATTTAATCCAGAGCAGTGTCAAAAGGTTGTTGGCTGGATAGTGGATAATGCTTCCAGTCACTTTGCCACCACCACAACCACCCTGTCTTCCACATGGTCAAGTCTCAGTAGCCGTGAGTCTGGACTACATATTTCTCACTCAGATCCTCCTTCCTCACACCATGCCGAATGCCTGGAGACAACTGATCCCACACTTAGACACTCCGAAGAGCTGTTCACTTTTCCATTTATAGATTTGGGCCTCTCTCCCGGTCCACATGTAGCAATGTCCAAATATTTGAGCAGCCACGGTCACACGAAGGCGACGGTGGGAAAGTGTCACAAGAGATGGATGATGATGAGACACAATTGCCAGAAAGTCAGCAAGAGGACCAGGGTGCTGAAGTGGAAGATGAGGTGGTGAATGATATAGTAACTGACCCAACCTGGCAGGAAGACATGCAGAGCGAGGACAGCAGCACACGGCAGGAGGAAGGCAGAGCACCCCATAGGCAGGAAGAAGCGGTGTGGTGGCCGCAGACATAAGGCAGGCAACCGTTCCCCGTAACATCAACACGAGGGAAGTTGCCAGTACAACTGTTAGGTCTTCCCGAGTCTGGTTGTTTTTTAAAGACTGCCGATAACCCAAAAAAGGCCATTTGCACCACCTGCCAGCCCAGTATCAGCAGGGGTGGGAAAACTAGCTGCCTGACCACAACCAGCATGATCAGGAACATAGCAGCAAAGCACCTGACTTTGTGGGCCGAACCTCAGGGTCCAGGAACAGTGTCTGCAGGTGGCACCATTGTTTCTTCCGCTGTTGTGCATGCAAGTCAATCTCCTGTCCATGGTGCATGCGAAGATGCCTCCTGCCCTGCATCTGTCGTTGCACACTCTCAAGTAGCAGCATCAGGAAGCATGTCCACGTTCTTGTCCCAGCGCAGAATTCAGTTGTCGATACCCCAGTCCTTGGAATGCAAGTGTAAATAAGCAGCCAACGCCCCACAGGCCACACTACTAAATTGCCACATTTCGCAAATGCTTGCGATCGAAATGTGGCCTTTTAGGCTCGTGGAGATAGAAGCTTTCTGCAAACTGATGGCAGCGGCTGTCCTTCAGTACCCCGTCCCCAGCAGCCACTATTTCTCCCAATGTGCCTTCCCCCGCATTACACAAGCACGTGTCCCAAAACATTAGCCGTGCCCTAAACAATGCAGTTACCGGGAAAGTCCACCTAACCACGGACATGTGGACAAGTGCTTGTGGGTAGGGATGGTACATCTCGCTGACGGCACACTGGGTTAGTATAGTAGAAGCCGGGACCCAGTCGGACCTTGGGACGGAACACGTCCTCCCGATGCCAAGGATTGCGGGCCCTAGGTCAATCAGGGTTTCCCCCACAGTCTACAGCTCCTTCACCTCATCCTCCTCAGCCTAATCCTCCTCTTCAGCCCCCAACTCTGAAATGACCACATCAGTCACAAGCTGGAAGCACTGCAGCACTGCCTCGGCAAGTAGCAACAGGCTGTGCTGAAGCTAATATGCTTAGGTGACAAACCGCACAATGCTGAAGAGTTATGGACAGTTCTGAAAGAGCAGGCAAGATCTGTGGCTCACACCCCTGACCTACAGCCAGGCATGGTCGTGTGTGACAATGGCCGGAACCTGGTTGTGGCTCTGAGGCGAGGCGAGCTCACACACGTACCATGCCTGGCCCATGTGCTTAACCTCATGGTTCCTCAAATCCTACCCGGAGCTGCCGGATCTGCTTGTTAAACTAAGCCGCCTGTGTGCCCATTTTAGAAAGTCACCAACAGCTTAGGCCGCCCTTGCCGTGTTTCAGCAGCGTTTGCAGCTTCTGGCTCATCGACTGGTGTGTGATGTCCCCACGCATTGGAACTCTACACTGCAGATGTTGGGAAGGATTTGTGAGCAGATGAGGGCAGTTGTTGAGTACTAGCATGAACAAGGCCATCAGTATTCAGTTCAGACTCCACACATAAGACCTCAGGAGTGGACATGGATGTCAGACAATTGTACCATCCTCCAAAACTTTGAGGACTCCACCAAGATGGTGAGCGGCAATGACGCCATAATTAGCATCACCATCCCTCTTCTCTGTCTTCTGAAATGCTCTCTGCTCACAATCAAAGAGGATGCATTGCAGGTGTAGCACAATGAGATGGAGCAAGGAACCATACAGGGTTATTACACACAGCCCAGCCTCATCTCATCCCAACGTGGATTGGGTGACAATGAGGAAGAAGAGGTGGAAGAACAGGAGCTATTTTCATGCACTATAGACTGTATTACCTGCACAACTATCATACCGTCTGTTCAGCGTGGATGGCCAGAGGACAGAGAGGAGGAGGAGGAAGATTAGAGCATGGTCAGTCATAGTCTTGGTGAGGACACGGATGTCTTGCCTGTTAGCAGTGTGGCACGCATGGCTGAGTTTATGTTACGCTGCCTTTCCCATGACCCTCGCGTGCTCAAAATTTTGGGTGACAGTCATTACTGGTTGGTGACACTTCTAGATCCACGCTACAAGGAGAACTTTATATCTCTTATTCCTGGCGTGGACAGGTCTACAAAAATGGGGCAGTACCAGAAGGCCCTTGTTGCAGAACTATTAAAAAAATTCCCATCTGAAAACGCTGGCAGCAGAGGTTAATTGAACAACCAAAGAGTACAGGCGAGAGAGACACAACTTCAATCCAGCAGAGGCAGGGGAACAGTGTCAAAGTTCTGGGAGAATTTTCTCAGCCCCTCCCATCGCACAAGACGTGAGGCGCAGAGTACTCTCAAAAAGAGTGCAAAGTTTGGGAAGATGCTGAGGGAGTACCTTGCCAACCATACCAATGTCCTCTGTGCCTTATAATTATTGGGTATCCAAGCTGGATACGTGGAATGAACTGGCTCTCTATGCATTGGAGGTCCTGGCCTGCCCTGCCGCCAGCGTTTTATCAGAATGGGTTTTTAGTGCCGCTGGTGGAATTATAACTGATAAACGCATCTGCCTGTCAACTGAAAATGCGGACAGGCTGACTCTTATAAAAAAGAACAAGGGCTGGATTGGGCCAGACTTCTCAACACTACCGAATGATAGCAGCGTAACATAAACTCAAATCCAGTGTCTTTTTTTGTCTCTTCACACCCACACATGGGTATACGCTTTCTGATTTTGGATATTTGCTCTTGTCCTCCTCCTTCTCTTCATCCTCATCCTCTACCACCATATCACCAGGGTGACCGTGGTCCGTGATGCAACACCCACATAATTTTTTTAAAGGGTATTTATGATGCCCTTAAAAAAACATTTTTATACAGTATGTATACCCCCCAGGGGTAAATGTTTGTCAGCCCATACACTTAGTGCATGGACATTCGAAGTATAGGAGACCCGCTCCTTTCTAAAGGGAACATTTTTTTATGAGCCCCTCCTCTACGTCTCTTCCAAGGGGCATTGGAGTGCCTCACAATTTTTGGCAGCCCTTGCTTTCACTGCATAGGCAAACACAATGGGAGACCCACTTTATAATAATGGGAACATTTTTTTTCAGGAGGCCCTCCTCTACGTCTCTTCCAAGGGGCATTGGAGTGCCTCAAAATTTTTGGAAACCCTTGCATTCACTGCATAGGCAAACACAATGGTAGACCCACTTCCTAATAATGGAAACATTGTTTTCAGGAGGCCCTCTGACCTCCATGTCTCTTCCAAGGGGCATTGGAGTGCCTCCAAATTTTTTGCAACCCTAGCATTCACTGAATAGGCAAACACAATGGGAGACCTACTTCCTAATAATGGGAACATTGTTTTCAGGAGGCCCTCCGCTAAGTCTCTTCAAAGGGATATTGGGGTGCGTCCAAATTTTCAAAGTGGTTTTGGAGTGCATCCAAATTTTGGGCAGCCCTGCCACTCACTGCATACACAATAACAGTATAGGAGACCCACTCTTTAGTAATGGGAACAAAAAAACATAGCCGGCTGATGGCTCTCTAAGAATAGTGAGGGATGACTGCTGGCCCTTTAAGAATAGTAAAGGCCCCCTGATGGCCCTAAAAAAATAAACTTTATGACTTTCAGAGTCCCTCCTTCATAAATAGTGTTGAGCCACCCCCGTAGTGTTCGAGTTCGGTTCGGTCCGTCGATCACCCGTATGTTCGCCGAACTGTTCGTCGAACACCTTTGAACACCATTAAAACCAATGGCAGGCAAACAATAACACATAGAAACACATAGAAAACACCTTCAATGGTGTCCAAAAGCTGAGAAACTGCTCAGAAGACACAACTAACACATGGAAAAGTGACAAGTACATAAAGTCATGCGAAAAGAAAAGAGGTGGAGGAGTAAAAGGAGGGGGAGACACAGATATAGGCATGTCATGCCCTTCTAAAACCAAAAAAGTGCGAAGCCGACAGTCCGTTCCTGCCCGTGCGACCTCCGTGTCGCCGGCTTTGTGCCAGAGCCGCGGTGGACCCTGACGGCCAGCCCCCCTCTCCCAATACTGGTGCCTGTCTGCTGGTGGGTCGAGTGAGCCCCCCCCTGCGGTGGAGGCAGGTCTAATCTCTTCAATTTAAATTGTCTCTCTAATTTGAATGAGTACACTTTAAATCCTTTTACAAGGATCTATTGGAGGGCAAGTCTCATGCCAGCAGCCGCGTAATTCCAGCTCCAGTAGCGTCCACTAAAGCTGCTGCAGTTAAAAAGCTTTTATAAGGATCGAGCTCAGCCGTCCACTGCAAGGCGTCCTACCGCCAGTCCCAGCCCCTATGCCTTGGGGTGCCTCCCCGATGCTCTTCACTGAGTGTCCCGGGGGCCCGAACCATTTCCTTTGAAAAAATTAAGTGTCCAAACTACAGGTGGTGTAGCTTGCTTAACAGCTGGGATAATCCGCTGACTAGCAGACAATGCTACTAGGCACAAAGTATTTCCTGGGCTAGATGCAGTTAAAAATTTGTAATTAGATACTCTCGTTGGATGCTGAGAAAGCATTCCATAGAGTCTCCTGGCACGCCATATATTATTCTCTTAAAAAGCTTGGGGTAGGGGTCTAGGGGACCCTTTTATAGGCAAAATCAGGGCCCTGTAACGCAATACGTCACCTAGGCTGAAGATAAATGTAACATTTTCATCACCTTTCATAATCACCAATGGGACAAGGCAGGGATGTCCTCTGTCCCCTCTCTTATACATCCTAGTGACGGAGCACCTGCTCTCATCAATTCGCCATAACCCCAATATTAGGTGGATTGAGGTGGAAGGCACCGAGTACAAGTGCTCTGCATTTGCTGATGATGTCCTAGTATATATCACTCAATCACATATATCCATCCCTGCTGTTATGGCTGAAATAGATCACTTTGTTACATGGTCAAATTTTAAAATCAATGCAGCGAAGTTTGAGGCCCTCGATGTTCCACTCCCCAAATCCATACAGGATTCCATCCAGTCCAACTTTCCCTTTGCCTGGCCCTCACAGGGTATCAAATACTTAGGAATTCGTATTCATAGAGACCTCTCCCGTCTATGTTATCTTAATTTTGGGCCCTTTATTGAACAACTCCATACAGACCACGGTTGGCAAGTTAGAACTGTAAGATTCACTACGTGAACCACTGGTGTTTTGTGGAAAAGCACATGTACACTGTGTTCCAAATTATTATGCAAAAAGTGTTTAGGAGTGATAAGGTAAGAATTTTTTTGCTTGTCAGTTAAACTCATTGATGGTGATGTGTGTCAGGGCTCTTTATATCACTGTAAGCAATTGCAGACACCTGTGCTAATTAGTTTGGCAGGTGTGTCCAATGAAAGGCAAGACTACTTAAGAAGGCTGTCCCACATTATTAAGCAGCCTACATTTTCTGCCAAAATGGGAAAGAAAAAGGATGTGTCGGCTGCTGAGAAGCAACAAATTGTGGAGTGTTTAGGTCAAGGCATGACTACAATCAACATTGCCAAGACACTTCATCCTGATCATCGCACAATCAAGAAGTATGTAGCTGATTCACAGTACACACGTGTGCGTGCTGATAAGGGAAAATTGAGGACTCTTTCCTACAGACAATTACGTCAGGTTAAAAGAGCAGCGGCAAAAAAGCCTTGTCATAGCAGCAGACAAGTTTTTGAAGCTGCTGGTGCCTCCAACGTCCCCCGAACAACAAGATGCAGAGCCCTTCAGAGGTTTGCAGCTGTGCGTATGCCATCGTGTCGACCTCCTCTATCCACTGCACACAAGCAAAAATGGCTCCAGTGGGCCAAACAATACATGAAGACAGACTTCAAAACTGTTTTGTTCACCGATGAGTGCCGTGCAACGCTCGATGGTCCAGATGGATGGAGTGGAGGATGGCTGGTTGATGGACACCCCATGCAAACACGGCTACGGCACCAACAAGGAGCAGGTGGAGTAATGTTTTGGGCTGGAATCATGGGGAGAGAGATTGTCGGCCCCTTTAGGATCCCTGAAGGGGTAAAGATGAACTCCATAATGTATGTGGAGTTTCTCAAACAGCACTTCCTGCCATGGTTCAAGAAGAAGAACCATGTATTCCGCAGCAAGATCATTTTCATTCATGATAATGCACCGTCTCATGCTGCACATAACACATCTGCATCTCTGGCTGATATGGGCATAAAAGGGGACAAACTTATGGTGTGACCCCCATGCTCCCCTGACCTCAACCCCATTCAGAACCTCTGGACCATCATCAAAAGGAGTGTCTATGATGGCGGGAGGCAGTTCACATCTAAGCAACAGCTCTGGGAGGGTATTCTGTCCTCATGCAAAACAATTGAAGCAGAAACCATCCAAAACCTGACAAATTCAATGGACGAGAGAGTTCAAAAGCTCCTTTCGAACAAGGGGTCCTATGTGCTAATGTAACATCACCTAGAATAAAGTTTTGAGTTGAAAACTGTTTGATTTCAGTTTCTAATAACCTGCTAATGCTTATAATTTCAAAAATGACCATTTTTTTGTTCTTTATTAAAATGAAAAGGTTGATCGAAGAGTGTGGGGGATCAAAGAGTGTGGCAACCCAGTAGTCAGGATTACTTTGAATTAAGACAATCTGAGTGTCATGTTGCAGGTAGTGCAGCAAGAAGGCACTCATGTTTCTTGCGCATCTAGAAGCTCCAAAATTATTTTCCGGGCTAGATGCAGCTAAAAATTATTATTAATTTGAAAGCTGGTGGAGCTTAGTATAGATGGCCTAATAGAATCAGTACTGCAAACTGCTACAAAGCCCAAATTATTTTCCAGCCAAGATACAGATAAACATGATTAGTAATTTTAAATCCGGTGGAGTTTAGTATAGATGGCCTAATAGAATCAGTACTGCACACTGCTACAAGGCCCAAATTATTTTCCAGCCAAGATACAGATAAACATGATTAGTAAGTTGAAAGCTTAAAACGGTTGGTGAGGTGATTTTAACAAATCATCAAGCTTTTACACTCCCCAGGATGACACAGGGGTAGAAAAGTCTTTTCGGATCCATGATTTGTTCATCTTTATGAACGTGAGTCTGTCTACATTATCAGTGGAGAGCCGCGTGCGCTTATCTGTCAGCACACCACCAGCAGCGCTGAACACACGATCAGACAGAACGCTGGCTGCGGGGCATGACAAGATCTCCAAGGCATAAGTGGCGAACTCCGGCCATTTATCCAGATTGGAAGCCCAAAAAGAGCAAGGGTCCAGTGACACAGTCATGGCTTCAATGTTTACTTGGAGATACTCCTGTACCATCGTCTCTAGGCGTTGACTAAGTGTCAGACTTCTTGTCTCCTGTGGCCTTGCAAAGGATGGGCTAAAAAAGTGGTGAAATGATTCCGCAAAATTGATGTTACCAGCAGATACTGTGTTTCTGTTACGTTTTGAGTGCTGAACACTCGACGGTCCCACGGTTGGCAAGTTGGAACTGTGAGATTCACTACGTGCACCACTAGTGTTTTGGGGAAAAGCACATGTAAGATTCTGCAACAGTCTCTGCCCATACTCCAGCATGCGTGCATCTCTTTCTATGATAGGAATAATTTCTGCAAATTTACTTTTGTACCAGGGATCTAACAGTATGGCAACCCAGTAGTCAGGATTATTTCTAATTCTCACAATTCGAGGGTCATGTTGCAGGTAGTGCAGCAAGAAGGCTCTCATGTGTCTTGCGCATCCAGGAGCACCAAGTCCCTGTTGTGTTGGTGGCGAGGTAACAATCATGCTTCCTTCCTCTGCCCTCTCCCCCCAACCTCGCACAACAGAAATGTGATCAAGGTCTCCCTCATCTGATGAGTCTTCCATCAGTTCGTCCTCAACTTCTTCCTG
The DNA here is from genome assembly GCF_046119375.1 of Phyllobates terribilis. Lineage (NCBI taxonomy): Eukaryota > Metazoa > Chordata > Amphibia > Anura > Dendrobatidae > Phyllobates > Phyllobates terribilis. Next base: position 804,796,732 of record NW_027362762.1, read on the forward strand.
GGATCCTGCACCTTCCTCGCTAGTTTGGCTGCTACCATGCACCCTGGTAAAACCAACTCCCCCACCCTCACATGCCTGCCGCCTTGGTGCTGCTGACCGTCTGGACCTTGCAGATGTTAGCCCTTCCGCATGCAACTCCTCCTCCTCTACTTCCTCCACCTCCTCTTGTGCCACCACCTGACTCCGAATTCTGTTTAACATGTGCTCCAGCATGTAAATCACCGGAATAGTCATGCTGATAATGGCATCGCCAGCACTAAACATCTTCGTCGCCATTTCAAAACTGTGCAGAAGGGTGCATAGGTCCCTGATCTGAGACCACTCCTCCAGCGTGATTTGCCCCACCTCTGGATCTCGTTGGCCCAGGCTATACGTCAGAACGTATTGCACCAGGGCTTGTCGGTGCTGCCACAGTCGCTGCAACATGTGCAGAGTTGAATTCCACCGGGTAGGCACATCGCATTTTAGCCGGTGAAGTGGAAGGCCCAACGACTTCTGTAGAGATGTAAGTCGCTGAGCTGCAGGATGCGAATGGCGGAAGTGAGCACACAGCGACCGTGCCCTCTACAGAAGGCCATCTAGTCCGGGATAGTGGGCTAAAAATTGCTGGACAACCAGGTTCAACACCTGAGCCATACAAGGCACGTGTGTGACATTGCTCTGACGAAGGGCTTCACCCAGGTTTGCAGCATTGTCGCACACGGCCTTCCCTGGTTTCAGGTCCAGTGGAGACAACCATTCATGAATCTGGTTCTCCAGAGCTGACCACAACTCCTCAGCTGTGTTACTCACATTTCCTAGACATTTCAAAGTAAAAACCGCCTGATGACGTTGAGCCCTGCTGCCAGCATAGTAAGGAGGTGTGCAGGATCCCTTCTGCGCAGTAAGAAAGCTTGTGGCATGACCAGACAGGCTTTGGGTGCAGGTGGAGTACCGAGAGGAGGTTGAGGAGGCAGAAGCAGTGGAGGAACTTTAACATAAAGAGGATTGACGCACAACTCGTGGGGATGGCAAGTCTTGGACAGCAGCCCCTTGTCCTGCTGTCACCATAGTTACCCAGTGCCTAGTCAGCGACATTTAACGCCCCTGTCCATGCCTAATCGTCCAAATGTCTGTGGTGAAATGCACCCTGTCACACACAGAGTTTCTCAAAGAAGCGGTGATGTTGTGTGCGACATGCTGGTGGAGCGCAGGCACACCTTTCTTTGAGAAGTAGTGCCGACTGGGCATCTGGTACTGGGGCACTGCGACGGACATAAGGTCTCAAAACCCTCTGTGTCCACCAGGCGGAGAGGAAGCATTTCTGTAGCCAAGAGCTTGCAGATGGTGAAATTCAACCTCTTAGCTTTCTCATGGCTTGGAGGAAATGGTCTTTTACTTGTCCACATCTGAGGGACCGAGGGCTGGTTGTTGTGCTTAGACGGGGTTGCGAAGGGCGTCCCCGGCAAACTGCCGGTCTGTGAGGAAGATGCAGGTGGACATGTTAGGTTGCCTTGATCCAAAGGTGGTGCTATCGATGTCGGACAGCGCTGAACACCAGCTGGTGTTTCCACCTCCAAAGAAAATGATGACCTGCCAATCACGCTGGCTGTTGCGGGTAAAGAGGTGGCAGGTCTGCGCCCCAAAACAGGTGTGACTGCTGTCCCCCCAGTCACAGAGGATGACGAGGCTGTGGATGCACAAGATGTGGCAGACGGTGGTTGGCCCGGCCGGCTAGGCCGCATTGTAGCACAGTGAGCTTCCCACTGCAACTTATGCTTCATATCCATGTGCCGGTTCATGCATGAAGTACTCAAACTATGTATTTTTTGCTCTCTACTTAGATTTTGCTGACAAATGTTACAGATAACACGAGTTGGGTCATCTTTATCGATCTGAAAAAATGCCCAGGCTATGCAAGGCTTAGCACCCATGCGACCTGAAGAGCCACCACGACTTGTGGTCAGAGGCAGAGTTGTGTTTGAGGATGCAGTTGTTGACGTGCTTCCAGTACTACGTCTCTGTCCAGGAAGGCGCAACCTGACCTCATCGTCACTAGCATCCTCCTCCACCTCCTCTGCTGACCTCATCTCTTGGCTGACTGTGGGTTGACAGTAAGTGGGATCTCCAACCTCATCATCATCACCCTGTGTGTTATCACACCCGTCGTCCTCAGAGTCAACCTCTTCCTGCCCTGACAAAAAACTAAAGTTGTCGCTCCAATCAGGTATTTGAGTCTCATCATCGTCTTCCTCATTGTCTCCACCAACAGGAGTTACAGTTTGGGAACGAGGGTCTACATTATGGTCAGAACCTTCTGCGTCTGGTCCTGGATCCGACTCAAAGATTCTGGGCATCAGTGCAGATCATTTCCTCGTCTGGATTCACAGAAGCTCTGGAGCCGACCTCTGATTCCCAGGCTATAGTATGAGTAAACAGCTCTGCAGACTCAACCATCTGTTCTACCCCATACTCAGACGGGTAGCTGGAGACTTGGGAGCTGTGAGGAAGCAAGTGCGATTGGGGTGACACCTCTGAGGACTGGAGTATTTGTGATGTTGAAGTTGAGGTGGAGGAGAGCCCACTTAAAGGAGCACTTGATATCCGATGAAGCACCTGCTGTTTTTGTGCCTCATCTGGAATTTGTAGCGATTGGCGTGGCCGTAAGAAAGGGATCTTATCACATTGTCCGCTAAAAGAAGTAGAAATCTTAGTTTGGCTGGAAGATGGTCTTTCTTCTGCAGATGTTACTGTTGCTTTAACACCTACCCCACGGACACAACCTTTTTTTCCCTTCCCAACATGCCTATTCCCCTTTCCACCAGCAGCAGGTCTTTTTCCACTCATTTTGGTGGTTAACTAATTCACAACTCTGGAGTTGTTTGCACAAAAAACAATGGATGGGAAAAGAGCAGAGCTGAGTGGCCAAACTGTGGTATTAGCCCAAAAGTATTGGCTGTATTAGATGCAGATAAAAATTATATTGAATTTGCAACCTGATGGAGGTTAGTATAGATGGACTAATAGATCAAGTCCCACACATTGCTACAAGCCAAAATATTTTTTCAGAGCTAGATGCAGAAAAAAATTTGATTGAATTTGCAACCTGGTGGAGGTTAGTATAGATGGACTAATAGAACAAGTCCCACACACTGCTACAAGCCAAAATATTTTTTCAGAGCTAGATGCAGAAAAAAATTATATTGAATTTGCAACCTGATGGAGGTTAGTATAGATGGACTAATAGAACAAGTCCCACACACTGCTACAAGCCGAAGTCCAAATATTTTTTCAGAGCTATATGCGGAAAAAAATTATATTCAAGTTGCAATCTGATGGAGGTTAGTATAGATGGACTAATAGAACAAGTCCCACACACTGCTACAAGCCGAAGCCGAAATATTTTTTCAGAGCTAGATGCAGAAAAAAATTATATTGAATTTGCAACCTGGTGGAGGTTAGTACACATGGACTAATAGAACAAGTCCCACACACTGCTACAAGCCGAAGGATTTTTTCAGAGCTAGATGCAGAAAAAAATTATATTGAATTTGCAACCTGATGGAGGTTAGTATAGATGGACTAATAGAACAAGTCCCACACACTGCTACAAGCCGAAGCCCAAATATTTTTTCAGAGCTAGATGCAGATAAAAATTATTTTGAATTTGCAACCTGCTGGAAGTTAGTATAGATGGACTAATAGAACAAGTCCCACACACTGCTACAAGCCGAAATATTTTTTCATAGCTAGATGCAGAAAAAAATTATATTGAATTTGCAACCTGATGGAGGTTAGTATAGATGGACTAATAGAACAAGTCCCACACACTGCTACAAGCCGAAGCCCAAATATTTTTTCAGAGCTAGATGCAGATAAAAATTATTTTGAATTTGCAACCTAGTGGAGGTTAGTATAGATGGACTAATAGAACAAGTCCCACACACTGCTACAAGCCGAAATATTTTTTCAGAGCTAGATGCAGAAAAAAATTATATTGAATTTGCAACCTGATGGAGGTTAGTATAGATGGACTAATAGAACAAGTCCCACACACTGCTACAAGCCGAAGCCCAAATATTTTTTCAGAGCTATATGCAGATAAAAATTATTTTGAATTTGCAACCTGGTGGAGGTTAGTATAGATGGACTAATTGAATGATGCTATGCCCAAAAGGTTTTACTTCACTAGGTGCAGTAAAAAAATTTGTATTCTATACACAGGTGGTGTAGCTTGCAACACAGATAGGCTTCTCCACCGACTAACACACACTGCAAGAGGACAAAAATAATTTTTTTTTGCTAGATTTAGCCAAATGCTGTGAAAAAAACTTGCACAGCACGGACACAGACCTGCCTGGCAAAAAGTGATAGGAACTGATGTAACCTAGCCCTGAAAAGGACTGCAATTACAATTATTCTTTACTCCCAACCTATCTATTTAAGAGCACAGACCTGCCTGATAAAAGTGATAGGAACTGATGTAACCTAGCCCTGAAAATGACTGCAATTACAATTAGTCTTTACTCCCAACCTATGTGTTTAAGATAACAGACCTTCCTGATAAAAGTCGTAGGAAATGATGTAACCTAGTCCTTAAAAGGACTGCAATCACAACTATTCCCTACTCCCAAACTATCTGTAGATTTGTGCGAAAATTGGCTTCAAATTAACAAAGTATAGCGCACACAGCAAGAGCGGTGCCATCTAACATGCATCTGCAGCAGTGAGAAAATGGTGGCTACGTAGAAAATGGCTGGGTCTTATAGGGCAAGGACATGTGACATACACTGCCAATGACACATGCCCTTGCTTGTGTGAAAAAAAGCAGTTCGCTCCGTGTGTGCGCTGCTGATAGGCTGACAGATTGCACCTCCCCACTGTAAGTGCGGGAAAGAGAAAAAAAAAATGGAGATCTTCATTATTTCTGCAGAGATCCATCCCCTGCCCCTCCCCCCGCCCCGCTGTACACTCAAACTGCATATTAACATTAATTTTCAGCATTACTGAGAAAAAATCCAGTTATGATTTTAGTGCACGAACAGTTATCGAACATAACCTCGAACAGCCAATTTTTTTTCAAATCGTTCGGGTTCGCTGAACGGCTCGAACACCGCCAAAAACAGCTCGAATTTGAGATTGGCGAACAGTTCGAGTCGAACACCGCTCATCTCTATTCATAAATGAAACACGATGTGTCTGATGATATCTCACACATCACATGGCCAGATAAGGTTGTAAAATGTTATAATGACATTTCCTGGTGAATGCATTTTTCACAGTTGAAAGCAAGGCAAAAGTGCAAAAACGCATCAAAAAACGCTGCGTGTGAACATAGCCCAAGATGTGGAGGAGCATTTTTGTTTTTGGTTATTTCTTTTGCTTTATATACAAGTCATTACCCTGGAAATGATGTTCCTTAACATATTTTCCAGGAAAATCCATTTTGGTTTTGTTTTTGTATGTTTTATTGTGAGTCCGTAAAAGTAGCGTAATACCTCTGACAACGTTGTTGACAGCAGTGACCTGGGAGTCAGAAATGCTTCCAGGGGTCTTCCCCATGCTGTTCCCATGTCATTTGAGCACTGTTCCCATCGATTTGGGCAATTTTTAGGCCCTCTGCAGACCGCCGGGGGGAGCCGCCTGAAAAATGCTCAAGTTTCCCATAGACTTACATTGGGCTCTTTGCTCGGGTCAAGTACCCAAGTATTCCAATGTGCTCGACCCGAGCAACGAGTACCCAAGCATTTTAGTGCTTGCCCATCACTACTCAGCAGCTATTAAGCTATTAATCATTCACAGTTTCCTATGCTAGAGAATTGCATTATATCTGTAAAAAACAGATGGTCTGTACGGCATCTGATTTTTTACTCACACCCATCAGATTTTGGAGTGAAATCGGACCATGCTGCAATTTTTTTCTCATGCCGAATACAGCTGAGAAAAAATACGCGGATCTGCACTATCTCATTGAATAAAATTGGTCTGAATGCAATACCTTTTTTCTAGCAATGCATTAGTCCTATTTATACGCTAGTGTGAGCTAACCCTTATAGTGTTTTGGGATATAACAGCCTGTTAGCTGATTTATTCTCCATGAACCATGGGCTCCTGCACTCTAAACATCTGTTTTATTCTGAAATGCTGCTGTCAACATGAGGAATACCTGGGTTATATATTGGATAATTGTCAGCAGAACATCTAATGCCCTGTTATGACCATCAATCTCCATGTTTTGCCTTATATAACACACTTGACGAATGCTGTAATGCTGAAAATGTGACCATCGTTTTAATTTTTATTTCAGAAATCAATAGCACATATGTAAATAAGCAACTGTGTAATATATCTTATCAGAGAAATCTGCTTCTTTCACCTCCTAGATTGATCTTTCTTAGTTCATGGGTAAAATAAGTAAAATCTGTATTCAGTGAAGACAGATTTTCAAATAACTAAGATAACAAAGATTCTATGGAGAAGGGAGATGAAGGAGGAGGGCGGAGAGTGAGGCAGACAGACATTCTGCTGCAAGTTCTCCTGAAATTACAGATACAATTCTCCATAGAAAGTTATATGCATCAATTTTCATCTCCTATCTCAGTAATGGAAGAACCTGTAGTCAATTAACACAAATATTACTTGAGAATTGAGACATTTGAGAATGAAAAATCAATCCATAAGGTGAAAGAAGCAAATTTCTCTTATAACATTTATTCCAAAGTTTATTTTCATGTATATTACTACTCAGTAGGATCAACAATCCTACGTTGCCTACATGGGTATGTAAGTCATAGTAAGCTGAATAAAATGATACCTTAATATCTGTGATCTGATGTCTTATTCCAAAAAAATCCACATTTTACTTATATGTAAATGACCTCTTCCAGGCTCTGGGAAGGACAGTGGAAGATAACTCGGCCTCCAGGGATTATTATACTGTACATGAAGGGGAGTTATCAGTGTGAGACAAGAAACTAACACAGAACAGGAGAAATGAAATTTGTCTTCTTGCTAACACATTTTTTGCAGCTCTCACAGCTCAGCTACATAGCAACAATATCACTACCCTGTCTGCCTGTGAGCTGGAGACTGAAGCTGACAGAAACCTGCAAGTGTGTCAGGTATAATCGCACACAGCTCTGCAGTGAGATCAGGAGAGCAGAGAGAGGCCATTACACAGCACACTGGTAAATCCTCCTTCATGTAAAATAAGCCCTGGAGGCAGAGTTATCTTCCAGGCAGCGTCCTCCCAGAGCCTGGAAGAGGTCATTTATATAAAGTGATAAAAGATGATTTATCAACAAGAAGGCATCTAATATGAGACGCAGGAGATTGACTCTGATTCATGCTTCCCGAGGTCCAGGCAGCATGAATCAGCTGAAAGGTTCCCTTTAAAAACTACATAGGAGAACCTGCGTGTCATGGATTATCCCTCAAGCTCTTAATTATATAAATCAAGGCTTAAATGTAATTAGTTTCTATTAGTCAAATCACAAAGCTGATGCAAGTATTTTATATATGTATATGTCTTCATTTCAAATTAATCTCACATAAACAAAAGTGTAATAAATGTATTAGGAAAGACAAATATCTTCCACTAACAAAACTATATCAAATGTATTTTGTCAAATACTGAATGATGCACAGTAGATTAGTCAATGCTATAACATAGACACAAAAGAGACAATCTTGTTTGGCATACCAACAGTTATAAGTCACAATGTATTAAAAAAAAAAACGGAATATATTTTTTGGTAATTGGTAGTATAAGATGCCATAGGTTTTAGAGGAGGAAAATAGAAAAAAAATTGAAGCAAAAAATGTGGTCATGAGACTCATGATGCACTGTTATGGGGGAGGGGGTCTGCTGCTGACACTGTTACAGAGGTAATGTCCCTCAATTCCGTAGTAAAATCTCCCATCCTGATATATATGGCCACCTCTTCCTGTTATATGTGGCCCCATCCCCATCCTGGTATACATGGCACTCTATCCCCATACTGGTATGCATAGCACCCCAATCCCCATCCTAGTATGCATGGCACCCCAATCCCCATCCTGGTATGAATGGCACTCCTCATCCCCATCCTGGTATGCATGGCACCCCCATTCTGGTATGCATGGTACCCATCATCCCCATCCTTGTATGCATGGCACCCCTCATCCACATCCTGGTATGCATGGCACCCTCATCCCCATCCTGGTATGCATGGCACCCTCATCCCCATCCTGGTATGCATGGCACCCCCATTGTGGTATGCATGGCACCCCCATTGTGGTATGCATGGCTCCCCCATTCTGGTATGCATGTCACGCCCATCACGGTGCACACAAAAAAAATAAACGATTCTACTCACCTTCCTTCCCTCTGTTTCAGCGCTGCGTCCTGTTCTGCTGCCAGCAGCTGATCTCACCGTGTGAGCAGCGCATGATGTCACTGCCATGCGCCCCCACATGGAGAGGTCAGCTGCCGGAATATTCACTGCTCTCCACATCCGGACTATGGGATTGTGCAGTAGTGAATTTTCATTCTCCTTAATAGCGCGCACAGCCACCGGCTGCTGCAGCAGGTCGGCGATTGCATGTGCCCGCTATGAAAGAGCATGAATATTCAGTACTGCCCAAGTAGGAGTAGTAAATATTAATTTTCTTTGGTAGCGGGCACAAGTGATCGCCAAGCAGCTGCAGGAGCCAGCGGCTGCTGCTGACATTGTGCGCCCTACTAAGAAGAATAAATATTCAGTGCTCCACACGCCCATGGGCATCGGGAGCAGTAAATATTATTTTTTTTTAGCAGCGGCCACAGTGTTGGCTGCAGCACGTGGCTCCTGCTCCTCCTCCGCTGCGGATGTTCCCCCCCATCCACAGCTACAGCGGCAAGCTACATTTAGACTATAAGACGCACCCCCCACTTTCCTCCAAAATTTTGGAGGAAAAAAGTGCGTCTTGTAGTCTGAAAAATACGGTACTTATCCTTTTACAGTGACTTTGAATCTACAAATGGTATCTGCCAAATCAGATGGTATTGGCCCCTTAAAAGACAATAACAACAAGATAATTATAGAAGATAAAGAAAAGAATGAGATATTAAACAGGCACTTTTCATCCATGTTCACCAACAAACCATCCGTTCCAGGGATCTTTCAACAGGGCAAAAATCAAAGTTCACCACCTAATATAACTAGTTTAACACAAAAAGAAGTACGCCTGTACCTGAGCAAATTAAACATTGACAAATCTCCCGGCCCAGATGGTATTCATCCACGGATATTGAGGGAATTAAGCTCAGTAATTGACAAACCACTGTATCTCATATTCTTAGACTCTCTGGTAACTGGGGTAGTGCCACAAGATAGGAGGATAGCTGATGTGGTACCGATATTTAAGAAAGGTAAGAAGGTGGATCCAGGTAAATACCGTCCAGTAAGTCTGACATCTGTAGTGTGCAAAGTTTTTGAGGGCATCATAAGAGATGACCTGCAGAATTTTATCGCAGAGAATAATATAATAAATGATAATCAGCATGGATTCATGAAAAATAGATCGTGTCTAATGAACATGTTAGGGTTCTATGAGGAGGTAAGTGCAAATCTGGATGTTGGTAATGCGACTGATGTGATTTATCTGGACTTTGCAAAGGCATTTGATAGTGTACCACATAACAGACTTATTCTGAAGCTACAGAAGCAAGAACTTGGGGGAACTATATGCTGATGGATAAGGAATTGGCTAAATGATAGGAAACAAAGAGTCATCATAAATGTTACATTCTCTAAATGGGATATAGTCAGCAGTGGGGTGCCGCAGGGATCTGTGCTAGGATCAATTCTTTTTCACCTCTTTATTAGTGACCTTGGGGGTGGGAATGAGAGTAAAGTGTCAGTTTTTTCTGACGACACCAAACTATGTAGGGCATGAAAATCTGATCTTGAAATTACAATATTGCAGAACGATCTGGATAAGATGACTGAATGGGCAAACACTTGGCAGTTGAGGTTTTATGTAGATAAATGTAGAGTAATGCTCCTAAGAAGGAGTAATCCTATTGCTGCATACACATTAAATGGGAGAATACTCAGGACTACAGAACAGGAGAAGGCCTTAGGTATTCTGGTTACAAGAAAGCTGAGCAGCAGTAATCAATGTCAAGCAGCAGCCGCAAAAGCAAACAAGATTTTAGGATGCATAAAAAGAGAAATAAAATCCCGTGATCCCAATGTACTGTTACCCCTTTATAAATCACTGGTGAGGTCACATCTGGAATATGCGATCCAGTTTTGGGCTTCGCATTTTAAAAAGGATATGCAGAAGTTAGAGTCAGTTCAAAGGTGGGCAACTAGATTATTACAAGGGATGGAAGGCCTCTCATATGATGAGAGCCTGAAAAAGTTGAGTCTGTTTAGCATATAAAAACAACGCCTCACAGGAGATCTCAGTTACATGTATAAATATATGTGTGGTCAGTACGAAGGACCATCACATGACTTATTCCTTCCAAAGACTATACTAAGGACCAGGGGCACTCATTACGGGTGGAAGAAAAGCGATTCCGGCACCTAAACAGGAAAGTGTTCTTTACAGTAAGAGCAGTTGGACTGTGGAATTCCCTACCACAAAAGGTAGTAATGGCAGACACTAAAATAGCTTTCAAAAAAAGACTGGACAATTTCTTTGATGCACATAACTGTAATGCACACGCCCGGGCTGAGTGGCGTGTGCGTGTATATGTAGTGATTCCACTGGACCATGCCGGAGAGTGAGCCTGGAGGGGCGTAACTAAATATCCATCCGATCCGACCAGGGTCGCACGACGGCATACGACGCCAGTGCACCAAGGAGGAACCGAGCAGAGGGACCAGGTGCTACTCCAGGACAGACCCCGGACACGGCTGTTGACCCACACAGGGGAATACAGGAACAGGCAGGTTAGGCTGGCACACAGATTGCTGGGTATAGGCAGACACGGCTGGTATGCAGACTGGCGGATGCTGGTAGGCACGACTGGTATGCAGGCAGGGAGGTACTGGCAGGTACGACAGGTTGGAGCACCGAGTGCATAGGACCCAGTACAGACTGGGACTCAGGAACAGAACCACAGATGCGGTGAACAAACACAGCAGAGTGAGGCCGCCCAGAGCGGCGAGCAAGAGCAGAACAAGGCGAGACCGCCTGGAGCGGTGAGCGAGAGAAGAGCAGGACAAGGCCGCCTGGAGCGGTGAGCGAGAGGAGCAGGACGAGACTGCCGGAGCAGCGAGCAAAGGGTCAGAGCAGAGCGAGACTGCCGGAGCAGCGAGCAAAGGGTCAGAGCAGAGCGAGACTGCCGGAGCAGCGAGCAAAGGGTCAGAGCAGAGCGAGACTGCCGGAGCAGCGAGCAAAGGGTCAGAGCAGAGCGAGACTGCCAGAGCAGCGAGCAAAGGGTCAGAGCAGAGCGAGACTGCCGGAGAAGTGAGCAAAGGGTCAGAGCAGAGCGGAAACCGCCAGAGCAGCGAGCAAAGGGTCAGAGCAGAGCGGAAACAGCTGGAGCAGCGAGCAAAGGGTCAGAGCAGAGCGGAAACCCCAGGAGCGGTGAGCAAGGCAGAGCAGAGCAGAAACCGCAGGAGCAGTGAGCAAGGCAGAGCAGGCAAGAACCGCCGGAGCGGTGAGCAAGGCAGAGCAGAGGGGGCAAGGCTCTGTTCACACGAAAGAGACTGGAAGGGAGAGGCAGAACCAGGTACACACAAGATACTTGCAATGAAGTAGCGAGTGGACTCTAAACTCACAAACGGGAGTACAGGGACAACGAGTAGGAGTTAGGTAGGGGATCAGATTCTGCAGGAAAAGGGAAGGTACAGACATAGAGAAAAACAGGTAACAGGCTAGGAGAGTATTCAGACAAGAACAGACACAGCAGCAAGATACAGGAGCGGTTCTAGGTATGCGGCCCCTAGAAGGCGGAACGAACAGGCTAGGAGCGTGTTCAGACAGGAACAGGCAAGATACAGTTACGGGTCTAGGTATGCAGCCCCTAGAAGGCGGAAAGAACAGGCTAGGAGCGTGTTCACACTGGCCTGGAAATACAGCCTCCAGGATAGGCAGAAGACAACAGGCTAGAAGATAGTTCAGACAGGACACAGTTCAGACACGGGAACTGATACCGCAAGGCAGGAAACATAGACAGGACCTGGCACATCAGGGACTAGAAGCCAACTGACAGAACACAATGCTCAGGCAAGGATTCCAGGAAGGAGCTGGGTTAAATACCAGGTGACAGACAGCAATAGGCTGAGGACGCACAAGGGGTGTGCCTGCAACAGCTACAAGAAGCAGGAAGTGATCGGGCGCCGCCCTTAAGCAGCAGAAACAGAGGCAAGCAGACAGCATGGAGGGAAGCCAGGCTAGCAGACTGGACAGGAGATCAAGTGTGCGCTCTTGCACAGTGGGAGATGGACTACTATGCAAGGACGCCACCAGGTATGTTACAATAACATTGTGGGCTACAATTAAATTAGTCAAAATATTACACCTATAGTAGTACATTTAATATGATAATAGTAATTACATAGCTAGTATCATAATTAAGTTTGATCTAGGGTTATAGGATTGATCGCCTTTTATCGGGGTCAAGAAGAAAATTTTCCCCGTGATACGAATTGACTGAATGTGTCCTGGGGTTTTTGCCTTCTTCTGGATCAACAGATTTAGGCATAGGGATTTTAGTAATACCATTATTAGAATCACAAGAGTAATACAAAATATAAAACTAATTAAAAAATTATAAATGGGTTCATTTTTAATTGTAATAGTGCAGCAATAATAAAAATGGTAATAATACATTTGTGAGGCCTAGTCCAAGTAAGTTAGTGTAGGGAGTACAATTGGGGGAGAAAGGTTGAACTGGATGGACCTAGGTCTTTATTCAACATACGTTACTATGTTACTATGTTGCATAGAATTTTTTTATGTCTTTGGAGCCTCTTTTCTTTTGAACATTGGTCCACTCCCAAGATATTTTTGGCCATATAAGGCATATATAACCAAATGCATCATTATTGGTATAATGTCATGCAAGGTGTGGGAAAGACTTAGTGCAACACAAAGGGAAGAGGGAAAGGGAGCCCAGACTCTTGGGAAAGGAGGGAAGTGGAGACCTCCTAGATTTATCTAGCGTCCCCCTGGCTCTTCACCAATCGCCGCATTCATGCCTCGCCCTGTCTTTCCCTGGCTTATGGCTATGGCTAGGGAATGAAGGAGATGAGCACTAGTCGATCTCCACAAAACACTATAGACAACAAGGGTACACGAACAGGGGGAAATTGCTCAGCTTTAGACGACTCCAGATAAATGCGCATACGTCCTCAAGCTCCAGAGAGGACGAAGTACTGCTCTTGCTAAGCCTTCACAAGTAGTAATGAATATCGCCGGCACCTTCCTCTGAAACACAGCAGGTATTTATACACCCAGACAGGGTGTTAATTAGCCAGAGGAAGGTAGCCGCTGGGTCCTAGAGACAGTCTCTAAGAAGATGTCTGTAATGCCAAACGTAGAGATCTCCTGCAACCAACTGCAGGGCGACTGTCTGTCACCTCTGACACACCTGTGACAGTACCCCCCCTCCACGAGTGCCTTCCGGACACTCAGCACCGGGTTTCTCAGGAAAAGAGGTGTGGAATGAGTGAACCAACCTGGTAGCGTTCACCTCTTACGCTGAAACCCACATCCTCTCCTCTTGACCATAGCCTTTCCAGTGCACCAAGTATTGTAGAGAACGACATTGGAGATGAGAATCTACAATCCTCAAAATCTGGAACTCCAAATTACCATCAACCATTACTGGGGGCGGTGGTGGAGGTGAGGGCTCAAGAGGTTCCACATACTTTTTGAGTAAGGACCTGTGGAACACGTTGTGGACCCTAAGAGCCTGAGGAAGTTCAAGACGAAACGCTGCTGGGTTAATGATGGTTCTTATTTTTTAGGGACCAAAAAAACCTAGGTCCCAGCTTCCAAGAAGGAACTTTCAATCTTATATTCCTGGTAGACAACCACACAAAGTCATTTACATTCAGGTCCGGACCTGGCAAGCGTTTTCTGTCAGCCATACGTTTATACCTGTCTCCCATGATCTTTAAATTACTCAGAATACCCTACCATACCGAGGAGAGCGACGAAGCAAACCATTCCTCCTCAGAAACTCCTGAAGCTCCTCCCCCACTAAAGGTACCAAACTGTGGGTGATAACCGTATGCACTGAAAGAACGGTGACCTGCCAGTGGATTCTTGATGATGGATGCTAAATCCTCCTGATTTTCGAAGACGAAACACCTGAGGTAGGTCTCCAAATTCTGATTGACACGCTCGGTCTGACCATTCAACTGAGGGTGGAAGGCAGAGGAAAAGGACAGTTGCACCCCCAGTCGATAACAGAATGTCTTCCAGAACTTGGAAACAAACTGGGTCCCCCGATCAGACACCACATCGGAGGGAATGCCGTGAAGCTTCACAATCTCAATTATGAACACCTGAGCAAGTGTCTTGGCATTTGCAAGTACAGGCAATGCGATGAAGTGAGCCATTTTACTGAACCTATCTACTACCATCAAAACCATCGTTTTTCCTGCAGAAACCGGTAGGTCAGTAATAAAATCCATGGACAAGTGTGTCCATGGCCTACTAGGGATAGGCAGCAGAAGAAGAGTACCAGACGGACGGGTATGCGAAACCTTAGAAAACGCGCAAATACTACAAGCAGCTACGTGTTCAATCACATCCCGATGCAACCCCGGCCACCAAAAACGACGAGACAGGAGGTCGGCGGTTGCCTTACCACCTGTATGGCCAGCAAGCACAAAGTTATGATGTTTCTTAATTACTTTGCGACACAGATCAGATGTACAAGTAACCTTTCTGAAGGCCAGGAGGCAAGGGCGTCCCTCTGAGCCTCTAACACCTCACACTCCAGTTCAGGATACAGTGCCAAAATGACTACCCCTTTCTGTAATATTGGGGCAGAGTTCTCATGGTCACCACCACCAGGGAAGCTCCGGGACAAAGCATCAGCCTTGACATTTTTGACCTCTGGATGAAAAGTGACAACAAAATTGAACCTAGTAAAAAACAGGGACCATCTGGCTTGCCTAGGGTTGAGACGTTTAGCCGAATGGAGATATGACATGTTTTTATGCTCAGTAATAACAGTAATAGGATGGACAGCCCCCTCCAACCAATGTCGCCATTACTCGAAAGCCAATTTGATCTCCAAAAGTTCCCTGTTACCCATGTCATAATTTCTCTCAGCCAAGGATGATTTTTTAGAAGAGAAGATGCATGAACGCCATTTACCAGGGGACACACCCTGAGACAACACAGCCCCAACCCCGACATCCGACACATCAACCTCCACAATAAAGGGTTGGGAAGCATCAGGTTGGCTGAGTATAGGTGCAGGGGCAAAATGATTCTTTAAGGAAGAAAAAGCCTGGAGGGAAGTGTGGCGCCCCTGAGGGTTCAGTCGCCACAGAGGTACTGCACCTCAGTAGAGGTGTGGTATCTCTTCTTCCAGGTAAGGATGGAGGATCTCTCGGGACACCACTTCACCATTCAACGCTACACCACTCCCGTCCTGTAGGGGGCCTAAATGAACCGGGATAGAGGAGATGGGGGGAACCAAAGATAGGGGGAACCATTGTAGTGGGTGAGGGTGGAGGACACACTTTTAGGAAACACATTCATATTTAATCTACGGCCATCTTAAGTTCAAGGTCTTTTGATTGTGATCTTCGTCTTTTGATTGTGGTCCTCTGCTAGAGTCTGCATCCGACTGAAGATACATGGTCCTCATACTCTGGCCTTGAGACGAGAAGCGGGTCAGAGTTAACCATTGTCTCTACCCGGTCAAGGTCCTTACCTAAGAAGGGGTGGAGGGGAGCAGAGGGGATAGACTCCACAGGCAAAAGGATCCCAGGGGGATACGGACGGAGCGGCCTATGCCACCTGTATTCTTTATTCTGGCCTAGTCAGAGGGATTCCTGCTGCAAGAGGGGTGACCGGCCCCCGATATTTGACTTTGTTACTTCACGTCTCAGTCAGAAAAGCCCGGAGGCTTAGTGGATCCCAGGAGGGATACGGACAGAGCGGCCTACGCCACCTGTACCTCTCTACCTGCGTTTATCCAGTGGGACCCAGCCTTAAACCTTGTTCTAACCACACAAACAGTCAGGACAAGACTTAGTGGGAGAACCTACCAAGGAGAGGAATACACACCAGAGGGGTCTCGACAGGTGCTCCTGATCTACCTGGAAAGTGCTGGACCCCCTTCCCAGTGGCCGCAGTACGCCGTGAGGAGCAGAGGGAAGCTTTGAGGCTTAAGTTAATCTGAATGTGAGTAAAAACCCAGGATGACTTCACACCCCGCTTCAGCCTGTTATTTCCTGTGCGGCACTGCACCCACCATTCTTTCTCACACTGCCCTGAGGCCTGCTCCGCCTGCGGGGAGCCGTCCCATCTTAGCTGCCAGTAACACCGGCCTCAGAGGACTGAAGCAGCGCTGGTGCTCATCACCGGAAACCGTAGGTGGCGTAGTCGAAAAATACCACTCTTACCTGAAAGCCCATTAAAATCCCTTTTATGTGACCGCCCTGGGCACGGACCGGGTCCAGGCCGCTACTGCCTCCCCCACTACCCCTACACCGACCCGGCTCCGAGTAACCCCATTTCCCAGGGAGGGCCGTCATATCTTGGCGTAGTCGGCAGGATTGCGTGCCCATAGCAACGGAAAAGAAAATCCCCATTGCCGCCGGGTACTGTGCGCCTTTCCACTAAAAGACTGTCGTTATACACTCTATGTGGCGCCCGCCCAAGAAGAACGGACGCCATTATGTGCCAAAACAACAGTCACTCAAAACCTCCCATCGTGGGCCTGGCAACACAGTGGCGCCAAAAGCTAAGACCGCCCCTTGTATTAGAGACTGTTCGCATAGTTGTGTCCGTCAAGACGGATGGGACGTCCCAAGGAGTGCCCGTCAGCCAGCCGCCCAGGAGCCGCCCAAAAAGAAGGAGGAGAAAGTGACCACACCTTGCAGCAGAGATGGAAGCAGCAAAGGAGAAGTCTTCCGAGGCCTCCGATGCTGGCCCACCTGCTGCTACCTTCCTCGGCATGGAGGGAATTCACCTTACCCCGGAGGAGGCCGAGTTCCTCCGAGGAGAATCGCAGGACCTGACCCGGAGGGTCGCAGAGGCCCAGCGACTGGCCGCCGCAGAGTGGAGAGGGGATGTGTTACGGAGGATCCGGGCCGCCGCCAGAGCTCGTCGCTCCTGACAAGTGAGGCTCCAGCCCAGGCGGAGGAAGGCCAGGAGGCCCCGTGCAGCCCCGTGCAGCCCCGTGCAGCCCAAGTGCGGGTAAGGCAAAAACCCTTATCCCGGGCGCGGGACGCACTGTACCGCTCCTAAGTATCCTGCCGGCACCCCTGTCCCCGGGCGCCATCGTGTGGGAGCAGCTCCTGGCTCCAGAGGCCGAGGTCCAAGCCTGCTATGCCTCTCGACCCCCGATCCGGAAACACCTGCGTTAGCCTGGGTGTCCACCTGCCCCAACCCGGACTGGTCCGCACCAGAAGAGGGTCCGCAGCAGCCTCCGCTTTTGCCACTCCCTGCACCTCCATTCACCTGCCCGGAGGCAGAAGAGTATGCCTGGGACAACCAGGGGGGCGACCTGATAGGCTTCCCCTGGGAGACCCAGGCTGAAGCGTAGAGGAGGGAGGAGTTCTGTCAGAATGAACTCTGCCAGCTTGACAAGGAGCATCGCCAGAGGGAGGTCCGCTGTGAGCGCCTGGAGGTGCGCATCAAGGCCGCAAAGTTGCAGGCCCGCCAGACAGAGGCCCCCCGTCCAAGCCCCCGGGAGGAAGGCCTAATTGTGCGTTTCCACCAGGAGGGTGGATGGGGCTTCATTCGCAGCCCACAGTTCCACCGAGACGTCTTTGTCAATCGGCGGGACGTCGAGCCGAGGCTGGAGCAGGGCCACCCTGGCCAGAACCTCTACCCGGGTGACCTTGTGTCCTACAACCACCACCCCGGCGAGCGTGGGTGGTACGCCCTGGATGTCCACATGGTGTTTAAAGAGGATGCCCCCACACATCTGCCAACAGAGGATTGGTCAGGCTCTGTCGGCAAAAATGAGCCTTTTCCCCTGTGGGGATACTTTGATAAAGAGGCCCAGGTGTCCAAAAGCTGACAAACTGCTCAGAAGACATAACTAACACATGGAAAAGTGACAAGTACATATAGTCATGCGAAAAGAAAAGAAGTGGAGGAGTAAAAGGAGGGGGAGACACAGATATAGGAATGTCATGCCCTTCTAAAATCCAAAAAGTGAGAAGCCGACACGGCCAGTCCGTTCCTACCCGTGCCACCTCCGTGTCACCTAGTTTGTGCCATAGCCGCGGTGGACCCTGACGGCCTGCCCCCCTCTCCCAATACTGGTGCCTGTCCGCTGGTGGGTCGAGCGAGCCCCCTGTGGTGTGAGGCAGGTCTAAGCTTTTTAATTTAAATTGTCTCTCTAATTTGAATGAATACACTTTAAATCCTTTTACAAGGATCTATTGGAGGGCAAGTCTCATGTCAGCAGCCGCGTAATTCCAGCTCCAGTAGCGTCTACTAAAGCTGCTGCAGTTAAAAAGCTTTTATAAGGATCGAGCTCGGCGGTCCACCGCAAGGCGTCCTACATCCAGTCCCAGCCCCTATGCCTTGGGGTGCCTCCTGATGCTCTTCACTGAGTATCCCGGGGTCCCGAAGCATTTCCTTTGAAAAAATTAAGTGTCCAAACTACAGGTGGTGTAGCTTGCTTAACAGCTGGGATAATCCGCTGACTAGCAGACACTGCTACTAGGCACAAAGTATTTCCTGGGCTAGATGCAGTTAAAAATTTGTAATTAGATACTCTCGTTGGATGCTGAGAAAGCATTCCATAGAGTCTCCTGGCACGCCATATATTATTCTCTTAAAAAGCTTGTGGTAGGGGTCTAAGGGACCCTTTTATAGCCAAAATCACGGCCCTGTATCGCAAAACGTCACCTAGGCTGAAGATAAATGGAACTGCAGCACCCCGAGGGCTTGGTTGGTACAGAGGTATTGCACCTCACCCAGAGGTGTGATATCTCACTCTCAGGTAAGGATGGAGTGTGGATCAGGACCCCGACACCTGCATGCATTACACCACATTGCCGTGGGGCAGGGCGACCAATATGCCTCTGAGATGGGCACGACAGTCCCTGTCCCTGGCTGGAGTGGGGGGAGGGAACACTGAGGAAGGGGAACCCTGTAGTGCAGGAACAGGGAGGAAGCAGTTCCTGGGTGCATTGAGTAGGAAGTATAAAAGGTGGGCACCATCTTAGTTCAGTGCAGAGAAGTCTGAGCAGAAGTGACAGGGAGCAGGGGCTCTGCATGAGCTCTGCTCCAAAGGCGGGCCTAGTAACAGAGGCCCAGGCCTGCAAGAGGGAGAAGGAAGGAAGAGGAGCGGAGAAGGCTCCAGGAACGAGAAACGAAGGGATCCCAGGGGTGCGGACGGGCGAGTCGCCACTGCACGCCCGAATCCACCTGCGTGGAGGGGTCAGGCCAAAGGGGGAGACCGGTCCCCGAAACTAGTGGAGGCGGGAAACGACCCTCAGCTAGAAACCGGAGGCTGTGACATTTTATGTGGTGCAGCCCCTCACTACACCCGCTAGAAAGGCACCACATAGGGTCAGGGAAACTGGCGCCAAGTTTACCAAGAGGAGGCCCGAGGCAGCCGGACAGAAGCGTTGGTAAGAAAGGCCAGACAAAGGACACACAAAGGGGGTCCTGTGAAGCGCTCCAAAGTTATCTGGGAGTTGTCTGAGCCCCTCACCTGGTAAGCACAGTACGACGTGGGCAGCCGTTACCTGCAGAAGTGGTCTGGATAATAAGAACTGTGAGTAAAGGCCCTGGACTGCATCACTGACTCCGTGTCGTTACTGCTGCTGCCCTGCACCATCACCCCCATCCTCCGCATACACTGCCCTGAGGCTATACTCCTCCTGTGGGGAGTTATGCTACGCTCTGCTGCACCCACAACACCAGCCTCAGCGGTCTGCCCTGCAGCGGCGGTTCACTCTGACCGCAATCCACAGGTGGCGTAGTCGGACATTTAAACATCAAAACCACATAAATAGTTCCGCCACTGGTTTGACCGCCCTGAGCCACGGAACCGGGTCGCCGCCACGGAGACTACAACCACCAGCATCCACCAAAAAGGGTCCGGCTCCGGGAGTCCCAAGGCCCAGGGGGCGCGTCAGAACATTTTCATCACCTTTCATAATCACCAATGGGACAAGGCAGGGATGTCCTCTGTCCCCTCTCTAATACATCCTAGTGAAGGAGCACCTGCTCTCATCAATTCGCCATAACCCCAATATTAGGTGGATTGAGGTGGGAGGCACCGAGTACAGGTGCTCTCTATTTGCTGATGATGTCCTAGTAAAAATCACTCAATCACATATATCCATCCCTGCTGTTATGGCTAAAATAGATCACTTTGTTACATGGTCAAATTTTAAAATCAATGCAGCGAAGTCTGAGGCCCTCGATGTCTCCCTCCCAAAATTCATACAGGATTCCATCCAGTCCAACTTTCCCTTTGACTGGCCCTCACAGGGTATCAAATACTTAGGAATTCCTATTCATAGAGACCTCTCCCGTCTATGTTATCTTAATTTTGGGCCCTTTATTTAACAACTCCATACAGACCACGGTTGGCAAGATAGAACTGTAAGATTCACTACGTGAACCACTGGTGTTTTGTGGAAAAGAACATGTACACTGTGTTCCAAATTATTATGCAAAAAGTGTTTAGGAGTGATAAGGGAAGAATTTGTTTGTTTGTCAGTTAAACTCACTGATGGTGATGTGTGTCAGGGCTCTTTATATCACTGTAAGCAATTGCAGACACCTGTGCTAATTAGTTTGGCAGGTGTGTCCTTTCGGCAAGACTACTTAAGAAGGCTGTCCCACATTATTAAGCAGCCTACATTTTCTGCCAAAATGGGAAAGAAAAAGGATGTGTCGGCTGCTGAGAAGCAACAAATTGTGGAGTGTTTAGGTCAAGGCATGACTACAATCAACATTGTGCGATGATCAGGATGAAGTGTCTTGGCAATCAAGAAGTATGTAGCTGATTCACAGTACACACGTGTGCGTGCTGATAAGGGCAAATTGAGGACTCTTTCCTACAGGCAATTACGTCAGGTTAAAAGAGCAGTGGCAAAAAAGCCTTGTCATAGCAGCAGACAAGTTTTTGAAGCTGCTGGTGCCTCCAACGTCCCCAGAACAACAAGATGCAGGGTCCTTCAGAGGTTTGCAGCTGTGCGTACGCCATCCTGTCGACCTCCTCTATCCACTTCACACAAGCAGAAACGGCTCCAGTGGGCCAAACATTACATGAAGACTGATTTCAAAACTGTTTTGTTCATGGATGAGTGCCGTGCAATGCTCGATGGTCCAGATGGATGGAGTGGAGGATGGCTGGTTGATGGACACCCCACGCAAACACGGCTACAGCGCAAACAAGGAGGAGGTGGAGTAATGTTTTGGGCTGGAATCATGGGGAGAGAGATTGTCGGCCCCTTTAGGATCCCTGAAGGGGTAAAGATGAACTCCATAATGTATGTGGAGTTTCTCAAACAGCACTTCCTGCCATGGTTCAAGAAGAAGAACCGTGTATTCCACAGCAAGATCATTTTTATGCATGATAATGCACCGTCTCATGCTGCACATAACACATCTGCATCTCTGGCTGATATGGGCATAAAAGGGGACCAACTTATGCTGTGACCCCCATGCTCCCCTGACCTCTACCCCATTCAGATCCTCTGGAACATCATCAAAAGGAGTGTCTATGATGGCGGGAGGCAGTTCACATCTAAGCAACAGCTCTGGGAGGGTATTCTGTCCTCATGCAAAACAATTGAAGCATCCAAAACCTGACAAATTCAATGGACGAGAGAGTTCAGAAGCTCCTTTCGAACATGGGATCCTATGTGCAAATGTAACATCACCTAGAATAAAGTTTTGAGTTGAAAACTGTTTGATTTCAGTTTCTAATAACCTGCTAATGCTTATAATTTCAAAAATGACCATTTTTTTGGTCTTTATTAAAATGAAAAGGTTGATCGAAGAGTGTGGGGGATCTAAGAGTGTGGCAACCCAGTAGTCAGGATTACTTCGAATTCTGACAATCTGAGGGTCATGTTGCAGGTAGTGCAGCAAGAAGGCACTTATGTGTCTTGCCATCTCGGAGCCCCAAAATTATTTTCCGGTTTAGATGCAGCTAAAAATTATTATTAATTTTAGATCTGGTGGAGCTTAGTATAGATGGCCTAATAGAATCAGTACTGCACACTGCTACAAAGCCCAAATTATTTTCCAGCCAAGATACAGATAAACATGATTAGTAATTTTAAATCTGGTGGAGCTTAGTATAGATGGCCTATTAGAATCAGTGCTGCACACTGCTACAAAGCCCAAATTATTTTCCAGCCAAGATACAGATAAACATGATTAGTAATTTGAAAGCTTAAAACGGTTGGTGAGGTGATTTTAACCAATCATCAAGCTTTTACTCTCCCCAGGATGACACAGGGGTAGAAAAGTCGTTTCGGATCCATGATTTGTTCATCTTTATGAACGTGAGTCTGTCTACATTATCAGTGGAGAGCCGCGTACGCTTATCTGTCAGCACACCAGCAGCAGCGCTGAACACACGTTCAGACAGAATGCTGGCTGCGGGGCATGACAAGATCTCCAAGGCGTAAGTGGCTAGCTCCGGCCATTTATCCAGATTGGAAGCCCAAAAAGAGCAAGGGTCCAGTGACACAGTCATGGCTTCAATGTTTACTTGGAGATACTCCTGTACCATCGTCTCTAGGCGTTGACTATGTGTCAGACTTCTTGTCTCCTGTGGCCTTGCAAAGGATGGGCTAAAAAAGTGGTGAAATGATTCCGCAAAATTGATGTTACCAGCAGATACTGTGTTTCTGTTACGGTTTGAGTGCTGAACACTTGACGGTCCCAAGGTTGGCAAGTTGGAACTGTGAGATTCACTACGTGCACCACTGGTGTTTTGTGGAAAAACACATGTAAAATTCTGCAACAGTCTCTGCTGATACTCCTGCATGCGTGCATCCCTTTCTATGGCAGGAATAATTTCTGCAAATTTACTTTTGTACCGGGGATCTAACAGTGTGGCAACCCAGTAGTCAGGATTATTTCTGATTCTCACAATTCGAGGGTCATGTTGCAGGTAGTGCAGCAAGAAGGCACTCATGTGTCTTGCGCATCCAGGAGCACCAAGTCCCTGTTGTGTTGGTGGTGAGGTAACAATCATGCTTCCTTCCTCTGTCCTCTCCCCACAACCTCGCACAACAGAAATGTGATCAAGGTCTCCCTCATCTGATGAGTCTTCCATCAGTTCGTCCTCAACTTCTTCCTGGGCTCCTGCACCTTCCTCACTAGTTTGGCTGCTACCATGCGCCCTGGTAAAACCATCCTCCCCCACCCTCACATGCCTGCCGCCTTGGTGCTGCCGACCGTCTGGACCTTGCAGATGTTAGCCCTTCCGCATACAACTCCTCCTGCTCTACTTCCTCCACCTCCTCTTGTGCCACCACCTGACTCCGAATTCTGTTTAACATGTGCTCCAGCATGTAAATCACCGGAATAGTCATGCTGATAATGGCATTGTCAGCACTAAACATCTTCGTCGCCATTTCAAAACTGTGCAGAAGGGTGCATAGGTCCCTGATCTGAGACCACTCCTCCAGCGTGATTTGCCCCACCTCTGGATCTCGTTGGCCCAGGCTATACGTCAGAACGTATTGCACCAGGGCTTGTCGGTGCTGCCACAGTCGGTGCAACATGTGCAGAGTTGAATTCCACCGGGTAGGCACATCGCATTTTAGCCGGTGAAGTGGCAGGCCAATGACTTCTGTAGAGATGTAAGTCGCTGAGCTGCGGGATGCGAACGGCGGAAGTGAGCACACAGCGACCGTGCCCTCTGCAGAAGGTCATCTAGTCCGGGATAGTGGGCTAAAAATTGCTGGACAACCAGGTTCAACACGTGAGCCATACAAGGCACATGTGTGACATTGCTCCGGCGAAGGGCCGCACCCAGGTTTGCAGCATTTTCGCACACGGCCTTCCCTGGTTTCAGGTCCAGTGGAGACAACCATTCATGAAATTGGTTCTCCAGAGCTGACCACAACTCCTCAGCTGTGTGACTCACGTTTCCCAGACATTTCAAAGTAAAAACCGCCTGATAACGTTGAGCCCTACTGCCAACATAGTAAGGAGGTGTGCAGGATCCCTTCTGCGCAGTTAGAAAGCTTGTGGCATGACCAGACAGGCTTTGGGTGCAGGTGGAGGACCGAGAGGAGGTTGAGGAGGCAGAAGTATTGGAGGAATTTTGAGATAAAGAGGATTGACGCACAACTCGTGGGGACGGCAAGACTTGGACAGCAGCCCCTTGTCCTGCTGTCACCATAGTTACCCAGTGCCCAGTCAGCGACATGTAACGCCCCTGTCCATGCCTACTCGTCCAAGTGTCTGTGGTGAAATGGACCCTGTCACACACAGAGTTTCTCAAAGAAGCGGTGATGCTGCGTGCGACATGCTGGTGGAGCGCAGGCACACCTTTCTTTGAGAAGTAGTGCCGACTGGGCATCTGGTACTGGGGCACTGCGACGGACATAAGGTCTCGAAAATCCTCTGTGTCCACCAGGCGGAAAGGCAGCATTTCTGTAGCCAAGAGCTTGCAGATGGTGAAATTCAACCTCTTAGCTTTCTCATGGCTAGGAGGAAATGGTCTTTTACTTGTCCACATCTGAGGGACCGAGGGCTGGCTATTGTGCTTAGACGGGGTTGATAAGGGTGTCCCCGGCAAACTGCCGGTCTGTGAGGAAGATGCACTAGATTTAGCGTTGACTGAGCACTCCACCCCCACCCCCATGCCGCAGGTGGTTTTAAATGCATCAGGATCTGTCTTTCCCACACATAAGCAGACGGAGGTCTCTTAGAGAGGTATTCACATTGGTAGGTCCTGACATCGAGAAACGCCTTACC
The DNA here is from genome assembly GCF_046119375.1 of Phyllobates terribilis. NCBI lineage: Eukaryota > Metazoa > Chordata > Amphibia > Anura > Dendrobatidae > Phyllobates > Phyllobates terribilis. Next base: position 804,821,806 of record NW_027362762.1, read on the forward strand.
GCGGCTGTTAGGTACACATGAATTGGCCAATTTATGCGCTAAGATTTCTCATTTATTTACAGCAGTAATGCTATTCATTTTCCATACTTCATATTTCATGCGCTAAAAAAAATTTTTTAAAAAAAATTTTTCATTTATTTCTATTTTTTACAGCAGTTATGCTATTCATATTTCATATTTCATATCTATATACTCAGTGTTACAGTGTGCTACTTTATTTGTTCATTGTGAGGAAGATGCAGGCGGACATGTTAGGTTGCCTTGATCCAAAGGTGGTGCTATCGATGTCGGACAGCGCTCAACACCAGCTGGTGTTACCACCTCCAAAGAAAATGATGACCTGCCAATCATGCTGGCTGTTGCGGATAAAGAGGTGGCAGGTCTGCGTTCCAAAACAGGTGTGGCTGCTGTCCCCCCAGTCACAGAGGATGAAGAGGCCGCGGATGCACAAGATATGGCAGACGGTGGTTGGCCCAGCCGGCTAGGCCGCATTGTAGCACAGTGAGCTTCCCACTGCAACTTATGCTTCATGTCCATGTGCCGGTTCATGCATGAAGTACTCAAACTATGTATTTTTTGGCCTCTACTTAGCTTTTGCTGACAAATGTTACAGATAACACGAGTTGGGTCATCTTTATCGATCTGAAAAAATGCCCAGGCTATGCAAGTCTTAGCACTCATGCAACCTGAAGAGCCACCACGACTTGTGGTGAGAGGCAGAGTTGTGTTTGAGGATGCAGTTGTTGACGTGCTTCCAGTACTACGTCTCTGTTCAGGAAGGCGCAACCTGACCTCGTCGTCACTAGCATTCTCCTCCACCTCCTCTGCTGACCTCATCTCTTGGCTGACTGTGGGTTGACAGTAAGTGGGATCTCCAACCTCATCATCATCACCCTGTGCGTTATCACACCCGTCGTCCTCAGAGCCAACCTGTTCCTGCCCTGACAAAAAACTAAAGTTGTCGCTCCAATCAGGTATTTGAGTCTCATCATCTTCTTTCTCATTGTCTCCACCAACAGGAGTTACAGTTTGGGAATGAGGGTCTACATTATGGTCAGAACCTTCAGCGTCTGGTCCTGGATCCGACTCATAAAGATTCTGGGCATCAGTGCAGATCATTTCCTCGTCTGGATTCACAGAAGCGCTGTAAAATACAGGTACAGACTACAATTTTTAAAAGTTTTTGTAAACATGAAAACATTCTTCCCTTTATGGGAGGTTAGGACACTTCTAACGTTACATGATATATATATATATATATACATATATATATATATATATATATAAATATAATATAGTATAAATGTAGAAAACATTGAAGAGACAATATGCATGTAGACTAGAGATGAGCGTTGTTCGACTCGAACTATTCGCCAATCTCAAATTCGAGCTGTTTTGGGCGGTGTTCGAGCCGTTCGGCGAACACGAACAATTTGAGAAAAATTCGGCTGTTCGAGGTTATGTTCGATAACTGTTCGTGCACCAAAATCATAACTGGATTTTTTCTCAGTAATGATGAAAATTAATGTTAATACGCAGTTTGAGTGTACAGCGGGGTGGGGGGAGGGGCAGGGGATGGATCTCTGCAGGAACAATGAAGATCTCCATTTTTTTTTCTCTTTCCCGCATTTACAGTGGGGAGGTGCAATCTGTCAGCCTATCAGCAGCGCACACACGGAGCGAAGTGCTTTTTTTCACACAAGCAAGGGCATGTGTCATTGGCAGTGTATGTCACATGTCCTTGCCCTATAAGACCAAGCCATTTTCCCCGTCGCCACCATTTTCTCACTGCTGCAGCTGCGTGTTAGACGGCACCGCTGTTGCTGTGTGCGCTATACCTTGTTAATTTCAAGCCAATTTTCGCACAAATATACAGATAGCTTGGGAGTAGGGAATATTTGTGATTGCAGTCCTTTTAAGGACTAGGTTACAGCATTTCCTACGACTTTTATCAGGGAGGTCTGTGCTCTTAAATAGATCGGTTGTGGGAGTAAAGACTAATTGTAATTGGAGTCCTTTTCAGGACTAGGTTACATGAGTTCCTATCAGTTTTTGCCAGGCAGGTCTGTGCCAGTGCTGTGCAAGTTTTTTTCACAGCATTTGGCTGAATCTAGCAAAGCTAATCCTTTTTGGCCTATTGCAGAGTGTGTTAGTCAGTGGAGTAGCCTATCTGTGTTGCAAGATATACCACCTGTGTATAGAATACCAATTTTTTTACTGCACCTAGTGAAGTAAAATCTTTTGGGCATAGCATCATTCTATTAGTCCATCTATACTGACCTCCATCAGGTTGCAAATTAAAACTAATTTTTATCTGCATCTACAGTACCTCTGAAAAAATATTTGGGCTTCTAGCAGTGTGTGGGACTTGTTCTATTAGTCCATCTATACTGACCTCCATCAGGTTGCAAACTGAATATATTTTTTTCTGCATCTACCTCTGAAAAAATATTGGGCTTCTAGCTGTGTGTGGGTCTTGTTCTATTCATCCATCTATACTGACCTCCATCAGGTTGCAAACTGAATATATTTTTTTCTGCATCTACCTCTGAAAAAATATTTGGCCTTCTAGTAGTGTGTCGGACTTTCTCTATTAGTCCATCTATACTGACCTCCATCAGGTTGCATATTAAAACTAATTTTTATCTGCATCTACAGTACCTCTGAAAAAATATTTGGGCTTCTAGCAGTGTGTGGGACTTGTTCTATTAGTCCATCTATACTGACCTCCATCAGGTTGCAAACTGAATATATTTTTTTCTGCATCTACCTCTGAAAAAATATTGGGCTTCTAGCTGTGTGTGGGTCTTGTTCTATTAATCCTTCTATACTGACCTCCATCAGGTTGCAAACTGAATATATTTTTTTCTGCATCTACCTCTGAAAAAATATTTGGCCTTCTAGTAGTGTGTCGGACTTTCTCTATTAGTCCATCTATACTGACCTCCATCAGGTTGCAATTAAAACTAATTTTTATCTGCATCTACAGTACCTCTGAAAAAATATTTGGGCTTCTAGCAGTGTGTGGGACTTGTTCTATTAGTCCATCTATACTGACCTCCATCAGGTTGCAAACTGAATATAGTTTTTTCTGCATCTACCTCTGAAAAAATATTGGGCTTCTAGCTGTGTGTGGGTCTTGTTCTATTAATCCATCTATACTGACCTCCATCAGGTTGCAAACTGAATATATTTTTTTCTGCATCTACCTCTGAAAAAATATTTGGCCTTCTAGTAGTGTGTCGGACTTTCTCTATTAGTCCATCTATACTGACCTCCATCAGGTTGCAAACTGAATATAATTTTTTTCTGCATCTAGCTCTGAAAAAATATTTGGCCTTCTAGTAGTGTGTCGGACTTTCTCTATTAGTCCATCTATACTGACCTCCATCAGGTTGCAAATTAAAACTAATTTTTATCTGCATCTACAGTACCTCTGAAAAAATATTTGGGCTTCTAGCTGTGTGTGGGACTTGTTGTATTAGTCCATCTATACTGACCTCCATCAGGTTGCAAACTGAATATATTTTTTTCTGCATCTACCTCTGAAAAAATATTTGGCCTTCTAGTAGTGTGTCGGACTTTCTCTATTAGTCCATCTATACTGAGCTCCATCAGGTTGCAAATTAAAAATAATTTTTATCTGCATCTACAGTACCTCTGAAAAAATATTTGGGCTTCTAGCTGTGTGCGGGACTTGTTGTATTAGTCCATCTATACTGACCTCCATCAGGTTGCAAACTGAATATATTTTTTTCTGCATCTACCTCTGAAAAAATATTTGGCCTTCTAGTAGTGTGTCGGACTTTCTCTATTAGTCCATCTATACTGACCTCCATCAGGTTGCAAATTAAAAATAATTTTTATCTGCATCTACAGTACCTCTGAAAAAATATTTGGGCTTCTAGCTGTGTGCGGGACTTGTTGTATTAGTCCATCTATACTGACCTCCATCAGGTTGCAAACTGAATATATTTTTTTCTGCATCTACCTCTGAAAAAATATTTGGCCTTCTAGGAGTGTGTCGGACTTTCTCTATTAGTCCATCTATACTGACCTCCATCAGGTTGCAAATTAAAACTAATTTTTATCTGCATCTACAGTACCTCTGAAAAAATATTTGGGCTTCTAGCAGTGTGTGGGACTTGTTCTATTAGTCCATCTATACTGACCTCCATCAGGTTGCAAACTGAATATATTTTTTTCTGCATCTACCTCTGAAAAAATATTGGGCTTCTAGCTGTGTGTGGGTCTTGTTCTATTAATCCATCTATACTGACCTCCATCAGGTTGCAAACTGAATATATTTTTTTCTGCATCTACCTCTGAAAAAATATTTGGCCTTCTAGTAGTGTGTCGGACTTTCTCTATTAGTCCATCTATACTGACCTGCATCAGGTTGCAAACTGAATATAATTTTTTTCTGCATCTAGCTCTGAAAAAATATTTGGCCTTCTAGTAGTGTGTCGGACTTTCTCTATTAGTCCATCTATACTGACCTCCATCAGGTTGCAAATTAAAACTAATTTTTATCTGCATCTACAGTACCTCTGAAAAAATATTTGGGCTTCAAGCAGTGTGTGGGACTTGTTCTATTAGTCCATCTATACTGACCTCCATCAGGTTGCAAACTGAATATATTTTTTTCTGCATCTACCTCTGAAAAAATATTGGGCTTCTAGCTGTGTGTGGGTCTTGTTCTATTAATCCATCTATACTGACCTCCATCAGGTTGCAAACTGAATATAATTTTTTTCTGCATCTAGCTCTGAAAAAATATTTGGCCTTCTAGTAGTGTGTCGGACTTTCTCTATTAGTCCATCTATACTGACCTCCATCAGGTTGCAAATTCAAATAATTTTTTTCTGCATCTAACCCAGCCAATAGTTTTGGCCTAATACCACAGTTTGGCCACTCAGCTCTGCTCGGTTACCATCCATTGTTTTTTTGTGCAAACAACTCCAGAGTTGTGAATTAGTTAACCACCAAAATGAGTGGAAAAAGGCCTGCTGCTGGTGGAAAGGGGAATAGGCGTGTTGGGAAGGGGAAAAAAGGTTGTGTCCGTGGGGTAGGTGTTAAAGCAACAGTAACATCTGCAGAAGAAAGACCATCTTCCAGCCAATCTAAAATGTCTACTTCTTTTAGCGGACAATGTGATAAGATCCCTTTCTTATGGCCACGCCAATCGCTACAAATTCCAGATGAGGCACAAAAACAGCAGGTGCTTCAATGGATATCAAGTGCTCCTTTAAGTGGGCTCTCCTCCACATCAACTTCAACATCACAAATACTCCAGTCCTCAAAGGTGTCACCCAAATCGCACTTGCTTCCTCACAGCTCCCAAATCTCCAGCTGCCCGTCTGAGTATGAGGTAGAACAGATGGTTGAGTCTGCAGAGCTGTTTACTCATACTATAGCCTGGGAATCAGAGGTCGATTCCAGCTCTTCTGTGAATCCAGACGAGGAAATGATCTGCACTGATGCCCAGAATCTTTATGAGTCGGATCCAGGACCAGACGCAGAAGGTTCTGACCATAATGTAGACCCTCATTCCAAAACTGTAACTCCTGTTGGTGGAGACAATGAGGAAGACGATGATAAGATTCAAATACCTGATTGGAGCGACAACTTTAGTTTTTTGTCAGGGCAGGAACAGGTTGGCTCTGAGGACGACGGGTGTGATAACGCACAGGGTGATGATGATGAGGTCGGAGATCCCACTTACTGTCAACCCACAGTCAGCCAAGAGATGAGGTCAGCAGAGGAGGTGGAGGAAGATGCTAGTGACGACGAGGTCAGGTTGCGCCTTCCTGGACAGAGATGTAGTACTGGAAGCACGTCAACAACTGCATCCTCAAACACAACTCTGCCTCTCACCACAAGTCGTGGTGGCTCTTCAGGTCGCATGGGTGCTAAGCCTTGCATAGCCTGGGCATTTTTTCAGATCGATAAAGATGACCCAACTCGTGTTATCTGTAACATTTGTCAGCAAAAGCTAAGTAGAGGCCAAAAAATACATAGTTTGAGTACTTCATGCATGAACCGGCACATGGACATGAAGCATAAGTTGCAGTGGGAAGCTCAGTGTGCTACAATGCGGCCTAGCCGGCCGGGCCAACCACCGTCTGCCATATCTTGTGCATCCGCGGCCTCTTCATCCTCTGTGACTGGGGGGACAGCAGTCACACCTGTTTTGGGGCGCAGACCTGCCACCTCTTTACCCGCAACAGCCAGCGTGATTGGCAGGTCATCATTTTCTTTGGAGGTGGTAACACCAGCTGGTGTTGAGCGCTGTCCGACATCGATAGCACCACCTTTGGATCAAGGCAACCTAACATGTCCGCCTGCATCTTCCTCACAGACCGGCAGTTTGCCGGGGACACCCTTATCAACTCCGTCTAAGCACAATAGCCAGCCCTCGGTCCCTCAGGTGTGGACAAGCAAAACACCATTTCCTCCTAGCCATGAGAAAGCTAAGAGGTTGAATTTCACCATCTGCAAGCTCTTGGCTACAGAAATGCTGCCTTTCCGCCTGGTGGACACAGAGGATTTTCGAGACCTTATGTCCGTCGCAGTGCCCCAGTACCAGATGCCCAGTCGGCACTACTTCTCAAAGAAAGGTGTGCCTGCGCTCCACCAGCATGTCGCACACAACATCACCGCTTCTTTGAGAAACTCTGTGTGTGACAGGGTGCATTTCACCACAGACACTTGGACGAGTAGGCATGGACAGGGGCGTTACATGTCGCTGACTGGGCACTGGGTAACTATGGTGACAGCAGGACAAGGGGCTGCTGTCCAAGTCTTGCCGTCCCCACGAGTTGTGCGTCAATCCTCTTTATGTCAAAGTTCCTCCACTGCTTCTGCCTCCTCAACCTCCTCTCGGTCTTCCACCTGCACCCAAAGCCTGTCTGGTCATGCCACAAGCTTTCTACCTGCGCAGAAGGGATCCTGCACACCTCCTTACTATGCTGGCAGTAGGGCTCAACGTCATCAGGCGGTTTTTACATTGAAATGTCTGGGAAATGTGAGTCACACAGCTGAGGAGTTGTGGTCAGCTCTGGAGAACCAGTTTCATGAATGGTTGTCTCCACTGGACCTGAAACCAGGGAAGGCCGTGTGCGACAATGCTGCAAACCTGGGTGCGGCCCTTCGCCGGGGCAATGTCACACATGTGCCTTGTATGGCTCACGTGTTGAACCTGGTTGTCCAGCAATTTTTAGCCCACTATCCCAGACTAGATGGCCTTCTGCAGAGGGCACGGTCGCTGTGTGCTCACTTCCGCCGTTCGCATCCCGCAGCTCAGCGACTTACATCTCGACAGAAGTCGTTGGGCCTGCCACTTCACCGGCTAAAATGCGATGTGCCTACCCGGTGGAATTCAACTCTGCACATGTTGCAGCGACTGTGGCAGCACCGACAAGCCCTGGTGCAATACGTTCTGACGTATAGCCTGGGCCAACGAGATTCAGAGGTGGGGCAAATCACGCTGGAGGAGTGGTCTCAGATCAGGGACCTATGCACCCTTCTGCACAGTTTTGAAATGGCGACGAAGATGTTTAGTGCTGACGATGCCATTATCAGCATGACTATTCCGGTGATTTACATGCTGGAGCACATGTTAAACAGAATTCGGAGTCAGGTGGTGGCACAAGAGGAGGTGGAGGAAGTAGAGGAGGAGGAGTTGTATGCGGAAGGGCTAACATCTGCAAGGTCCAGAAGGTCGGAGCACCAAGGCGGCAGGCATGTGAGGGTGGGGGAGATGGTTTTACCAGGGCGCATGGTAGCAGCCAAACTAGTGAGGAAGGTGCAGGAGCCCAGGAAGAAGTGGAGGACGAACTGATGGAAGACTCATCAGATGAGGGAGACCTTGATCACATTTCTGTTGTGCGAGGTTGGGGGGAGAGGACAGAGGAAGGAAGCATGATTGTTACCTCGCCACCAACACAACAGGGACTTGGTGCTCCTGGATGCGCAACACACATGAGTGCCTACTTGCTGCACTACCTGCAACATGACCCTCGAATTGTGAGAATTAGAAATAATCCTGACTACTGGGTTGCCACACTGTTAGATCCCCGGTACAAAAGTAAATTTGCAGAAATTATTCCTGCCATAGAAAGGGATGCACGCATGCAGGAGTATCAGCAGAGACTGTTGCAGAATCTTACATGTGCTTTTCCACAAAATACCAGTGGTGCACGTAGTGAATCTCACAGTTCCAACTTGCCAACCGTGGGACCGTCAAGTGTTCAGCACTCAAACCGTAACAGAACCACAGTATCTGCTGGTAACATCAATTTTGCGGAATCATTTCACCACTTTTTTAGCCCATCCTTTGCAAGGCCACAGGAGACAAGAAGTCTGACACATAGTCAACGCCTAGAGACGATGGTACAGGAGTATCTCCAAGTAAACATTGAAGCCACGACTGTGTCACTGGACCCTTGCCCTTTTTGGGCTTCCAATCTGGATAAATGGCCGGAGCTAGCCACTTACGCCTTGGAGATCTTGTCATGCCCCGCAGCCAGCGTTCTGTCTGAACGTGTGTTCAGCGCTGCTGGTGGTGTGCTGACAGATAAGCGCACGCGGCTCTCCACTGATAATGTAGACAGACTCACGTTCATAAAGATGAACAAATCATGGATCCGAAACGACTTTTCTACCCCTGTGTCATCCTGGGGAGAGTAAAAGCTTGATGATTGGTTAAAATCACCCTAGCAAACGTTTTAAGCTTTCAAATCACTAATCATGTTTATCTGTATCTTGACTGGAAAATAATTTGGGCTTTGTAGCAGTGTGCAGCACTGATCCTATTAGGCCATCTATAATAAGCTCCACCAGATTTAAAATTAAAAATAATTTTTAGCTGCATCTAGCCCGGAAAATAATTTTGGGGCTCCGAGATGCGCAAGACACATAAGTGCCTTCTTGCTGCACTACCTGCAGCATGACCCTCATATTGTCAGAATTCGAAGTAATCATGACTACTGGGTTGCCACACTCTTAGATCCCCCAAACTTTTCGATCAACCTTTTCATTTTAATAAAGACCAAAAAAATGGTCATTTTTGAAATTATAAGCATTAGCAGGTTGTTAGAAACTGAAATCAAACAGTTTTCAACTCAAAACTTTATTCTAGGTGATGTTACATTTTCACATAGGACCCCTTGTTCGAAAGGAGCTTCTGAACTCTCTCGTCCATTGAATTTGTCAGGTTTTGGATGGTTTCTGCTTCAATTGTTTTGCATGAGGACAGAATACCCTCCCAGAGCTGTTGCTTAGATGTGAACTGCCTCCCGCCATCATAGACACTCCTTTTAATGATGCTCCAAAGGTTCTGAATGGGGTAGAGGTCAGGGGAGCATGGGGGTCACACCATAAGTTTGTCCCCTTTTATGCCCATATCAGCCAGAGATGCAGATGTTTTATGTGCAGCATGAGATGGTGCATTATCATGCAGAAAAATGATCTTGCTGTGAAATACACGGTTCTTCTTCTTGAACCATGGCAGGAAGTGCTGTTTGAGAAAATCCACATACATTATGGAGTTCATCTTTAGCGCCTTCAGGGATCCTAAAGGGGCCGACAATCTCTCTCCCGATGATTCCAGCCCAAAACATTACTCCACCTCCTCCTTGTTGGCGCTGTAGCCGTGTTTGCGTGGGGTGTCCATCAACCAGCCATCCTCCACTCCATCCATCTGGACCATCGAGCGCTGCACGGCACTCATCCGTGAACAAAACAGTTTTGAAATCAGTCTTCATGTAATGTTTGGCCCACTGGAGCCGTTTCTGCTTGTGTGAAGTGGATAGAGGAGGTCGACAGGATGGCGTATGCACAGCTGCAAACCTCTGAAGGACCCTGCATCTTGTTGTTCGGGGGACGTTGGAGGCACAAGCAGCTTCAAAAACTTGTCTGCTGCTATGACAAGGCTTTTTTGCCGCTGCTCTTTCAACCTGACGTAATTGCCTGTAGGAAAGAGTCCTCAATTTGCCCTTATCAGCACGCACACGTGTGTACTGTGAATCAGCTACATACTTCTTGATTGCCAAGACACTTCATCCTGATCATCGCACAATGTTGATTGTAGTCATGCCTTGACCTAAACACTCCACAATTTGTTGCTTCTCAGCAGCCGACACATCCTTTTTCTTTCCCATTTTGGCAGAAAATGTAGGCTGCTTAATAATGTGAGAGAGCCTTCTTAAGTAGTCTTGCCTTTCATTGGACACACCTGCCAAACTAATTAGCACAGGTGTCTGCAATTGCTTACAGTGATATAAAGAGCCCTGACACACATCACCATCAATGAGTTTAACTGACAAACAAACAAATTCTTCCCTTATCACTCCTAAACACTTTTTGCATAATAATTTGGAACGCGGTGTACATGTGCTTTTCCACAAAACACCAGCGGTTCACGTAGTGAATCTTACAGTTCTAACTTGCCAACCGTGGTCTGTATGGAATTGTTCAATAAAGGGCCCAAAATTAAGATAACATAGATGGGAGAGGTCTCTATGAATAGGAATTCCTAAGTATTTGATACCCTGTGAGGGCCAGGCAAAGGGAAAGTTGGACTGGATGGAATCCTATATGGATTTGGGGAGGGAGACATCGAGGGCCTCAGACTTCGCTGCATTGATTTTAAAATTTTACCATGTAACAAAGTGATCTATTTCAGCCATAACAGCATGGATGGATATATGTGATTGAGTGATATATACTAGGACATCATCAGCAAATAGAGAGCACTTGTACTCGGTGCCTCCCACCTCAATCCACCTAATATTGGGGTTATGGCGAATTGATGAGAGCAGGTGCTCCGTCACTAGGATGTATAAGAGAGGGGACAGAGGACATCCCTGCCTTGTCCCATTGGTGATTGTGAAAGGTGATGAAAATGTTCTGACGCACCCCCTGGGCCTTGGGACACCCGGAGCCGGACCCTTTTTGGTGGATGCTGGTGGTTGTAGTCTTCGTGGCAGCGACCCGGTTCCGTGGCTCAAGGCGGTCAAACCAGTGGCGGAACTATTTATGTGGTTTTGATGTTTAAATGTCCGACTACGCCACCCGTGGATTGCGGTCAGAATGAACCGCCGCTACAGGGCAGACCGCTGAGGCTGGTGTTGTGGGTGCAGCAGAGCGTAGCATAACTCCCCACGGGAGGAGTATAGCCTCAGGGCAGTGTATGTGGAGGATGGGGGTGATGGTGCAGGGCAGCAGAAGTAACGACACGGAGTCAGTGATGCAGTCCAGGGCCTTTACTCACAGTTCTTATTATCCAGACCACGTCTGCAGGTAACGGCTGCCCACGTCGTACTGTGCTCACCAGGTGAGGGGCTCAGACAACTCCCAGATAACTTTGGAGCACTTCACAGGACCCCCTTTGTGTGTCCTTTGTCTGGCCTTTCTTACCAACACTTCTGTCCGGCTGCCTCGGGCCTCCTTTTGGTAAACTTGGCGCCAGTTTCCCTGACCCTATGTGGTGCCTTCCTAGCGGGTGTAGCGAGGGGCTGCGCCACATAAAATGTCAGAGCCTCCGGTTTCTAGCTGAGGGTCGTTTCCTGCCTCCACTAGTTCAGGGATCGGTCTCCCCCTTTGGCCTGACCCCTCCACGCAGGTGGATTCGGGCGTGCGGTGGCGACTCGCCCGTCCGCACCCCTGGGATCCCTTCATTCCTCGTTCCTGGATCCTTCTCCGCTCCTCTTCCTTCCTTCTCCCTCTTCCAGGCCTGGGCCTCTGTTACTAGGCCCGCCTCCGGAGCAGAGCTCATGCAGAGCCCCTGCTCCCTGCCACTTCTGCTCAGACTTCTCTGCACTGAACTAAGATGGTGCCCACCTTTTATACTCCCTTCTCAATGCACCCAGGAACTGCTTCCTCCCTGCTCCTGCACTATAGGGTTCCCCTTCCTCAGTGTTCCCTCCCCCCACTCCAGCCAGGGACAGGGACTGTCGTGCCCATCTCAGGGGCATATTGGTCACCCTGCCCCACGGCAATGTGGTGTAATGCATGCAGGTGTCGGGTCCTGATCCACACTCCATCCTTACCTGAGAGTGAGATATCACACCTCTGGGTGAGGTGCAATACGTCTGTAGCAACCGAGCCCTCAGGGTGCTACAGTTCCATTTATCTTCAGCCTAGGTGACGTATTGCGATACAGGGCCGTGATTTTGGCTATAAAAGGGTCCCCTAGACCCCTACCCCAAGCTTTTTAAGAGAATCATATATGGCGTGCCAGGAGACTCTATGGAATGCTTTCTCAGCATCAAACGAGAGTATCTAATTACAAATTTTTAACTGCATCTAGCCCAGGAAATACTTTGTGCCTAGTAGCAGTGTCTGCTAGTCAGCGGATTATCCCGGCTGTTAAGCAAGCTACACCACCTGTAGTTTAGACACTTAATTTTTTCAAAGGAAATGCTTCGGGACCATGGGATACTCAGTGAAGAGCATCAGGAGGCACCCCAAGGCATAGGGGCTGGGACTGGCAGTAGGATGCCTTGCGGTGGACAGCCGAGCTCGATCCTTATAAAAGCTTTTTAACTGCAGCAGCTTTAGTGGACGCTACTGGAGCTGGAATTACGCGGCTGCTGGCATGAGACTTGCCCTCCAATAGATCCTTGTAAATGGATTTAAAGTGTATTCATTCAAATTAGAGAGACAATTTAAATTAAAAAGCTTAGAGCTGCCTCCACCACAGGGGGGCTCGCTCGACCCACCAGCGGACAGGCACCAGTATTCGGAGAGGGGGGCTGGCCATCAGGGTTCACCGCGGCTCTGGCACAAACCCGGCGACACGGAGGTGGCACGGGCAGGAGCGGACTGGCCGTGTCGGCTTCTCACTTTTTGGATTTTAGAAGGGCATGACATGCCTATATCTGTGTCTCCCCCTCCTTTTACTCCTCCACCTCTTTTATTTTCGCATGACTATATGTACTTGTCACTTTTCCATGTGTTAGTTGTGTCTTCTGAGCAGTTTGTCAGCTTTTGGACACCTTTGAAGGTGTTTTCTATGTGTTTCTATGTGTTTTTGTTTGCCTGCCATTGGTTTTAACGGTGTTCTAAGGTTTTCGACGAACAGTTCGACGAACAGTTCGGCGAACACACGGGTGTTCGACGAACCGAACCGAACTCGAACACTACGGGGGTGGCTCAACACTACTCTTGATTCCCCATGCTGGTATGCATGGCACCCCTTGATTACCCCATCCTTGTATGCATGGCACCCCTTGATTACCCCATCCTGGTATGCATGGCACCCCTTGATTCCTCCATCCTGGTATGCAAGGCATCCCTTGATCCTGGTATGCATGGCACCCCTTGATTCCCCATCCTGGTATGCATGGCACTCATTGATCCTGGTATGCTTGGAACTTCTCCATCCTGGTATGCAAGGCACACTCTGAGCCCCATCACGCTGCCCACAAAAAAAATAAACAATCATACTCACCTCCTCTCTCATCCAGCGCTGAATCCCGCTCTGCTGCCGACACTCTCACCGTGTGAGCCGCGCATGGCAGGGCGCGCATGGCATCCCTGCCATGCGCCCTGACACAGTGAGATGCTGTGCCGGAATAGTCACTGCTCGCCACGCCGGGACTGTGTGCTTGGGGAGCAGTGACCATTCACTCTCTTCAATAGCCGGCACACTCTAGCTGCAGCGCGGCTCCTGCTGCGCTCGGTGGTCAGTGTGACCGCTATTAAAGACCATGAATATTCACTACAACCCATGGGAGTGGGTTGTAGTGAATATTCATGAGCTTTAATAGCAGGCACAAAGACCGCAGAGCGGCAGCAGGAATCGCGCTGTGGCCAAGGTGTGCCGGCTATTAAGGAGAATGAATATTCCCTGCTCTCCTCGCCCATGGGTGTGGGGAGCAGGGAATATTCATTTTCTTTAGTAGTGGGCACAGAGTAGGCTGCAGAAGGTGGCTGCTACCTCCTGTGCCCCGCTCCTCAATCGCTTATGCTCCCTCCAGATCCCCACCACCCACAGCCGAACATATGTTCGGCACTATAAGACGCACCCCCCACTTTCCTCCAAAATTTTGGAGGAAAAAAGTGCGTCTTATAGTCCGAAAAATACGGTATGTTTAACAAGCCAAGGAATACCCAAAACAATCGGTGTGGGAAGATTGTCAAGGACATGGCAAGGAATTATTTCACAATGAACTGACCCCACCCTCAGTTTTACATTATGTACCATCTGAGTAAATGCTTTATGTGCAAGAGGCGCCGAGTCAATGGCAAAGATGGAAATAGGTTCAGCAAAAGCACAGCAAGCAATACTATGAGTTTTCACAAACTCAGCATCAACCATGTGGACTCAGGCTCCACTGACAACAAACACAGAAATTTTCTCGGTTTTGCTGTCTAGCACCACCTCTGCTGACAGGACAAAGCGGGAACTGCAGGTTGGTAACATATACAACCCTTGTTTATCCAACTCCAGACTACCAAGATTTAATCAAAACTCCTTTTGTTTAGGAATTGAAGGAAAGGTCCGAACAAAATGTCCCTTTTTCCCACAAAAAAAAAAAACATACAGTGGAGAAAAAAAGTATTTAGTCAGCCACCAATTGTGCAAGTTCTCCCACTTAAAAAGATGAGAGAGGCCTGTAATTGACATCATAGGTAGACCTCAACTATGAGAGACAAAATGAGAAAACAAGTCCTGAAAATCACATTATCTGATTTGGAAAGAATTTTTTTTTAAAATTTTGGTGGAAAATAAGTATTTGGTTACATAGTTACATAGTTACATAGTTTATAAGGCCGAAAAAAGACAAGCGTCCATCCAGTTCAGCCTATTTCTTGTGCACTGCAGCTATTCCGCAGCGTTGATCCAGGGGAAGGCAAAAAAAAAAAACCCATGCGGTATAGGCCAATTTACATCATTGAAGAAAAATTCACTTCCCGACTCCAATCTGGCAGTCAGATTAAATCCCTGGATTAATTAACTATCACTAAGCATAAGATGTAATTTTATTGTTCTCAGGAAAGGCGTCCAGGCCTCTCTTGAACTCATTAAGTGAGTTGGACATCACCACTTCCTCTCCCAGAGAGTTCCAGAGTCTCACGGCTCTGACCGTAAAGAATCCCCTTCTATGCTGGTGCAGGAACCTCCTTTCCTCCAGACGCATAGTGTGCCCCCTCATCTTTGTCACCATCCTTGGTATAAACAGGTCATGGGAGAGATCTCTGTACTGCCCCCTGATGTATTTATACATGTTTATGAGGTCTCCCCTAAGCCTTCTCTTTTCCAACGTAAATAGGCCTAATTTTGACAACCTCTCTGGGTATTCTAGTCCCTCCATTCCCTTTATTACCTTAGTCGCCCTCCTTTGTACCCTCTCTAGCTCCAATATGTCTTTCCTGAGCACCGGAGCCCAGAACTGTGCACAATATTCTAAGTGCGGCCTTACCAGCGCTTTATACAGAGGAAGAACAATGTTCTCATCATATGCCCCTATTCCTCTTCTGATGCATGCCATGACTCTATTTGCCTTCGCAGCTGCTGCCTGACACTGGGCACTCCAATTTAATTTGCTATTAACCAAGATGCCCAGGTCCTTCTCCATGTCAGATTTCCCCAACGGTTTCCCATTTAATATGTATGCGTGACTGCTGTTTTTCTTTCCCATGTGCATGACCTTACATTTATCGGCATTGAACCCCATTTGCCATTTTTTGGCCCAACTCCCCAATTTATCTAAATCCTCCTGTAGCTGTGCCCTATCCTCGTCTGTATTAACTACTTTACAAAGTTTAGTATCATCTGCAAATATTGCTATTTTACTATTCAACCCTTCCACTAGATCATTAATAAATATATTAAATAATATAGGGCCCAAGACAGGCCCTTGAGGCACCCCGCTAGTAACCCTGACACACCCTGAGCTTACACCATTGATAACCACCCTCTGCTTTCTATCACTCAGCCAGCTATTTACCCACTTGCACACATTATCCCCCAGACCAAGCATTCTCATTTTATATACCAACCTTTTGTGTGGCACGGTATTAAACGCTTTGGAGAAGTCAAGGTATACAACATCCACTGACTCTCCCCGATCCAGCTGTAAGCTCACCTCCTCGTAGAAGGCCATCAGGTTTGTTTGGCAGGAGCGATCCCTCATGAATCCATGTTGATATGGAGTTAGACAGTTATTATCATTAAGATATTCTACAATAGCATCTCTAAGAAATCCTTCAAACAATTTACCCACAACAGACGTTAAGCTGACTGGTCTATAGTTCCCAGGGTCACTTTTAGACCCCTTTTTGAATATTGGTACCACATTTGCTTGGCGCCAGTGAAGTGGGACAGTCCCTGTCCATAAAGAGTGCTTGAATATAAGATACAGCGGTCTGTCTATCACATTACTTAATTCTTTTAGTACCCGGGGGTGTATGCCATCTGGGCAATTACAAAAGTTCATCTCAATACTTTGGTATATATCCTTTGTTGGCAATGACAGAGGTCAAACATTTTCTGTAAGTCTTCACAAGGTTGGCACACACTGTTGCTGGTATGTTGGCCTATTCCTCCATGCAGATCTCCTCTAGAGCAGTGATGTTTTGGGGCTGTCACTGGGCAACACAGATTTTCAACTCCCTCCAAAGGTTTTCTATAGGGTTTAGATCTGAAGACTGGATAGGCCACTCCAGGACCTTGAAATGCTTCTTACGAAGTCACTCCTTCATTGTCCTGGCGGTGTACTTGGGATCATTGTCATGCTAAAAGACCCAGCCACATTTCATCTTCAATGCCCTTGCTGATGGAAAGAGGTTTGCACTCAAAATCTCACGATACATAGCCCCATTCATTCTTTCATGTACACGGATCAGTCGTCCTGGTCCCTTGGCAGAGAAACAGCCCCAAAGCATGATGTTGCCACCCCCATGGTTCACAGTAGGTATAGTGTTCTTTGGATGCAACTCAGCATTCTTTCTCCTCCAAACACGACAAGTTGTGTTTCTACCAATCAGTTCTACTATGATTTCATCTGACCATATGACATTCTCCCAATACTCTTCTGGATCATCCAAATGATCAATAGCAAACTTCAGACGGGCACAGATATGTAATGGCTTAAGCAGGGGGACACATCTGGCACTTCAGGATCTGAGTCCCTGGCTGCGTAGTGTGTTACTGATGGTAGCCTGTGTAACGTTGGTCCCAGCTCTCCGCAGGTCATTCACTAGATCCCCCCGTGTGGTTGTGGGATTTTTGCTCACAGTTCTTGAGATCATTTTGACCCCACAGGGTGAGATCTTGTGTGGAGCCCCAGATCGAGGAAGATTATCAGTGGTCTTGTATGTCTTCCTTTTTCTAATTATTGCTCCCACAGTTGATTTCTTCACACCAAGCTGCTTGCCTATGGCAGATTCAGTCTTCCCAGCCTGATGCAGGGCTACAATTTTGTTTCTGGTGTCCTTCGACAGCTCTTTGGTCTTCACCATAGTAGAGTTTGGAGTGTGACTGTTTGAGGTTGCGAACAGGTGTCTTTTATACTGATAACAAGTTCAAACAGGTGCCAGTACTAGAGGTAATGAGTGGAGGATAGTGGAACCTCGTAAAGAAGAAGTTACAGGTTTGTGAGAGACAGAAATCTTGCTTGTTTGTAATTGACCAAATACTTATTTTCCACCAAAATTTGAAAAAAATGTATTTCCAAATCAGACAATGTGATTCTCAGGATTTGTTTTCTCATTTTGTCTCTCATAGTTGAGGTCTACCTATGATGTCAATTACAGGCCTCTCTCATCTTTTTAAGTGGGAGAACTTGCACAATTGGTGGCTGACTAAATACTTTTTTTCCCCACTGTATGTCTTTTTCCTGTGAATCTCCAGGGAGGTGTATGATGTAGAGACACCCCCTAACTGCATTGGTTCCTCCACCTCCCCTAGTACTGGCTCAGCCCCAGACTGCTCCCCCGGCAGAGGTACACAACTCCAACAAGAAGGCACTGGAGAAGGTGGCTTCACCCGTCTATCCCCAAGGCGTCTATCAAGACGTATGGCCAATGACATGGCAGCCTCCAAGGATTGAGGGGTTTCATATACTGCCAACGCATCTTTCAACCTTTCAGTAAGCCCCTCACAAAATTGACTTTTAAGGGCTGAGTCATTCCATTTGAAATCCGTTGTCCATATACGGAATTTCGAACAGTATGACTCCACTGACCGATTCCCCTGCTGAAGGCGACGTAGCCTAAACTCAGCCAAGGCGACTCGGTCAGAGTCATCATAGATGAGGGCCAGAGCCCCGAAAAACTCCTCCACCGACTAAAGACAAACCGAGTCCTGCGGTAAAGAAAACACCCACGACTGAGGATCTCCCTGCAGTAGAGAGATCACAATACCAACGCGTTGCTCCTCATATCTGGAGGAGTAAGAACTAGAGATGAGCGTTGTTCTACTCGAACTGTTCGCCAATCTCAAATTCGAGCTGTTTTGGGCGGTGTTCGAGCCGGTCGGCGAACACGAACAATTTGAGAAAAATTCGGCTGTTCGAGGTTATGTTCGATAACTGTTCGTGCACCAAAATCATAACTGGATTTTTTCTCAGTAATGATGAAAATTAATGTTAATACGCAGTTTGAGTGTACAGCGGGGCGGGGGGAGGGGCAGGGGATGGATCTCTGCAGGAACAATGAAGATCTCCATTTTTTTTTCTCTTTCCCGCATTTGCAGTGGGGAGGTGCAATCTGTCAGCCTATCAGCAGCGCACACACGGAGCGAAGTGCTTTTTTTCACACAAGCAAGGGCATGTGTGATTGGCAGTGTATGTCACATGTCCTTGCCCTATAAGACCAAGCCATTTTCCCCGTCGCCACCATTTTCTCACTGCTGCAGCTGCGTGTTAGACGGCACCGCTGTTGCTGTGTGCGCTATACCTTGTTAATTTCAAGCCAATTTTCGCACAAATATACAGATAGCTTGGGAGTAGGGAATAGTTGTGATTGCAGTCCTTTTAAGGACTAGGTTACAGCATTTCCTACGACTTTTATCAGGCAGGTCTGTGCTCTTAAATAGATAGATTGTGGGAGTAAAGACTAATTGTAATTGGAGTCCTTTTCAGGACTAGGTTACATCAGTTCCTATCAGTTTTTGCCAGGCAGGTCTGTGCCAGTGCTGTGCAAGTTTTTTTCACAGCATTTGGCTGAATCTAGCAAAGCTAATCCTTTTTGGCCTATTGCAGAGTGTGTTAGTCAGTGGAGTAGCCTATCTGTGTTGCAAGATATACCACCTGTGTATAGAATACCAATTTTTTTACTGCACCTAGTGAAGTAAAATCTTTTGGGCATAGCATCATTCTATTAGTCCATCTATACTGACCTCCATCAGGTTGCAAACTGAATATAATTTTTTTCTGCATCTAGCTCTGAAAAAATATTTGGGCTTCTAGCAGTGTGTGGGACTTGGTCTATTAGTCCATCTATACTGACCTCCATCAGGTTGCAAATTAAAAATAATTTTTTTCTTCATTTAGCTCTGAAAAAATATTTGGGCTTCTAGCAGTGTGTGGGACTTGTTCTATTAGTCCTTCTATACTGACCTCCAGCAGGTTGCAAATTGAATATAATTTTTTTCTGCATCTAGCTCTGAAAAAATATTTGGGCTTCTAGCGGTGTGTGGGACTTGGTCTATTAGTCCATCTATACTGACCTCCATCAGGTTGCAAATTAAAAATAATTTTTTTCTGCATCTAGCTCTGAAAAAATATTTGGGCTTCTAGCAGTGTGTGGGACTTGGTCTATTAGTCCATCTATACTGACCTCCATCAGGTTGCAAATTAAAAATAATTTTTTTCTGCATCTAGCTTTGAAAAAATATTTGGGCTTCTAGCGGTGTGTGGGACTTGGTCTATTAGTCCATCTATACTGACCTCCATCAGGTTGCAAATTAAAAATATTTTTTTTCTGCATCTAGCTCTGAAAAAATATTTGGGCTTCTAGCAGTGTGTGGGACTTGGTCTATTAGTCCATCTATACTGACCTCCATCAGGTTGCAAATTGAATAAAAAAATTTTCTGCATCTAGCTCTGAAAAAATATTTGGGCTTCTAGCGGTGTGTGGGACTTGGTCTATTAGTCCATCTATACTGACCTCCATCAGGTTGCAAATTAAAAATAATTTTTTTCTGCATCTAACCCAGCCAATAGTTTTGGCCTAATACCACAGTTTGGCCACTCAGCTCTGCTCGGTTACCATCCATTGTTTTTTTGTGCAAACAACTCCAGAGTTGTGAATTAGTTAACCACCAAAATGAGTGGAAAAAGGCCTGCTGCTGGTGGAAAGGGGAAGAGGCGTGTTGGGAAGGGGAAAAAAGGTTGTGTCCGTGGGGTAGGTGCAGAAGAAAGACCATCTTCCAGCCAAACTAAAATGTCTACTTCTTTTAGCGGACAATGTGATAAGATCCCTTTCTTACGGCCACGCCAATCGCTACAAATTCCAGATGAGGCACAAAAACAGCAGGTGCTTCAACGGATATCAAGTGCTCCTTTAAGTGGGCTCTCCTCCACATCAACTTCAACATCACAAATACTCCAGTCCTCAAAGGTGTCACCCAAATCGCACTTGCTTCCTCACAGCTCCCAAATCTCCAGCTGCCCGTCTGAGTATGAGGTAGAACAGATGGTTGAGTCTGCAGAGCTGTTTACTCATACTATAGCCTGGGAATCAGAGGTCGACTCCAGCGCTTCTGTGAATCCAGACGAGGAAATGATCTGCACTGATGCCCAGAATCTTTATGAGTCGGATCCAGGACCAGACGCAGAAGGTTCTGACCATAATGTAGACCCTCATTCCCAAACTGTAACTCCTGTTGGTGGAGACAATGAGGAAGACGATGATAAGACTCAAATACCTGATTGGAGCGACAACTTTAGTTTTTTGTCAGGGCAGGAACAGGTTGGCTCTGAGGACGACGGGTGTGATAACGCACAGGGTGATGATGATGAGGTCGGAGATCCCACTTACTGTCAACCCACAGTCAGCCAAGAGATGAGGTCAGCAGAGGAGGTGGAGGAAGATGCTAGTGACGACGAGGTCAGGTTGCGCCTTCCTGGACAGAGACGTAGTACTGGAAGCACGTCAACAACTGCATCCTCAAACACAACTCTGCCTCTCACCACAAGTCGTGGTGGCTCTTCAGGTCGCATGGGTGCTAAGCCTTGCATAGCCTGGGCATTTTTTCAGATCGATAAAGATGACCCAACTCGTGTTATCTGTAACATTTGTCAGCAAAAGCTAAGTAGAGGCCAAAAAATACATAGTTTGAGTACTTCATGCATGAACCGGCACATGGACATGAAGCATAAGTTGCAGTGGGAAGCTCAGTGTGCTACAATGCGGTCTAGCCGGCCGGGCCAACCACCGTCTGCCATATCTTGTGCATCCGCGGCCTCTTCATCCTCTGTGACTGGGGGGACAGCAGTCACACCTGTTTTGGGGCGCAGACCTGCCACCTCTTTACCCGCAACAGCCAGCGTGATTGGCAGGTCATCATTTTCTTTGGAGGTGGTAACACCAGCTGGTCTTGAGCGCTGTCCGACATCGATAGCACCACCTTTGGATCAATGCAACCTAACATGTGCGCCTGCATCTTCCTCACAGACCGGCAGTTTGCCGGGGACACCCTTATCAACCCCGTCTAAGCACAATAGCCAGCCCTCGGTCCCTCAGATGTGGACAAGTAAAAGACCATTTCCTCCTAGCCATGAGAAAGCTAAGAGGTTGAATTTCACCATCTGCAAGCTCTTGGCTACAGAAATGCTGCCTTTCCGCCTGGTGGACACAGAGGATTTTCGAGACCTTATGTCCGTCGCAGTGCCCCAGTACCAGATGCCCAGTCGGCACTACTTCTCAAAGAAAGGTGTGCCTGCGCTCCACCAGCATGTCGCACACAACATCACCGCTTCTTTGAGAAACTCTGTGTGTGACAGGGTGCATTTCACCACAGACACTTGGACGAGTAGGCATGGACAGGGGCGTTACATGTCGCTGACTGGGCACTGGGTAACTATGGTGACAGCAGGACAAGGGGCTGCTGTCCAAGTCTTGCCGTCCCCACGAGTTGTGCGTCAATCCTCTTTATGTCATTTTTCCTCCACTGCTTCTGCCTCCTCAACCTCCTCTCGGTCTTCCACCTGCACCCAAAGCCTGTCTGGTCATGCCACAAGCTTTCTAACTGCGCAGAAGGGATCCTGCACACCTCCTTACTATGCTGGCAGTAGGGCTCAACGTCATCAGGCGGTTTTTACATTGAAATGTCTGGGAAATGTGAGTCACACAGCTGAGGAGCTGTGGTCAGCTCTGGAGAACCAATTTCATGAATGGTTGTCTCCACTGGACCTGAAACCAGGGAAGGCCGTGTGCGACAATGCTGCAAACCTGGGTGCGGCCCTTCGCCGGGGCAATGTCACACACGTGCCTTCTATGGCTCACGTGTTGAACCTGGTTGTCCAGCAATTTTTAGCCCACTATCCCAGACTAGATGGCCTTCTGCAGAGGGCACGGTCGCTGTGTGCTCACTTCCGCCGTTCGCATCCCGCAGCTCAGCGACTTACATCTCTACAGAAGTCGTTGGGCCTGCCACTTCACCGGCTAAAATGCGATGTGCCTACCCGGTGGAATTCAACTCTGCACATGTTGCAGCGACTGTGGCAGCACCGACAAGCCCTGGTGCAATACGTTTTGACGTATAGCCTGGGCCAACGAGATTCAGAGGTGGGGCAAATCACGCTGGAGGAGTGGTCTCAGATCAGGGACCTATGCACCCTTCTGCACAGTTTTGAAATGGCGACGAAGATGTTTAGTGCTGACGATGCCATTATCAGCATGACTATTCCGGTGATTTACATGCTGGAGCACATGTTAAACAGAATTCGGAGTCAGGTGGTGGCACAAGAGGAGGTGGAGGAAGTAGAGGAGGAGGAGTTGTATGCGGAAGGGCTAACATCTGCAAGGTCCAGACGGTCGGCAGCACCAGGGCGGCAGGCATGTGAGGGTGGGGGAGATGATTTTACCAGGGCGCATGGTAGCAGCCAAACTAGTGAGGAAGGTGCAGGAGCCCAGGAAGAAGTGGAGGACGAACTGATGGAAGACTCATCAGATGAGGGAGACCTTGATCACATTTCTGTTGTGCGAGGTTGGGGGGAGAGGACAGAGGAAGGAAGCATGATTGTTACCTCGCCACCAACACAACAGGGACTTGGTGCTCCTGGATGCGCAACACACATGAGTGCCTTCTTGCTGCACTACCTGCAACATGACCCTCGAATTGTGAGAATTAGAAATAATCCTGACTACTGGGTTGCCACACTGTTAGATCCCCGGTACAAAAGTAAATTTGCAGAAATTATTCCTGCCATAGAAAGGGATGCACGCATGCAGGAGTATCAGCAGAGACTGTTGCAGAATCTTACATGTGCTTTTCCACAAAATACCAGTGGTGCACGTAGTGAATCTCACAGTTCCAACTTGCCAACCGTGGTCTGTATGGAATTGTTCAATAAAGGGCCCAAAATTAAGATAACATAGATGGGAGAGGTCTCTATGAATAGGAATTCCTAAGTATTTGATACCCTGTGAGGGCCAGGCAAAGGGAAAGTTGGACTGGATGGAATCCTATATGGATTTAGGGAGGGAGACATCGAGGGCCTCAGACTTCGCTGCATTGATTTTAAAATTTTACCATGTAACAAAGTGATCTATTTCAGCCATAACAGCAGGGATGGATATATGTGATTGAGTGATATATACTAGGACATCATCAGCAAATAGAGAGCACTTGTACTCGGTGCCTCCCACCTCAATCCACCTAATATTGGGGTTATGGCGAATTGATGAGAGCAGGTGCTCCGTCACTAGGATGTATAAGAGAGGGGACAGAGGACATCCCTGCCTTGTCCCATTGGTGATTGTGAAAGGTGATGAAAATGTTCTGACGCACCCCCTGGGCCTTGGGACACCCGGAGCCGGACCCTTTTTGGTGGATGCTGGTGGTTGTAGTCTTCGTGGCGGCGATCCGGTTCCGTGGCTCAGGGCGGTCAAACCAGTGGCGGAACTATTTATGTGGTTTTGATGTTTAAATGTCCGACTACGCCACCCGTGGATTGCGGTCAGAGTGAACCGCCGCTACAGGGCAGACCGCTAAGGCTGGTGTTGTGGGTGCAGCAGAGCGTAGCATAACTCCCCACGGGAGGAGTATAGCCTCAGGGCAGTGTATGCGGAGGATGGGGGTGATGGTGCAGGGCAGCAGCAGTAACGACACGGAGTCAGTGATGCAGTTCAGGGCCTTTACTCACAGTTCTTATTATCCAGACCACGTCTGCAGGTAACGGCTGCCCACGTCGTACTGTGCTCACCAGGTGAGGGGCTCAGACAACTCCCAGATAACTTTGGAGCGCTTCACAGGACCCCCTTTGTGTGTCCTTTGTCTGGCCTTTCTTACCAACACTTCTGTCCGGCTGCCTCGGGCCTCCTCTTGGTAAACTTGGCGCCAGTTTCCCTGACCCTATGTGGTGCCTTCCTAGCGGGTGGAGCAAGGGGCTGCGCCACATAAAATGTCAGAGCCTCCGGTTTCTAGCTGAGGGTCGTTTCCTGCCTCCACTAGTTCGGGGACCGGTCTCCCCCTTTGGCCTGACCCCTCCACGCAGGTGGATTCGGGCGTGCGGTGGCGACTCGCCCGTCCGCACCCCTGGGATCCCTTCATTCCTCGTTCCTGGAGCCTTCTCCGCTCCTCTTCCTTCCTTCTCCCTCTTGCAGGCCTGGGCCTCTGTTACTAGGCCCGCCTCCGGAGCAGAGCTCATGCAGAGCCCCTGCTCCCTGCCACTTCTGCTCAGACTTCTCTGCACTGAACTAAGATGGTGCCCACCTTTTATACTCCCTTCTCAATGCACCCAGGAACTGCTTCCTCCCTGCTCCTGCACTGCAGGGTTCCCCTTCCTCAGTGTTCCCTCCCCCCACTCCAGCCAGGGACAGGGACTGTCGTGCCCATCTCAGGGGCATATTGGTCGCCCTGCCCCACGGCAATGTGGTGTAATGCATGCAGGTGTCGGGTCCTGATCCACACTCCATCCTTATCTGAGAGTGAGATATCACACCTCTGGGTGAGGTGCAATACGTCTGTAGCAACCGAGCCCTCGGTGCTACAGTTCCATTTATCTTCAGCCTAGGTGACGTATTGTGATACAGGGCCGTGATTTTGGCTATAAAAGGGTCCCCTAGACCCCTACCCCAAGCTTTTTAAGAGAATCATATATGGCGTGCCAGGAGACTCTATGGAATGCTTTCTCAGCATCCAACGAGAGTATCTACTTACAAATTTTTAACTGCATCTAGCCCAGGAAATACTTTGTGCCTAGTAGCAGTGTCTGCTAGTCAGCGATTATCCCGGCTGTTAAGCAAGCTACACCACCTGTAGTTTGGACACTTAATTTTTTCAAAGGAAATGCTTCGGGACCACGGGATACTTAGTGAAGAGCATCAGGAGGCACCCCAAGGCATAGGGGCTGGGACTGGCACTAGGATGCCTTGCGGTGGACAGCCGAGCTCGATCCTTATAAAAGCTTTTTAACTGCAGCAGCTTTAGTGGACGCTACTGGAGCTGGAATTACGCGGCTGCTGGCATGAGACTTGCCCTCCAATAGATCCTTGTAAATGGATTTAAAGTGTATTCATTCAAATTAGAGGGACAATTTAAATTAAAAAGCTTAGAGCTGCCTCCACCACAGGGGGGCTCTCTCGACCCACCAGCGGACAGGCACCAGTATTGGGAGAGGGGGGCTGGCCGTCAGGGTTCACCGCGGCTCTGGCACAAACCCGGCGACACGGAGGTGGCACGGGCAGGAGCGGACTGGCCGTCTCGGCTTCTCACTTTTTGGATTTTAGAAGGGCATGACATGCCTATATCTGTGTCTCCCCCTCCTTTTACTCCTCCACCTCTTTTCTTTTCGCATGACTATATGTACTTGTCACTTTTCCATGTGTTAGTTGTGTCTTCTGAGCAGTTTGTCAGCTTTTGGACACCTTTGAAGGTGTTTTCTATGTGTTTCTATGTGTTTTTGTTTGCCTGCCATTGGTTTTAACAGTGTTCGAAGGTGTTCGACGAACAGTTCGACGAACAGTTCGGCGAACACACGGGTGTTCGACGAACCGAACCGAACTCGAACACTACGGGGGTGGCTCAACACTAGTAAGAACGAGGTTTAAAATACAGTTTGCAAGCCTCCTTGAATACAAAAAACTTGTCCCTACCTCCTGAAAACCTGTCTGGGAGGGCAACATTGGGTTCAAGCTGGTCAGGCCTACCTGCAGAGACCCCCACATTTGCAACCTGTAGCTGCTGATGTTGCTGCTGAACCTCACAGTGGAGGTTATTAACCTCGAGGGACAGACAGCGGAACTGCTGTCCACGCCTAAAAACACACAGAGGGGAGAAAAGAAAACCAAAGGGTCAGATTTTTTTTTCCTTTTCAAAATGTGCTTGGCAAGCGATAATGTCACGTAAGGTGTGGGAAAGACTTTGTGCAGCATAAAGGGAAGAGGGAAAGGGAACCCAGACTCTAGGGAAAGTGGGAAGTGGAGACCTCCTAGGTTGATCTAGCATCACCCTGTCTCCCCTAACGTCCCTGTATTGGCTCTTCACCAATCACCGCACGCGTGCCTCGCCCTGTCCTTCCCTGGCATATGGCTATGGCTAAAGAAGGGAGGAGATGAGCACTTGTCGATCTCCACTAAACACTATAGACAACAAGGGTGCACAAACAGGGGGAAATTGCTTAGCTTTAGACGACTTCAGATAAATGCGCATACATCCTCAAGCTCCAGAGAGGTGAAGTACTGCTCTTGCTAAGCCTTCTCAAGTAATAATGAATATCGCCGGCATCTTCCTCTGAAACACAGCAGGTATTTACACACCCAGGCAGGATGTTAATTAGCCAGAGGAAGGTAGCCACTGGGTCCTAGAGACATCCTCTAAGACAGAGGTCCCCAACCGCCGGTCCGCGGACCAGGACCGGGCCGTTGGGGTTTTTCAGCCGGTCCGCGGGGAGAGGGGGCCCCTCCAGCCCCCAGCAGGGCCGCCATCAGGGCATGACTGCCCTGACTCCAGTATGGGGCCCGGCCGGTAGGAGCCCCATCGGAGCCCCCCTCTTGTGCGTCTCTCTCCTCATGGGGCCCCCGGCCCCATGCTAAGCGCCGGGTCCGGGACATCTTAGCGCTGCGCTGCTGCGGCAGCACCTTCATGATTCCCCTGACTTCCGGTCATGTGACAGCGCCGTCACATGGCCGGAAGTCAGGAGAACCTGGTGTCAGCGATTTGGACGAGCGCCAGGATTCTGCAGGGATCGCATGGGGGTAAGTATAACAAGTTTTATTTTTTTTTAAATACAATTAACTAGGAGTGGGGGGAATGGGAGATGCACATGGGGGGAGGGGAGAGATGAGAGATGCACATGGGGGAGGGGAGAGATGAGAGATCCACATGGGGGGGAGGGGAGAGATGAGAGATGCACATGGGGGAGGGGAGAGATGAGAGATCCACATGGGGGGAGGGGAGAGATGAGAGATGCACATGGGGGAGGGGAGAGATGAGAGATCCACATGGGGGGGAGGGGAGAGATGAGAGATGCACATGGGGGGAGGGGAGAGATGAGAGATGCACATGGGGGGAGGGGAGAGATGAGAGATGCACATGGGAGGGAGGGGAGAGATGAGAGATGCACGGGGGGGTGAGAGATGCATGGGGGGGTGAGAGATGCACGGGGGGGATGAGAGATGCACGGGGTGTGGATGAGAGATGCACGGGGGGGTGAGAGATGCACGGGGGGGATGAGAGATGCACGGGGGGTGGATGAGAGATGCACGGGGGGGTGAGAGATGCACGGGGGGTGGATGAGAGATGCACGGGGGGGTGAGAGATGCACAGGGGGGATGAGAGATGCACGGAGGGGATGAGAGATGCACGGGGGGTGGATCAGAGATGCACGGGGGGTGGATGAGAGATGCACGGAGGGGGATGAGAGATGCACGGGGGTGAGCTGCACATGGGGGGGTGAGAGATGCACATGGGGGGGTTATGTTTACATAACTTTGTTGCCTTATGAAGGGCGGGGGGGGGCCCCAAAAAATTTCTTGCACAGGGGCCCACTACAGTCTGTGTCCGCCCCTGGGATGAAGTAAATGCAGCTGAACAGCAGCTGTCAGGACAGCTGCCCTGTCCTGCTGCAGGGCGTGATGGGGCCTCAGTGATGCGGCTCCTGGCACAGCACATTATGTGGGGCTCCTGGCGGGGACCTGGTCTACACTATATGATAAGTATGCACTAAACTCCAAATCCCTCCATTACCCCGCCCCCATATGACCAAAGCCCCGCCTACCCCACCCCCTCCTTGCTGGGCCATGGAAAAATGATCTTGCTTCAAGCCGGTCCCTGGTGCAAAAAAGGTTGGGGACCACTGCTCTAAGAAGATGTCTGTAAATGCCAAACGTAGAGATCTCCTGCAACCAACTGCAGGGCGACTGGCAACCCGTGACAATAGTGCTCAAGTTGATATTATACTCTCTGTGTGCAGCCTTATAAAGTTTATAGGACATAAATTAGGGGAGTTTCAATAAAGATAAATAAAGTGCAAGTGAATTTCAGTTTTTAAAGAGCTCTCTATAGAAATCATATGTCTTTCTTATGCTGCTGCTCACAAAATACACATGGGAGACATGAGAACAGTCCAATAAGTTGTGATATATTACTTACAGCTATGTTTTTGGAGACCTGCAAACGCCTGGGCTACCACCCCGATGACACTGTTTCGCCTTTGGCTTCTTCAAACAAGGGGACGTATTATTATTTTGTAAGTGAAGACCTATCGGCTCATTCAGCTGTTCTTATTATACGTGTATGTGCTTTCTGTGTATTCTGTGTTCCACACATAGACAGCATATGGACCCATAAAGGACAATGTTCCAGTGCACTTGGCCGATTTTCCATATGGACTAATGATCTTCAGAGCATTCATTATTCTGGTCCAATTTTTGGACCAGACTAGTGCATATAATTATCAGGCAGTTTCTGCACTCGTCCGCTATGTGAGAGAGCACACAGAGCTGCACACGGAGCCAGTTATGTCTGCAATTTACAGACGTGACAGACCAGAGTTTTTGTATGGCTGTCTAAACCCAACCTACATGTAATTTGTTTATATCAATCAAATCACAAAACTGATATATTTAGCTGAGATAGTTGATGTCAGAATTTCAATAATGAAAAAAGTACAAACTGAATCAGATCAAAATGTAATTTATAGATAAAGGTCATCTCATATCTCAGTAATGTGAAAGTCTGTATTCACTGAAGAGAGATTTTACCTGTGAATTGAGCATTTTGAAAATTAATGATCAGTCCAGTATGAAAAAGAAGCTGATTTCCCTGATAAAATATATCACAATGTTTCTTATTTTCATATGTACTATTGATTTATGTAAAAAACAATGGTTACACATAAAACTAACCACTCTCTCTAAAGAAATATCTCTGCATGCTGTGCATCTACTCCAGTCTGTCATGGTGTTTGCCAATTGCTTTTAAAATAGAATCTATTGCTTTCTCCTTAACAATCTGCTACACTCCTGAACTGAGGATTACTGACCAAAAGGTTAATATGCAGAAATGGTGCACAAACTGTATAGCTGCACACTGTACATGCTCAGAAAGCGGTAGTGACTGTTATGCATGCACAATTTGCGTGCGCACCTAGATTCAATGTGCATGAAAAGGGAAAAATATAAAACACAATAAAATTCAGTTTGCTCAAGACTGACAGCTCATTAACTGATTAAATTACAGCTCCTTATTTATGTAATTGAGAGAAGGAGGAATGAGATGCAGAGTCAGAGAGGCACATACACACAGATGGTGCTGCTGCATTGCAGTAAGTTTAGCCGTAGTGCTGGATTCAGAACTACACTGCTCAGTAATACTGTAGAAAGTCATCCATGTTGCTGCTGATTCTGAACAGATGACACAGAGACAGGACCATATAAATCCATCATGTCTCTGTGTGAGGTGTAGAGGAGACATCATAGCATTTAGTGTCTACCCGCTAGCTGAGAAACAACTGAAAATTACAAATAAATCAAACAGAGGAGAAAACTGGTGAAATATGCAATCTACCAATGTGTTTGTACTCTGAAAAGTCAGCTGAAATTACAGGCAATGGAGCAAATATATTTGAGTAGCGTTGAATTCTACTCGAATGTTACAAAAATCCTCATTCACCAAAATACAGATTTTTTTTGTCATTCCCTTCTGCTAGCCATCATTTTTGTGAACCATAAAGGGCCAATCTACGTTTCTGCGCATGCGTATGTGTGCTTGGACAGAACCATAACAGGCCTTATAAGTGCTGGAAGACCTCTCCTAGCGTGAGGAGGTCCAAGGATTCTGCACTTGTGGTTGTGATAAAAAGATGTGACTATGGCCAGACAAGTGATGCTGAGGAACAGAGTGGCCAAAGAAGTGGGTACTAAGGTGAGTATAAGTATTTTACTTATTTTTTGCATCTTATGCTTATCATGCTCTAGACCTAAAAATACCCCAGAGCATGAAAAGGGAAATTAAATTTGTGGATAATAACTATACACGAACAGTCAAATTCAAATTTGGTCTGATTCAATACTGTAATCGTTAACAGGTATACTTTAAAATCTTCAAGTTATCATAATGTCAGAGCGCTATGGTATACTATTATTTTTACTTTTCAGTCAGCTGTTAATTTTAAAGCATGGCATTTACAGATCATTATCATTTTTCTGCTTCTACCATGCACATGAAGAAGTAGCACAAATGGCTTAAAAATTGACCAATTTGTATACAACCAGATAATGATCAAATTCAGAACATTGCTAATAAGCTTTATTCTCTTCAGCAAATACCCAGGAACTGCAACTGCTGTGATTTAACTTACAAACATGTCTACATCGGCCTTATTTTCAGATTAAAGCAGGAAGTTGAAAGCTAAAATATTGTCTCACATTTCACCTTGCAGATATTAGCAAGCGCTTCATGAATCATGTTGTTTTTTCTTTCATTATACTGTAGTGAAAATCCACATTATAACAACCTTAGTACTATATAAACTTGCTGCCAAGATCTTAGTAATCTAAATCTGCAGTTAGTGTCAATGGCAGCAATACACTTTCCCATCTTAGTAATATTTTTTCTAAGCAAAAACAGCTGCATTTTCCCAATAATGCAAACAATCTTAGAACGGGACTAAAAAGAATAAGTGGAACACCTTGGGGAACAGTTTGTCGTGGTGGATGGCTTTTATGTTTTTCTGATCAAAATAGTATTAACTAAGTACAGTATGTTATCTACATGTACTATTCCAATTTATTTACTTATTACAGGGTATTTGCTCATTTTGTTTTTATCTTGGGTTCTGTTTGTTAAATGGCACAGTGTGTATGAACACCTATACATTGTACTTATACCAACATATGATCTGGCTCATTTTTTTGGTTTTGGTTTAGTTTTTTGCACTTGGTACAAACAGGCATGTGGCTTCCCCTTTTTTTGGGCTGTTCATTTTGTTTATATAGCTTCCCATGGGCTGGTGTCTGAACACTCCAGTTTCTTCCAGTACAATTACTAAAATCTTAGATTTAACAATTTGCAGTAATAATGGCAACTCTTTATTTTTTTTCTTTCTGTTATGTATATTAAACACATTAGATTTTATTATGTTAACTGCTCTAGGTATTGTGAAAATTATCTTAGGTGCTGTTCATGGCATCTCTGTGTTCCATTCCTTTGGACTTCCAGCCTATAGTCTGCAGTGCTATACTTGTTTAAAAAAAAAACAATAAATCTTAAATTGCTACAAAAACCTAATACATTATAATAAGTCAATGGAATATATCAGGAGAACTCATCCTCTCTGCTATTTATGGCTCCAATAAGAACAGAACCCTACGCTAGGGTGGGTGCCCTATTCCTTATAAATAGCCCCACCGAAACTCCTGCACTGAACTCAAACGAAGACCTGTAGGAAGGGAAAGGGGTCCCTAAAAGATCTAAGGACTGGGAGCAAAAGCAGGAGACCTCCTAACCGAAAAGTTAGTTGGAGAAACGAAGATTAAAGGGAACAAAACTGGTGGAACAAGAAGTCCCAGGATAACAATTGTCCAAAGCACAAAGAACTAAACAAGGCTACTTAGTCAGAGCACAAGCGTAACAACACTGATGTCCAGCGGGGAATGGGAGCCAGTTGCTGAGTAATAAAGAGTGCAGAGATCACGTGACCAAGAAACCCAGCACCAGAGGAAAAGACTAGAAGACAGTAGTGATGAGCGAGTATGTTTTGTTAACCCTTTCGCCGAGTATGCTCGGCCGAGCACCGAGTATTTATAGCGTGCTCGGTGATATGTTTGAATCACTCCCGTGTGCATGATTTGCGATGGTTTGACAGCTTTAATACATGTGAGGAATGTGTAAGAAGCAGACATTCCTCACATGTATTAAATCTCATGTATCAATGTGTTCCATGCAGTATGTGTATAACGTATAGTGTGTGTAACATACAGTGTGTATAACATGCAGTGTGTGTATGTGTGTAATATGCAGTATATGTGTGTAAGATGAAGTGTGTATATAACATACAGTTTGTATGTAGCATTGAATGAGTGTATATAATATACAATATGTGTTATATGCAGTATGTGTATAACGTAGTGTGTGTAACATGCAGTGTGTGTATGTTTGTGTAATATGCAGTGTATGTATTTGTGTAATATGCAGTGTATATGTATAAATTGCAGTGTGTATATAACATACAGATTGTATATAGCAAGGAGTGTGTGGATATAATATATAGTGTGTGTTACATGCAGTATGTATCGGATGTACAATGTGTGTAATATGCACTATATGTAACAAACAGTGGGTGTGTGAATATGTGTGTGTAATAAGCAGTGTATGTGTATAACATGCAATGTGAGTATGACATGCAATGAGCATATAGCATGGAGTTTGTGTATGCAATATACATCTGTGTATGTATGTAACAAGTAGAATGTATTTATGTGTTTGTGTTTGTGTAGTATAGTCATTTAAAAATACCAGAATTGTAGATGAGCAATCATAGGTGTAAATATCATGTTGGAAATCACACAACAAAATAGCAAAATGCTCATTCATCATTTGATTGTAAAGTAACCAGCACCAAATTACTTAAATACAGTCAATCGACATGTATGGCACATGTTGGGTCTCTCCCTATGGTGCGTGCTCTGCTGATGAGCCTGCACCTTCCCGATCCACATGTTAAATACCGCTGTCAATCTCTGACAGCGGCATTTAACATGGCCACCACGGAAGGACGTCATAAGACCGCAGGTCGCCGATGGGCTAGCATTAGTGTTGAGCCACCCCCGTAGTGTTCGAGTTCGGTTCGGTTCGTCGAACACCCATATGTTCGCCGAACTGTTCGTCGAATACCTTCGAACACGGTTAAAACCAGTGGCAGGCAAACAAAAACACATAGAAACACATAGAAAACACTTTCAAAGGTATCCAAAAGCTGACAAACTGCACAGAAGACACAACTAACACATGGAAAAGTGACAAGTGCATATAGTCATGCGAAAAGAAAAGAGGTGGAGGAGTAAAAGGAGGGG
This sequence comes from Phyllobates terribilis, assembly GCF_046119375.1. NCBI lineage: Eukaryota > Metazoa > Chordata > Amphibia > Anura > Dendrobatidae > Phyllobates > Phyllobates terribilis. Next base: position 804,855,499 of record NW_027362762.1, read on the forward strand.
GAGACACAGATATAGGCATGTCATGCCCTTCTAAAACCAAAAAAGTGCGAAGCCGACATGGCCAGTCCGTTCCTGCCCGTCTGACCTCCGTGTCACCGGGTTTGTGCCAGAGCCGCGGTGGACCCTGACGGCCAGCCCCCCTCTCCCAATACTGGTGCCTGTCCGCTGGTGGGTCGAGCCCCCCCGCGGTGGGAGGGGAGTAACATCTGCAGAAGAAAGACCATCTTCCAGCCAAACTAAGATGTCTACTTCTTTTCGCGGACAATGTGATACGATCCCTTTCTTACGGACACGCCCATCGCTACAAATTCCAGATGAGGCACAAAAACAGCAGGTGCTTCAATGGATATCAAGTGCTCCTTCAAGTGGGCTCTCCTCCACCTCAACTTCAACATCACAGATACTCCAGTCCTCAGAGGAGTCACCCCAATCGCACTTGCTTCATCACAGCTCCCAAGTCTCCAGCTGCTCGTCTGAGTATGGTGTAACACAGATGGTTGAGTCTGCACAGCTGTTTACTCATACTATAGCCTGGGAAACGGAGGTCTGCTCCAGAGCTTCTGTTAATCCAGACGAGGAAATGATCTGCACTGATGCCCAGAATCTTTATAAGTCGGATCCAGGACCAGATGAAGAAGGTTCTGAGCATAATGTAGACCCTCGCTCCCAAACTGTAACTCCTGTTGGTGGAGACAATGATGAAGACGATGATGAGACTCAAATACCTGATTGGAGCGACAACTTGACTTTTCGGTCAGGGCAGGAAGAGGTTGGCTCTGAGGACGACGGGTGTGAGAACACACAGGGTGATGATGACGAGGCTGGAGATCCCACTTACTGTCAACCCACAGTCAGCCAGTCGATGAGGTCAGCAGAGGGGGTGGAGGAGGATGTGACTAGCCCAGGGGATGGGGATGACTCGGTACCCGGGCCTTTGCCTGGCCTTGGGGATGTTGGGGTGGTCTGCTCCCTGGCCCGTACCCTGGGGTCACTCTATAAAAGGGTGGATAATTGTTAATTTTATAAGAGTTCGTGACGCCACCTGTGGTATCTGATGAGAAGCACCAGCGCTGCAGCAGTCCACTGAGGCTGGTGATAAGGCAGCTCAATGGTATAGCTCCCCACAGGTGGAGCTAGGTCTCAGGGCAGCGTATGCAGGGGGAATGCAGAACAGGCGAGACCCAGCTGGGTCAGAGCAAGAACGGGAATGGGCACAGTAGTCACTTCAGTACCTTTTACTGGTGGAAATTCAGGCACATCCCAGAGCACTGTAGGGTGAAGGTGCATATCAGGATCCTCCCCAATGAGCGGGTGTAGGGCCTCCTGTTTCTTGCCTCTGCGTAGTAAGTTTCTGACCTGCCTGGAGCTAGGCCTAACTTTGTCTCTGTCCTGCGCTGGCTGACCTTGTGGTAGGGGCTTCTCTTGGAGTTCACGCTCCCAGTATGCGGGGCCTAAGCGTCTCCTGGCTCTGTTACGTATCAGCACCTTAGCGATCCTGGGACTTGTAGTTCTCCAGGGATTCCGATTATGCCTTACTGGGTCATAGAGATCCCGGTAAGCTCGGATCCGGTGTCCGGTAAATGCTTCGGGGTGAGCTGGTTAAGCTCCTCTGCCCCTTATGTACTAACTCGCCACTCGCCTTCGGCCTACTCGGGCCCTCACTAGGCTATACACACTAACGGCAGCTTGCCGCGCTTCACCGATCTTATGGCGCCGACACACCTCAAGCTCTATCTGGGCTCCCTGAATCTAGCTAGCAGGAGCCTCGTGCTCCACTGCTGAACTATTAACTGAGTTCTCTAGACTAGACTGAGCTCCACTGCAGACTGACCTCTCTTAGGCTTCTCTACTGCAGGAACTCTTCAGAGGAACTGAACTGCCTAGCTCCACCTTCCCTATTTATATCCCTAACGGGCTCCCTCTGCTGGTCTGAGGTGGAAGGTGGAGATGTGTGAATGTTTATGGGGGCCTCTTGTGGAGGATTCCATCAATGCACTCTTCTAGGATCTGTGATACCAAGCGCAGCAGGGCGTCACAGATGCTATTGACGATGAGGTTAGGTTGCGCCTTCCTGGACAGAGACGGAGTACTGGAAGCACGTCCACAACTGCATCCTCAACCACAACTCTGCCTCTGACCACAAGTCGTAGTGGCTCTTCAGGCCGCATGGGCTCTAAGCCTTGCATAGCCTGTGCATTTTTTCAGATCGATAAGGATGACCCAACTCGTGTTATCTGTAATATTTGTCACCAAAAGCTAAGTAGAGGCCAAAAAATCCATAGTTTGAGTACTTCATGCATGTACCGTCACATGGATATGAAGCATAAGTTGCAGTGGGAAGCTCACTGTGCTACAATGCGGCCTAGTGGGCCGGGCCAACCACCGTCTGCCCCATCTTGTGCATCCGCAACCTCTTCATCCTCTGTGACTGGGGGTACAGCAGTCACACATGTTTTTGGATGCAGACCTGCCACCTCTTTACCCGCAACAGCCAGTGTGATTGGCAGGTCGTCAGTTCATTGGGAAGTGGAAACACCTGCTGGTGTTGAGCGCTCTCCGACATCAAGAGCACCATCTTTGGATCAAGACAATCTAACATGTCCGCCTGCATCTTCATCACAGACCGGCAGTTTGCCGGGGACAACCTACTCAACCCCGTCTAAGCACAACAGCCAGCCCTCGGTCCCTCAGATGTGGAAAAGTAAAAGACCATTTCCTCCTAGCCATGACAAAGCTAAGAGGTTGAATTTCACCATCTGCAAGCTGTTGGCTACAGAAATGCTGCCTTTCCGCCTGGAGGACAGAGAGGATTTTCGAGACCTTATGTCCGTCGCAGTGCCCCAGTACCAGATGCCCAGTCGACGCTACTTCTCAAAGAAAGGTGTGCCTGTGCTCCACCAGCATGTCGCACACAACATCAGTGCTTCTTTGAGAAACTCTGCGTGTGACAGGGTGCATTTCACCACAGGCACTTGTATGAGTAGGCATGGACAGGGGCGTTACATGTCGCTGACTGGGCACTGGGTAACTATGGTAACAGCAGGACAAGGGGCTGCTGTCCAAGTCTTACCGTCCCCACGAGTTGTGCGTCAATCCTCTTTATCTCGAAGTTCCTCCACTGCTTCTGCCTCCTCAACCTCCTCTCGGTCCTCCACCTGCACCCAAAGCCTGTCTGGTAACGCCACCTGCTTTCTAACTGCGCAGAAGGAATCCTGCACACCTCCTTACTATGCTGGCAGCAGGGCTCAACGGTATCAGTGTTTACTTTGAAATGTCTGGGAAATGTGAGTCACACAGCTGAGGAGTTGTGGTCAGCTCTGGAGACCCAGTTTCATGAATGGTTGTCTCCACTGGACCTGCAACCAGGGAAGGACGTGCGCGACAATGCTGCAAACCTGGGTGCGGCCCTTCGCCAGGGCAATGTCACACACGTGCCTTGTATGGCTCACGTGTTGAACCTGGTTGTCCAGCAATTTTTAGCCCACTATCCCAGACTAGATGGCCTTCTGCAGAGGGCACGGTCGCTGTGTGCTCACTTCCGCCGTTCGCATCCCGCAGCTCAACGACTTACATCTCTACAGAAGTCGCTGGGCCTGCCAGTTCACCGGCTGAAATGCGATGTGCCGACACGGTGGAATTCAACTCTGCACATGTTGCAGCGACTGTGGCAGCACCGACAAGCCCTGGTGCAATACGTTCTGACGTATAGCCTGGGCCAACGAGATCCAGAGGTGGGGCAAATCACGCTGCAGGAGTGGTCTCAGATCAGGGACCTATGAAGTTGACGCGCCCCCTGGGCCGTGGGGTACCCGGAGCCGGGCCGGTAGACGCTGGGGGTTGTAGTCACTGTGGCGGTGACCCGGTCCGTGACCCAGGGCGGTCAATCCAAGGGTAATTTGTATATATGGGTTTTATAATGTCCGACTACGCCACCTGTGGAGTGCAACCAAAGGGGCCGCTGCTGCGGAACAGTCCTCTGAAGCTGGTGGTTTTGCAGCAATGGTATTATTACTCCCCACAGGAAGAGTGTAGCTTCAGGGCAGTGTGGGTGGATGATGGTGGTTGTAGTGCAGGGAGTCAGTAATGAGCACAGAGTCCTTGTGATGCAGTCCCAAGATCTTTACTCACAGTTGTTGCAGTCCAGATTACAGGTACCAGAGCAATCTCCTCCATCATGCTGTGCGTACTCAGTGAGGGGCTCAGTCCACCCCCAGATAGCTCCGGAGTACTTAGCAGGACCCCCTTCTGTGTGTCCTTTCTCTGGCCTTCTCCCTGCACCTCACACCCAGAGACACTTCTATCCGGTATCCTCGGGCCTTGGCGGGCGACGTGTGTTGCGTCCCCTGGGTCCTATGTGGCTACCTTCTTAGTGACACTGGTGTGGACTTTGGCCTGCAGTACATGAAATGCTGCAACCTCCGGTTTCTAGTTGAGCCTTGCTGTTTCTCCGCTAGTTGAGGGAACGGTTCCCCTTATCTGGCCTGACCCCTCTACCTCCTGGTAGCAGCGGGAGTACGGGTGGCCTTCTGCTAGGGTCCCTTCGGTTCCTGAAGCCTTCCTGCTCCCACTCCTCTCTTCTCTCCTTCAGTCCTGGGCCTCCCAGGCTAGGCCCGCCTCCGGAGCAGAGCTCATCCAGAGCCTCTGCTCCTGTCACTTTTCCTCCTCTGACTGGCTTGCTCTTTCTAAGATGGCTTCCTATTTATACTCTCCCTGTCATGTGCTCCCCTAAGCTGCTCCCCTAAGCACCCACTACATAGGACCCTCCCGCCAGCTAGGGACCTGGGACTGTGCTCTCCCTTAGGAGCAATCTCGCCCTACCCCCACTGCGGGTATGTGTTGGATGCAGGTGTTAGGGTCCCGAGCCATACGTCTTCCTTACCTGAGGGTGAGATACCACACCTCTGGGTGAGATGCAGTAACTCTGTGGCGACTGAACCCTCACGGGTGTCACACACCCCTCTGCACAGTTTTGAAATGGCGACGAAGATGTTTAGTGCTGACGACGATGCCATTATCAGCATGACTATTCCGGTGATTTACATGCTGGAGCACACATTAAACAGAATTCAGAGTCAGGTGGTGGGACAAGAGGAGGTGGAGGAAGTAGTGGAGGAGTCGTATGTGGAAGGGATAACATCTCCAAGGTCCAGACGGTCGGCAGCACCAAGGCGGCAGGCATGGGAGGGTGGGGGAGAGGGATTAACCAGGGCGCATGGTAGCAGCCAAACTGTTGAGGAAGGTGCAGGAGCCGAGGAAGAAGTGGAGGACGAACTGGCAATGGGCATGGAAGACTCATCAGATGAGGGAGACCTTGATCACATTTATGTTGTGCGAGGTTGGGGGTAGAGGGCAGAGGAAGGAAGCATGATTCTTACCTCGCTACCAACACAACAAGGACTTGGTCCTCCTGGATGCGCAAGACACATGAGTGCCTTCTTGCTGCACTACCTGCAACATGACCCTCGGATTGTCAGAATTCGAAGTAATCCAGACTACTGGGTTGCCACACTCTTAGATCCCCGGTACAAAAGTAAATTTGCTGAAATAATTCCTGCCATAAAAAGGGATTTACGCATGCAGGAGTATCTGCAGACGCTGTTGCAGAATCTTACATGTGCTTTTCCACAAAACACCAGTGGTGCACGTAGTGAATCTCACAGTTCTAACGTGCCAACCATGGGACTGTCGAGTCTTCATCACTCAAACCGAAACAGTAACACAGTATCTGCTGGTAACAGCAATTTTGTGGAATCATTTCACCACTTTTTTAGACCATCCTTTGCAAGGCCACAGAAGACAAGAAGTCTGACACATAGTCAACGCCTAGAGAGGATGGTACAGGAGTATCTCCAAGTGAACATCGAAGCCATGACTGTGTCACTGGACCCTTGCTCATTTTGGGATTCCAATCTGTAAAAATGGCCGGAGCTCGCCACTCATGCCTTGGAGATCTTGTCATGCCCTGCAGCCAGCGTTCTCTCTGAACGTGTGTTCAGCGCTGCTGGTGGTGTGCTGACAGATAAGCGCACGAGGCTGTCCACTGAGAATGTAGACAGACTCACGTTCATAAAGATGAACAAATCATGGATTAACAAGGACTTTTCTACCCCTGTGTCATCCTGGGGAGACTAAAAGCTTGAGGATTTGGTAAAATCACCTCACCAACCGTTTTAAGCAACTGTGGGGCAATTGATGCCACTTAACCCTAGAACGCATGACCATAAAAATCAATACTTTCACAGATCTGGGGCCTTTTAGGCCCGTGTGCAAATAACATGGAATAACTCAAACTCAAATGACAAACAACTATATACATGAAGAATACCTAGAGTTTCAAAATTCTAACTAATGTAATCTTGCAGAAAATAGAAAACAATTAACAGGGCGGGCCTGCGAGGCCCCAGGTATGCGTTCTAGGGTTAAGTGGTGACTGTGCCACAATTTTGGGAAAAAATGGAGACTCTTTTTGGAGTCCCCTTGCTGTGTCTTATGTGACGTTGGCATCATCAATTCCAGGTGGGTTGGGTCGCTCCCCCCCCCCTTTTAACTGTAAGAAACTACATACAGAACAGACCAAAAGTTTGGACACACCTTCTCATTTAAAGATTTTTCTGTATTTTCATGACTATGAAAATTGTACATTCACATTGAAGGCATCAAAGCTATGAATTAACACATGTGGAATTATATACTTAACAAAAAAGTGTGAAACAACTGAAAATATGTCTTATATTCTAGGTTCTTCAAAGTAGCCACCTTTTGCTTTGATGACTGCTTTGCACAATCTTGGCATTCTCTTGATGAGCTTCAAGAGGTAGTCACCGGAAATGGTCTTCCAACAATCTTGAAGGAGTTCCCAGAGATGCTTAGCACTTGTTGGCCCTTTTGCCTTCACTCTACGGTCCAGCTCAGCCCAGACCATCTCGATTGGGTTCATGTCCAATGACTGTGGAGGCCAGGTCATCTGGCATAGCACCCCATCACTCTCCTTCTGGTCAAATAGCTCTTACACAGCCTGGAGGTGTGTTTGGGGTCATTGTCCTGTTGAAAAATAAATCATGGTCCAACTAAACGCAAACGATGGAATAGCATGCCGCTGCAAGATGCTGTGGTAGCCATGCTGGTTCAGTATGCCTTCAATTTTTAATAAATCCCCAACAGTGTCACCAGCAAAGCACCCCCACACCATCACACCTCCTCCTCCATGCTTCACGGTGGGAAACAGGCATTTAGAGTCCATCCGTTCACCTTTTCTGCGTCGCACAAAGACACGGTGGTTGGAACCAAAGATCTCAAATTTGGACTCATCAGACCAAAGCACAGATTTCCACTGGTCTAATGTCCATTCCTTGTGTTCTTTAGCCCAAACAAGTTTCTTCTGCTTGTTGCCTGTCCTTAGCAGTGGTATCCTAGCAGCTATTTTACCATGAAGGCATGCTGCACAAACTCTCCTCTTAACAGTTGTTGTAGAGATGTGTCTGCTGCTAGAACTCTGTGTGGCATTGACCTGGTCTCTAATCTGAGCTGCTGTTAACCTGCGATTTCTGAGGCTGGTGACTCGGATAAACTTATCCTCAGAAGCAGAGATGACTCTTGGTCTTCCTTTCCTGGGGCGGTCCTCATGTGAGCCAGTTTCTTTTCAGCGCTTGATGGCTTTTGCAACTGCACTTAGGGACACTTTCAAAGTTTGCCAATTTTTCGGACTGACTGACCTTCATTTCTTAAAATAATGATAGCCACTTGTTTTTCTTTACTTAGCTGCTTTTTTCTTGCCATAATACAAATTCTAACAGTCTATTCAGTAGGACTATCAGCTGTGTATCCTCCTGCCTTCTGCACAACACAACTGATGGTCCCAACCCCATTTATAAGGCAAGAAATCCCACTTAATAAACCTGACAGGGCTCACCTTTGAAGTGAAAACCATTTCCAGTGACTACCTCTTGAAGCTCATCAAGAGAATGCCAAGAGTGTGCAAAGCAGTCATCAATTTAAAGGTGGCTACTTTGAAGAACCTAGAATATAAGACATATTTTCAGTTGTTTCACACTTTTTTGTTAAGTATATAATGCCACATGTGTTAATTCATAGTTTTGATGCCTTCAGTGTGAATGTACCATTTTCATAGACATGAAAATACAGAAAAATCTTTAAATGAGAAGGTGTGTCCAAACTTTTGGTCTGTACTGTACACTATGGCTTGGGGTAACACAGATGGTTGAGTCTGAAGAGCTGTTTACTCAGAGGTCTGCTCCAAAGCTTCAGTGTCTGCTAGTCAGCGTAGAATTTTTAACTACATCTAGCCTAGGCAATACTTTGGGCATAGTAGCCCAGCTGCGAAGCAAGCTGCACCGCCTGTGTATCTAATAAGAATTTTTAAATGCATCTAGCCTAGGCAGACTGTGGGGACCCCCAACCAAACTCAGACGCTCAGCCCCCCTACCGCCCCCCTTTCCTTGACAATACAATAATGTAACTCTTACAACTGGATGGGTGAGGATCGGTCACAGCTTTATTAACTCTTTATACTCATTCCATTAGAAAGGCATTTTATTTCTAAAATAATTCAGCTTGCTGCAGCATGCCCTGGGTCTCCACTCGGCAAGTTGGCCAACAAGTGAAACTCTCCAACATGTCCTTTCTATTTCCAGGCCACGGAGGATCCTGCGTACTCGTATGCAGGACTCTGACCCCCACCCATCACTCTTAACGCTTGTTCCACTCCATCCTGGAGTCCTGACTGGAATATGTCCAGTCCAATATCCATTAAGTGAACACTGTCAGGCCGTAAGAGGCCTGCTTTATCTCCTTCCAGTTGTCGGTGTCGTATCACTACACCGCCTCTGTCTCTTCGAAATTTTGCCATCCGAATATTTATTACCCGCCTTGTCCGTTCGATGGCCGTGATGTCTCGCGCACCTTGCCATACCGCTATCGGCACAATCTCTGACCATACTATAGCTAGTTTTGTGAAAAATTCTCTGAAGCGCTCAGTGTCTAGTTTCATTATTGCCATTAGTTATGCGCTCTTGTGATGACCTAGGTTGTTTCCCCCGGCCTGTATAACTAAGATGACCAGACCTCTTGCCTCTCTCCCTACCTTGATTACCTCCATTAGTACCTGTGGCCATAGCAGGCCTCTAATACCTCTCCAGTTGAAATATGTGTTATGAAACTCTAATTTCCTCCCGCCTGGGCGGACTTTCGCCCTTTTTTCTGCCCAATATATATACGAGTGGCCTATCACCCACACTGCTGGCTTAGCGTCACCTGTAAAAGAAACAAACCACGTTAGGATAACAAGTCCGGTCTTATGTATCTCGCCAAACACGTGGATCGCCATCTCCCTATCCTCTGAACTTCCGTTTCTGACAGTCCTGCTCTTGCTGCTTCCGTGGCCGCGCCTATGTGGAATGAGTGTGTCCTGTAATTTTTGGGGTGGTTCCCTGCCGATGTTATGCATTTATTAAATATAGCTTGAAACTGGTATCTTGATAATGGCGTTCCATCAATGTGTGATAGGAAGAAATTACTTTGCGATCTGATGGTTAGATATATTTTTACTATTGTTACCCGACTCAGTGTACCGTTTGTGGGTTGTAGAAGTACCCAAGTGCCCCTGACCGCTGGAACCGTTTTCGATTGGCGTATGCGTAGACGTATTGCATTATTGGCTATGACTACATCCTGGTGTAATAAGCCTCCACTGGAGGTAATTTTGAATTGAGGGACTAATTCGCTTATGCATAGCGCCCCGAAGAAGGCGATCACAAATGCAGTAGACAGTAGTGTTGCTTCAAATTTTGAGTGTCATGTTAATGGTGTTAGGGATATGATGTGAGAAATCAGTTTTAGTGACACGGGACGGGACGTCTACACTCCTGACTTGGCTGACCCCTTTTCCACCCTTTTATGGTTTGTCTGTTGATGAATCTTTGTCACATCTCCCAAATTCAGTAGTTGGAAGTGAAATGCTACTCCGGTCAGACACCGCTGCGCTGACGCCCCTGATATGCCCCTCATCATTAGCTGGTGGAGAAATTCTATGGTGACTTGTGATCTGGCTTGTTCACATTGGTCAACCCGTCTGCCTGCTACTAGTCGTGTCCACTCTTCCCATGCCTTACCGTATGCTTGCCACGTCGACGGGGCAACTGACGCTCTGATTAATGGCATCAACTATTCGCCATTAGATCCCATAGGGAGGGTGGGCAACTGTCGCCCGATGGGTGGGCATTGGGGAAGAGCTCTCTGAAAATCTGCCAATTGAATTGTTATAAAGTGTTAGCAGCAGCTTTAGACCCCTCAGCATAGTGGCTAGCGCGGACCCATACATTGTGTTTTAGGCACAGGAATGCTAGCCGGCGTAGTAGGCCTAGCACTGGGAGAGACGCTAATGCCATCTTATTAATGCAATGCGCTAGGCTGGTGTTTTTGTTATGAAGCGTATATTTTTGTTAGCGAGGCGTGCGCCCCATATTTCTATTGCTACCACTATTGGGAAGAAAAATTATTTTCAGGGCTAGATGCAGCTAAAAATTATTATTAATTTCAAAGCTGGTGGAGCTTGGTATAGATGGCCTAATACAATGAGTACCACACACTGCTACAAGCCCAAATATTTTTTCAGAGCTAGATGCAGATAAAAATTATTTTTAATTTGCAACCTGGTGGAGGTTAGTATAGATGAACTAATAGACCAAGTCCCACACACTGCTAGAAGCCGAAATATTTTTTCAGAGCTAGATGCAGAAAAAAAATATATTGAATTTGCAACATGATGGAGGTCAGTATAGATGGACTAATAGAACAAGTCCCACACACTGCTACAAGCCTAAATATTTTTTAAGAGCTAGATGCAGTAAAAAATTATATTGAATTTGCAACCTGATGGAGGTTAGTATAGATGGACTAATAGAACAAGTCCCACTCACTGCTACAAGCCTAAATATTTTTTCAGAGCTAGATGCTGAAAAAAATTATATTGAATTTGCAACCTGATGGAGGTAAGTATAGATGGACTAATAGAACAAATCCCACACACTGCTAGAAGCCGAAATATTTTTTCAGAGCTAGATGCTGAAAAAAATTATATTGAATTTGCAACCTGATGGAGGTCAGTATAGATGGACTAATAGAACAAGTCCCACACACTGCTTGAAGCCGAAATATTTTTTCAGAGCTAGATGCAGAAAAAAATTATATTGAATTTGCAACCTGATGGAGGTCAGTATAGATCGACTAATAGAACAAGTCCCACACACTGCTAGAACCCTAAATATTTTTTCAGAGCTAGATGCAGAAAAAAATTATATTGAATTTGCAACCTGATGGAGGTCAGTATAGATGGACTAATAGAACAAGTCCCACACACTGCTAGAAGCCTAAATATTTTTTCAGAGCTAGATGCAGAAAAAAATTATATTGAATTTGCAACCTGATGGAGGTCAGTATAGATGGACTAATAGAACAAGTCCCACACACTGCTAGAAGCCAAAATATTTTTTCAGAGCTAGATGCAGAAAAAAATTGTATTGAATTTGCAACCTGATGGAGGTCAGTATAGATAGACTAATAGAACAAGTCCCCCACACTGCTTTAAGCCTAAATATTTTTTCAGAGCTAGATGCAGAAAACAATTATATTGAATTTGCAACCTGATGGAGGTCAGTATAGCTGGACTAATAGAACAAGTCCCACACACTGCTAGAAGCCTAAATATTTTTTCAGAGCTAGATGCAGAAAAAAATTATATTGAATTTGCAACCTGATAGAGGTTAGTATAGATGGACTAATAGAACAAGTCCCACACACTGCTAGAAGCCCAAATATTTTTTCAGAGCTCGATGCAGAAAAATATTATATTGAATTTGCAACCTGGTGGAGGTTAGAATAGATGGACTAATAGAATGATGCTATGCCCAAAAGGTTTTACTTTGTAACGGGTCTGGGAGGCGGAACCTCTGGGCTACTATACAATGGAGCGGTCCTTGTAAGGGAGCGGGTGGCGACCTGGCAGACAGTCACAGCAGGTGACCGGGACAGTCTCTGGGTGTACGGGCAGGAGGTCACGGCAAGTGATCAGGGCAGTCTCTGGAAGAACGGGCTGGAGGTCACGGCAAGTGACAGCGGAGCCTCCGGGCAGGCAAGCAGGCAGGTAGCGGAGAAGCGCTCCCAGGTGAGCGGGCAAGCTGGTCCATAGACAGACTGACCGGAGTTGTAAGGCAGACCGTCGGACCTCAGGCAAGCAGGCAGGTAGCTGATGTGCGCTCCCAGGTGAGCGGGCAAGTTGGTCCTTAGACAGACTGACCGGAGTTGTAAGGCAGACCGTCGGACCTCAGGCAGGCAGGCAGGTAACAGGAAATCAGGCAGGATTAGGACAGCAAGCTGGCAGGAATCTGGCAGGTAACTGGCAGGTAACTGGCAACGGGACCTGAGGGCTGAAGCAGAGTAGAACGGTGCAGCAACATTGCTAGGGCACCTCCATTTTGGAGGAGGTGCCTTATATATGGTAAAGTCCTCCGGCCATTGGCCGGGGACTCCTTAGGACGGCGCGCGCGGCCCCTCTAAGAGGGAGGGAGGGCGCGCGCGCGCGCCCTAAGCACAGTGGCCGGGAAGGAGCGCACGCTGCCAGCAGAGCGGGAGAGGGACGCCGGGCACGGAGCAGAGCGGTGAGGGGAACAGCGTCCCTGCCTAGCAGAGGGCAGGGACGCCGGCACTACAGTACCCCCCCCTTTAGGCCCCCCCTTTTTTAGGCCAGATAGAAATTTAGCTAGGATGAGAGGGGCATGGATGTTCTCCCGGGGCTCCCACGTTCTCTCCTCAGGACCAAACCCCTTCCAATCTACCAGAAAAAAGGTCTTTCCTCTTACCCTTTTGGTGGCAAGAATGTTCTCTACCTCAAACTCGTCCTCAGCAGAAACCGGAGCAGGAGGCGTACCTGTAGACTTGGAAAAAGAGTTAAGCACCACGGGTTTGAGGAGAGATACATGGAAGGAGTTAGGGATCCGTAAGTTGGCCGGGAGTTTCAATTTATAGGCCACCGGGTTGATCTGACTGATGACCTCCAGAGGACCGATGAACCGAGGCCCTAACTTGTAAGAAGGTATCTTGAGTCGAACATATTTAGATGAGAGCCAGACTTTATCTCCTGGACGAAATTGTGGAGGATCCAGGCGTTTTTTGTCAGCGTGTCTTTTCATACGCTCGGATGACAGAAGGAGTGCGGACCGGGTACTCTCCCATATGGAGGAAAATTTGCTAACGAGAGATTCCGCAGCCGGGTTGTCCACAGAGGTGGAGACAGGAAAAGGAATCCGAGGATGCTGACCAAAGACTACAAAAAACGGGGATTTGGAGGAGGATTCGCTCTCGTGATTATTATAAGAGAACTCGGCCCATGGTAGGAGATCCACCCAGTCAGAATGGTGGGCATTAACGAAGTGCCGGAGGTAACTGGTCAGGTTCTGATTGATCCGCTCCACTTGACCATTGGACTGTGGGTGGTAAGCGGAAGAGAAGTCCAGGGTGACGTCTAGTAGTTTACAAGTGGCTCTCCAGAAACGTGAGGTGAACTGTACCCCACGATCCGACACGATGTGGAGGGGCAGGCCATGAAGACGGAAGATGTGGCGGATAAAGTCTTTAGCCAGCTCGGGTGCAGACGGAAGGCCTGGCAGGGGAATAAAGTGAGCCATCTTGGAAAAGCGGTCAGCGACCACCCAAATGACCGTACAACCGGCAGAGACGGGGAGATCAGTTATAAAGTCCATTGCTATATGCTGCCAGGGGGCAGCAGGTACAGGAAGCGGAAAGAGGCGTCCGGCTGGCAGATGTCTCGGGACTTTGTTGCGGGCGCAGGACACACAGGCAGAAACAAAGTCTATTATGTCCTTGTGCAGGGTAGGCCACCAATAGTGCCGGGCAATAAGCTGGAGGGTCTTTTTCTGACCGGCGTGGCCAGCTAGTTTAGATGAATGGCCCCAGTGTAGGATCTTCTCCCGATCAGGTACTGAAACAAACGTCTTACCGGGAGGGAGACGATTTAGACTCACGGGAGCCACCTGCATTACTCTGGCGGGATCGATGATATGTTTAGGTTCTTCCTCGAGATCGGACACCAGAAAGGATCGGGACAAGGCGTCTGCTTTGACGTTTTTGTCAGCCGGGCGAAAATGAAGAACAAAATCAAAGCGAGCAAAAAACAAGGACCACCGGGCTTGGCGCGGGTTAAGTCTCTGGGCATGCTGGAGGTAAGCCAAGTTCTTGTGGTCAGTGTAAATTATTACAGGATGAAGAGCCCCCTCGAGTAGGTAACGCCACTCCTCCAACGCCAGCTTGATGGCCAATAACTCTCGGTCTCCTATGGAATAGTTGCGCTCAGAAGAGGAGAAGAGTCTGGAGAAGAAGCCACAAGTTACCATTCTCCCGGAAGATGATTTTTGAGTAAGTACCGCTCCGGCTCCAGAGGAGGAGGCGTCAACTTCCAGGAAGAACTGCTTGTTGCCGTCCGGGCGATGCAGCACCGGGGCGGAAGAGAAGGCCTGTTTTAGGGAAAGAAAGGCCTCCTCTGCTTCGGGCGGCCACTCTTTGGGATTAGTACCCTTACGGGTGAGCGCGGAAATTGGGGCAGTCCGGGAAGAGAAGTGCGGGATGAAGAGGCGGTAATAGTTGGCGAAGCCCAGGAACCGTTGAATAGCCTTCAACCCCTCTGGTCGGGGCCATTTCTCGATGGCAGACAGTTTCTCAGAATCCATTTGTAGGCCGGTCTGAGAGATAATGTAGCCCAGAAACGGAAGCGAGGTCTGCTCAAAGAGGCACTTCTCATATTTAGCGTAGAGATGGTTCTGCCTGAGCCTGAGCAGGACCTGACGAACATCCCTCCGGTGAGTCTGGAGATCCGGAGAGAAGACCAAGATGTCGTCCAGGTACACCACTACGCAGGAGTAGAGAAGGTCCCGGAAGATGTCATTGACCAACTCTTGAAAGACGGCAGGAGCGTTACAGAGGCCAAAGGGCATTACCAGATATTCATAGTGGCCGTCCCGGGTGTTGAATGCCGTCTTCCATTCATCCCCCTGACGGATACGAACCAGGTTGTACGCCCCACGGAGGTCCAGTTTGGTGAAGATTCTAGCCCCCCTCAGACGATCAAATAACTCCGGAATGAGCGGAAGGGGGTACTTATTCTTCACTGTGATCTGGTTAAGGCCTCTATAGTCTATACAGGGACGGAGAGAGCCGTCCTTCTTTTTGACGAAAAAGAAGCCTGCTCCCGCCGGGGAGGTAGATTTCCGGATGAATCCCCTGGCCAGATTCTCCTCAATATATTCGGACATCGACCGGGTCTCAGCAGCGGATAATGGATAAATACGCCCACAGGGAGGAGAAGTACCAGGTAACAGGTCGATAGGGCAGTCGTATGGTCTATGAGGGGGTAGTGTCTCTGCCTCCTTTTTATTAAAGACATCAGCATAAGACCAATAAGGAATCGGAAGTCCAGGTAGATTAGCTGGGGTAGGAGAAGGACGGACGGGATGAACGGGAATCAGACAGGTCTTATGGCAGCCCTGTCCCCAGCGAAGGACTTCTCCGGTCTGCCAGTCAAGAACGGGTGCATGTTTCTGGAGCCAAGGTAGGCCTAGCAAGAGGGCGTGAGAGAGTCCAGGCAGAACATGGAAGGAGATACTTTCAGAATGCAGCATTCCCACCTGCAGAGTAATGGATTCGGTGATGAGTTGGATGGGGCGTGGTAAGAGTCCCCCATCCACGGCAGCAACAGACAAGGGTACAGCCAGAGGTTTGGTGGGGATGCGGTATTTCTCTACCAGGGACTGTGAAATAAGATTCCCGGCTGCTCCAGAGTCCAGTTGGGCTAGTTCGAAATAACGGTTCTCCCCGTAGACGATTGAAACTGACAACAGCAGGGATGGAGAGGATTTATTCTTGTCTAGGTGGACCTCTCTGAGCGAACCTAGACACAGGCGTTTCCCGACCTCTCCGGGCAGGCACGGATCCGGTGCTCCTTACTGCCACAGTAGAAGCAGGTCCCCTCGGCACGGCGTAAGTCCTGACGGGTCTTGACCATCTTGGTCTGGTCGACCTGCATAGGCTCAGGAGGGTGTACCTGGTTAGAGACAGAAGGAGTGACGGGTTTCTGAAAAGTAGGAGCTAGACGTGGTAACCTCCTCTCACGGGTGACCTCTCTGGCACGCTCCTGGAACCGTAGGTCAATCCGGGTGGCAAGAGTTATTAAGTCATCGAGAGTGGTAGGAATGTCCCGACCGGCAAGTTCATCTTTAATACGGCCGGACAGACCCTCCCAGAAGACGAAAACCAGAGCGTCGTTATCCCAGGCCAGCTCCGAGGCAAGGGTACGGAACCGTATGGCATATTGGCCCACGGTGAGACTTTCCTGACGGAGGCGTAGCAACGATGATGCGGATGAGGTCTTCCGTCCGGGTTCGTCGAAGACTTTCCGGAAAGCCGTGAGAAAAGCAGGCAAGTTGGACACCAGGGGGTCTCCTCTCTCCCATAGAGGATTTAGCCAGGCCAGGGCCTCCCCGGTGAGATGGGACATGATGAATGCAATTTTGGCTCGGTCGGAGTTAAACTGGTGGGACAATAGTTCAAAGTGCAGGGTGCACTGATTTATGAAGCCCCGAGCCTGGGCTGAGTCGCCTCCGAAGCGAGGAGGTGCAGAAAGCCGAGGTCCGGGGTAGGATATCATGGTGTTAGTGGACTGCCGGATTGCGAGACATGGCACTGGCGGAGGTTGTTGGTGGAACAGTCAGAGTGTCCAGGCGAGTATTGACATTCCGCAGGTGACCCAGGATGGACTCCTGTTGGGACCTTTGACGGGACAGTTCATGACACAGGTCCGAGAGCGAGGGAGCTTGGGTGCCACCGGGTTCCATGGCCCGAGCAAACTTTAACGGGTCTGGGAGGCGGAACCTCTGGGCTACTATACAAGGGAGCGGTCCTTGTAAGGGAGCGGGTGGCGACCAGGCAGGCAGTCACAGCAGGTGACCGGGACAGTCTCTGGGTGTACGGGCAGGAGGTCACGGCAAGTGATCAGGGCAGTCTCTGGAAGAACGGGCTGGAGGTCACGGCAAGTGACCGGGGCAGTCTCTGGAAGAACGGGCTGGAGGTCACGGCAAGTGACAGCGGAGCCTCCGGGCAGGCAAGCAGGCAGGTAGCGGAGAAGCGCTCCCAGGTGAGCGGGCAAGCTGGTCCATAGACAGACTGACCGGATTTGTAAGGCAGACCGTCGGACCTCAGGCAGGCAGGCAGGTAACAGGAAATCAGGCAGGATTAGGACAGCAAGCTGGCAGGAATCTGGCAGGTAACTGGCAGGTAACTGGCAACGGGACCTGAGGGCTGAAGCAGAGTAGAACGGTGCAACAACATTGCTCGGGCACCTCCATTTTGGAGGAGGTGCCTTATATATGGTAAAGTCCTCCGGCCATTGGCCGGGGACTCCTTAGGACGGCGCGCGCGGCCCCTTTAAGAGGTAGGGCGCGCGCCCTAAGCACAGTGGCCGGGAAGGAGCGCGCGCTGCCAGCAGAGCGGGAGAGGGACGCCGGGCACGGAGCAGAGCGGTGAGGGGAACAGCGTCCCTGCCTAGCAGAGGGCAGGGACGCTGGCACTACATACTTCACTAGGTGCAGTAAAAAAAATTTGTATTCTATACACAGGTGGTGTAGCTTGCAACACAGATAGGCTACTCCACTGACTAACACACTCTGCAATAGGCCAAAAAGGAATAGCTTTGCTAGATTTAGCCAAATGCTGTGAAAAAAACTTGCACAGCACTGGCACAGACCTGCCTGGCAAAAAGTGATAGGAACTGATGTAACCTAGCCCTGAAAAGGACTGCAATTACGATTAGTCTTTACTCCCAACCTATCTATTTAAGAGCACAGACCTGCCTGATAAAAGTTGTATGAAATGATGTAACCTAGTCCTTAAAAGGACTGCAATCACATCTCTTCCCTACTCCCAAGGTATCTGTAGATTTGTGCGAAAATTGGCTTGAAATTAACAAAGTATAGCGCACACAGCAACAGCGGTGCCGTCTAACACGCAGCTGCAGCAGTGATAAAATGGTGGCGACGGGGAAAATGGCTGGGTCTTATAGGGCAAGGACATGTGACATACACTGCCAATGACACATGCCCTTGCTTGTGTGAAAAAAAGCAGTTTGCTCCGTGTGTGCGCTGCTGATAGGCTGACAGACTGCACCTCCCCATTGTAAATGCGGGAAAGAGAAAAAAAAATGGAGATTTTCATTATTCCTGCAGAGATCCATCCCCTGCCCCTCCCCCTGCCCCGCTGTACACTCAAACTGCGTATTAACATTAATTTTCAGCATTACTGAGAAAAAATCCAGTTATGATTTTGGTGCACGAACAGTTATCGAACATAACCTCGAACAGCCGAATTTTTTTCAAATCGTTCGTGTTCGTCGAACGGCTCGAACACCGCCCAAAACAGCTCGAATTTGAGATTGGCGAACAGTTCGAGTCGAACATCGCTCATCTCTAGTTAGCATGACAACCCGGGGTCTTCAGGATACCCCTTCAGTCATCATTGCTGGGAGGCTATGAGCGCTCCCCAGCGGTTGGCGCTCATAGACAGTGAGCAATTCTGCTACACACAGGCGATCTGATCATTACCTGTATGTAGCACAGGCGATCTGATCATCACAGTTTCTAGTCTCCTATGGAGATGATTGAAGCTAGTGTAAAGTAAAAAAAAATGTTTTTAAAAATATAAAAAAATATATAAAAGTTTAAATCACCCCCTTTTCGCCCCATTCAAAATATAACAATAAAAAAAAATCAAATATACACATATTTGGTATAGCTGCGTTCATAATCGCCCGATCTATCAATGTATAAAAAGAATTAATCCGATCGGTAAATTGCGTAATGAGAAGAAAAATCAAAACACCAGAATTAAGTTTTTTTGGTCACAGCAACATTGCAATAATAAAATGCAATAACGGAAGTGTTAGGAGGGCGGTTGCAGACAACTTTATTATAATGGAACGCAACCAACCCCGGGGTCTGCGATGCAGCCTAGAGGACTGCTGCCGAACACTTTCCGGGTGGAAAGTAAAGCAACCAACTTAAATGATAAACCCTTCCATGTTACTGCACACAGGAACGGGTATAGCGGTTCGCTCTATATCCGCTAACTGCACTGGAGATGTGCGACCGGGAAACTATCTGTAGCCCTGTTACTGCACCGGGACTACACTGGCGGCGCTAGGATACGTGTGTGACTACGCCGACGGGTACACGTGCCTCCAGCCGGCGTGCTACCGGACTGAAGGGTACTACTTCACGTGGCAGACAGGCGATAGCCGTGGATAGGACGTCAGCAGGCTGCTCGGGGTGTTAGGTGACCCTTTTGGCAGAGCCAGACTGCAAGACGACGCTACCTGCCTACTTTCACTAGCCTGCCTACTTTCACTAGACTGCCTACTTTCACTACGTGGAGCACAGTCGTCCACACACAGCAACACTTGCTCAATGATCAGAGCACGCCGCCATGTTTGTGGGCGGGCCTTTTAAAGACTAAGCACTGCCCACCGATGCGCCATTGGTGACGCCACCCGTGGACCAATCAGGCGGTGCCAGGTCACCGGGTCAGGTGGGTGCCAAACCACCAATCATGAACTGCCAGGTCACGGGCATGCTCAGTGCGGAGAATCCTGGACTTAGACTCCAAAAGCCCTGTCTCCCTCCGTAACCTATGCTTAACATTGCTAGGCACAAATACCCAGGAGACAATCTGTATATCTCATGGACCAGCTAGGCGTTGGGGCTGGTGATGAAGCGGAACAGCATCAGACCTGGCTGGACTGAAATGAGAGACCACAGAAGGTTCTGGACCCATTTCAAATCCAGCAACAGACTGATGCTTAACATTATCCCCCCTTCTAACATCCACCTCCACTTAACACTCATTTTCCTCCATGAGCAGAGGGGCATGAATGTGGTCCACCGGTTCACAGGGAAGATCCTCAGATCTGTGACCCCTCCAGTGTATAGGGTACCAGATGGGGAAGACCAGCTGGATTTTGGCGGCAAGATTTATCTCTCGCACAAATGGGACACGCGAGAACAAAGTCCTTGACGTCCTGGGGCCACCAATAGAACCGCTGAAGGGACTTAGTGGTACGTTTGACTCCCAGATGAGCTCTGGTTAGAGAACACTGCAGCCACCCTCTCTACCTGAGAGTTCTTTTTGGCATAGTCTGATAAGACCCGGGTCCTGGGAACAGACAAAGAATCTGAACCAGAAGCCACAACGGTAGAGGGATCAGAGACTACCCTCCGGGTGACTGTGACCATACACTGAGATGCACAGTTCTTACTCCAGGAAGAAATTCTCCCCGTATTCCAGTCAATATGTGGAGTATGACAACATAGCCAGGGGAGACCCAATAACACCTCGTCTAATCCACCGGGAATAATAAGAAATTAGATGACTTCCCGGTGGCCCTGAGGAAATGACATGGTGAGGGGAATCGACTGGTGGGTGATTTGCGCGTCCAGAAGTGAACCATTGACAACACTAATGTTCATTGGTCTTGACAGTAACTCTATAGGGATGGCATGCCTCTGGGCAAATGTAGATGATAAAAAATTGCCATCAGCACCAGAGTCCACCCCCATCTTGGCAGTAACTGCAGAAGTACCAAAGGACAATGTCACATTATATAATAATTTGGAGGAAGAAGCCCCCGAATCTAACACACCTCCTCCAACGGTGGTAAGACCTACTCGTTTTCCCGACTGCTTGGAACCCTTATTAACGGGGTACTCCAAGAGATGTGCAGGTCGGGAACGAGAGGGAATAGACTCCGTCTGGGATATGTCCATAGCCTCAGGCTCCGGGTCATGAGTCGCGGGTTTGGAAATGGGTCTAGAGAAGGACGGTGCCAACTGACACTGGGGACCTCCAGTTCTAATTTGTGTTCAGCATGACGCAAATCAATTCGGTTAGCAAGAGAGATTAACTCCTCCAGGGAGGTTAGAATCTCTCTGGTAGAAAGAGAATTTTTAATATGCCCAGCCAGACCCTTCCAGAACACCGGGATAAGCGACCGCTCAGACCAGTCCAGTTCAGCCGCTAGGGTTCTAAACTGGATGGCATAGTGGCTGGTGGTGGCCGAACCCTGGATCGACGCAAGAAGCTTAAGAGCCGTATCATGCGTGACCTGAGGACCTAGGAATACACTTTTTAGGGTCTTAAGGAAAAGACCGGCATTTGCTACAACCGGATCATTCCGCTCCCATAGAGGAGTAGCCCACTCCAGAGCCCTGTGGGAGAGCAAAGAGATGACATAACCCACTTTGTCTCGTTCGGAGGGGAACCGTGCCTCCATCATCTCCAACTGAATGGAGCATAAATTAATAATACCCCTGCAGGATTTACTGTCTCCAGAAAATTTTTCTGGGAGAGCAAAACAGGGAAATGGGCCGTTTGCGGCAGTCGCAGCATTTATCGCAGCCGAGTTAACCAGATTGGCTGCTAGCGAAGCCACCTGGATAGCTACTGCAGTGATATCAGCGGCCGGAGCTTGTTCCAGAGATCTAAGTCTGGTCTCCAGTTGCTGTATGTAATGCTACAGTTGCTGGTTGTCGGCCATGTTCGGCAAGACCCTGGCGCTCTGATACTGTTAGGAGGGCGGTTGCAGACAACTTTATTATAATGGAACGCAACCGACCCCGGGGTCCGCGATGCAGCCTGGAGGACTGCTGCCGAAAACTTTCCGGGTGGAAAGTAAACCAACCAACTTAAATGATAAACCCTTCCGTGTTACTGCACACAGGAATGGGTATAGCGTTTCGCTCTATCTCCATTAACTGCACAAGAGATGTGCGACCGGGAAACTATCTGTAGCCCTGTTACTGCACAGGGACTACACCGGCGACGCTAGGATGCATGTGTGACTACGCCGACGGGT
This sequence comes from Phyllobates terribilis, assembly GCF_046119375.1. Taxonomy (NCBI): domain Eukaryota; kingdom Metazoa; phylum Chordata; class Amphibia; order Anura; family Dendrobatidae; genus Phyllobates; species Phyllobates terribilis. Next base: position 804,877,481 of record NW_027362762.1, read on the forward strand.
ACACGTGCCTCCAGCCGGCATGCTACTGGACTGAAGGGTACTATTCGATGTGGCAGACAGGCGATAGCCGTGGATAGGATGTCTGCATGCTGCTCAGGGTGTTAGGCGACCCCTTTGGCAGAACCAGACTGCTAGACGACACTACCTTCCTACTTTCACTAGCCTGCCTACTTTCACCACGTGGAGCACAGTCGTACACACATAGCAACACTTGCTCATTGATCAGAGCGCGCCGCCATTTTTGTAGGCGGGCCTTTTAAAGGCTAAGCACTGCCCACCGACACGCCATTGGTGACGCCACCCGTGGACCAATCATGCGGTGCCAGGTCACCGGGTCAGGTGGGTGCCAAACCATCAATCATGATCCGCAAGGTCACAGGCATGCTCAGTGCGGCGAATCCTGGACTTAGACTCCAAAAGCCCTGTCTCCCTCCACAACCTATGCTTAACATTACTAGGCACAAGAACCCAGGCGACAATCTGTACATCTGGTGGACCAGCTAGGCGTTGGGACTGGAGACAATGCTGAGTAGCATCAGCCCCAGCTAGACTGAAATAGGAGACCACAGAAGGTTCTGGACCCATTTCGAATCCAGCAACAGACCGACGCTTAACAGGAAGATCAAAACATCATATGTACCCCAAAATTATATCAATAAAACCATCAGCTTGGCATGCAAATAATAAGAACTTACCCAGCCACAGATCTCGAAAAATAGAGTTGCGACGGGTTTTGGAAAATGGCAACTTTTTTTTTAACAAACTTTGGATTTTTTTTTTCACCACTTAAATGAAAAATAACCTCTACATGTTTAGTATCTACAAACTCGTAATGACCTGCGGAATCATAATGGCAGGTCAGTTTTAGCATTTAGTGGACATGGTAAAAAAAAACAACAACTGTGGAATTGCACTTTTTTTGCAATTTCACCGCACTTGGATTTATCTTTTCCCGTTTTCCAGTACACATTTTTTGTCCCACAAAAAATAAGCCCTCACATGGCCATAGCGACCAAAAAAATAAAAAAGTTATGACTCTGTGAAGAAGAGGAGCAAAAAATAAAAGCGGAAAATGGCCCGGGGTTAATGGTGTTAAATTTGCTTGGGTAAGTGTATCCTAAATATTTTTTTGCAATGAAGCGATATGTTAGCATTTGGGGCACCATTTTTTTTTTACGTTACACTTTGTTCAAAACTGGCCCTATGGGGCCCTTTTCATACACACTAAAATCGTACATACTTTTGCAGCTGCTGCTTGACATTGAATACAGCTGCTTTATTTTATGATAACTAAAACATTCAAGCCTTTCAAATAGAGTCTTGTGTGTATCTCTGCTGTAAACAGTTGCCTTTGCTTCAGTGTGATCAAAAAGGCAGAAAAGAGGTCTAATGCTCACTGGATTTTCTTTTGTTGCATGTAATTGCAAACTTTAGGGAATGTTACTCATGATAATCTCAGGAAATCAATGGTTTAAGAGATACTCAAACCACTCAACCAGCCTTCAACAGTCATTTTATTATCAAAGTCACTTATTGTACTTGTAATATTACTTTTTTACCCCATACTATTACTTGGTCTAAACAACCTTTTAACCATGTTTTGTGCATAAAATTCATTTCGGATAACTTCGCTGAGGGAAATTGTTTCTTAACCTATGACGGATTTGTAAATGAAACAAGTGTACTCCACTTTTGTTAAGACAGCCCTGCTGCTCCATAGTCATGGCGCCCAGTCTTTTGAAGAAGCTGGCAGAGATGGTTGTTGGCAGACTTAATGACTCTGTTGATACGGAAATAGTTTAGATAGGTTGTACAAAACAGCAGAACTTCAAGCTTTCAACTTGGAAGGCAATATGTCTAAACACATAACAACTATCCAGTGTAATTTATAGTGTGTGGTTTGGGGTTTAGAACTTATCCAATTGTTAGAGCCTTGCAATTAGGTACTTTCTGGTATATTGGATTGAAAAAAATGTTTTTCAACTATGTAAATTAAATTTGTGCTGCAGCAGTGCCGCCTTGACTAATGAACTCAATAATATTGTGATTGATCACAAAATCATGGGGTGCCTTCTGCATATCAGAACTGTTGGCTATTGGATGAACAGATCACCCCTCACATCTCCACAGAAGGTTTTTCCCCATAATTTGGACTTTTGTGACATATTTAGCTCTGCAAGTTTTTTAAAACCATGGGACATCCAGAATATTGACTCTAAACATGGGTACAATACACCCATCTGAATGAGCCCTGTTTGTTTTAAAACTGCAAGGCATCTCCTAATAAAAAAAGAATTTTAAAGAAAAAAACAAAAAAAAGCTCCATGGCAATTAAAGTCTGTATGGCTTCAAAGGGCAATGGCTTGGACTTGGGCTTCATTAAGTAACCACCTCGAAACCACGAACAGCTCTATAAATCACAAATAAAAACACCAATCCTGAAACACAGGAAAAGGAATCTGACCTATGAATTTAGCTGTTGAGACCCCCACCAATCTTGAAAACTAGGAACCCTAAAGTGCTCTGTGTGAATAGAGAGGTGGTGGCATACTTGACCTTACTCCATTCTTTAGTAAGGGAGTGATGGAAATATAGTAGCCATTCTTTCAGTTGCACAGAAAAAAAGAGAGTTGGTGGTTGAGAATTGATACCACTGTTCCTTTCACTTAAGGGACTGTGAGACCAGTGGAGCTCCCAATGGTCAGACTCCCAGTGATTATATTGTTGATAACTTATCCTGTGGGTAAGGGATTTTTATACTCCGCAAGAGAACCTCTTTAAAAGGAATCTTTCACCAGTTTTTTGCTACCTCATCTGAAAGCACTATAATGTGGGAAAAGAGACCCTGATTCCAGCGATGTATCACTTAGATTACTGGGTTCAGTGGCTGTGATATAATCAGAGTTTTTCGGACTAGCATGTAACAGATCTCAGAAAGCTACCCCGCCCCAACACAGCTTTCTGTGTACATTATCTATAGACAGTAATCTGCTAATCAGAGAAGGGGGCATGGTCGGACCACTTGGCATGAGAGAGCTAGGCTGGGCAGTGATAATCTTCTGGTGATAAAACTTTCATTGTATGTAAACAACAGCACACAGCCTAATAAGTGATACATTCCTGAAATCTGTGTCTCAGCTGCTATCTCATGCTGTCCTCAGATTACATATCAAAAACCTGCTGACAGATTCCCTTTAAGGGACCAAAACAAAGGCTTTTAAGAAGATCTCAAAGCAGAGGGAAGTGCTTATTCCTCCTTTTGTTATACTGTATATGAACTGGGTGTGAAGCAGTTAACTATACTATAGAACATTATGGTAAGCCTCATGTGGTCTAAAGATACCTTCAGAAAAAAAAGATATTTTCTATGATTACTGAGTCATTATTATACTACCTGTTAAGTTCTAAAAAGATGATGGCCTAGAACTGCTTTGTTCTGTAATACAAAGAAGCTGATGCCAGCATTGTCAATGTGCTCAGTAATGTCAGCTTTATTTCATCTCTGTCTAAAAAAAAAACGCATAGGAAAAGGGCACAAGGATAAGAATGGCATTAGAAGTTAGAAGGTCAAAAAATCAATGACTAAAGCTTTGTGCTGATAAAAAAGCACCATTTACGGTTATAGCAAAGCTAAAACCTGTATTATAACTCAAATTTGAGAAATATTAATTTGGGCAAATTAATAGCACACACAGTAAGTATACATTTAAAGGAAAGGTTAGGACTGATGCTGTAAAATAATTTTAATGATATGTGTTCATTTTATTTTAAATATTTTTACATATATTATAGGTGATAATATGCAACATTACAGAGAGATAGCCAAATCCTATTGCATCGGTACATTGTTTGGAAAATGCTCCAAACATATACATCTAAATCAGACCATAGGCAATTAGCTTAGCATATGCAAAAGTGTTTCCTTTGGATATACTTGATTAGTATGCTTTAGTAAATCGTTCATACAACTGCATGTGCAAGTGTAACCTAAGCTTTTTGAAAGAACTGAATGAAAAAACGGGATGTCTGTAAAGTATTGTGGAAATTAATGGCACTATAAAAGGAAGCAAAATAAATTTAAAAAAACCTAGATATACAATGCAATATTTTTTACAGTATATGCAACAGATGTAAGTCAACAGCAGATATATATATATGTATATATATATATATATATATATATATACATATATATATATATATAAATGTGTAGGCTTAGAGTTATAGATTTCTGGGGCATATATTCAGCTTTCCTATTCGCACAAACCTACTCTTATGACTCTCCTTATTTAACGCCAGCGTCTCTGCACGTTCCCTCCCCCGGCAGACATGCCAACTTACTCACTGCCGCTCACTTCGTCCCGCTCCTCCTCCATTACCTGCTGCTGCCCGGGGTCTGCACACAGCTCAGGGAGTGCTTCTTCCCTCTTAAAGGGACAGCGCGCACCATCCTAAAGTGTCCCCCCCCAGCCAATGGCTGGAAGACACTTATTATTTAAGGCACCTACACCTGTTGGGAGGGGAATGAGCAATGTTGTTAGTCTGCTCCCTGCACACGTGCTGGTTGTCAGGTCTCCAGTTCGTTAGTACCTGCTCATACCTGCTTGTTCTTGTCTCGTTTCTTCATGTCCTTGCTTGTGCCTTCCAGCTGTCCCTGACTGCACCTGCCTGTGCCCACCTGTATACCAGCCACACCTGTGTATACCTGCCTGTGTCCACCTGCCTGTGTCCACCTGTATACCAGCTGTACCCGCCTGTACCTGCATGAGCTCACCTGTATACCAGCTGCACCTGCCTGCATCAGCCAGTACCTGCCTGTCAACCAGCCATGTCTGCCAGTAGCTACCACTCTTAGCTTCCTTTCATGCCTGCCAGTACCATCTGAACTTTCCCTCCTTGACCATGTCAGCCTTCTGTCCCTTGCGGGGTCAGCTGCCATGCATCCGAGGTCAGTCTTGGTGTAGCACCTAGTCTCGCTCCTCCAGGCTCTCCTCGAATCATGGCACAGTGGTTCCACCACTCTCATTACACCTTTCCCATTATCCTGTAGAATGTAAGCCTGAAATGGCAGGGCCCTCTCCCCTCTGTACCTGTCTGTCACTATTAGTTTGTTCATTGTAATGTCGACTTGTGTTTTGTATGTAACCCCTTCTCATGTACAGTACCATGCAATCAATGGTGCTATAAAAATAAACAATAATAATAATAATAATGATAGAGTAGCAACTCACTTAGAATAGTAGGTAAATCTAAATACTGCAACTGACCCTGCCAGCTCCTGTGCACACTAGAGATGTTTACCTTGCAGTCCCCATTTGTTCCTGCGCGAACACAGATCGCCCTAACCACAGACAACTGTGGATGACAACTCAGACATATGATGCCAAAAAAGGCCGTCGAGCTCATCAGGTTCTTCCAAAAGAACCGGAGGACAGAGCAGAGTGTGAACTACCTGCAAAAGGGAAAGTGTGCTGAAAAAAGGAAAGATTCCAGAGTGAGTAAAATAAACCACAAAATACAAAGTAAAGTAGATAGTAAGTATTGTAAGAAAATATGCCGACTACTTCCTAAAAAGAAACAGAAGCTAGGTGCAGAACAAGAACAGAAACAGCAAAGAGATAAACTTTTGCTGGAAATACACTGAATGTTTTTAACCCCTTAGTGACCGGACCAATTTCTTGAAATCTGACCAGTGTCACTTTATGTACTAATAACTCTGGAATGCTTCATCAAATCCCATTGATTTTTAGAGTGTTTTTTGTGACACATGATACTTTATAATAATGGTAAATTTAGGTTAATATGTACTGTGTTTATGAAAATATCAGAAATTTTACAAAAATCTTTTAAAAATTGAAATTTTAAGACTTTGAACAACTATCCCTTTAATCCCAATAGTCATACCACACAAAAACATTACTAAATAACATTTCCCTCATGTCTGCTTTACATCAGCACCATTTGTAAAGTGTTGTTTTATTTTGTTAACATTTTCGAAGGTTTAAAAATGTAGCAGTAATTTTTTATTTTTTCAAGGAAATTTACAAAACGCATTTTTATAGGGACCAGTTCAGTTTTGAAGTCACTTTGGGGGTCCTATATGTTGGAAACCACCCAAAAGTCATACCGTTTTAAAAACTGCACCCCTCAACGTATTTAAAACTGCTTTCAGGTAGTTCATTAACCTTTCCGGTTCTTTTCAGGAAATAATTGAAAGTGACATGAAAAGGATGAAAAAGTTTATTTTTACACCACCTAAATTTTGATAACTTCTATAGCCAGAAGACTCTAAGGCAGGGCTGGCATCAGCACCCGGCGCACCCGGGGAAAGTGCTGGGCTATTGGCGGAAGAGAGCTGTGCCAGCTCCTGCCCTTTTCCTCCGCTTGCTCAGGGCCCTGGCAGCCGGATACTTACCTCTCCCCGTGCCTCCGCAGGTCCGCTGTCTTCCTGCTGTGCGCTCCCTGTGACGTCTCAGGTCAGAGGGTGCGGTGACGTCTTTCCACGGCGCTCTGCCCTGAGCCATCACAGGCAGTGCAGAGCGGAACGGCGCCGGCGACACTGGAGTCCGGACCTGAGCAGCGGCAGCAGGTGAGGAGGAGTGAGGTGAGTATTTGATTTTTTTTTTTTAATGCATGGAGGCATGGGGCATGCATGGGGTGACATCCTGCATGGGGCATTATATGGTGGGGGAAAGGGACATCCTGCATGGGGCATTATATGGGGAGGAAAAGGACATCCTGCATGGGGCATTATATGGGGGGCAGAGGTGACATCCTGAATGGGGCATTATATGGTGGGGGAAAGGGACATCCTGCATGGGGCATTATATGGGGAGGAAAAGGACATCCTGCATGGGGCATTATATGGGGGGCAGAGGTGACATCCTGCATGGGGCATTATATGGGGGGGAAGGGACATCCTGCATGGGGCATTATATGGGGGGTGACATCCTGCATGGGGAATTATATGGGGGGGTGACATCCTGCATGGGGCATTATATGGGGGGGTGACATCCTGCATGGGGCATTTTAAAGAGAGGGAGGTGATATCCTGCATGGGGCATTATATGGGGTGGAAGGGACATCCTGCATGGGTCATTATATGGGGGAGGAAATGGACATCCTGCATGGGACATTATATGGGGGGAAAGGGACATCCTGCATAGGGCATTAAATGGGGGGAGAGGTGACATCCTGCATGGGGCATTATATGGGGGGAAAGGGACATCCTGCATGCGGCATTATATGGGGGGTGACATCCTGTATGGGGCATTATATGGGGGGTGACATCCTGCATGGGGCATTATAAGGGGGAGAACAGCCTGCATGGGGCATTATAAGGGGGGAACAGCCTGCATAGGGCATTATGTGGGGGGAACAGCCTGCATCGAGCATTATATGGGGGCCAGTATCCTTTACGGAGCATTATATGGGGGCCAGTATCCTGTATGGAGCGTTTATGGGGGCCAGAATTCTGTATGGAGCGTAATATGGGGACCAGTATTCTGTATGGAGCATTATATGGGGGCCAGTATTCCGTATGGAGCATTTTATGGGGGCCAGTATTCCGTATGGAGCATTTTATGGGGGCCAGTATACTGTGTGGAGCGATTCACCTGTTTCTGAGCTATTGTGGAATTTACAATAGATACAATCGCTCATGTAATGTAAGAAGTAGTGTTGAGCCACCCCCGTAGTGTTCGAGTTCGGTTCGGTTCGTCGAACACCCATGTGTTCGCCGAACTGTTCGTCGAACTGTTCGTCGAACACCTTCGAACACCGTTAAAACCAATGGCAGGCAAACAAAAACACATAGAAACACATAGAAAACACCTTCAAAGGTGTCCAAAAGCTGACAAACTGCTCAGAAGACATAACTAACACATGGAAAAGTGACAAGTACATATAGTCATGCGAAAATAAAAGAGGTGGAGGAGTAAAAGGAGGGGGAGACACAGATATAGGCATGTCATGCCCTTCTAAAATCCAAAAAGTGAGAAGCCGACACGGCCAGTCCGCTCCTGCCCGTGCCACCTCCGTGTCGCCGGGTTTGTGCCAGAGCCGCGGTGAACCCTGACGGCCAGCCCCCCTCTCCCAATACTGGTGCCTGTCCGCTGGTGGGTCGAGCGAGCCCCCCTGTGGTGGAGGCAGCTCTAAGCTTTTTAATTTAAATTGTCTCTCTAATTTGAATGAATACACTTTAAATCCATTTACAAGGATCTATTGGAGGGCAAGTCTCATGCCAGCAGCCGCGGTAATTCCAGCTCCAGTAGCGTCCACTAAAGCTGCTGCAGTTAAAAAGCTTTTATAAGGATCGAGCTCGGCTGTCCACCGCAAGGCATCCTACTGCCAGTCCCAGCCCCTATGCCTTGGGGTGCCTCCTGATGCTCTTCACTAAGTATCTCATGGTCCCGAAGCATTTCCTTTGAAAAAATTAAGTGTCTAAACTACAGGTGGTGCAGCTTGCTTAACAGCCGGGATAATCCGCTTACTAGCAGACACTGCTACTAGGCACAAAGTATTTCCTGGGCTAGATGCAGTTAAAAATTTGTAATTAGATACTCTCGTTGGATGCTGAGAAAGCATTCCATAGAGTCTCCTGGCACGCCATATATGATTCTCTTAAAAAGCTTGGGGTAGGGGTCTAGGGGACCCTTTTATAGCCAAAATCACGGCCCTGTATCGCAATACGTCACCTAGGCTGAAGATAAATGGAACTGTAGCACCCTGAGGGCTCGGTTGCTAAAGACGTATTGCACCTCACCCAGAGGTGTGATATCTCACTCTCAGATAAGGATGGAGTGTGGATCAGGACCCGACACCTGCATGCATTACACCACATTGCCGTGGGGCAGGGCGACCAATATGCCCCTGAGATGGGCACGACAGTCCCTGTCCCTGGCTGGAGTGGGGGGAGGGAACACTGAGGAAGGAGAACCCTGTAGTGCAGGAGCAGGGAGGAAGCAGTTCCTGGGTGCATTGAGAAGGGAGTATAAAAGGTGGGCACCATCTTAGTTCAGTGCAGAGAAGTCTGAGCAGAAGTGGCAGGGAGCAGGGGCTCTGCATGAGCTCTGCTCCGGAGGCGGGCCTAGTAACAGAGGCCCAGGCCTGGAAGAGGGAGAAGGAAGGAAGAGGAGCGGAGAAGGCTCCAGGAACGAGGAATGAAGGGATCCCAGGGGTGCGGACGGGCGAGTCGCCACCGCACGCCCAAATCCACCTGCGTGGAGGGGTCAGGCCAAAGGGGGAGACCGGTCCCCGAACTAGTGGAGGCAGGAAACGACCCTCAGCTAGAAACCGGAGGCTCTGACATTTTATGTGGCGCAGCCCCTCGCTACACCCGCTAGGAAGGCACCACATAGGGTCAGGGAAACTGGCGCCAAGTTTACCAAGAGGAGGCCCGAGGCAGCCGGACAGAAGTGTTGGTAAGAAAGGCCAGACAAAGGACACACAAAGGGGGTCCTGTGAAGTGCTCCAAAGTTATCTGGGAGTTGTCTGAGCCCCTCACCTGGTGAGCACAGTACGACGTGGGCAGCCGTTACCTGCAGACGTGGTCTGGATAATAAGAACTGTGAGTAAAGGCCCTGAACTGCATCACTGACTCCGTGTCGTTACTGCTGCTGCCCTGCACCATCACCCCCATCCTCCGCATACACTGCCCTGAGGCTATACTCCTCCCGTGGGGAGTTATGCTACGCTCTGCTGCACCCACAACACCAGCCTCAGTGGTCTGCCCTGTAGCGGCGGTTCACTCTGACCGCAATCCACGGGTGGCGTAGTCGGACATTTAAACATGAAAACCACATAAATAGTTCCGCCACTGGTTTGACCGCCCTGAGCCACGGAACTGGGTCGCCGCCACGAAGACTACAACCACCAGCATCCACCAAAAAGGGTCCGGCTCCGGGTGTCCCAAGGCCCAGGGGGTGCGTCAGAACATTTTCATCACCTTTCACAATCACCAATGGGACAAGGCAGTGATGTCCTCTGTCCCCTCTCTTATACATCCTAGTGACGGAGCACCTGCTCTCATCAATTCGCCATAACCCCAATATTAGGTGGATTGAGGTGGGAGGCACCGAGTACAAGTGCTCTCTATTTGCTGATGATGTCCTAGTATATATCACTCAATCACATATATCCATCCATGCTGTTATGGCTGAAATAGATCACTTTGTTACATGGTAAAATTTTAAAATCAATGCAGCGAAGTCTGAGGCCCTCGATGTCTCCCTCCCCAAATCCATATAGGATTCCATCCAGTCCAACTTTCCCTTTGCCTGGCCCTCACAGGGTATCAAATACTTAGGAATTCCTATTCATAGAGACCTCTCCCATCTATGTTATCTTAATTTTGGGCCCTTTATTGAACAACTCCATACAGACCACGGTTGGCAAGTTAGAACTGTAAGATTCACTACGTGAACCACTGGTGTTTTGTGGAAAAGCACATGTACACTGCGTTCCAAATTATTATACAAAAAGTGTTTAGGAGTGATAAGGGAAGAATTTGTTTGTTTGTCAGTTAAACTCATTGATGGTGATGTGTGTCAGGGCTCTTTATATCACTGTAAGCAATTGCAGACACCTGTGCTAATTAGTTTGGCAGGTGTGTCCAATGAAAGGCAAGACTACTTAAGAAGGCTCTCTCACATTATTAAGCAGCCTACATTTTCTGCCAAAATGGGAAAGAAAAAGGATGTGTCGGCTGCTGAGAAGCAACAAATTGTGGAGTGTTTAGGTCAAGGCATGACTACAATCAACATTGTGCGATGATCAGGATGAAGTGTCTTGGCAATCAAGAAGTATGTAGCTGATTCACAGTACACACGTGTGCGTGCTGATAAGGGCAAATTGAGGACTCTTTCCTACAGGCAATTACGTCAGGTTGAAAGAGCAGCGGCAAAAAAGCCTTGTCATAGCAGCAGACAAGTTTTTGTAGGGTCCTTCAGAGGTTTTCAGCTGTGCATGCGCCATCCTGTCGACCTCCTCTATCCACTTCACAGAAGCAGAAACGGCTCCAGTGGGCCAAACATTACATGAAGACTGATTTCAAAACTGTTTTGTTCACGGATGAGTGCCGTGCAGCGCTCGATGGTCCAGATGGATGGAGTGGAGGATGGCTGGTTGATGGACACCCCACGCAAACACGGCTACAGCGCCAACAAGGAGGAGGTGGAGTAATGTTTTGGGCTGGAATCATGGGGAGAGAGATTGTCGGCCCCTTTAGGATCCCTGAAGGCGCTAAAGATGAACTCCATAATGTATGTGGATTTTCTCAAACAGCACTTCCTGCCATGGTTCAAGAAGAAGAACCGTGTATTTCACAGCAAGATCATTTTTCTGCATGATAATGCACCATCTCATGCTGCACATAAAACATCTGCATCTCTGGCTGATATGGGCATAAAAGGGGACAAACTTATGGTGTGACCCCCATGCTCCCCTGACCTCTACCCCATTCAGAACCTTTGGAGCATCATTAAAAGGAGTGTCTATGATGGCGGGAGGCAGTTCACATCTAAGCAACAGCTCTGGGAGGGTATTCTGTCCTCATGCAAAACAATTGAAGCAGAAACCATCCAAAACCTGACAAATTCAATGGACGAGAGAGTTCAGAAGCTCCTTTCGAACAAGGGGTCCTATGTGAAAATGTAACATCACCTAGAATAAAGTTTTGAGTTGAAAACTGTTTGATTTCAGTTTCTAACAACCTGCTAATGCTTATAATTTCAAAAATGACCATTTTTTTGGTCTTTATTAAAATGAAAAGGTTGATCGAAAAGTTTGGGGGATCTAAGAGTGTGGCAACCCAGTAGTCATGATTACTTCGAATTCTGACAATATGAGGGTCATGCTGCAGGTAGTGCAGCAAGAAGGCACTTATGTGCCTTGCGCATCTCGGAGCCCCAAAATTATTTTCCGGGCTAGATGCAGCTAAAAATTATTTTTAATTTTAAATCTGGTGAAGCTTTAGTATAGATGGCCTAATAGGATCAGTGCTGCACACTGCTACAAAGCCCAAATTAATTTCCAGTCAAGATACAGATAAACATGATTAGTAATTTGAAAGCTTAAAACGGTTGGTAGGGTGATTTTAACCAATCATCAAGCTTTTACTCTCCCCAGGATGACACAGGGGTAGAAAAGTCGTTTCGGATCCATGATTTGTTCATCTTTATGAACGTGAGTCTGTCTACATTATCAGTGGAGAGCCGCGTGCGCTTATCTGTCAGCACACCACCAGCAGCGCTGAACACACGTTCAGACAGAACGCTGGCTGCGGGGCATGACAAGATCTCCAAGGCGTAAGTGGCTAGCTCCGGCCATTTATCCAGATTGGAAGCCCAAAAAGAGCAAGGGTCCAGTGACACAGTCGTGGCTTCAATGTTTACTTGGAGATACTCCTGTACCATCGTCTCTAGGCGTTGACTATGTGTCAGACTTCTTGTCTCCTGTGGCCTTGCAAAGGATGGGCTAAAAAAGTGGTGAAATGATTCCGCAAAATTGATGTTACCAGCAGATACTGTGGTTCTGTCACGGTTTGAGTGCTGAACACTTGACGGTCCCACGGTTGGCAAGTTGGAACTGTGAGATTCACTACGTGCACCACTGGTATTTTGTGGAAAAGCACATGTAAGATTCTGCAACAGTCTCTGCTGATACTCCTGCATGCGTGCATCCCTTTCTATGGCAGGAATAATTTCTGCAAATTTACTTTTGTACCGGGGATCTAACAGTGTGGCAACCCAGTAGTCAGGATTATTTCTAATTCTCACAATTCGAGGGTCATGTTGCAGGTAGTGCAGCAAGAAGGCACTCATGTGTGTTGCGCATCCAGGAGCACCAAGTCCCTGTTGTGTTGGTGGCGAGGTAACAATCATGCTTCCTTCCTCTGTCCTCTCCCCCCAACCTCGCACAACAGAAATGTGATCAAGGTCTCCCTCATCTGATGAGTCTTCCATCAGTTCGTCCTCCACTTCTTCCTGGGCTCCTGCACCTTCCTCACTAGTTTGGCTGCTACCATGCGCCCTGGTAAAACCATCTCCCCCACCCTCACATGCCTGCCGCCTTGGTGCTGCCGACCGTCTGGACCTTGCAGATGTTAGCCCTTCCGCATACAACTCCTCCTCCTCTACTTCCTCCACCTCCTTTTGTGCCACCACCTGACTCCGAATTCTGTTTAACATGTGCTCCAGCATGTAAATCACCGGAATAGTCATGCTGATAATGGCATCGTCAGCACTAAACATCTTCGTCGCCATTTCAAAACTGTGCAGAAGGGTGCATAGGTCCCTGATCTGAGACCACTCCTCCAGCGTGATTTGCCCCACCTCTGAATCTCGTTGGCCCAGGCTATACGTCAGAACGTATTGCACCAGGGCTTGTCGGTGCTGCCACAGTCGCTGCAACATGTGCAGAGTTGAATTCCACCGGGTAGGCACATCGCATTTTAGCCGGTGAAGTGGCAGGCCCAACGACTTCTGTAGAGATGTAAGTCGCTGAGCTGCGGGATGCGAACGGCGGAAGTGAGCACACAGCGACCGTGCCCTCTGCAGAAGGCCATCTAGTCTGGGATAGTGGGCTAAAAATTGCTGGACAACCAGGTTCAACACGTGAGCCATACAAGGCACGTGTGTGACATTGCCCCGGCGAAGGGCCGCACCCAGGTTTGCAGCATTGTCGCACACGGCCTTCCCTGGTTTCAGGTCCAGTGGAGACAACCATTCATGAAATTGGTTCTCCAGAGCTGACCACAACTCCTCAGCTGTGTGACTCACATTTCCCAGACATTTCAATGTAAAAACCGCCTGATGACGTTGAGCCCTACTGCCAGCATAGTAAGGAGGTGTGCAGGATCCCTTCTGCGCAGTTAGAAAGCTTGTGGCATGACCAGACAGGCTTTGGGTGCAGGTGGAAGACCGAGAGGAGGTTGAGGAGGCAGAAGCAGTGGTGGAACTTTGACATAAAGAGGATTGACGCACAACTCGTGGGGACGGCAAGACTTGGACAGCAGCCCCTTGTCCTGCTGTCACCATAGTTACCCAGTGCCCAGTCAGCGACATGTAACGCCCCTGTCCATGCCTACTCGTCCAAGTGTCTGTGGTGAAATGCACCCTGTCACACACAGAGTTTCTCAAAGAAGCGGTGATGTTGTGTGCGACATGCTGGTGGAGCTCAGGCACACCTTTCTTTGAGAAGTAGTGCCGACTGGGCATCTGGTACTGGGGCACTGCGACGGACATAAGGTCTCGAAAATCCTCTGTGTCCACCAGGCGGAAAGGCAGCATTTCTGTAGCCAAGAGCTTGCAGATGGTGAAATTCAACCTCTTAGCTTTCTCATGGCTAGGAGGAAATGGTCTTTTACTTGTCCACATCTGAGGGACCGAGGGCTGGCTATTGTGCTTAGACGGGGTTGATAAGGGTGTCCCCGGCAAACTGCCGGTCTGTGAGGAAGATGCAGGCGGACATGTTAGGTTGCCTTGATCCAAAGGTGGTGCTATCGATGTCGGACAGCGCTCAAGACCAGCTGGTGTTACCACCTCCAAAGAAAATGATGACCTGCCAATCACGCTGGCTGTTGCGGGTAAAGAGGTGGCAGGTCTGCGCCCCAAAACAGGTGTGACTGCTGTCCCCCCAGTCACAGAGGATGAAGAGGCCGCGGATGCACAAGATATGGCAGACGGTGGTTGGCCCGGCCGGCTAGACCGCATTGTAGCACACTGAGCTTCCCACTGCAACTTATGCTTCATGTCCATGTGCCGGTTCATGCATGAAGTACTCAAACTATGTATTTTTTGGCCTCTACTTAGCTTTTGCTGACAAATGTTACAGATAACACGAGTTGGGTCATCTTTATCGATCTGAAAAAATGCCCAGGCTATGCAAGGCTTAGCAACCATGCGACCTGAAGAGCCACCACGACTTGTGGTGAGAGGCAGAGTTGTGTTTGAGGATGCAGTTGTTGACGTGCTTCCAGTACTACGTCTCTGTCCAGGAAGGCGCAACCTGACCTCGTCGTCACTAGCATCTTCCTCCACCTCCTCTGCTGACCTCATCTCTTGGCTGACTGTGGGTTGACAGTAAGTGGGATCTCCGACCTCATCATCATCACCCTGTGCGTTATCACACCCGTCGTCCTCAGAGCCAACCTGTTCCTGCCCTGACAAAAAACTAAAGTTGTCGCTCCAATCAGGTATTTGAGTCTTATCATCGTCTTCCTCATTGTCTCCACCAACAGGAGTTACAGTTTGGGAATGAGGGTCTACATTATGGTCAGAACCTTCTGCGTCTGGTCCTGGATCCGACTCATAAAGATTCTGGGCATCAGTGCAGATCATTTCCTCGTCTGGATTCACAGAAGCGCTGGAGTCGACCTCTGATTCCCAGGCTATAGTATGAGTAAACAGCTCTGCAGACTCAACCATCTGTTCTACCTCATACTCAGACGGGCAGCTGGAGATTTGGGAGCTGTGAGGAAGCAAGTGCGATTTGGGTGACACCTTTGAGGACTGGAGTATTTGTGATGTTGAAGTTGATGTGGAGGAGAGCCCACTTAAAGGAGCACTTGATATCCGTTGAAGCACCTGCTGTTTTTGTGCCTCATCTGGAATTTGTAGCGATTGGCGTGGCCGTAAGAAAGGGATCTTATCACATTGTCCACTAAAAGAAGTAGACATTTTAGTTTGGCTGGAAGATGGTCTTTCTTCTGCACCTACCCCACGGACACAACCTTTTTTCCCCTTCCCAACACGCCTATTCCCCTTTCCACCAGCAGCAGGCCTTTTTCCACTCATTTTGGTGGTTAACTAATTCACAACTCTGGAGTTGTTTGCACAAAAAAACAATGGATGGTAACCGAGCAGAGCTGAGTGGCCAAACTGTGGTATTAGGCCAAAACTATTGGCTGGGTTAGATGCAGAAAAAAATTATTTTTAATTTGCAACCTGATGGAGGTCAGTATAGATGGACTAATAGACCAAGTCCCACACACCGCTAGAAGCCCAAATATTTTTTCAGAGCTAGATGCAGAAAATTTTTTTATTCAATTTGCAACCTGATGGAGGTCAGTATAGATGGACTAATAGACCAAGTCCCACACACTGCTAGAAGCCCAAATATTTTTTCAGAGCTAGATGCAGAAAAAAATTATTTTTAATTTGCAACCTGATGGAGGTCAGTATAGATGGACTAATAGACCAAGTCCCACACACTGCTAGAAGCCCAAATATTTTTTCAGAGCTAGATGCAGAAAAAAATTATTTTTAATTTGCAACCAGATGGAGGTCAGTATAGATGGACTAATAGAACAAGTCCCACACGCTGCTAGAAGCCCAAATATTTTTTCAGAGATAAATGAAGAAAAAAATTATTTTTAATTTGCAACCTGCTGGAGGTCAGTATAGATGGACTAATAGACCAAGTCCCACACACTGCTAGAAGCCCAAACATTTTTTCAGAGCTAGATGCAGAAAAAAATTATTTTTAATTTGCAACCTGATGGAGGTCAGTATAGATGGACTAATAGACCAAGTCCCACACACCGCTAGAAGCCCAAATATTTTTTCAGAGCTAGATGCAGGAAAAAATTATATTCAATTTGCAACCTGCTGGAGGTCAGTATAGAAGGACTAATAGAACAAGTCCCACACACTGCTAGAAGCCCAAATATTTTTTCAGCGCTAAATGAAGAAAAAAATTATTTTTAATTTGCAACCTGATGGAGGTCAGTATAGATGGACTAATAGACCAAGTCCCACACACCGCTAGAAGCCCAAATATTTTTTCAGAGCTAGATGCAGAAAATTTTTTTATTCAATTTGCAACCTGATGGAGGTCAGTATAGATGGACTAATAGACCAAGTCCCACACACTGCTAGAAGCCCAAATATTTTTTCAGAGCTAGATGCAGAAAAAAATTATTTTTAATTTGCAACCTGATGGAGGTCAGTATAGATGGACTAATAGACCAAGTCCCACACACTGCTAGAAGCCCAAATATTTTTTCAGAGCTAGATGCAGAAAAAAATTATTTTTAATTTGCAACCTGATGGAGGTCAGTATAGATGGACTAATAGAACAAGTCCCACACGCTGCTAGAAGCCCAAATATTTTTTCAGAGATAAATGAAGAAAAAAATTATTTTTAATTTGCAACCTGATGGAGGTCAGTATAGATGGACTAATAGACCAAGTCCCACACACTGCTAGAAGCCCAAATATTTTTTCAGAGCTAGATGCAGAAAAAAATTATTTTTAATTTGCAACCTGATGGAGGTCAGTATAGATGGACTAATAGACCAAGTCCCACACACCGCTAGAAGCCCAAATATTTTTTCAGAGCTAGATGCAGAAAAAAATTATATTCAATTTGCAACCTGCTGGAGGTCAGTATAGAAGGACTAATAGAACAAGTCCCACACACTGCTAGAAGCCCAAATATTTTTTCAGAGCTAAATGAAGAAAAAAATTATTTTTAATTTGCAACCTGATGGAGGTCAGTATAGATGGACTAATAGACCAAGTCCCACACACTGCTAGAAGCCCAAATATTTTTTCAGAGCTAGATGCAGAAAAAAATTATATTCAGTTTGCAACCTGATGGAGGTCAGTATAGATGGACTAATAGAATGATGCTATGCCCAAAAGATTTTACTTCACTAGGTGCAGTAAAAAAATTGGTATTCTATACACAGGTGGTATATCTTGCAACACAGATAGGCTACTCCACTGACTAACACACTCTGCAATAGGCCAAAAAGGATTAGCTTTGCTAGATTCAGCCAAATGCTGTGAAAAAAACTTGCACAGCACTGGCACAGACCTGCCTGGCAAAAACTGATAGGAACTGATGTAACCTAGTCCTGAAAAGGACTCCAATTACAATTAGTCTTTACTCCCACAATCTATCTATTTAAGAGCACAGACCTGCCTGATAAAAGTCGTAGGAAATGCTGTAACCTAGTCCTTAAAAGGACTGCAATCACAACTATTCCCTACTCCCAAGCTATCTGTATATTTGTGCGAAAATTGGCTTGAAATTAACAAGGTATAGCACACACAGCAACAGCGGTGCCGTCTAACACGCAGCTGCAGCAGTGAGAAAATGGTGGCGACGGGGAAAATGGCTTGGTCTTATAGGGCAAGGACATGTGACATACACTGCCAATCACACATGCCCTTGCTTGTGTGAAAAAAAGCACTTCGCTCCGTGTGTGCGCTGCTGATAGGCTGACAGATTGCACCTCCCCACTGCAAATGCGGGAAAGAGAAAAAAAAATGGAGATCTTCATTGTTCCTGCAGAGATCCATCCCCTGCCCCTCCCCCCGCCCCGCTCTACACTCAAACTGCGTATTAACATTAATTTTCATCATTACTGAGAAAAAATCCAGTTATGATTTTGGTGCACGAACAGTTATCGAACATAACCTCGAACAGCCGAATTTTTCTCAAATTGTTCGTGTTCGCCGACCGGCTCGAACACCGCCCAAAACAGCTCGAATTTGAGATTGGCGAACAGTTCGAGTAGAACAACGCTCATCTCTAGTAAGAAGTGAAATCTTTGCATTGTACTATATATACACTATATATATTTCTCTGCGGTATCTGTGCATCATGAATCGTGGTATGTGTTAAAGGGGCCCACTGAGATGCTATCACCCGGGGCCCAGAAAAATCTGGAGCCAGTCCTGCTCTAAGGCCTTTATTTGGCCATGACCTGCCAAGGCAAACATCAGGACCACACAATCAAGCTCTCAGGGTGCCGATGAGGTTAAAGAGGGAGACCCCACACTCCGTTAACTATTTAGATTCTGCAGTGACTACTGACAACAGAATCTAAGGGGTTAAATGTCCATGGTTGGTGCCAACACTGATCATGGCTCTTATATCTCAGGTCAGTAAAAAGACGTCTATTGGTCACTAAGGGGTTAAACTACAGCTGTGCAAGAGAGATGATAGGGCAGACAAATGAAAACACCTATGTTATGCTAAACAGACTGCAGCTTGAAGAGCAGAACCTAAACACCCAGAAAAAGGTGTGTCTGCTGTAGGTCTGCCAACAGGGAAGCTGGCCAAAAAATCACAGACTCAAAGGTTCGAACCCAGGAGCATGACACCTACTAAATTCAATATGGTACAAAACCTACAAAAGACAAAAAATATATCACATACCCTACCATCATTATATATAAATGTAAAGCAAAGTTGCATATGAAATATAGGGTACTTAGTGAACTATTTTTGATCAAAAAAAGTATACAAGCCGTCCTACCAGCGACAAGGTGACCCTATTTGGGATGGTCCTACACTGTCTATATTAAAAACCTTACTGTATATCAAAGTTGAAGTAATGCATATAAAAGCGTAGACAAATAGATCTGGGTCCCAAAATCAGACCACCTAAGCCCATGGTAAGCTACATATATACTGACCAGCTCAACAAGGGGGATGCCACGCCCCTAAATGAGATATATTTTTTGTCTTTTGTAGGTTTTGTATCTTTTTGCTAGTGTGAACATGCTCTTATTTCTTGCATGTGTACCATCTTAGACTTCAGTTCACATTGCTTGGTTTTTTGTCTTGTTTGCATTCTGTGCAAATTAGGGGCGTGGCATCCCCCTTGTTGAGCTGGTCAGTATATATGTAGTTTACCACGGGCTTAGGTGGTCTGATTTTGGGACCCGGTTCTATTTGTCTACCCTTTTATATGCATTACTTCAACTTTGATATACAGTAAGGTTTTTAATATAGACAGTGTAGGACCGTCCCAAATAGGGTCACCTTGTCGCTGGTGGGATGGCTTGCATACTTTTTTTGATAAAAAATAGTTCACTAAGTACCCTATATTTCATATGCAACTTTGCTTTACATTTATATATAATGATGGTAGGGTATGTGATATATTTTTTGTCTTTTGTAGGTTTTGTATCTTTTTGCTAGTGTGAACATGCTCTTATTTCTTGCATGTGTACCATCTTAGACTTCAGTTCACATTGCTAGGTTTTAAACTCAATACGGTATGAATCTTGCCCTAATAATTAAAGTTATGACCTAAAAATGATCTTTGTATTATCAGTGTGATATTTTGCCTTAACAGCAGGTGTGTAGGTATACACTCCGCAGGAATTGTAGGCCCACTTGGACTTTGAAAAGTAAAGGTGCCCAAAATGTTCCATGAAAGGATGAGTGCTAACACTAAAAGATCATTATCAGGGGCACAGTATGAGCTAGCTATATAAATATTACTATAATTTCCATTACACTGCATAGAAATGGTTTCATTCTTTATTTCTGTTGCCTGTTAGTTATAATGGATTTCAGTTCAGTAGGTAAACTTGAGATTCAAGACATAATAAACAGTCTGAGTCATCAGACTGTTGTACCTGCATATCATTTACATTCACAGTGTCTAGTAAAAATAAATTGTTTTCTATGCAAGCCATTGAGCTATAATGTGTTGAACGATATTAGGCATCGAAAAGTCTCCTTGATGTCAATGCGTAAAATAAGTCATCACTATAGTAGAAGAACCATAAGAAATTGCATAAAGGCCACATAACATGCTTAGTAATGTAATATATATTCAACAGAATAACTCTTCAACTGTTGCTAAGTCTCTTAACCCAACACAAAGTGAAATATTGCAGAAATCAGCATTTCTTATACAGCATTATTTAGTTTATTTTTCTCTACGTGCGTCACTTAAACAATCCAAGATGTCTAAATGACAAATCTACTACTGAAAGGTTAAAATATGATAATAATGTTTTAAAATCCAGGTAAGGAAAGTATCAAAAAGCTCATAACCCCCAAACGCCATATCAGAGCACTCAAACCCAACTAACAGCAAAAATGCACATGGTAGTTTGGGTTTGAATAAAGACTTAACATTAAAGTCCAAGAACTTAAGTTACTCTTTAAAAAAAAGTTTATTATTAAGCTTTCTTAAAGGCCAGAACTTTAATCATTAAATTACACAGGGTTTTTTTTTCGTTTTCACTTGTTTTTGTTTTATACTTTTTTATGTCTTCCTGGAGGTGATAGCTTCTCTTTACTCAGTAAAAACAGATGCAATATTCATGGACAAAGAGGTTATTTAGGCTTAAGGCAGATGCTTTTAATTAACTAAACCCTCAAAATAGAGCTTTTTTCAGGCTTGAATATTTACTGACATACTCATCACTGGCACAGCAGAAGCTGTAAGATTGCTTGCACCTAGAGATGAGCGGATCTTTTGAAATTCAAATTCACCAGTTTCTCTGAAAATTCTCTAAAAAATTTAATTTGTGGCAAGTAAATTTAGATCAAATCTCAATATTGCAAAGCCTTTAATTGCCCAGATAAAAATGTGTATAACACTCTGAGGTCTCTTACCACTGTATTAACTCCTTTTTAGCTCTTTATCATAAAGATAACCTTATTAATGTCCAAAGACAGGTGGTAAATGGTGATAATCAACATCCTAATTAAAAACACTCTGCCGCATCAGAATTTTTAAGCTAATTAAATTGTAAAAACGGTACAAAAATTATCCCATTTTGGTTGCAGATGCCTACCTTGCTTGTGTTTATTCACAGGAGATGCAAACCAAAGTAATTGTGGCTTTTCACATGGATGGGTGCAAAAACTATCCATTTGGGGAGCATTATGCTTTGCTAAATGAAGAAGCGATAGCTTTTTCATGAGCTATCCAAAAATTATTCCTTTATTTAGAGAGCAGGAACAGACTGTTTTAAAAACTGTGAGTGAAAAAATATCTTTTTTAGATCTGCAACAGGTTTGCAATTTTCAAAATGATTAATCAATTACAAAGGCTTCCTATCAAGCGATCAAAAAATTATTCCTTTTTTGGGGAGCAGAAACAAGCAAGCATTTTTCAAAGTAGAGAAGCAGAGACTCATCAAGAAGCTGTGCAATAAAATAGTCCTATTTGAAAGCTGTTTAATGTGACTGGGCATGCAAGTAGATATTTGCAGTGTAGGGCCAGTAATGGTAACCCTGGCAGCAGCATTATAGATGACACAATAGATAGGGAGTAGATGCCCTACAGATACAAATTAAGATCAGGCAAGAAGATGGTATTGCTGATCTAATCATTGGCATCAGCCATAGGTGAATGAAAGCTACCACTGATTCATGCCTATTTCATTTTGACAATGAAAGGTTTTACATGGCTATTGTGGGTTGCACATACCACTTAAGTGTGACAAAGCCACTAAAACCATGTTGAATACCCTTTCTGACATTACACTGGAGGCTGGAACTGACAGTAATCCTGTAGCTCAGGGTATCTGTCTGAGAAAGGACACAGTCTAGGTACAAATGAACTTGGCTATTCAGCCAGTGAGTCTCAGTTTGCTGAAGTGCATTAGCTTGGTGCAATGGCACATAAAACATCTGAGCCATCATATTAAATATATTGTAGCTACTGTTGCTGCTGCCTTAACAACTTGTAGCCCCAAAGCTGGCACAGGTGGGGGAGTGTTGGATCTGCAGGGAGCAGAGAGGCGCCTTTTGTTCAGTCATGCAGTCAGTGGGAGTCCGCTCTGTGCATGCTTTGCAGAGCAGGTAACAGTTTATCTTGGTACTAAGTCTATTTGGACTCGCTTTCAAATACCTGAAGAAATGTACCCATTTTTCTTTTACTGTAAGGATCTAAAAGCGTGACTATCCAATAGTCATCCCACAAGCATTCTAGCATGCAGCTTACCATACTCACCAGCATGACCGAGGGCCCTGTTTGTTCACTTTCATCATACAACTGTGATGGTTATTTTCAATGGTCAGCATCGTCATCATTTTCATACTATTAGCTTTATTCCCAGCCTGTGCAAAGTTTACATCTGCTTCCACATCCACATACTGCTGCTCCTCCTCACCTACCACATCCTGCAATATGTAACATTCTCTTTGAAGGTCCCAACCAGATACAGAGTGGCAATGAACATGTATAAGTTGCTATTCTCCATCTAACCCCCTATTTCATTATGGGGAGTGCTTTATTCTAGGATAAATATGAAGGGAATGAGATTATTATTTACATAATCTGAAGTTTTGTAGCATCTTTGAAGGGATTAAGTTGCCAACATGCATCCCTCAAAACAATGGTGGATCTCAAAGAAACCCATGCTCTAGTTTGACTGCTGCATGATATACTGTAGTCCATCACTATTTTATGCTGCTCATAGAAATGTCCCAAAATATGCAGCGTCATAAAAATTGCAATAACTTGCAATAACACAAATAAGTCAGCACTCTAAAAGACCATTCTGGTTTTGCAATGTTAGAAAGGAGTGCTTCATCACATTAGAATGGTTGAAATTGAGATACAGTTTCATGGGCATAGCCATCACCTTCTTCAATTGGGTATATTTCTGAAATAAATGCTGCACAATTACCATATTTTTTGGACTATAAGACGCACCGGACCATAAGATGCACCTAGGGTTTAGAGGAGGAAAATAGAAAAAAAAATGTAAGTAAAAAATGTGGTCATGATGCACTGTTAAGGGGGAGCGGGTCTGCTGCTGACATTGATATAGGGGTAATGTCCCCCAATTCTGATAATATCCCCCATCCTGGTAGATATGCCCCCCCTTCCTATTACGTGGCCCTCTTCCCTATTATGGTATGCTTGACACCCCTCCATCCTAATATGCATGACATGCATCGCATCCCTCAATCCTGATATGCATGCCACCCCTCCATCCTGGTATGCATGGCACCCCTCATCCTTATCCTGGTATGCATGGCACCACTCATCCCTTTTCTAGTATGCATGGCACCCCTCATCCCTATCCTGGTATGCATGGCACAGCAATTCCCATCCTGGTATGCATGGCACCTCTCATCCCTATCCTGGTATGCATGGCACTCCTCATCCCTATCCTGGTATGCATGGCACCCCTCATCCCTATCCTGGTATGCATGGCGCCCCTCATCCTTATCCTGGTATGCATGGCACCCTTCATCCTTATCCTGGTATGCATGGCCCCCTCATCCTTATCCTGGTATGCATGGCCCCCTCATCCTTATCCTAGTATGCATGGTCCACATAAAAAATAAACACTCCTACTCACCTTTCTTCTCTCTCCTCCAGCGCTGCATCCTGTCTGCCCACATCACTGCCATGAGTGGCTAACAAGGAGAGATCAGCTGCCGGAAAACACTGCTCCCCACGCAGGGACTGTGTGCGAGGGGGGCAGTGACTTCATGCTCCTGCTGCTGCCGGGCGATCGCGTGTGCCTGCTATTAAAGGGCATGAATATTCACATCCTCCCCACACCCATGGGCATGGAGAGGGGGTGAATATTCATGCCCTTTAATAGCGATCGCCCGGCAGTAGCAGGAGCCGCGCTGTGGATACACTGTGTGCCACTATTAAGGAACATGAATATTCAGTGCTCCCCACGCCTATCTTCTTTAGCAGCAGGGACAGTGTAAGCTGCAGCAGTCGGCTGCTGCCTTCTGTGCCCCACTCCTCCCCTGCAACCGCTACCCCCACACCCCACACAGTATATATATATATATATATATACCCCCCCAACATTCGAACTATAAGACGCACCCCTCATTTTCCTCCAAAATTTTGGAGGAAAAAAGAGTGCGTCTTATAGTCTGAAAAATACGGTACATTCAGGGCATGTAACATAACCTCTAATTGTTAGAACCCTCCTGTTAGTTTTTGCTATCTTGTATTTTGCGGTCACGTGACCAGCTGCCTATATATTCCAGCTCCGCCCTTCTGGCTTTGCTGGACTTCAGTGTTGTTTTGACTGTCTCTCTAGCCTGGCGCTTTTGTGCCTATCTCTCTCTAGTTTGCTTGGTCATCTGGGACCTCTAGTACTTTTTGTCAGTTTATCTTTTGCTCTGCAACAACTTCTGTTAGGAGGTGTCCCATTTTTGTCCCAGTCCTTAGTTCCTTTAGGGACCCCTCTCTTTCTCTATAGGTCTCCGTTCAGACTAGCCGAGGACGAAGGCGGGTCTGTTCACAAGGAACAGGTTGCCCGCTACAACGTAGGGGCTCAGCTTAGTCTTACTGTAGGGACAGCTCTCCCCATCTTTCCTTAGCCTATGTTGCAGATCATAACAGTAAGTCCAGCCCAAACAAAAACCTTAAGGAAAGAAATCCGGGGATCAGTATGGTTTCTGTTCAAGATTTGGCTCAACGCCTGCAGGGATTGTCTCTGGAGGTGTCCGAGCTCCGGCAACACGTGAGTAGCTGTTCTGGAGCGCATTTTGTGGAACCAAAGGTAGGACTGCCTGATATTTTTTATGGTAAACAACAAGATTTTTTTTCCTTTAAAAATGCTTGTTTATTATATTTTTGTTTGAGATCAAGGTTCTCTGGGAATGAATCACAGCGCATTGGGTTTATCATGTCACTTTTGCACAAGGAACCACAGGGTTGGGCCTTTTCTCTCCAACCTAATGATCCGTGTTTTAGGTCAGTGGAGGATTTTTTTTCTGCTATGGGGCTATTGTATGATGATCCTGATCGAATCTCATCTGCTGAGACAGAACTGAGACGTTTGAAGCAGGGGTCAGGTGATGTTGAAAATTATTGTACACACTTCAGAAGGTGGTCCTCAGAAGTGAAATGGAATGATTTGGCGTTAAAAATTTTTTTTCTTGCTGGTCTAAGTGAAAGGGTTAAGGATCTGCTGATTGCATTTCCAGCACCTGAGACCTTGCAGGAAGCCATGCAATTAGCTATACGTGTGGACAGGAGACTGCGTGCCAGGGTTAATGATGAAAAAATTCCTGCAATGGCAGCTCCTAGTCCCCAGAGGGTCTGCTCGGACGGCGGAGAACCGATGGAGGTTGGGGCGATGTCACTCCACTCTCAGGAAAGAGACCACAGGTTTTCCAAGGGATTGTGTTTTTATTGTGGTAAAACTGACCATTTGATTAAGAACTGTGAGCTTCGTTTAAGTAAAGAAAAAAAAAAGGTCAGTTACGCCCGTATTGCTTGTTTGAGCTCTAAGGGAGTATTTCTTTCAGGGAATACCTCATTGCAGGAAGATTTGATTGAATTTCAGTGGATTGTGGTTCAATACTTAATGCGATTGATAAGGGTTTTTTGGAAAAACTTAAATTGGAATCCAAACCTTTGTCATCACCTATTTCTGTGATTGCAATTGATAACACTCCTTTGAAATGTATTACTCACAAGGTTGCGGCATTTCCCCTCACTATCAATGGTATTCACCAAGAAATTTTGGACTTGGTGGTATTAAATAATTTACCCTCTCCAGTCATTTTAGGTTTGCCTTGGTTAAAACAGCACAATCCTTTACTGGACTAGTGTAGCATCGGCGTCTCTGCCCTCTGCCAGGCAGAGACGCCGTCCTTCTCACCTTCCCGCTCCTGGCGCGGCATCCTCCAGTGCTCCTCTCCTCGCTGCTGCCGGCTCCCCCTCTCTTAAAGGGACCGCGCACGCTGTCCTAAGGAGTCCCCGGCCAATAGTCGGAGGACCTCCCATATATAAGGCACCTCCTCTAAAATGGAGGTGCCCGAGCAAAGTTGTTGCACAAGTATACTTACCTCTGCTTCAGCCCTCAGGTCCCGTTTCCAGCCTGACTACTAGTCCTGTCTGCCAGCTTGTCTACTCTCCAGCCCGACAGTCTGTCTCTGGTCATCCGCCAGTCTGTCTATGGGCAAGTCCACCTGCTTACCAGGAAGCACCTGCCTGTCACCTGCCTGCTACCTGCGGTGCTTGCTAACCCGTTCACCTGGGAGCGCTCGCCTGTTACCCATCTGTTACCTGCTAGCCTACTGGAGGCTCTGCCGTCACTTGCCGTGACCACCTGCTAGCCTAGAGACTTTTCCCTGCTTGGCCGTCCCTTGCCGTGACCACCTGATAGCCTACCTGGAGGCTCCTGCCGTCACTTGCCGTGACCACCCGCCTGGTAAACCTAGAGACTACTACCTGCTCTGCTGTCATGTACCGTGACCACCTGTCATCTATACCAGAGACTTCTGCCATCTTGCTGTGTCCATCCGTCATACCGGTCAGTCCCAGCCATCTGACCCGTGGGAGCCACCTGCTCTCTTAAAAGGTCGTCCCCAGAGTATCACCTGGTCCCTCTGCCCAGATCCTCCCTGGTCACGGAGTCGTTAGCCGCCGTCCGACCAGGGTCGGTTCGGGTTGATACTTAGTTACGCCCCTCTGGGTCCCTCCTTGCACCGCGGCACAGAGGTTCCACCACCCGGACCCGTAACAACTAGTCTACTAATGAGATTAAGTCTTGGAGTCCTAAGTGCTATGATAAGTGTTGTAATGGTCGCATTGCGGCTGTGGAAAAAGGGGAATTACCTGTTCCTATTCAGGATTTTTGGAAGGTTTTTTCAGAGGAGGATTCGCAAGTTTTACCTCCTCAAAGGGACTATGATTGCACCATTGAGTTTGTTCCTAGAGCTACTCTTCCCAAGAGTCACTTATTTAATCTGACTGTCCCTGAGAGAAAGGCCTTGGAGGAATACATACAGACGAGCTTGGATGCTGGTCACATTAGAACTTCTAAGTCGCCTGTGGCCGTTGGATTTTTCAATCATAAAAAAAGGACGGGGGTTTACGTCCATGTCTGGACTTTCGTGAAATTAATAAGATTACCGTACGCAATTCTTACCCATTGCCGTTAATTCCTGACTTGTTTAACCAGTTAGTGGGGGCCAAGTGGTTCTCTAAAATTGATCTCCGGGGGGCATACAATTTGTTACGTATGAAGGAGGGTGATGAATGGAAAACTGCTTTTAACACTCCGGTAGTAGAGATGAGCGTTGTTCTACTCGAACTGTTCGCCAATCTCAAATTCGAGCTGTTTTGTGTGGTGTTCGAGCCGTTCGGCGAACACGAACAATTTGAGAAAAATTCGGCTGTTCGAGGTTATGTTCGATAACTGTTCGTGCACCAAAATCATAACTGGATTTTTTCTCAGTAATGATGAAAATTAATGTTAATACGCAGTTTGAGTGTACAGCGGGTGGGGGGAGGGGCAGGGGATGGATCTCTGCAGGAACAATGAAGATCTCCATTTTTTTTTTCTCTTTCCCGCATTTACAGTGGGGAGGTGCAATCTGTCAGCCTATCAGCAGCGCACGCACAGAGCGAAGTGCTTTTTTTCACACAAGCAAGGGCATGTGTCATTGGCAGTGTATGTCACATGTCCTTGCCCTATAAGACCAAGCCATTTTCCCCGTCGCCACCATTTTCTCACTGCTGCAGCTGCGTGTTAGACGGCACCGCTGTTGCTGTGTGCGCTATACCTTGTTAATTTCAAGCCAAATTTCGCACAAATCTACAGATAACTTGGGAGTAGGGAATAGTTGTGATTGCAGTCCTTTTAAGGACTAGGTTACAGCATTTCCTACGACTTTTATCAGGCAGGTCTGTGCTCTTAAATAGATAGATTGTGGGAGTAAAGACTAATTGTAATTGGAGTCCTTTTCAGGACTAGGTTACATCAGTTCCTATCAGTTTTTGCCAAGCAGGTCTGTGCCAGTGCTGTGCAAGTTTTTTTCACAGCATTTGGCTGAATCTAGCAAAGCTAATCCTTTTTGGCCTATTGCAGAGTGTGTTAGTCAGTGGAGTAGCCTATCTGTGTTGCAAGATATACCACCTGTGTATAGAATACCAATTTTTTTACTGCACCTAGGGAAGTAAAATCTTTTGGGCATAGCATCATTCTATTAGTCCATCTATACTGACCTCCATCAGGTTGCAAATTGAATATAATTTTTTTCTGCATCTAGCTCTGAAAAAATATTGGGCTTCTAGCTGTGTGTGGGACTTGTTGTATTAGTCCATCTATACTGACCTCCATCAGGTTGTAAACTGAATATATTTTTTTCTGCATCTACCTCTGAAAAAATATTGGGCTTCTAGCTGTGTGTGTGACTTGTTCTATTAATCCATCTATATAGACCTCCATCAGGTTGTAAACTGAATATATTTTTTTCTGCATCTACCTCTGAAAAAATATTGGGCTTCTAGCTGTGTGTGGGACTTGTTCTATTAATCCATCTATACAGACCTCCATCAGGTTGCAAACTGAATATATTTTTTTCTGCATCTACCTCTGAAAAAATATTGGGCTTCTAGCTGTGTGTGGGACTTGTTCTATTAGTCCATCTATACTGACCTCCATCAGGTTGCAAATTGAATATAATTTTTATCTGCATCTAGCTCTGAAAAAATATTTGGCCTTCTAGCAGTGTGTGGGACTTTCTCTATTAGTCCATCTATACTGACCTCCATCGGGTTGCAAATTAAAAATAATTTTTATCTGCATCTAGCTCTGAAATATATTTGGCCTTCTAGCAGTGTGTGGGACTTTCTCTATTAGTCCATCTATACTGACCTCCATCAGGTTGCAAATTAAAAATAATTTTTATCTGCATCTACCTCTGAAAAAATATTTGGGCTTCTAGCTGTGTGTGGGACTTGTTCTATTACTCCATCTATACTGACCTCCATCAGGTTGCAAACTGAATATATTTTTTTCTGCATCTACCTCTGAAAAAATATTGGGCTTCTAGCTGTGTGTGGGACTTGTTGTATTAGTCCATCTATACTGACCTCCATCAGGTTGCAAATTGAATATAATTTTTATTTGCATCTAGCTCTGAAAAAATATTTGGCCTTCTAGCAGTGTGTGGGACTTTCTCTATTAGTCCATCTATACTGACCTCCATCAGGTTGCAAACTGAATATATTTTTTTTCTGCATCTACCTCTGAAAAAATATTGGGCTTCTAGCTGTGTGTGGGACTTTCTCTATTAGTCCATCTATACTGACCTCCATCAGGTTGCAAATTAAAAATAATTTTTATCTGCATCTACCTCTGAAAAAATATTTGGGCTTCTAGCTGTGTGTGGGACTTGTTCTATTAATTCATCTATACAGACCTCCATCAGGTTGCAAACTGAATATAATTTTTTTCTGCATCTAGCTCTGAAAAAATATTTGACCTTCTAGCAGTGTGTGGGACTTGTTCTATCAGTCCACCTATACTGACCTCCATCAGGTTGCAAATTCAAAATAATTTTTTGTCTGCATCTAGCTCTGAAAAATTATTTGGCCTTCTAGCAGTGTGTGGGACTTTCTCTATTAGTCCATCTATACAGACCTCCATCAGGTTGCAAACTGAATATATTTTTTTTCTGCATCTACCTCTGAAAAAATATTGGGCTTGTAGCTGTGTGTGGGACTTGTTCTATTAATCCATCTATACAGACCTCCATCAGGTTGCAAACTGAATATAATTTTTGTCTGCATCCACCTCTGAAAAAATATTTGGGCTTCTAGCTGTGTGTGGGACTTGTTCTATTAGTCCATCTATACTGACCTCCATCAGGTTGCAAATTGAATATAATTTTTTTCTGCATCTAACCCAGCCAATAGTTTTGGCCTAATACCACAGTTTGGCCACTCAGCTCTGCTCGGTTCCCATCCATTGTTTTTTTGTGCAAACAACTCCAGAGTTGTGAATTAGTTTACCACCAAAATGAGTGGAAAAAGGCCTGCTGCTGGTGGAAAGGGGAATAGGCGTGTTGGGAAGGGGAAAAAGGTTTTGTCCGTGGGGTAGGTGTTAAAGCAACAGTAGCATCTGCTGAAGAAAGACCATCTTCCAGCCAAACTAAAATGTCTACTTCTTTTAGCGGACAATGTGATAAGATCCCTTTCTTACGGCCACGCCAATCGCTACAAATTCCAGATGAGGCACAAAAACAGCAGGTACTTCAACGGATATCAAGTGCTCCTTTAAGTGGGCTCTCCTCCACATCAACTTCAACATCACAAATACTCCAGTCCTCAAAGGTGTCACCCCAATCGCACTTGCTTCCTCACAGCTCCCAAATCTCCAGCTGCCCGTCTGAGTATGAGGTAGAACAGATGGTTGAGTCTGCAGAGCTGTTCACTCATACTATAGCCTGGGAATCAGAGGTCGACTCCAGCGCTTCTGTGAATCCAGACGAGGAAATGATCTGCACTGATGCCCAGAATCTTTATGAGTTGGATCCAGGACCAGACGCAGAAGGTTCTGACCATAATGTAGACCCTCATTCCCAAACTGTAACTCCTGTTGGTGGAGACAATGAGGAAGACGATGATAAGACTCAAATACCTGATTGGAGCGACAACTTTAGTTTTTTGTCAGGGCAGGAACAGGTTGGCTCTGAGGACGACGGGTGTGATAACGCACAGGGTGATGATGATGAGGTTGGAGATCCCACTTACTGTCAACCCACAGTCAGCCAAGAGATGAGGTCAGCAGAGGAGGTGGAGGAAGATGCTAGTGACGACGAGGTCAGGTTGTGCCTTCCTGGACAGAGACGTAGTACTGGAAGCACGTCAACAACTGCATCCTCAAACACAACTCTGCCTCTCACCACAAGTCGTGGTGGCTCTTCAGGTCGCATGGGTGCTAAGCCTTGCATAGCCTGGGCATTTTTTCAGATCGATAAAGATGACCCAACTCGTGTTATCTGTAACATTTGTCAGCAAAAGCTAAGTAGAGGCCAAAAAATACATAGTTTGAGTACTTCATGCATGAACCAGCACATGGACATGAAGCATAAGTTGCAGTGGGAAGCTCAGTGTGCTACAATGCGGCCTAGCCGGCCGGGCCAACCGCCGTCTGCCATATCTTGTGCATCCGCGGCCTCTTCATCCTCTGTGACTGGGGGGACAGCAGTCACACCTGTTTTGGGGCGCAGACCTGCCACCTCTTTACCCGCAACAGCCAGCGTGATTGGCAGGTCATCATTTTCTTTGGAGGTGGTAACACCAGCTGGTGTTGAGCGCTGTCCGACATTGATAGCACCACCTTTGGATCAAGGCAACTTAACATGTCCGCCTGCATCTTCCTTACAGACCGGCAGTTTGACGGGGACACCCTTATCAACCCCGTCTAAGCACAATAGCCAGCCCTCGGTCCCTCAGATGTGGACAAGTAAAAGACCATTTCCTCCTAGCCATGAGAAAGCTAAGAGGTTGAATTTCACCATCTGCAAGCTCTTGGCTACAGAAATGCTGCCTTTCCGCCTGGTGGACACAGAGGATTTTCGAGACCTTATGTCCGTCGCAGTGCCCCAGTACCAGATGCCCAGTCGGCACTACTTCTCAAAGAAAGGTGTGCCTGCGCTCCACCAGCATGTCGCACACAACATCACCACTTCTTTGAGAAACTCTGTGTGTGACAGGGTGCATTTCACCACAGACACTTGGACGAGTAGGCATGGACAGGGGCGTTACATGTCGCTGACTGGGCACTGGGTAACTATGGTGACAGCAGGACAAGGGGCTGCTGTCCAAGTCTTGCCGTCCCCACGAGTTGTGCGTCAATCCTCTTTATGTCAAAGTTCCTCCACTGCTTCTGCCTCCTCAACCTCCTCTCGGTCTTCCACCTGCACCCAAAGCCTGTCTGGTCATGCCACAAGCTTTCTAACTGCGCAGAAGGGATCCTGCACACCTCCTTACTATGCTGGCAGTAGGGCTCAACGTCATCAGGCGGTTTTTACATTGAAATGTCTGGGCAATGTGAGTCACACAGCTGAGGAGTTGTGGTCAGCTCTGGAGAACCAATTTCATGAATGGTTGTCTCCACTGGACCTGAAACCAGGGAAGGCCATGTGTGACAATGCTGCAAACCTGGGTGCGGCCCTTCGCCGGGGCAATGTCACACACGTGCCTTGTATGGCTCACGTGTTGAACCTGGTTGTCCAGCAATTTTTAGCCCACTATCCCAGACTAGATGGCCTTCTCCAGAGGGCACGGTCGCTGTGTGCTCACTTCCGCCGTTCGCATCCCGCAGCTTAGCGACTTACATCTCTACAGAAGTCGTTGGGCCTGCCATTTCACCGGCTAAAATGCGATGTGCCTACCCGGTGGAATTCAACTCTGCACATGTTGCAGCGACTGTGGCAGCACCGACAAGCCCTGGTGCAATACGTTCTGACGTATAGCCTGGGCCAACGAGATCCAGAGGTGGGGCAAATCACGCTGGAGGAGTGGTCTCAGATCAGGGACCTATGCACCCTTCTGCACAGTTTTGAAATGGCGACGAAGATGTTTAGTGCTGACGATGCCATTATCAGCATGACTATTCCGGTGATTTACATGCTGGAGCACATGTTAAACAGAATTCGGAGTCAGGTGGTGGCACAAGAGGAGGTGGAGGAAGTAGAGGAGGAGGAGTTGTATGCATAAGGGCTAACATCTCAAGGTCCAGACGGTCGGCAGCACCAAGGCGGCAGGTATGTGAGGGTGGGGGAGATGGTTTTACCAGGGCGCATGGTAGCAGCCAAACTAGTGAGGAAGGTGCAGGAGCCCAGGAAGAAGTGGAGGACGAACTGATGGAAGACTCATCAGATGAGGGAGACCTTGATCACATTTCTGTTGTGCGAGGTTGGGGGGAGAGGACAGAGGAAGGAAGCATGATTGTTACCTCGCCACCAACACAACAGGGACTTGGTGCTCCTGGATGCGCAACACACATGAGTGCCTTCTTGCTGCGCTACCTGCAACATGACCCTCGAATTGTGAGAATTAGAAATAATCCTGACTACTGGGTTGCCACACTGTTAGATCCCCGGTACAAAAGTAAATTTGCAGAAATTATTCCTGCCATAGAAAGGGATGCACGCATGCAGGAGTATCAGCAGAGACTGTTGCAGAATCTTACATGTGCTTTTCCACAAAATACCAGTGGTGCACGTAGTGAATCTCACAGTTCCAACTTGCCAACCGTGGGACCGTCAAGTGTTCAGCACTCAAACCGTAACAGAACCACAGTATCTGCTGGTAACATGAATTTTGCGGAATCATTTCACCACTTTTTTAGCCCATCCTTTGCAAGGCCACAGGAGACAAGAAGTCTGACACATAGTCAACGCCTAGAGACGATGGTACAGGAGTATCTCCAAGTAAACATTGAAGCCATGACTGTGTCACTGGACCCTTGCTCTTTTTGGGCTTCCAATCTGGATAAATGGCCGGAGCTAGCCACTTACGCCTTGGAGATCTTGTCATGCCCCGCAGCCAGCGTTCTGTCTGAACGTGTTGTAAGGCAGAGCTCGTCATCATACTGGGGGTAACTCGCTTTGCTGCGTCAATCAATGCACACGTGCAATGTCTTTACGTTTTTCACACAGTGTTGCAGTTTATTATGGCACTTCATAAACCGCTGTTCACACACAGTTCATCTTAGTCCGCCACCGGCAGGTTTACACACATAAACAATTCATGAGCCAAGTGGCACACCGGCCCACTTGCTCCAGGGTACAGCTTACGGCAAGGTAATAAAGTAGCAATGTTCATATCACAATGTCCATATAGCACCGGGTATTACCTTTGCCGGGTATAGCTGTCTCAGTCCGTTACTCTGCCACCACTGTGGCTCTGCGGCTTCCCAGGTAGGGGTCTCCAGCCGTCGTTCCGTCTAAGGCTACTGGTATGTCTCCACTCACATCCAGCCTGCGCCTTTCAGGACTCTTCCACAAGCCGGCTTTCCCTCAAAGGCCACTGACATCCATGCATCGGATCCAGGCTTGGCCTTTCAGGCTGCCAGGCTTCACTCTCGGCCTCACTAGGCCTCTCACAAACGGTATCACGGTATCCCACACACATGGGGAACAGACCTCACGCCTCACACCGAACACACCTGTCTCAAATTAAGCAGGTTTATATATGCTGTGCACAGACAGCCACATACTGACAGGACCTTGCTGATGTCACAGTCATGTGATCAGTCAGCTGTGTGTATAGGTCCTGTGTGCTGTCCCAGTCATGTATACAGAGCTTTACTGTGCATGCAGGACCTGGGTGATGTCACAGTCATCTGACCAGTCAGATAAAGGGGAAGGTACATGGTCCGGTAAGCACATCCTGGACCATTTACAGTAATGCTAGCAACCTACTGCATTACAGTGTGTTCAGCGCTGCTGGTGGTGTGCTGACAGATAAGCGCACGCGGCTCTCCACTGATAATGTAGACAGACTCACGTTCATAAAGATGAACAAATCATGGATCCGAAACGACTTTTCTACCCCTGTGTCATCCTGGGGAGAGTAAAAGCTTGATGATTGGTTAAAATCACCCTACCAACCGTTTTAAGCTTTCAAATTACTAATCATGTTTATCTGTATCTTGGCTGGAAAATAATTTGGGCTTTGTAGCAGTGTGCAGCACTGATTCTATTAGGCCATCTATAATAAGCTCCACCAGATTTAAAATTACTAATCATGTTTATCTGTATCTTGACTGGAAAATAATTTGGGCTTTGTAGCAGTGTGCAGCACTGATCCTATTAGGCCATCTATACTAAAGCTTCACCAGATTTAAAATTAATAATAATATTTAGCTGCATCTAGCCCGGAAAATAATTTTGGGGCTCCGAGATGCGCAAGACACATAAGTGCCTTCTTGCTGCACTACCTGCAGCATGACCCTCATATTGTCAGAATTCGAAGTAATCATGACTACTGGGTTGCCACACTCTTAGATCCCCCAAACTTTTCGATCAACCTTTTCATTTTAATAAAGACCAAAAAAATGGTCATTTTTGAAATTATAAGCATTAGCAGGTTGTTAGAAACTGAAATCAAACAGTTTTCAACTCAAAACTTTATTCTAGGTGATGTTACATTTTCACATAGGACCCCTTGTTCGAAAGGAGCTTCTGAACTCTCTCGTCCATTGAATTTGTCAGGTTTTGGATGGTTTCTGCTTCAATTGTTTTGCATGAGGACAGAATACCCTCACAGAGCTGTTGCTTAGATGTGAACTGCCTCCCACCATCATAGACACTCCTTTTAATGATGCTCCAAAGGTTCTGAATGGGGTAGAGGTCAGGGGAGCATGGGGGTCACACCATAAGTTTGTCCCCTTTTATGCCAATATCAGCCAGAGATGCATATGTTTTATGTGCAGCATGAGATGGTGCATTATCATGCAAAAAAATGATCTTGCTGTGAAATACACGTTCTTCTTCTTGAACCATGGCAGGAAGTGCTGTTTGAGAAAATCCACATACATTATGGAGTTCATCTTTAGCGCCTTCAGGGATCCTAAAGGGGCCGACAATCTCTCTCCTCATGATTCCAGCCCAAAACATTACTCCACCTCCTCCTTGTTGGCGCTGTAGCCGTGTTTGCGTGGGGTGTCCATCAACCAGCCATCCTCCACTCCATCCATCTGGACCATCGAGCGCTGCACGGCACTCATCCGTGAACAAAACAGTTTTGAAATCAGTCTTCATGTAATGTTTGGCCCACTGGAGCCGTTTCTGCTTGTGTGAAGTGGATAGAGGAGGTCGACAGGATGGCGTATGCACAGCTGCAAACCTCTGAAGGACCCTGCATCTTGTTGTTCGGGGGACGTTGGAGGCACCAGCAGCTTCAAAAACGTGTCTGCTGCTATGACAAGGCTTTTTTGCCGCTGCTCTTTCAACCTGACGTAATTGCCTGTAGGAAAGAGTCCTCAATTTGCCCTTATCAGCACGCACACGTGTGTACTGTGAATCAGCTACATACTTCTTGATTGCCAAGACACTTCATCCTGATCATCGCACAATGTTGATTGTAGTCATGCCTTGACATAAACACTCCACAATTTGTTGCTTCTCAGCAGCCGACACATCCTTTTTCTTTCCCATTTTGGCAGAAAATGTAGGCTGCTTAATAATGTGAGACAGCCTTCTTAAGTAGTCTTGCCTTTCATTGGACACACCTGCCAAACTAATTAGCACAGGTGTCTGCAATTGCTTACAGTGATATAAAGAGCCCTGACACACATCACCATCAATGAGTTTAACTGACAAACAAACAAATTCTTCCCTTATCACTCCTAAACACTTTTTGCATAATAATTTGGAACACAGTGTACATGTGCTTTTCCACAAAACACCAGTGGTTCACGTAGTGAATCTTACAGTTCTAACTTGCCAACCGTGGTCTGTATGGAGTTGTTCAATAAAGGGCCCAAAATTAAGATAACATAGATGGGAGAGGTCTCTATGAATAGGAATTCCTAAGTATTTGATACCCTGTGAGGGCCAGGCAAAGGGAAAGTTGGACTGGATGGAATCCTATATGGATTTGGGGAGGGAGACATCGAGGGCCTCAGACTTCGCTGCATTGATTTTAAAATTTGACCATGTAACAAAGTGATCTATTTCAGCCATAACAGCATGGATGGATATATGTGATTGAGTGATATATACTAGGACATCATCAGCAAATAGAGAGCACTTGTACTCGGTGCCTCCCACCTCAATCCACCTAATATTGGGGTTATGGCGAATTGATGAGAGCAGGTGCTCCATCACTAGGATGTATAAGAGAGGGGACAGAGATCATCCCTGCCTTGTCCCATTGGTGATTGTGAAAGGTGATGAAAATGTTCTGACGCGCCCCCTGGGCCTTGTGACACCCGGAGCCGGACCCTTTTTGGTGGATGCTGGTGGTTGTAGTCTCCGTGGTGGCGACCCGGTTCCGTTGCTCAGGGCGGTCAAACCAGTGGCGGAACTATTTATGTGGTTTTGATGTTTAAATGTCCGACTACGCCACCCGTGGATTGCGGTCAGAGTGAACCGCCGCTCCAGGGCAGACCGCTGAGGCTGGTGTTGTGGGTGGAGCAGAGCATAGCATAACTCCCCACGGGAGGAGTATAGCCTCAGGGCAGTGTATGCGGAGGATGGGGGTGATGGTGCAGGGCAGCAGCAGTAACGACACGGAGTCAGTGATGCAGTCCAGGGCCTTTACTCACAGTTCTTATTATCCAGACCACGTCTGCAGGTAACGGCTGCCCACGTCGTACTGTGCTCACCAGGTGAGGGGCTCAGACAACTCCCAGATAACTTTGGAGCGCTTCACAGGACCCCCTTTGTGTGTCCTTTGTCTGGCCTTTCTTGCCAACCCTTCTGTCCGGCTGCCTCGGGCCTCCTCTTGGTAAACTTGGCGCCAGTTTCCCTGACCCTATGTGGTGCCTTCATAGCGGGTGTAGCGAGGGGCTGCGCCACATAAAATGTCACAGCCTCCTGTTTCTAGCTGAGGGTCGTTTCCTGCCTCCACTAGTTTCGGGGACCGGTCTCCCCCTTTGGCCTGACCCCTCCACGCAGGTGGATTCGGGCGTGCGGTGGCGACTCGCCCGTCCGCACCCCTGGGATCCCTTCATTCCTCGTTCCTGGAGCCTTCTCCGCTCCTCTTCCTTCCTTCTCCCTCTTCCAGGCCTGGGCCTCTGTTACTAGGCCCGCCTCCGGAGCAGAGCTCATGCAGAGCCCCTGCTCCCTGCCACTTCTGCTCAGACTTCTCTGCACTGAACTAAGATGGTGCCCACTTTTATACTCCCTTCTCAATGCACCCAGGAACTGCTTCCTCCCTGCTCCTGCACTACAGGGTTCCCCTTCCTCAGTGTTCCCTCCCCCCACTCCAGCCAGGGACAGGGACTGTCGTGCCCATCTCAGGGGCATATTGGTCGCCCTGCCCCACGGCAATGTGGTGTAATGCATGCAGGTGTCGGGTCCTGATCCACACTACATCCTTACCTGAGAGTGAGATATCACACCTCTGGGTGAGGTGCAATACCTCTGTAGCAACCGAGCCCTCAGGGTGCTACAGTTCCATTTATCTTCAGCCTAGGTGACGTATTGCGATACAGGGCCGTGATTTTGGCTATAAAAGGGTCCCCTAGACCCCTACCCCAAGCTTTTTAAGAGAATCATATATGGCGTGCCAGGAGACTCTATGGAATGCTTTCTCAGCATCCAACGAGAGTATCTAATTACAAATTTTTAACTGCATCTAGCCCAGGAAATACTTTGTGCCTAGTAGCAGTGTCTGCTAGTCAGCGGATTATCCCGGCTGTTAAGCAAGCTACACCACCTGTAGTTTGGACACTTAATTTTTTCAAAGGAAATGCTTCGGGACCACGGGATACTCAGTGAAGAGCATCAGGAGGCACCCCAAGGCATAGGGGCTGGGACTGGCAGTAGGATGCCTTGCGGTTGACAGCCGAGCTCGATCCTTATAAAAGCTTTTTAACTGCAGCAGCTTTAGTGGACGCTACTGGAGCTGGAATTACGCGGCTGCTGGCATGAGACTTGCCCTCCAATAGATCCTTGTAAATCGATTTAAAGTGTATTCATTCAAATTAGAGAGACAATTTAAATTAAAAAGCTTAGAGCTGCCTCCACCACAGGGGGGCTCGCTCGACCCACCAGCGGACAGGCACCAGTATTGGGAGAGGGGGGCTGGCCGTCAGGGTTCACCGCGGCTCTGGCACAAACCCGGCGACGCAGAGGTGGCACGGGCAGGAGCGGACTGAACATTTCGGCTTCTCACTTTTTGGATTTTAGAAGGGCATGACATGCCTATATCTGTGTCTCCCCCTTCTTTTACTCCTCCACCTCTTTTCTTTTCGCATGACTATATGTACTTGTCACTTTTCCATGTGTTAGTTATGTCTTCTGAGCAGTTTGTCAGCTTTTGGACACCTTTGAAGGTGTTTTCTATGTGTTTCTATGTGTTTTTGTTTGCCTGCCATTGGTTTTAACGGTGTTCGAAGGTGTTCGATGAATAGTTCGACGAACAGTTCGGCGAACACACGGGTGTTCGA
Organism: Phyllobates terribilis; assembly: GCF_046119375.1. Classification (NCBI taxonomy): domain Eukaryota; kingdom Metazoa; phylum Chordata; class Amphibia; order Anura; family Dendrobatidae; genus Phyllobates; species Phyllobates terribilis. The sequence continues at coordinate 804,917,098 of NW_027362762.1, forward strand.
CGAACCGAACCGAACTCGAACACTACGGGGGTGGCTCAACACTATCCGGTAGGTCATTTTGAGAATCTGGTGATGCCTTTTGGTCTTACCAATGCACCCGCGTTTTTTCAGAACCTTATTAATGACATCCTGAGACCTTTGATTGGTAAGAATGTGGTTGTGTATTTGGATGACATTCTGATTTATTCACCAGATCTGGAGTCCCATTGGCAGCGTGTACGTGAAGTGTTGCAGTTATTGAGTGATAATTCACTTTTTCCTAAGCTGGAGAAATGTGAGTTCGCTGTGTAGAGAATTAGTATTTTGGGCTACATTATCTCCAGTGAGGGCTTTGAGATGGACCCGGTGAAGGTTGAGGCTGTGCAGGAATGGCCCAGGACTATTGGTTTGAAATCGATAGAGAGATTTTTGGGTTTTGCCAATTATTCCAGAAATTCATTAAGAATGTTTCTATAATTGTTAAGCCGCTGACCGATCTCACTAGGAAAGGTGCGAATACGGTCCAGTGGACTACTGAGGCCATTGAAGCTTTTGTGTATCTCAAGGAGAGGTTCAGTTCTGCCCCTATCCTTATGCAGCCTGATGAGACCAAGCCTTTTTTGGTCGAGGTTGATGCTTCTTCGGTGGGGGTCGGTGCAGTTTTATCTCAGGAGAACAAGGAAGGAGTACATCCCTGTGCTTTTTTTTCGAAAAAATTTTCAGAAACCAAACTTAATTACGATGTTGGTAATCGGGAATTGCTGGCTATTAAACTCGCGTTTGAACATTGGCGTAATTTCTTGGAAGGTGCTAAATTTCCTATTCAGGTTTTCACAGATCATAAGAATTTGATCTATCTGGATGCTGCCAAGCGCTTGAATGCCCGTCAAGCTAGGTGGTCACTTTTTTTTTCTCGGTTTAATTTTTCTGTTACTTACATCCCTGGTACTAAGAATGTTAAAGCCGATGCTTTATCTCGCAGCTTTTCTCCCATGGTTGGTACCAAGGAGGAGGAGAGCATTTTACAGGAAGGAGTTGTGGTAGCAGCTTTGGACTCCGTTTTGGAAGATGGGATTCTGAAATCTCAAGAGGATGCCCCATCTAACACTTCCCATGGGAGGTTGTTTGTGCCTAGAACCTTTAGGAGAGATTTGTTTGTGGAGTATCATGAGTCTCGGTTGGCAGGTCATTCAGGAATTTCTGAGACTAAGAGACTTATCAGTCGCAGTTTTTGGTGGCCTGGGTGGCAGAAGGAAGTCATCAAGTGGGTGCATCAATGTACGGTGTCTGCTAGGTCAAAGGCTTCACATACCCCTGGTGCGGGGTTGCTTTGCCCTCTGGAGGTTCCTAGTGCACCTTGGACACATCTGGTAATGGATTTTATTACTGATCTTCCTGTGTCCGAGGGTTTCACTGTCATCTGGGTGGTCGTGGACCGTTTTAGCAAGATGTGTCATTTGGTTCCATTCATTAAGCTACCCTGCGCTAAGACACTCGCTAAGGCATTTGTTAAGGAAATTGTCAGGCTCCATGGCGTTCCCACCGACATTGTTTCTGATAGGGGACCTCAGTTTGTGGCTCGCTTTTGACGTGCTTTTTGTGACAGGTTGGGAGTCCATTTGTCATTTTCGTCTGGGTATCATCCTGAATCTAATGGACAGACAGAAAGAAAGAACCAGGATGATGAACAGTTTTTGCGTTGTTTTGTGGCAGACAATCAAGAGGGGTGGTCTGAGTTTCTGCCACTTGCAGAATTTGCTCTTAACAACCATACATCCTCCTCTGCTGGGTGATCTCCTATTTTTTGTTGTACTGGGAGACATCCGTCTTTTGGTTCGTTCTCCAAATTGGGGTCGGCTGTGCCGGAGGAGAAGAATTTTTCCTGTGATTTGGAGAGAGTTTGGACTAATGTACTGTACGTTGTAACCTTCAAGAGGCTAACAAAAAGTCCAAGAAGTATTTTAACAGGAAAAGTAAAGAGGTTTTGTTTACTGTGGGTGACATGGTTTGGTTGTCCTCAAAGTATCTGCGGTTGAGGATTCCCTCTAAAAAATTGGGTCTGAAGTTTGTGGGGCCATTTAAGGTGGTTCAGGTGGTTAACCAGTCTGCTGTTAGGTTGGAGGTCCCCACCTCCTGTAAGATTAATCCTGTGCTTCATGTTTCCTTGTTGAAAAAGGCTGATGTATCGGATAGGGATGCCACTGTCACAGTTCCTCCGGTGGTGGAAGACGGTGAATATGAAATTTCTCGTATCCTGAATTCCAGAGGGCATAGAGGGAGATTGCAGTATCTGGTCGCTTGGAAAGGTTTCGGTCCCGAGGATAACTCCAGGGTAAGGGCGGATGATGTCTCTGCCCCTAGACTTGTCAGAGCTTTCCACAGGAGGTTTCCTGATAGGCCTGGGCCTGGAGGATCCGGAGGATCCTCATAGAAGAGGGGGTACTGTTAGAACCCTCCTGTTAGATTTTGCTATCTTGTGTTTTACGGTCACGTGACCAGCTGCCTATATATTCCAGCTCCGCCCTTCTGGCTTTGCTGGACTTCAGTGTTATTTTGACTGTCTCTCTAGCCTGGTGCTTTTGTGCCTATCTCTCTCTAGTTTGCTTGGTCCTCTGGGACCTCTAGTACTTTTTGTCAGTTTATCTTTTGCTCTGCAACAACTTCTGTTAGGAGGTGTCCCATTTTTGTCCCAGTCCTTAGTTCCTTTAGGGACCCCTCCCTTTCTCTATAGGTCTCCGTTCAGACTAGCCGAGGACGAAGGCGGGTCTGTTCACAAGGAGCAGGTTGCCCGCTACAACATAGGGGCTCAGCTTAGTCTTACTGTAGGGACAGCTCTCCCCATCTTTCCTTAGCCTATGTTGCAGATCATAACACTAATGAAGCTAAGCACAAGCAATCATTACTTGAAAGGTAGCTGAATCCACAGGATGATATGGCAGTGATCAGGTACTACTTGAGGATGTGGCCTGGCTGACAGAAAGCAGAGTGTGAGAAGAAGGCTGAAGAAGACAACTTGAGGCTGGCTCTGATTGTTGACCAACTTGCTTTTCATAAATAAGCAGGTGATGTCACTTCTTGGAGAGCTGTAGTTTCTATTATAAATGAGCCAGAAAATCCATGGCTTAGTTTCTTCTTGCAGAGCTTGCAGACTGCCAAAGAATCAGCTAATGTTTAACCTCTTCAACTAAAAGAACATGCAACATCACCTGCCCCTAAGCTGACAGTAGAATAAGCAGATTTTATACCAGAGAATCTTTTATCCGCACGTTGCCTGTGCTGTTTATCATTGAGGCAATCACCCTCCTCTTTTTATGACATCACCTCCTCTGCACCCAGCTCTTGTCCATAACGAAATTATCATCATCAGGATCATCATCATCATCATCATTGTTGTTGTCATCTTGGATTCTTTATGGAAAATTACCTGAGCTCCTTGCCCCTCCCCACCCCTCCCCCATCTGATTCTGACCTTGAGATTTTCACTGGCTTAGAATGCTACTACCACTAACAATACCACTGCCACTACAGCTCACAAAGTTAGCAACACACCTTGGGCAACACAGCTTGGCATTAGAATCATGTCCTCTATCTCCTTTGTCCCCATATCATCTGTGTACAAAGGCTAATTATTCATCTCTTCTAATAAATAATTGTAAGAAGCTGTTCTCGTGAATTATCTTCTTTAGCCTTCAGAGTGTTGCTAGTTAGGGGACTAATGGGTGTCATTGACAGAATTAAAATTCCAGTATATATAACATTAAGCGTTATGGCAGCAGAGGAGGTGGACTGGGCGGAACATTGACTCAAGCTAATGGTGTTGCTATCAGAGATCACATCATCCTGCTGTGACTGAGATGAGGGATGTGGCATATAGTTCTCTTCCTCTCCACTAATACACTTGTCCAAGGCAAAGGAGACCCAATGTGACTTCTATTTGGTAGTATTGCTGTCAGGAAGGTTGCTGCCAGCATTGTCAGTGTTGATGCTCCTGCTAGCTCCCACTTTTATTTCTCTCTCACGCTCTCTTCTCTCTCTCAAATTTATTTTCAGATTTTTGGTTTAATCAAATTAATTTTGTTTGCCCAAAAAGGACCATGAAACACAATGCTACATCATAAAATACACAAAGAGCCCACAGTATAGTTGTGGGGTGTACAGTGGACAAATTGTATTATTAGAAACAGATATGCAAAAAGTACAATATGTTTAGAATATTTTCAAGTTATAATAAAAAAAATAGTATTACAACCCCCCCCAAAAAAGTAACAAAGAATGCTATGTTGTTTGGTAGGTACACGCATAGAAAGACACTTGCTGCAACATCCAGCAGTATTGTTGTGATGATTATTCTTGTTAAATCATATAATAGAATAGTTATGTAAAACCATAACATTTTTTGTGTCTTTTATTATAGAAATATTTTTTTTCATTTCCCCCCTTAAAAAATTAGCATGACCTGTGAGTGGGGTAATTGTCTCATATTGGACTATTACAACAAAGAAGTGTGAAAAAAAACTTTCAGACTTTGTGGGGTAGATAGTTGCAGTTAAATTTGTTAAATGTGGACATTTTTTTTTTTCTTTAAAAAAAAAAACAACAAAAAAAAAAGAAATATCAAAAATATAGCTTATGTTATGTCTGTCCAAACAACCAGGGTACACACTTTTTATGACACACAAGCCTTGGTTTCAGAATTTTTCTTCAGTAGCAAAATAAGGACAGAAGTGTATAGCACCTCTCTATCGCTTGAATCATTGTGTAAAATATTAACAAACTGAGACTACCATTGCCATTCTGGATACTTTTCAGAACTGCATCAGTACACTACAATCAGATTTTGGCCTTTCTATCCCCTATTTGTAATGATAAGCTGCGCACTATGAAATCCTATTCCTTTATGGTAAAATCGTAAAAGGACATTTGCTTTCCTTGCACTCATCTTTTATAGTTCCTATGATTGTCTTCCATGATTGGCTGCTTTTATCTTTTATAGTCCCTGTGATAGTTCTCCCTTATCGGCTGCTCTGTAATGTGATTGCTGCAAATCATTATATAGGGTGGGCCATTTATATGGATACACCTAAATAAAATGGGAATGGTTGGTGATATCAACTTCCTGCTTGTGGCACATTAGTATATGGGAGAGGGAAAACTTTTCCAGATGGGTGGTGACCATGGCGGCCATTTTGAAGTCGGACATTTTGGATCCAACTTTATTTTTTTCGATGGGAAGAGGGTCATGTGACACATTAAACCTATTGAGAATTACATAAGAAAAACAATGGTGTGCTTGGTTTTAACATAACTTTATTATTTCATGAGTTATTTACGAGTTTATGACCACTTATAAAATGTGTTCAAAGTGCTGCCCATTGTGTTGGATTGTCAATGCAACCCTCTTCTCCCACTCTTGAGACACTGATAGCAACACCGCAGAAGAAATGCTAGCATAGGCTTCCAATATCCGTTCTTTCAGATGCTGCACATCTCATCTTCACAGAATAGACAATTGACTTCAGATGACCACAAAGATAACAGTCTAAGGGGGTCAGATCGGGAGACCTTGGTGGCCATTTAACTGGCCCACGACGACCAATCTACTTTCCAGGAAACTGTTCATGTAGGAAAGCTCGGACCTGACACCCAAAATGTGGTGGTGCACCATCGTGTTGGAAAAACTCAGGGAACGTGCCTTCTTCAGTGCATAAAGAGGGCAACACATCATAGTTACATAGTTACATAGTTTATAAGGCCGAAAAAAGACAAGCGTCCATCCAGTTCAGCCTATTTCTTGTGCACTGCAGCTATTCCGCAGCGTTGATCAAGGGGAAGGCAACAAAAAACCATGCGGTATAGGCCAATTTACATCATTGAGGAAAAATTCACTTCCCGACACCAATCTGGCAGTCAGATTAAATCCCTGGATTAATTAACTAAGCATAAGATGTAATTTTATTGTTCTCAAGAAAGGCGTCCAGGCCTCTCTTGAACTCATTAAGTGAGTTGGACATCACCACTTCCTCTCCCAGAGAGTTCCAGAGTCTCACGGCTCAGACCGTAAAGAATCCCCTTCTATGCTGGTGCAGGAACCTCCTTTTCTCCAGACGCATAGTGTGCCCCCTCGTCTTTGTCACCATCCTTGGTATAAACAGGTCATGGTAGAGATCTCTGTACTGCCCCCTGATGTATTTATACATGTTTATGAGGTCTCCCCTAAGCCTTCTCTTTTCCAACATAAATAGGCCTAATTTTGACAACCTCTCTGGGTATTCTAGTCCCTCCATTCCCTTTATTACCTTAGTCACCCTCCTTTGTACCCTCTCTAGCTCCAATATGTCTTTCCTGAGCACCGGAGCCCAGAACTGTGCACAATATTCTAAGTGCGGCCTGACCAGCGCTTTATACAGAGGAAGAACAATGTTCTCATCATATGCCCCTATTCCTCTTCTGATGCATGCCATGACTCTATTTGCCTTCGCAGCTGCTGCCTGACACTGGGCACTCCAATTTAATTTGCTATTAACCAAGACGCCCAGGTCCTTCTCCATGTCAGATTTCCCCAAAGGTTTCACAATTAAAATGTATGGGTGACTGCTGTTTTTCTTTCCCATGTGCATGACCTTACATTTATAGGCATTGAACCCCATTTGCCATTTTTTGGCCCAACTCCCCAATTTATCTAAATCCTCCTGTAGCTCTGCCCTATCCTCATCTGTATTAACTACTTTACAAAGTTTAGTATCATCTGCAAATATTGCTATTTTACTATGCAACGCTTCCACTAGATCATTAATAAATATATTAAATAATATAGAGCCCAAGACAGACCCTTGAGGCACCCCACTGGTAACCCTGACACATCCTGAGCTTACTCCATTGATAACCACCCTCTGCTTTCTATCACTCAGCCAGCTATTTACCCACTTGCACACATTATTCCCCAGACCAAGCATTCTCATTTTATAAACCAACCTTTTGTGTGGCACGGTATCAAACGCTTTGGAGAAGTCAAGGTATACAACATCCACTGACTCTCCCCGGTCCAGCTGTGAGCTCACCTCCTCGTAGAAGGCCATCAGGTTTGTTTGGCAGGAGCAAATTTCAGATATCCAGTGGCATTGAGGTTTCCATTGATGAAGAATTGCCCCACTATTTTTGTACCCCATATATCACACCATACCATCAATTTTTTTGTTCCAACAGTCTTGGAGGGATCTATCCACTGTGGGTTAGTGTCAGACCAATAGCGGTGGTTTTGTTTGTTAACTTCACCATTCACAAAAAAGTTTGCCTCATCACTGAACATAATGTTCTGTGTAAATTGAGGGTCCTGTTCCAATTTTTGTTATTCCCATTCTGCAAATTCAGTGCGTCATCCTCATTGAGATGCTGCAGCAGCTGGATTTTGTAAGGGTGCCATTTGTGAGTAGCTAATATCCGCCGAAGGGATGTTTGACTGATGCCACTCTCCAGTGACATGCGGTGAGTGTTACACTGTGGGCTCTTGCTGAATGAAGCTAGGACTGCCACTGATGTTTCTTCATTAGTCACAGTTTTCTTGCTTCCACATTTTGGCCAATCCAACACTGAACTTGTTTCACGAAATTTGGCAAGCAGTTTGCTAAATGTAGCATGGGAGATGGGTGGTCTCGTAGGGTGTCTTGTATTGAAATCTGCTGCAATGACCCGGGTACTTCGTTCACCAAACATCAACACAATTTCTATCCGCTCCTCACGTGTTAACCTCTGCGACATGTCAATGGCTGTAAGCAAAGAGAAACTTGTAAATAACTCATGAAAGAATAAAGTTACGTTAAAACCAAGCACACCATTGTTTTTCTTATGAAATTCTCAATAAGTTTGATGTATCACATGACCCTCTTCCCATTGAAAAAAATAAAGTTGGATCCAAAATGGCCAACTTCAAAGTGGCCACCATGGTCACCACCCATCTGGAAAAGATTTCCCCTTCCCATATAGTAATATGCCACAAACAGGAAGTTGATATCACCAACCATTCCCATTTTATTTAGGTGTATCCATATAAATGGCCCACCTTGTAGAGAAGTCCAAGCGTCCTCTCCTGACATCATGAGCCATGCTCTCTGGGTGATGCATTCTTTAGCCATGTCTAAAATAACATTATGTTACGGATCTGGGTGGTGGAACCTCTGTGCTGCGGTATCAACTCGTACTGACTAAGGTCGCACGGCGGCTCAATCGACTCCGTGAACTAGGGAAGGACCGAGCAGAGGGACCAGGTGCTACTCTGGGCCAGTCCTTGTATGAGAGCAGGTGACTCCCACGGATCAGAAGGCAGTGACTGACCGGTACAGCAGATGAGCACGGCAGGCAGGCTGACGGGTGATCCGGATAGACGGACTGGCAGACACCACGGGTAACTGGCAGGAGCCTCCAGGTAGGCAGGCTGGTAGGCACGGCAGGTAACAAGCAGGAGCCTCCAGGTAGGCTGGCTGGTAGGCACGACAGGTAACTGGTATGTTCTCTGGGTAGGCAGACTAGCCTGTCCCATAGACAGACTGGCGGGTTGGACCATAGGCAGATCGTCGGGCTGCAGAGTGTACTTGGCTGGCGGAGACAGGTAGCAGGTAAAGGCTCCGGATAAGCGGAATGGCCAAGCCCATAGACAGACTGGCAGACTGGGCTGTAAGCAGACTGTCGGGCTGGACTGGTAGTCAGGCTGGCGGACTGGACTGATAGTCAGACTGGCAGCGGGATCTGAGGGCTGAAGCAGAGTTAGTACACAGAGCAACAACCTTGCACGGGCACCTCCATTTTGGAGGAGGTGCCTTTTATATGTGAAGTCCTCCGGCCATTGGCCAGGGACTCTTTTGGACGGCGCGATCGGCCCCTAAGAGGGAGAGAGCATGCGCGCGCACGCCCTAAGCACAGTGCCCGGGAAGCTGTGCGCACTGGCAGCAGCAGCAGGAGAGCCGCAAGATGCCGGGCCTGGAGCGCGGCGATAAGGGGGACGGCATCTCTGCCTGTCAGGGGGCAGAGACACCGATGCTACAGTACCCCCCCTTTACGCCCCCTCTTTTTTAGGCCTGAAAAAAAAATTTTAAGAAGAAGCGGGGCTTGGATGTTCTTCCTGGGTTCCCAAGTTCTCTCCTCTGGGCCAAACCCCTTCCAATCCACCAGAAAAAAAGGTTTTTCCTCTTACCTTCTTGGTGGCCAGAATGTTCTCTGCCTCATAGATGTCCTCAGCGGAGACCGGAGCTGGGGAGGTACCTGGATCGTCAGAAAAAGAATTAAGAACAACCGGTTTGAGGAGAGATACGTGGAAGGAGTTGGGAATCCATAAGGTGGCCGGGAGTTTTAACTTGTAGGCCACTGGATTGATTTGCTTGAGGACTTCAAATGGACCGATGAACCGTGGACCCAACTTATAGGAGGGTATTTTGAGACGAACATGTTTGGAGGAGAGCCAAACCTTGTCTCCCGGATGGAATTGAGGTGGGTCCTGACGTCTCGTGTCGGCTTGTCTCTTCATTCGCTCGGAGGATTGAAGAAGTGCGGATCTAGTGTCCTCCCAAATGGTGAAAAATTTGCTGACCAGAGACTCCGCGGCAGGATTGTCCACTGTAGCGGAGACGGGAAACGGAATCCGGGGGTGTTAACCGTAGACCACAAAGAACGGCAACTTGGAAGAAGATTCGCTCTCATGGTTGTTATAGGAGAACTCGGCCCATGGTAGGAGCTCTACCCAATCGGTATGGTGAGCGTTGACGAAGTGCCGGAGGAAGCTGGTAAGGATCTGGTTGATACGTTCCACTTGGCCAATGGACTGAGGATGATAAGCAGAGGAGAAATCCAGGGAGACATGCAGCAGCTTACACGTAGCTCTCCAGAAGCGCAAAGTGAACTGGACCCCTCGATCAGACACAATGTGGAGGGGTAGGCCATGGAGATGAAAGATGTGATGGATGAAGTCCTTAGCCAGCACAGATGCAGACGCGAGACCAGGCAGAGGGATAAAGTGGGCCACTTTGGAAAAGCGGTCAGCGACCACACAAATGACAGTGCAACCGGCAGAAACAGGGAGGTCAGTAATAAAGTCCATATCAATGTGTTGCCATGGGGCAGCAGGTACGGAAAGAGGCAGGAGACGGCTGGCTGGAAGATGTCTGGGAACCTTGTTGCGGGCACAGGATGAGCAGGTCGTGACCAAGTCTACAATATCCTTGCTCAGGGAAGGCCACCAGTAATGCAGGGTAATGAGCAGGAAGGTCTTCCTCTGGCCAGCATGGCCGGCTAGTTTAGATGAATGACCCCAGTGTAGAACCTTCTTACGATCCGGAACCACTACAAACGTCTTACCGGGTGGGAGACGAGACAGGTCCAACGGAGCCACATTAATCACTTTGAAGGGATCGATGATATGCATAGGCTCCTCCTCTTGATCGGATGACAGGAAGGATTGGGACAAAGCGTCGGCTTTAACGTTCTTGTCCGCAGGGCAGTAATGTAGGGTAAAGTTGAAACGGGCGAAGAACAAAGACCACCGAGCCTGACGCGGATTGAGTCTTTGGGCATTTTGTAGCTATGCCAGGTTTTTGTGGTTAGTGTAGCAGGTAACGCCACTCCTCCAGCGCCAATTTGATGGCTAGCAGTTCTCGGTCTCCTATGGAGTAGTTGCGCTCGGACGAGGAGAAGAGCTTGGAGAAAAAGCCGCAGGTTACCATTCTCCCGGATGGAGATTTCTGGGTGAGCACGCTCCGGCTCCGGAAGAGGAAGCATCAACCTCCAGAAAGAACTGTTTGTTGCAATCCGGATGGTGCAGCATCGGGGCAGAAGAGAAGGCTTGTTTTAAGGAGAGGAAGGCCTCCTCCGCTTCGGACATCCATTCCTTAAGATTTGCTCCCTTACGGGTGAGCGCATAGATGGATGCAGTCTGGGAAGAGAAATGTGGGATGAAGAGGCGGTAATAGTTAGCGAAGCCCAGGAATCGCTGAATCGACTTCAACACTTCCGGTCGGGGCCACTGTAAGACGGCAGAGACCTTCACGGGGTCCATCCGCCGACCAGTCTTAGAGATAATATAGCCCAGGAACGGAAGAGAGTTCTGCTCGAAGAGGCATTTCTCAAATTTTGCGTATAGGTAATTCTACCTGAGCCTAAGCAGGACCTGACGAACATCCCTCCGGTGTGTTGGTAGATCCGGAGAGAAGTCCAAGATGTCGTCCAGGTACACCACCACGCATGAACATAAAAGGTCACAGAAGATGTCGTTAACTAGTTCTTAGAAGACGGGTGGAGCATTACAGAGGCCGAAAGGCATCACACGGTATTCATAGTGGCCGTCCCGGGTATTGAATGCCGTCTTCCACTCGTCTCCTTGGCGGATCTGGACCAAGTTATACGCCCCACGAAGATCAAGCTTGGTGAAGATCTTAGCGCCTTTAATGCGGTTGATCAGCTCAGAGATGAGTGGCAGGGGGTATTTGTTTTTGATGGTAATCTGGTTGAGTCCCCTGTAATCAATACAGGGGCGTAGTGAGCCGTCTTTCTTTTTTACGAAGAAGAATCCTGCTCCAGCCGGGGAGGTAGATTTCTGGATGAATCCCCTAGCCAGATTTTCTTTGATATACTCAGACATGGCCCGGGTTTCGGCCAGCGACAAGGGGTAGATACGCCCACGAGGTGGAGAGGCACCGGGTACCAAGTCAATGGGGCAATCAAATGGCCTATGAGGTGGCGGTGTCTCTGCTTCCTTCTTGTCGAAGACATCTGCATAGGACCAGTAAGGTGCTGGTAGACCAGGTAACTTAGCCGGAGTAGACGGAGGTCGAGCTGGACGGACCGGAACCAGGCAGCACTCATGGCATTCCTGACCTCAACGAAGCACTTCACCAGATCTCCAATTCAGGATGGGCTCATGTTTCTGAAGCCAGGGCAGACCAAGCAGGAGAGTGTGAGAGAGACTGGACAGCACGTGAAAGGAGATCTTCTCCGAGTGCAGCATTCCCACCTGAAGGGTTACAGGCTCTGTGACGAGCAGGATGTTCACTGGAAGAGACCTCCCATCCACAGAGGCAACTGCCAATGGTTCAGCCAGACGTAGAGTAGGAATCTGGTACTGCTCCACTACCGCCTGTGAGATGATATTCCCGGCGGATCCAGAATCCAGGTAGGCTGTCTCAAAGAAGAATGTCTTGCCACTGGAAATACAAACAGATAGAGTCAATGACGGAGAGGTTTTACTCTTGTCTAGGACGACCTCTCCAAGTGGTCCTAGACACTGGAGTTTTCTGACTTCACAGGGCATGAACTGATCTGATGTGCTTTATTGCCGCAATAGAAGCAACTCCCATCCACTCTTCGTGTCTCCAGGCGAGATTTGGCCATCTTGGTTTGGGCAACTTGCATGGGTTCGGGCGAGCGTGCCCTGGGAATTGTTGGTTGCGATACTGGCTCTTGGAAGGTTGGTGCGAGACGTGGAAATCTACTCTCCCGGGTTGTCTCCTTGGCACGTTCCTGGAAACGGATGGCAATCTGGGTAGCCAATGACACTAGGTCGTCCAGGGTGGAAGGAATGTCCCGACCGGCTAGTTCATCCTTAATCTGTCCGGAAAGACCTTCCCAGAAGACGGACACCAGGTGCTCGTTGTTCCAAGCAAGTTCCGATGCCAGGGTCCGGAAACGTATGCCATACTGACCCACGGTGAGACTCGCTTGACGGAGACGGAGAAGAGCGGAGGCAGTAGAGGCAGTAGAGGATTTTCGTCCTGGTTCATTGAAGACCTTCCGGAAGGCAGCGAGGAAAGCCGGTAGATTAGACACCAGGGGGTCCCATGCCAGTGCTTCTCCGGTGAGGAGAAACATGATGAATGCCACCTTGGCCCGGTCAGAGATGAACTGGTGTGCCAGGAGCTCAAAGTGCAGGGTGCACTGATTGATGAAGCCTCGAGCTAGGGCAGGGTCACCAGCAAAAACGTGGGGGTGCCGAGAGCCGGACGCCATAGTGACACTGGGTTGTGGTGCCGCCGGAGCAGGTGCCGCTCGGCTAGAGACGGACACAGACGGGATGGACAGCGTGTCCAGGCATGAGATAACAGTCCGTAGAAAAGACAGGATAGTTTCCTGTTGGGCTCTCTGACGTGAGGCCTCCTGGTGCAGGTCAGAGAGCGTGGGGGCCTGGGGGCCACCGGGTTCCATGGCCCATGCAAACTGTTACAGATCCTGGAGGTGGAACCTGTGTGCTGCGGTGCAAGGAGGGACCAGACGGGCGTAACTAGGTATCAACTCGGACTGACCAAGGTCTCACGGTGGCTCAATCGACTCCGTGAACCAGGGAAGGACCGAGCAGAGGGACCAGGTGATACTCTAGGCCAGTCCTTGTAGGTGACTTCCACGGGTCAGAAGGCAGGGATTGACCGGTACAGCAGATGAGCACGGCAGGCAGGCTGATGGGTGATCCGGCTAGATGGACTAGCAGACACCACGGGTAACTGGCAGGAGCCTCCAGGTAGGCAGGCTGGTAGGCACGCAGGTAACAAGCAGGATCCTCCAGGTAGGCTGGCTGGTAGGCACGGCAGGTAACTGGTATGTTCTCTGGGTAGGCAGGCTAGCCTGGCCCATAGACAGACTGGCGGGTTGGACCATAGGCAGACCGTCTGGCTGGAGAGTGTACTTGGCTGGCGGAGACAGGTAGCAGGTAAAGGCTCTGGATAAGCGGAATGGCCAAGCCCATAGACAGACTAGCGGACTGGCCTGTAAGCAGACTGTCGGGCTGGACTGGTACACAGAGCAACAACCTTGCACGGGCACCTCCATTTTGGAGGAGGTGCCTTTTATATTAGAAGTCCTCCGGCCATTGGCCCCTAAGAGGAAGGGAGCGCACGCGCGCGCGTCCTAAGCACAGTGGCCGGGAAGCTGCGCGCCGGCAGCAGCAGGAGAGCCGTAAGACGCCGGGCCAGGAGCGCGGCGGTAAGGGGAACGGCGTCTCTGCCTGTCAGGGGGCAGAGACGCCGATGCTACACATTATTTTTAATTTACAATCATTGTGAATCATATTGCAAAGTGTTCCAATTTCCAAGAACATGCTTAGTTTAGGAAATTTGAATTTAAGTAATTTTGCAGCACCTTGATCCCCTCATATCAACCTTTCACTTTTTAAAGTGTACTTATAGTATATTCATTTACTGTATGTATTGGTCATTTTTTTCATTATCATTTGCTGTCATCTACTATCATAAAACTGTGAATAAAAAAAACATGTGATGCATTTTCTTGGGAACCCTGGAGAAAAGTTATAATATTTGAATGAGTTGTTTTAACAATTATTGCAACAAAAATATCTTTTTAATTGGAATTAACCTGATTCCCAAGAACCTTGGACAATTTCCTACTAAGTTTACTAACTCTAACTGCTTTACTCATTCTGTAAGCGTTTTAAAAAGTCATTTTATGGTTCTGAGTTTACCATTAGAAAATGATATTATTCTCTGTGGACTACTATTGATTTGAAGCCAGATATTAGAAAAATGTGGAGATTAGGAGTTTCAGCAAAGCTATTGTGCATTTATACATAACAAGGTCATTGGCCTTGATACTTCAACACTGGCATTGTGCTTGCCATTCTTAATGAACCAGTCTGCTAGAGTAAGAGGAAGAGGCGCACTCCACTTAATGAATTAGGCGCATCTTACAAGTGTTGTGCGCCTATGGCAGAAATTTACTCCAATCAGGGACTGAAATACATTTCTAGAGTAAGTAACACCACTAAAGTGGTGCAACTTTTCATACATTTGTTGTGTGGACTAAGCCATGCCTCATAGAAACATGATCCTCCCATATTGCTGTAGCTGCCGGGAATGATGTGAAAACTTTGTTACTTAGTAAGGTGATTTACAACAGAATTCTGGCATAAACACCTTAAAGGGAATCTGTCAGCAAGTCTTTGTTATTTAATCTGATAGCAGCATGAGGTAGGGACATAGACCATGATTCCAGCTCTGCGTCACTTAGTATACTGGGTGCAGCCGTTATGATAGAGTCACAATTTTCTCTGAAGCAGCAGAGGTTAGTTGTTGAGCTGTTTATAACCTCACCCACACCATAGATTTCTGTGTACATTGCATAGTGACAGTGAGCTGCTAATCAGTGCCAGGGGCATGGTTGGACTAGGAGGCACGAGGCACTTAGTCCTATAGTGATAATTTCCTGCTGATAAAACACTGATTGCATTGAAACAGCAAAATACAGCGTAGTAAATTACGCTATGGAATTAGGGTCTCTGCTCCTACATCTCAGATTATATAGCAAAAATGTGCAGACAGATTCCCTTTAATAGATCGCACACTAAGTCTTTAAAAGTTAAAAATAAATTTTCCATCTTATAGTATGCTTGAAATAGAGCTTTGTTATCACTACTTTAAAGTACTGTATAATATATTTAATTTGGGAACCGTTACCAATTGCAATAAATTTGAAAAAGTTTTATGGCATGGTGCACATTTCTCAACTCTCCAAATTTAATTTATTAGCTTCAGAAAGAAAGCTTCACCTCTAAGTTGTAAAAGATCACATAAGATTACACAAATGATATTTGCTGATTGAAATACCATCTTGTAAAGCTTCATAATTTTTTCTGACCTTATAATTATTAGTGATGATTGTACTTTCTTAAATACAAATCCGACAGTTCGCTGAAATTTGGCCAAAAAATAAAATTTTCCTCAAATTTAATGCGAATTACTAGTACTTTATTATACTTCAAAATCTCTCCATACCTCAGAACATAATAAAAATATGTAAAAAAAATAACCTATTTCGGTGCTTAACCTCATTGATGTTCAATCTCAGGCCACTATTTTTCTGGATTTAAATGGGTTGACTAAGTTAAAAAATAAATAATATAATCTAATATTCATTCGTTGATCACCTGTCTTCTTTGGTCTGGTCACTGATGCTGTTTTGATTGGGCCATCTTTAAAGTCTTTCTGCTCCTAACATCTTCGGTGTCTTCTGAACTGACTTGGCTTTAAAGTTATGATGAACGCGACATGACTTTGTGGCCTTGCCAGCGTAGGAGACTTTCAAAAGGCCAGGTACTGGAAGACGCTAAAGATGGCCCAGTGATGACCACACTGTAGACTGGCCCAAAGAAAACAGGTGAGGGATGAGTGAGTATTTATTTTTAATCCAACAAAATGACCGCCTGCTGCCAATTTTCTGAAGTTGTGTAAATAAAATCAGAAAAAAAAATTAGGATTCTGGAGAATCCAATTTTTTTTAAAATTCAATTCAAATTTGATTTATTTCATTCATTTGCGTTATTAATATGTGCAGAATAAAGAAATGCCTACAAAAGTAATGGCGACAGACCTCTTATCCTGAAAGATGCGCCTATTGGTCTACCATTTACCATTTGTCTGCTGATAGCATGAAACTCTGCCATTAACTTTTTGCTTGCTGCAAGTTCTGGACTGGTGATATATTTACAGTTCCTGTGTATATCCACTCTCCTGGCCCTGTATATTCTGGCATTTCCTACTCTGCTTGTCTGCCTGCTGTCCTGCATATCTTGCTGTCATGATCCCCGCTTATCCATATGGCATCTAGTATGTCCCGCCTGCTGTGCCATCGCTTTCAATTTGTGCTGATCATCCTAACCTAAGGCTTAGAGAATCCAACTCACCAGGCGAGCCTGTAACATAATGCTTTAAGCACAAACAGAAAAATTATCTGAATCTAAACATCTTAGACAAAATTTACTATCCTATTATTTTTTTTTGGAACAGCTGCAAGTACAAGAAAATGTATCTATTTATTGTCATATTACAGTTTTAAATAAAGGATTATAGTCGAGAAACACACAGGAAGGCAGTCTCATTTTAATTAGCAAACAGAATTACCTTGATTTTGCTCTCTGTTACATTACTTGTCATGGTTAATAAATCTTTGGTAACATGAAACACGAGCTGTAGATTAATTAGAAGGCTTTGTGCATGTTCTGTGATTCAGCAGTCAAATGACTATCTCCTGGGTATATACCGCCTTTTTAGTTGGTGTACTCTTAAATTATTTAATTTCTTCCCTTGCTATTTGTTTTATGAGTTATTTTCATCTCCTGTTCAATTCAGCTGTAAAAGAGCAAGCAGTTTGGATGCATTTGATGAATTTGATTTATTATATGATTAATCAAGAACAACCTTTTGACAAGTAAATTCCCTTGGTATACAGAATCTGACACTCTTTGAAATGACTTTTCAGATTATGGCTATGTTTAATAAACAGCTATGTTAACTATCATCATTTTGAACGTGCTTAGCCATAGATCACATAGCAATGTTAAAATGGTGACTTTAAGTAAGCAGAGATTTTCCCTTTGAAATAAAGTCTTGTAACATTTTTAATTCAATATTAGCAATACTATATAAATACTGCAGTTCCTGGAACATTGATTTGGTAGCATACAGTAAATACTGTCTTTCCCTGAGACATCCACTAACTTCTGGGATATTCTCTACCAATTTTAGTATGATTTTTTTTATTTTACTGTGTCCTCTAGATAAGCAAATTGTAAAAATCAGCATTTTCAGAGGATATCATAAAATGTAAGAATAGATATGTGTTAAAGAGAACTAGTGGTTTACATGACACAATATGAGTGCTTTAAATGCCCCCCTTGGCACCAATAGAGACACACATGACCATTGCAGCAGGGATAGTAATTTGAAACACAAAAATCTGATTGAAGCAATAGGTCATTTTCTGACAACACATTCTCTTTAAACTATATTTCCAGAATTGAAACCTAGATATCAGTAAGTTATCCCCTATCCTACTGACTTTCAATTTTGAGAATATCCTAATGGCATATCTGTACAGGTGCTTTCATACTGATTATATACACACCATGATTGTAGAAATCCGTTTTTGACGTTTCTGAAAAATCCAGCTTTGAAATTGTGTGCAAATGAGCTGCAAGTGCTTTGAGGTGGGATTAGCACATTGCGGCATGATTTTATGCATACAATAGTAAACATCCTTTTTAGACTTTAACATCAAAGTACCAAAAAATAGTCAAAGAAACTATGTTTAATGAGTAAAAAAGTTTTTATTTCTACATCTCTAAAAATCCATAAATGCACATGCGACTATTAAAGTGCAGCAATTGCTATGGTATTCGCATAGGATATTAGTAGAATGACCTAACCAATGTATATGTTTATATTAAATTGGTAAAAGATAAATGATATTGGAATTTTGCGAAAATTTAAAAAATGTCACAATTTTCAAAGTTTTAATTTTTATGCTCTTAATCCAGATATTTATATCACACAAAATAGATAGTAAATAACATTTAACACATATCTACTTTACATCAGCATCATTTTTGAAACATTTTTTTTTCTTAGGAAGTTAGAAGGGTTAAAAGTTTACGAACAATTTCTCATTTTTCCAGCAAAATTTACAAAACCAATATTTTTTAGGAACCACATCACATTTGAAGTGACTTTGAGGGGGCCTATATGACAAAAAATATCCAAAAGTTATACCTTTTAAAAAATCTGCACCGCTCAAAGTGTTTAAAACCACATTCAAGAAGATTATTAACCTTTCAGGTACTTCACAGGAATAAAAGCAATGTGGAAGAAAAAAGTTAAAATGTTACTTTTTCCCACACAAATGTTGCTTTAGGCCCAAATTTGGCATTTTTACAAGGGTAACAGGAAAAAATTGACCATAAAAATTGCTGTGCAATTGCTCCTGAGTACACTGATTGGGTGCATAGCAGGGCTTGGAAGGGAAAGAGCACCATTTGACTTTTAGAGCGCAAAATTAGCTGAAATCTATCGAGGATGCCATATTGTGTTTGCAAAGCCCCTGATATGCCTAAACAGTGAAAATCCCTGTCAAGTGACCCAATTTTGGAAACTACATCCCTCAAGGAATTTATTTAGAGCTATGGTGAGCACCTTGAACCCACAGGTACTGACAGAATTTTATAACCTTAAGCTGCAAAAATTAAAAAAATACATTTTTGCGGCAAAAATTTTGCTTCAGCCCCAAATTTTTGATTGAGTGTACGGCAGTCCAATTGACTTTTGGAGTGCAAAATTGGCTGGAATAGATTTCAGATGCCATGCCGATGTGCCTAAACAGTGGAAACCCCTCACAACTGTCCCCATTTTGCAAATTACATCTCGTGAGGAATTTATCTAGAGGTGTAGTGAGCATTTTTAATCCACAAGCGATTCACAGGATTGTATAAAATCGGGCTGAGTCAATGAAAAATTACGATTTTTTCCACTAAAATGTTGCTTTGGCCCCAACTTTTTAATTTTCAGAAGGGATAATAGGAGAAATTGAATGATACAATTTGTTTCGCAATTTCTCATGAGTACGCCAATACCCAATATGTGGTCAAAAACAAAGCTCAGAAGGGAAGAAGCGCCATGTTGGAGTGCAGATGTTGCTTCAATGGTTTGAAGCTGCCATGTTACATTTGCATAGCGCCTGAGGTGCAAGAACAGCAGAATCCCCAATAAGTGACCCCATTTTACAAACTACAACCCCTAATGAATTCATTTAGGGGTGCAGTGAGCAAATTGACACATGTGCCTTACAGAATTTTATACCATTGGGTGAAGAAAGAATAATTACACTTTTACTACTAAAATGTTGTTTTAGCCCCAAATGTGCAATTTCTCCTGAGTATACTAATACCTTACATGTAATCGGGAAATGCTTTTCAGGCACAGTGCAAATCTCAGAAGGCAAGGAGTGTCATATTATAGAGCAGATGTTACTGTTATGCGTTGAGGGTGCCATGACCGACTGGAAGAGCCCCTGAGTTGCCAGAAAAGTAGAACCCCTTCATAAGTGACCCCATTTTACAAAATATACCTCTCAATGAATTAATCTAAGGGTGCAGTGATCATATTGATACCAGGAGTATGTCACAGAATTTTATACCGTTGGGCAGTGAAGAAAAAATAATTAACTATTTACCACAAAAATTTTGTTTTAGCTCCAGATTTTACATTTTGTCACATTAGCGGTGACGTGAATAAGGTGCGTGGAGTTCATAGCCAATGAACTCTGTTCACCTCACTGATGTCAGTGTGAGAAAGTTTTCACACTCGTGCTGACGTCAGTGAGATGAACGGCATTCATTGGCTATTAAGTCGGCTCACCTTTCTCACGGCACCACAAGGCACTGAGCAGCGCTAACACTCGCAGCTCAGAGCCTCTGCTGGATGTCAGGCTGAACAGTCGCATCATGCCACTATTCAGCAAGACATCTAGACGTAACAAATCTAGACTTATCGTGGCACAAATGGATTATCTTCTCATTGAACAGGTGAGGAACATGGTGATTTATTAATTTTCATTTTACCATAATAAATGGGTAAAATAGGGGGCGGTTATTTCGATAAATGAGCCTGTATCTTTATTTCTATTAAAGGACTTTGTTCTGGGTGTTTTTCTTTTACAATATGACTATGGGGTTAGTAATGTGGGCGTCTTATAGACGCTTCTCTATTACTAACCCCTGGGCTTGATGCCAGCTGCCAATACTAAGCTGACATCAACACCAACACTATTACCCCACTTGCCACAGCACTAGGGCAAGTGGGAAAAGTGGAGGCTAAGTGTCAGATTTGATGCATCTTATGGATACGCCATTTCTGGGGCAGCTGAGAGCTGATGTATTTAGTCTAGGAGGAGGCCCCTTCCTAGCCTATTAATATCAGTCCGCAGCTGTCTGCCTAGCCTTTGCTGACTATTAATTATAAGAGGACCCCACATCATTTTTTTGGGGGGGAATCACCTATTTTAATAACCAGTAAATGCAAAGTCTACAGCTGTGAGCTGATATTAACAGCCCGGGAAGCTCCATGTGAATTACCTCCTTCCAAGGCTATAAACATCAGCCCCCAGCTTTTGGCTTACCCTCAGCTGGTTGCTAAAATTTGGGGGACCCCACGCCATTTTTTTTTGTTAATTTATTGAATTATTAGCTAAATACATGAACGCTAAACTGCACACACATTGCACTAATTTTATATGTCACTGACATCTTTATATCTATCTATTCTCTGTATATATATATTCATTCTATTCCATTCTGACGGGTCACACTGAATTTTTACTGTACTCGGCAGATAAAATTTCGGCTTTTCTAGGTCTGTGTGCTGTCTGATTTTTTTCTCGCACCCATTGACTTCTATTAGCCATTGCAATCTGATTTCCACATACAATTATAGCATGCTGCGATTTTTTTCCAGTCCGATCGCGATCCAATCTAGAGAAAAAAAACACAGATGAACACATAAGCATAGAATAATATTCAATCCGATTTTTTATCCTATAGCATTCATCTGATTTCATTGCAAGTGGGAGCGAGCCCTTAATCTCCGAATCCCATGATTCATATGAAATCCCAGAAGGATCCCTTCACTATAAAGAAGCAACAGAGTTACTTTGGACTCTGTCTGTGTCACGCCAGGTGTGGGAAAGTCTTAGTGCAACACAGAGAGAAAAGGGAAAGGGAGTCAAGACACTAGGGAAAGGGGGAAGTGGAGACCTCCTAGTCTGATCTGGCGTCACCCTGTCTCAACTAGCGTCCCTATATTACCTCTTCAGCAATCGCTGCACGCGTGCCTCGCCCCACTCTCTCTGGCGTATGGCTACGGCTAGGGATGGAAGGAGATGAGCACTAGTCAACCTCCGCTAAACAATATAAACAACAAGGGTAGACAAAACAGGGGAAAAACAGCTTAGCATTAGATGAACTCCAAATAAGCACACGACCTCAAACTCCAGAGAGGACAAAGTACTGCTCCTGCTAAGCTTCACAAGTAGAAATGAGTACAACCAGCGACTCCCTCTCAGACACACCATGTATACACCCAGGCCAGAGAGCTAATTAGCAAGAGAGAGGTAGCCGCTTGGTCCTGAAGACATCCTCTTATCTAAGGAGCTGTCTGCAATGTAAAACGTAGAGATCTCCTGCAACCCACTGCAGGACGACTGTCTGTCGCCTTTGGCACACCCGTGACAGTACCCCCCCCTCTACGAGTGGCCTCTGGACACTCAAGACCGTGTTTCAAAGGAAAAGAGGTGTGGAATGAGCGAATCAATATGGGAGCATTCACCTCTGATGCTGAAACCTACATCCTCTCCTCTGGACCATAGCCTTTCCAGTGCATCAAGTATTGCAGAGAACAATATTGGAGACGAGAATCTACAATCCTCGAAATCTGGAACTCCAGATTACCATCAACCATTACTGGGGGCGGTGGTAGAGGTGAGGGCTCAAGAGGTTCCACATAACTTTTGAGTAAGGACCTGTGGAATACATTGTAGATCTTAAGGGTCTTAGGAAGTTCAAGACAAAATGCTGCTTAGTTAATGATGGCGGTTATTTTATAGAGACAAATAAATCTAGATCCGAGCTTCAAAGAAGAAACTTTCAATCTTATATTCCCAACCACACACAGTCATTCACATTCAGGTCTGGACCTGGCAAGCGTTTTCTGTCAGCCATACGTTTATATCTGTCTCCCATGGTCTTTAAATTGCACAGAACACCCTGCCATACCGAGGAGAGCAACGAAGCAAACCGTTCCTCCTCAAGAACTCCTGAAGCTCCTCCCCCACAGAAGGTACCAAGCTGTGGGTGATAACCGTATGCACCGAAGAACAGTGACCTGCCAGTGGATTCTTGACGATGATTATTGATGGCAAATTCTGCCAGCAGTAAGTAGGATGCCCAATCCTCCTGATTTTCAGAGATGAAACATCTGAGGTATGTTTCCAAGTTCTGACTGACACGCTTGGTCTGACCATTCGACTGAGGGTGGAAGGCAGAGGAAAAGAACAGCTGCACCCCCAGTCGAGAACAGAATGCCTTCCAGAACTTTTTAAACAAACTGGGTCCCGCGATCAGACACCACATCGGAGGGAACCCCGTTAAGCTTCACAATCTCATTTATGAACACCTGATCAAGTGCCTTGGCATTGGGAAGTGCAAGTAATGCGACAAAGTGAACCATTTTACTGAACCTATCTACTATGACCAAAACCACTGTTTTGCCTGCAGCAACTGATAGGTCAGCAATAAAATCCATTGACAAGTGTGTCCATGGCCTAGTAGGGATAGGTAGCGGAAGAAGAGTACCAGACGGACGGGTATACAAAACCTTAGAATGCTCGCAAATACTACAAGCAGCTACATTTTCAATTACATCCCGATGCAACCCTGGCCACCAAAAACAATGAGAGAGGAGGTCCACAGTTGTCTTACCACCTGGATGCCCAGCAAGCACAGAGTTATGATATTCCTTGATTACTTTGCGGCACAAATCACATGGTACAAATAACTTTCCTGAAGGGCAGGAGGCAGGGGCATCCCCCTGAGCCTCCAACACCTCACCCTCCAGTTCAGGATAAAGAGCTGAAATGACTACCCTTTTCTGTAATATCGGGGCAGGGTTCTCATGGTCACCACCACCAGGGAAGCTCCGGGACAAAGCATCAGCCTTGACATTTTTGACCCCTCGATGAAAAGTGACATCAAAATTTAACCTAGTAAAAAACAGGGACCATCTGGCTTGCCTAGGGTTGAGACGTTTAGCTGACTGGAGATATGACAGGTTCTTATGGTCAGTAATAACAGTAATAGGATGGACAGCCCCCTCTAACCAATGTCGCCATTCCTCGAATGCCAATTTGATCGCCAAAAGTTCCCTATTACTCACGTCTTAATTTATCTCAGCCGAAGACAATTTTTTAGAAAAGAAGGCACATGGACGCCATTTACCAGGGGACGAACCCTGAGACAACACAGCCAAAACCCCGACATCCGAAGCATCGACCTCCACAATAAAGGGTTGAGAAACATCGGGTTGACTGAGTATAGGTGCAGTGGCAAAATTATTCTTTAAGAAAGAAAAAGCCTGGAGGGAAGCATCCAACCATTTGGAAAAATCAGACCCCTTCTTAGTCATGTCAGTAAGGGGTTTCACTATAACAGAGTAATATGGATGAATTTCTTGTAAAAATTATAAAGCACAGAAAACGTTGTAGAGCCTTCAGGTTCTCGGGACGTTCCCAGTCAAGAACTGCACAGAACTTCTCCGGATCCATCCGCAAACCTGAAGATGACAACAAGTACCCCAAAAACTTCACCTCCTGAACAGTGAAAACACATTTTCTAGTTTGGAATAAAGTTTGTTATTAGTGATGAGCGAGCACTAAAATGCTCGGGTACTCGTTGCTCGGGTCGAGCAAATTGGAATACAACGAGCCCAATGTAAGTCTATGGGAAACTCGAGCATTTTTCAGGCGGCTCCCCCCGGCGATCTGCAAAGGGCATAAAAATTGCCCAAATTGATGGGAACAGTGCTCAAATGACATGGGAACAGCATTGGGAAGACCCCTGGAAGCATCTCTGACTCCCAGATCACTGCTGTCAACAACGTTGTAAGAGTATTACGCCACTTTTACGGACTCACAATAAAACTTACAAAAACGAAACCAAAATGGATTTTCCTGGGAAATTTGTTAAGGAACATCCTTTCCAGGGCAATGACTTGTGTATAAGGCAAAATAAATAACCAAAAAAATACTCCTCCACACCTTGGGCTATGTTCACACGTAGCATTTTTGATGCTTTTTTTCACTTTTGCATTGCTTTCAACCAAGACAAATGCATTCACTAGTAAATGTCATTTTAACATTTTACAACCTTATCTGGCCATGTGGTGTGTGACACATCATCAGACACATGCATACAGTGCTGAAGAGACAAGGGAACAGCATGGAGAAGACCTCTTGAAGCATCACTTACTCCCATGTCACTGCCTAAAAGTGTGTCCATCATAAGTGATCCTTGGCGCATGCGAAGATGCCTCCCACCATGCACCTGTCATTGAAAACTTGCAACAATCACCGCCCACATCCTTGTCCCAGTGCAGCGTTCAGTTGTCCCTACCCCATTCCTTGGAATGCAAGTGCAAGTATGCAGCCAGCCACCCACCCACAGGCTGCAATACTATACTGCCAAATTTTCGACAGCTGCTTGCACTTGAAATGTGGCCTTTTAGGCTCATGGAGGTGGAAGCTTTTTATAACCTCATGCCAGCGGCGGCCTGGTGTCCATACTCGGTCCCCAGCCACCACTGTTTCTCCCGATGTCGTCTCCACCTACCACAAGCACGGGTCCCACAACATTACCTGTGCCCTCCCCAGTGCACTTACCGGGAAGGACCGCCTAACCACAAACACGTGGACAGGTGAATGTGGCCAGGGACGGTACGGAGCTTGTCCACAGCTTTTTTTGCTGAGTTGTATTTCACCACAGCCATATTCTTTAGCTTGGTGAAAGGACTTGGGAAACCATATCTACCCAGCTGTCATTTCTCCCAGGAAGTTCTCTATAGCTGCTTTCATTTGAAATGTGGCCTTTTAGGCTCGTGGAGGTGGAAGCTTTTCATAACCTCATGACGGCGGCAGTCGGGTGTCCATACTCGGTCCCCAGCCGCCACTGTTTCTCCCGGTGGCCAGGGACGGTACGGAGGCAGTCCACAGCTTTTTTTGCTGAGTTGTATTTCACCATAGCCATATTCTTTAGCTCGGTGAAAGGACTGGCATAGAGGGAAACCATATCTACTCTGGGTGTCATTTCTCCCAGGAAGTCCTCTAAGGCAGTTTTGCAGAAGCAATGGCAGCCCGTCCAACATCAACTCGCACTTCTCGGTGATTCTTTGACACACAAACATCTTTCTTTGCGCATTTAATTTCATGACTACAGAGTTGGGCAATGGCCGGATCAGCAATCCGGTTTGAGATATAACATACATAAGCACGTCCGATCCACATTAAAAAAGCAGCCATAGAGTGTCCGGGAACCTTTCCCCACACTTTTTTTAGCCAGGTCTGCTTCTCGGCAGGGTTGGACGGAACCACCAGAAAACCGGAGACTCCTCTGGTGGTCCCTGGCTTCTCCTTCAGGAGAGTTCATAGTGCTGAGGTGAGGCCATGATGATGATAGAGCCCACCATCTGCTTAGTTTTCTGTTACTTGGAATGCAAGCGCAAGTATGCAGCCAGCCACCCACCCACCCACAGGCTGCAATACTAAACTGACAGATTTCTGGGCTGCTGCTTGCACTTGTAATGGGGCCTTTTAGGCTCGTGGAGGCAGAAGCTTTTCACAACCTCATGCCGGCGGCGGGCGAGTGTCAATACTCGGTCCCCAGCCACCACTATTTCTCCTGGTATCGTCTCTGCCTTCCACAAGCACGGGTCCCACAACCTTACCCGTGCCCTCCCCAGTGAACTTACGGGGAAGGACCACCTACCCACAAACACGTGGTCAAGTGAATGTGGACAGGGACGGTACGGAGCCAGTCCACAGCTTTTTTTGCTGAGTTGTATTTCACCACAGCCATATTCTTTAGCTTGGTGAAAGGACTTGGGAAACCATATCTACTCCAGCTGTCATTTCTCTCAGGAAATTCTGTAAAGCTGCTTTTACTTGAAATGTGGCCTTTCAGCCTCGTGGAGGCGGAAGCTTTTCACAACCTCATGCCTCGTGTCCATACTCGATCCCCAGCCGCCACTATTTCTCCCGGTGTTGTCTCCGCCTTCTACAAGCGCGGGTCCCTGAACATTACTGCTGGTACTTTTCTGTGGGAATCTGCTTACCTCCTACCAGCCTGGTATATTTCCAGTAAACTATGGAACGACGCCATGGTATTAGCACTGCCCCCAGTACCAGTAGCGAAGCCTTCCCCAATTTCCTTCTCAGAAATTTTATTTGGTAGGCTTAGTGGCTGTCCAAATACATTAGTTGCTCACAAAGGAGCTGAAGATAGAGTGGCGGTAGGTGCAAGTTTCTCCAGCCTGTTAGATATCAGAGGGTGAACGGCAGCACATTGGATCAGTGGTTAGCACTGAAGCCATGCAGCGCTGGGATCCTGGGTTCAAATCCCAGCAAGGACAACATCTGCAAGGATTTTGTATGTTCTCCCCGTGTTTGCATGGGTTTCCACCTCAGTAAAAAAGCAGCCATAGAGTGTTTGGGAACCTTCCCACACACTTTTCTTAGCCTGGGCTGCTTCTCGCAGGGTTGGACGGTCCCACCAGAGAATCCTCTGGTGTGCCCTAGCTTCTACATCAGGAGAATTCATGATAGCGCTAACTTAGCAGCTGCTCAGGGTCTCTTGAGCGGGGGAGAAAGGTGAGCCCTCAGAATCAAATCCACTGGTGGGCCCAATGTTTTTCAATCTGAAACAGCTTCTCAGTGGGAGTTGTATTTCACCACAGCCACATTCTTTAGCTCGGTTAAAGGGCTGACATAGAGCGAAACAGTATCTTCTCTGGCAGTCATTTCTCTATCACCAGGTTCCGCCCATTGTCACACACAACCATGCCTGGCTGTATGTTCAGCGGTGAGAGCCACAGATCAAGCTGCTGTGTTACAGCTTTCAACAACTCTGCAGCGCTGGGCGGTTTGTCACCTAAGCATTAAGCATGTTATCTTCAGCACAGCCTGTTGCCGCTTGGCCAAGGCAGTGCTGCAGTGCTTTCAGCTTGTGACTGATGTGGTCATTTCAGAGATGGATGAGGAGGTGCAGGAGCTGAACAATGTGATTACATTGAGGTTACATTGGCGACTCTGTTTTTATACTAAAGAAAGATCCTACTGTTTTTTTTTTTACTTTATTTTTTAAGGCAAATGCATTCACCGGGAAATGTCATTTTAACGTTTTACAACCTTATCTGGCAATCTGGTGTGTGACACATCATCAGACACATCCTGTTTCATTGATGATGCAGGGACTCTGAAAGACACATAGAGTTGGGCCACAGTAACGAGTACGACATGTTCCCATTAGAAAGGAGAGAGTCTGCTATACAGTTATAGGGTATGCAGTGAGTCCAACGGCTGACCAAATTTAGGAAAAACCCCACTAAGAAATTAAAGACACATAGAGCAGGGCCATAGTAATGACAAATTCCCATTAGAAAGTAGAGAGTCTGCTATACAGTTATAGGGTTTCCAGTGAGTCTAACGGCTGACCAATTTAGGAAAAACCTCACTTAGAAATTAACCAAATTGACCAAATTTAGGAAAAACCCCTCTAAGAATTTAAAGACACATGGAGCAGGGCCACAGTAACAAGTACGACATGTTCCCATTAGAAAGGAGAGGGTCTGCTATACAGTTATAGAGTATGCAGTGAGTCCAACGGCTGACCAAATTTAGGAAAAACCCCACTAAGAATTTAAAGACACATAGAGCAGGGCCACAGTAACGACAAATTCTCATTAGAAAGGAGAGGGTCTCCCATAGTGTTGGCGTATGCAGTGAATGCAAGGGCTGCCAAAAATTGGGAGGCAATCCAATGCCCCTTGAAAAAGACTTAGAGGGCCTCATTAAAATAATGTTCCCATTAGAAAGGAGCGGGGTTCCTATACTTGGAATGCCCATGCACTAAGTGTGTGGGCTGACAAACATTTACCCCTGGGGGGTATACATGAACATACAGTATCATTTTTTTTTTTTATGGGCATCATAAACACCCTCTAAAAAAAATATGTGGGTGTTGCATCACGGACCACCGTCACCCTGTTGATATGGTGGTGGAGATGAGAATGAGGAGAAGGAGGAGGACAAGAGCAAATAGCCAAAATCAGGAAGTGTATACCCATGTGTGGGTGTGAAGAGGTGCATGGAAATACACCTCCCAAAAAAAGACACTGGATTTGAGTTTATGTTACGCTGCTATCATTCGGTTGTGTTGAGAAGTTTGGCCCAATCCAGCCCTTGTTCATTTTTATGAATCAGCCTGTCAGCATTTTCAGTTGATGCGCTTATCAGTTATAATTCCACCAGCAGCACTAAAAACCCGCTCTGATAAAACGCTAGTGGCAGGGCAGCGCAGGACCTCCAAGGCGTACAGAGCCAGTTCATTCAACGTATCCAGCTTGGATACCCAATAATTATATGGCACAGAGGAATCACGGAGGACGTTGGTACGTTCGGCAAGCTACTCTCTCAGCATCTTCCCAAACTTTGCACTCCTTGTGAGAGTACCCCGCACCTCAGGGCCTGTGCGATGGGAGGGTCTGAGAAAACTGTCCCAGAACTTTGACAGCATTCCCCTGCCTCTGCTGGATTGCAAATGTTTCTCTCTTGCCTGCACTCCTTGGTTGTCCAATGAACTGTGACCTCTGCTGCCAGCGTTTTTCAGATGGGAATTTTTTTAATAGTTCTGCAACAAGGGCGTTCTGGTACTGCTCCATTTTTGTAGACCTGTCCGCCTCAGGAATATGAGATATGAAGTTCTCCTTGTAGTGTGGGTCTAGAAGTGTCACCAACCAGTAATGACTGTCACCCAAAATTTTGTGTACGCTGTCATGGGTAAGGCAGCGTAACATAAACTCAGCCATGCGTGCCAGACTGCTTACAGGCAATATTTCCATGTCCTCATCAAGAGGATGACTGACCATGCTATCCTCCTCCTCCTCCTCTCTGTCATCTGGCCACGCTGAACAGATGGTATGACAATTGTGCAGGTAGTACCATCTATAGCGCATGAAACTAGCTCTTGTTCTTCCTCCTCTTCCTCATTGTCACCCAATCCTCATTGGGATGAGATGAGACTGGGCTGTGTGTAATCACCCTGTATGGTTCCTTGCTCCATCTCATCGTGCTCCGTCTGCAATGCATCCTCTTTGATTGTGAGCAGAGAGCATTTCAGAAGACAGAGAAGCGGGATGGTGATGCTAATTAAGGCGTCATTGCCGCTCACCATCTTGGTGGAGTCCTCAAAGTTTTGGAGGATGGTATATATGTCTGACATCCATGTCCACTCCTTATGTGTGGAGTCTGAATTGAATAGCGACGGCCTTGTTGATGCTGGTACTCAACAACTGCCCTCTTCTGCTCACAAATCCTTCCCAACATCTGCAGTGTAGAGTACCAACGCGTGGGGACATCACACACCAATCTGTGAGCCGGAAGCTGCAAACGCTGCTGAAACACGGCAAGGGCGGCGGAAGCTGTAGCTGACTGTCTAAAATGTGCACACAGGCGGCGTACTTTTACAAGCAGATCTGGCAGCTCCGGGGAGGATTTGAGAAACCACTGAACCATGAGGTTAAGCACATGGGCCAGGCATGGCCCGTGTGTGAGCTCGCCTCGCCTCAGAGCCTCCACCAGGTTCTGGCCATTGTCACACATGACCATGCCTGGCTGTAGGTTCAGGGGTGTGAGCCACAGATCTACCTGCTCTTTCAGAGCTGTCCACACCTCTTCAGCATTGTGCGGTTTGTCACCTAAGCATATTAGCTTCAGCACAGCCTGTTGCCGCTTTGCCAAGGCAGTGCTGCAGTGCTTCAAGCTTGTGACTGATGTGGTCATTTCGGAGATGGAGGTTGAAGAGGAGGAGGAGGCTGAGGAGGATGAGGTGCGGGAGCTGTAGACCGAGGGGGCAACCGTGATTAACCTAGGGCCCGCAATCCTTGGCATCGAGAGGACGTGTTCCGTCCCATGGTCCGACTGGGTCCCGGCTTCCACTGTGTTAACCCTATGAACCGTCAGAGAGATGTACCGTCCCTGCCCACAAGCACTTGACCACGTGTCCATGGTTAGGTGGACTTTCCAGGTAACTGCATTTTTGAGGGCACGGCTAATGATTTGGGATACGTGCTTGTGTAATTCGGGGATGGCACACCGGGAGAAATAGTAGCGGCTGGGGACCGAGTACCGAGGGACGGCCGCTGCCATCAGGTTGTGGAATGCTTCCGTCTCCACAAGCCAAAAAGGCAATATTTCGAGCCCAAGCAGTCGTGAAATGTGAGAATTTAGCAGTGTGGCCTGTGGGGCAATGGCTGCATATTTGTGCTTGCGCTCCAAAGACTGGGGTATGGACAACTGAACTCTGCGCTGAGACAAGGACATGAAAGTGCTTCCTGATGCTGCTAGTTGAGAGTGCGCAATGACAGGTGCAGGGCAAGAGTCATCTTCGCATGCACCATGGACAGGGGATTGACTTGCATGCACAACAGCGGAAGAAGCAATGGTGCCAACTGCAGACACTGTTCCTGGACCCTGGGGTTCGGCCCACAAAGTCAGGTGCTTTGCTGGCATGTGCCTGATCATGCTTGTGGTGGTCAGGCTGGTCGTTTTGCCATCCCTGCTGATGCTGACCTGGCAGGTGGTGCAAATGGCTTATTTGTGGTTATCGGCAGAGTCTTTAAAAAACGACCAGACTCGGGAAGACCTAACAGTTTTACTGGCAACTTCCTTCGTGTTGGTGTTACAGGGAACGGTTGCCTGCCTTCTGTCTGCAGCCACCACACTGCTTCTTCCTGCCTGTTGGGGTGCTCTGCATCCCTTCCCCTGTGTCCTGCTGTCATTTCTCTGCATGTCCTTGTGCCAGGTTGGGTCAGTTACTATATCATCCACCACTTCCACTCCCTGGTCCTCCTCCTTACTTTCTGGCAATTGTGTCTCATCATCATCCACCTCTTGCAACACTTACCCACTGTTGCCTTCGTGTGACTGTGTGTTAGGCATCGGTCTGGTGCTGGATTTGAAATGGGTCCAGGACTTTCTGTGGTCTCCCTTTTCAGTCCAGCCAGGGCTGATGCTGCTCAGCATCATCATCAGCACCAACGCCTAGCTGGTCCACGAGCACTGTTTATCTCCCAGGTAGTTGTGCCTAGCAATGTTAAGCCTGGGTTGCAGAGGGAGACAAGGCTTGTGGAATCTATGTCCAGGGTTTGCCGTACTGAACATGTCCATGACCTGGCGGATGATGATTGGTGGGTTGGCACCCACCTGACCCGGTGACCTGGCACCGCCTGATTGCTTCATGGGTAACGTCACCAATGGCACGTCAGTGGGCAGGGCTTAGTCTTTAAAAGGCCCGCCCACAAACATGGCGACGCGCTCAGATCATTTAAGCAAGCTATGCTGTTGTGTGGACAACTGTGTTCCACGTGCTCTCTAGCTGTTCACTCCGTGACCTGCCAATGCCAGAGTTCGCTCGGCTAATTAGCACAGGTCGCCTAGGCAGGTTAGCTCCATAGAGGCAGGTAGCTTCGTCTAGCAGCCTGGCTCAGCCAAAGGGGTCACCTAACACCCCGAGCAGCCTGCAGACGTCCCGATCACGGCTAACGCCTGTCAGCCACGTGGAGTTGAACTCTTCAGTCCAGTAGGACGCTGGCTGGAGGCACGTGTACCCGTTGACGTAGTCACACACGCATTCTAGCACCCCCACTGTAGTCCCTGTGCAGTAACAGGGCTACAGATAGTTTTCCGGTCGCTCATCTCCTGTGCTGTTAATGGAGATAGAGCGTACCGCAATACCCCTTCCTGTGTGGAGAAACACGGAAGGGTTTAATATTTAAGTTGTCGCTTTCTTTCCACCCGGGAAGTGTTCGGCAGCAGTCCACCAGACTGCATTGCGGACCCCGGGGTCGGTTGCGTTCCATTAAATTAAAGTTGTTTGCAACCGCCCTCCTAACAGTATCTGAGCGCCTGTGTCTTACCGAATATGGCCGACACTCAGCAGCTGCAGCGCTATATAGAGCAACTGGAGACCAGACTTAGATCTCTGGAACAAGCTGCTCCGGTTGCTGATTTCACTGCAGTAGCTTCCCAGGCAGTTACTCTAGCAACCAATATTATTAACTCGGCTGCAGTGAATACTGCAACCACTGGAAGTGCCCCATTACACCGGTTTGCTCTCCCGGAGAAATTTTCTGGGGATAGTAAGCTCTGCAGCGGATTTATTAATGTATGCTCCATTTATTTGGAGATGATGGAGGCACGGTTCCCTTCCGAAAGAGCCAAAGTGGGATATATCATCTCATTGCTTTCTCACAGGGCTCTGGAGTGGGCTACTCCTCTATGGGAGCGGAACGACCTGGTTGTAGTAAATGTGGGTCTTTTCCTTAAGACCCTAAAAATTGTTTTCCTGGGTCCTCAGGTCACGCATGATATGGCTCTCAAGCTCCTTGCGTTGGTCTTTGGTTCGTCCACTGCCAGCCACTATGTCGTCCCGTTCAGAACCCTAGCGGCTGAACCGGATTGGTCTGAGCGGTCGCTTATCCCGGTGTTCTGGAAGGGTCTGGCTGGGCATATTAAACATGCTTTATCTACCAGAGAGATTCCAACCTCTCTGGAGGAGTTAACTTCTCTCGCTGACCATATAGACTTGCGTCATGCAGAACACAAGTTAGAGTTAGAGGTTGGCAGACCTCAGTATCTGTTGGCACCAGGCGTCTTTGGGTCCAAACCCAAGACTCTCGACCCGGAGCCTGAGGCTATGGATATATCCCGGACTGAGTCTGGTCCTTCTCGTTCCCGACCTGTACATCTCTTGGAGCACCCTGTAAATAAGGGTTCCAAGCAGTCGGTAAAACTAGTGGGTCTTACCAGCGTTGGAGGAGGTGTATTAAATTCCGGGACTTCGTCCTCCAAGTTATCATATAAAGTGACGTTGTCCTTTGGTAGATCTGTTGTGGCTGCCAAGGCTTGGGTGGTCTCTGGTGCTGAAGGCAATTTTTTATCATCTACATTTGCCCGGAGGCATGCCATCCCTATTGAACTACTCTCTAATACAATGAACATTAGTGTTGCCAATGGTTCACTCCTGGATGTGCAAATCACCCATCAGTCGATCCCTCTCTCCATGTCATTTTCTCAGGGCCACCGGGAGGTTATCTCTTTTCTTATTATTCCCGGTGGATTAGACGAGGTGTTATTGGGTCTCCCCTGGTTACGTTGTCATACTCCACATATTGACTGGAATACGGGGAGAATTTCTTCCTGGAGTGAGAATTGTGCATCTCAGTGTTTGGTCAAAGTAACCCAGAGGGTAGTCTCTGAGCCTCCTATCATTGCAACATCCGGTACAGATTCCTTGTCTGTTTCCAGGACCCGGGTCTTGTCAGATTATGTCGCAAAGAACTCTCAGGAAGAGAGGGTGGCTTCAGTGTCCTCCAACCTGGTTCCGTCGGGGAGGATGTTTGTTTCCCCTAATCTACGGAGTATGGTGCTCTCCTGGGCTCATGCCTCTAAAGCTGGAGCTCACCTGGGGGTCAAACGTACCACTAAGTTCCTTCAACGATCCTATTGGTGGCCCCAGTGGCACCAGGACGTCAAGGACTTTGCTCTCGCGTGTCCCGTCTGTGCGAGAGATAAATCTTTCCGCCAGAGACCGGCGGGTCCTTTCCCTCTGTCAACCGTGAAGGATCCCACACATAGAGAACCAGTTGTCACTTCTTGCCATCCTGTACACCGGAGGGGTCACAGTTGCGTGAATCCTCTCTGTGACCCGATGGACCACATCCTTGCCCCCTGGCTCATTGAGGAAAATGAGCATCAAGTGGAGGGGGATGTTGTTAGGCGTCGGTCTGGTGCTGGATTCAAAATGGGTCCAGGACCTTCTGTGGTCTCCCATTTTGGTCCAGCCATGGCTGATGCTGCTCAGCATCACCATCAGCCCCAACGCCTAGCTTGTCCACGAGCACTGTTTATCTCCCAGGTAGTTGTGCCTAGCAATGTTAAGCCTGGGTTGCAGAGGGAGACAGGGCTTGTGGAATCTAAGTCCAGGGTTTGCCGTACTGAGCATGTCCGTGACCTGGCGGATCATGATTGGTGGGTTGGCACCCACCTGACCCGGTGACCTGGCACTGCCTGATTGGTTCACGTGTAACGTCACCAATGGCGTGTTGGTGGGCAGGGCTTAGTCTTTAAAAGGCCCGCCCACAAACAAGCCGACACGCTCAGATCATTTAAGCAAGCTATGCTGTTGTGTGGGCAACTGTGTTCCACGTGCTCTCTAGCTGTTCACTCCGTGACCTGCCGATGCCAGAGTTCGCTCGGCTAATTAGCACAGGTCGCCTAGGCAGGTTAGCTCCATAGAGGCAGGTTAGCTCCATAGAGGCAGGTAGCTTCGTCTAGCAGCGTGGCTCAGCCAAAGGGGTCACCTAACACCCCGAGCAGCCTGCAGACGTCCTGATCACGGCTAACGCCTGTCTGCCACGTGGAGTTGAACTCTTCAGTCCGGTAGGACGCCGGCTGGAGGCACGTGTACCCGTTGGCGTAGTCACACACACATTCTAGCGCCGCCACTGTAGTCCCTGTGCAGTAACAGGGCTACAGATAGTTTTCCGGTCGCTCATCTCCTGTGCTGTTGGAGATAGAGCGTACCGCTATACCCGTTCCTGTGTGGAGAAACACGGAAGGGTTTAGTATTTAAGTTGTCGCTTTCTTTCCACCCGGGAAGTGTTCGGCAGCAGTCCACCAGGCTGCATTGTGGACCCCGGGGTCAGTTGCGTTCCATTAAATTAAAGTTGTTTGCAACCGCCCTCCTAACACCGTGGCTACTCAAATATTTGGGCATCGCTACACGCGATCTCCTCTTGCCCTGCTTCAAGTGGACCGGGTGAGAGGCCCGAATCTATAAATGGAAAAGTGAACAGATCTTCAGAGTGTCCAAGTGTGGGATCAGTTGTCTCCGGGCACTCGGCATGGTGGGAGGAAGGAGGATCAGGGTGAGGAATATGCGTTCGAGACTCACGGCAACTGAGATTTGACCGTGTGGAAGACAGGGTGGTGGTGGTGGCTAAGTGACTAGAAGAATTATCCGCTATCCAACCAACAACTTTTGACACTGCTGTGGGTTCAATAGTGGTGTGCTGTGGTCCCCTAGAAATTGGGACAGGAAGGTCAGGCGAGAAGATGTGGGTGTTTGTTGTGGCACAATTTCAGCTTGCCCACGGCCTTGTCGTTGGCCTCTGCATGCACCATCACCATCTTGTCCAGTTCCCCGACCCTTGCCATGTGCATTGCCCATTTTAAATGGAGGACAGTATCTTCCACGCTCACTACAAATGACTGAGTTTGGAGCGATCTTATATGTGATTTGTGTGACGGAGAAAACAGAGTTTTAAATACCTGGCCTGTAGATAAGTAGTTTGAACAGCAAACTGGTGGGAATTGCTTCACTGACACACTGAAAGAAATTTTTAATGGAGAAAACAGAGTTTCAAATACCTGGATTTCTAGCGTTGTAATATGGAAAGGACCTGGCTGTATTCTGCAGTGCCAACAAGCAAATGGCGCAGAAAAAACGATGCTCTCTGGATTGCTTTTTAAGCAAATAATGAGGATTAAGATCCAAAAAAAAGTATCCCTGGCCCCTGAGACCTCGGCCTTTGTATAGAAATATCTAACAGCAGCACCAAAATTGGAATGGAGCCTCTTGTGCTATATGCAGTGCAGTCTGCTATATACCGTGCCTGCCTATATACACTGCCTGCCTGATATCTCTGCAGATGGATTAGTTAGTCCTCAAAAGGACTATTTGTTAAGATGGATATGTGTAATGTACGGTTTTTCTCCCTATACTACCTAATACAGAAGCAAATCTCTCCCTGACGCAGCAGCAGCTCTCCCTACTCTGCCTGATTCCGGAGTGACTGTGATGAGCATGGCGGCGCCAGGTCTGATATAGACCTGATGACGTTGTGCGGCCAGCCAATCACTGTAATGCCACAACCACCATGGCTACGGCATTACAGTGAGTGGCAGGCAATCCCTGCATGTTGATTGGCGCTCTAAAGAACGCCAAACATGCAGGGGGGGGACCCGAGCTCCCACCGAGCAACCCCGGAAATACTCGGCGAGCACCGAGCATCTCGAGCAGTGAGATGCTCTGGCGAGCACCGAGCAGTAGCGAGCATGCTCGCTCATCACTATTTGTTATCCATTAATATCTGGAGCACATGCTTAACATGTCCCCGATGAGTCTCAAAATCAGATGAATAAACCAAAATATCATCCAGATAGACCACCACAAATATCCCCACCAAATGATGGAAAATATAATTTATGAAATGCTGGAATACTGCAGGTGCATTGGTCAAACCAAAAGACATAACCAGACTCTCGAAATGTCCTTCCGGGGTATTAAATGCTGTCTTCCATTCGTCCCCTTCTCTTATTCTAACCAGATTGTAGGCTCCCCTTATATCCAACTTGGAGAATACCTTAGCTTTCTCAACCTGGCTGAACAAATCAGGAATCAGAGGAAGAGTGTATGGATCACGGATGGTAATTTGATTTAATTCCTGGAAATCTAAAAAGGGACGTAGCCCGCCATCATTTTTCTTCAAAAAGAAGAACCCTGCTACCAAGGGCGAAGATGAGGGTCTTATATATCCCTTCTCCAGACTTTCTGCAATGAAATCCTTCATGGCTTGTCTCTCAGGGCCAGAAAGATTATACAGTCTGGACTTCAGTAGTTTAGCTCTGGGGGTCAGGTTAATAGGACAGTTATAAGCACGATGAAGAGTCAAATCCTGACACCCCTTCTCAGAAAAAACGTCCTAAAAACCAGACTTCTCAGAAAAAACTTTCTCAAAACCAGACAGACAAGCAGGTAATATTTCCGTAGAGACAGTAGCAATCAAAATATCTAGACAGTTCTCATGGCAATAATCTCCCCATTCAATAATCTCCCCGGTTTGCCAATCCACAAACTGATTATGCTTAACAAGCCAAGGTATACTGAAGACAATCGGAGTGGGAAGATTGTCCAGAATATAGCTAGGGATGATTTCACAATGAATTGACCCCACCCTCAGTTTTACATTATGTACAATCTGAGTAAATGCTTTCTGTGCAAGTGGAGCCGAGTTAATGGCAAAGATGGGAATAGGTTCAGCTAAAGCACAGAAAGCAAGACCATGAGTTTTCAGAAACTCAGCATCAACCATGCTGACTCCGGCTCCACTGTCAAACAGAGAATTTTTTTCGGTTTTGCTCTCTAGCACCACCTCTGCTGTCAGGACCAAGCGGGAACTGAAGTTTGGCCACAAATGAACCCCTTGTTTATCCAACTCCAGACTATCGAGAGTTAATCGAGTCTCCTTTGGTTTAGGAGTTGAAGGACAGGTCCCAACAAAGTGTCCCTTTTTCCCACAAAAAAACATACACCTTTTTTCTTGTGAATCTTCGGGGAGATGTATGATGTAGAGACACCCCCTAACTGCATGGGTTCCTCACCTAGTACTGGTTCACCCCCAGACCGCTCCCCTGGCAGAGGTACACAACCCCGGCAAGAAGGCCTCATAGAAGGTGGCCTCATCCGTGTATCCCAAAGGCGTCTATCAAGACGTATGGCCAAAGACATGGCAGCCTCCAAGGACTGAGCAGTATCATATACAGCCAAGGCATCTTTCAACATTTCAGTAAGCCCCTCATAAAATTGACTTCTAAGGACTGAGTCATTCCATTTGCAATCCTTTGCCCATCTATGGAATTCCGAACTGTATGATTCCACTGACCGAATACAATGCTGAAGGCGACGTAGCCTAGACTCAGCCAAGGCGACTCGGTCAGGGTCATCATAGATGAGGGCCAGAGCACTGAATAAACCCTCCACATATTGGAGACAAACCGAGTCCTGCGGTAACGAAAACACCCATGACTTAGGATCGCCCTGCAATAGAGAGATTACAATACCAACTCGTTGCTCCTCATTATCGGAGGAGTAGGGACGAAGTTAAAAATACAATTTGCATGCCTCCTTAAATCCAAAAAACTTGTCCCTACCTCCTGAAAACCTGTCCGAGAGGGCAACCTTGGGTTCAGGCTGGACAGGCCTACCTGCAGAGACCCCCTATTGGCGACCTGTAACCGCTGATGCTGCTGCTGTACCTCACCATGGCTTTCATTCACCTCCAAAGACAACCTGTGCAGCTGCTCTGAAAGCTCTTCAACTGAACCCATACCCAAGGGAGAAACGAAAAAAAAAAAAAAGTGCACACCCAAAAACACAGAAAGAAAAAAATATATATCAGTTCCCCTTTTTTTTTTTTCATTTTTCCTTTTCAAAACGTGCTTTGGCCGGTTATAATGTCACACCAGGTGTGGGAAAGACTTAGTGCAATACAGAGGGAAAAGGGAAAGGGAGACCAAACACTAGGGAAAGGGGGAAGAGGAGACTTCATAGTCTGATCTAGTGTCACCCTGTCTCAACTAGCGTCTCTATATTGCCTCTTCAGCAATCGCCGCACGCGTGTCTCGCCCCACTCTCCCTGGCTTATGGCTACAGCTAGGGATGGGAGGAGAGGAGCACTAGCCAACCTCCGCTAAACAATATAGACAACAAGGGTAGACAAAACGGGGAAAACGGCTTAGCTGTAGATGAACTCCAAATAAGCACACGGCCTCAAGCTCCAGAGACGACAAAGTACTGCTCCTGCTAAGCTT
Organism: Phyllobates terribilis; assembly: GCF_046119375.1. Taxonomy (NCBI): domain Eukaryota; kingdom Metazoa; phylum Chordata; class Amphibia; order Anura; family Dendrobatidae; genus Phyllobates; species Phyllobates terribilis. The sequence continues at coordinate 804,956,359 of NW_027362762.1, forward strand.
CACAAGTAGAAATGAGTATAACCGGCGACTCACTCTCAGACACACCAGGTATATACACACCCAGGACAGAGAGATAATTAGCAAGAGAGAGGTAGCCGCTCGGTCTTAAAGACAGCATCTTATCTAAGGAGCTATCTGCAATACCAAACTTAGAGATCTCCTGCAACCTACTGCAGGGTGACTGTCTGTCACCTCTGGCACACCCGTGACAGTCTGACCTCTGTTCAGCGGTGTCCTTTTCAGAAGTGCACAAACCTGATGCCTGACCGCGATTTTTTGAATGCTTAAAAATATGGACACCGCTAAATCATAGGCCAGACGGTGTCCATAGTGTCTCCATCTGCGTCACTTTAGGGAATCTTCCTCTGGAGGTTCTGTCTGAATCACGTATTTCAGAGATTTACACATAAACCCTAGTGTAAGCGCTCAGCGCAGAGCGCAGGATAGATGTGAGCTGAATTTTACTGCGATTTTTGGGAGTCAAAATGAACAAATCAACAGCCGGTTAAGAATTTGTTGTATTTATTTTTTACGCTGTTCCTCATGCGGTATAAGTGATTAGGCAACTTCATTTTTCGGGTCAGTGTGATTACAGCATTACCAGATTTATATAGTTTTTTATGTTTGGAAACTATCACACACTAAAAGAAGCTTTTTTTGCAAAAGCAAGTTTTTGCATCACCATATTTTGAGAGCTATAATGCTTCTGTTTTTCTGCCGACAATAATGTGAGGGCTTGTTTTTTGCAGGACAAATTGTTGTTTTATCGGTACCCTTTTCGGGCACATAACATTTTTTGATCGTTTTCTATTCTGAATTTTGTGAGACAGTATGAACAAAAAATAGCAATCCAGGAATTGTTTTTGGTTTTTTTTTATGCCGTTCCACGTGTGATAAAATTGATAAGACAACTTTATTCTTCGGATCAGTATAATTTCAGAGATAACACATTTATAGCATTCTTTTATGTTTTGCCACTGTTACACAATAAAAACTATTTAATAGAAAAAATAATTGTTTTTACATTGCTGTATTCTGCGACCTATAGCTGTTTTATTTTTCCACTGATGGAGCTGTATTGTGGCTTTTTTTGTGGGACAAGATGACGTGTTTAGCAATCCCATTTTTATTTCAATTTGTCTTTTTACATTGCGTTTTTTTCCACTTTTTGTTCATCGGTATACCTATTTTTTTTTAACGGTCTTGACTGAAGGGGTTAACTAGCGTGACAGTTTCATAGATCAGATCGTTCCGGATGTGGCAATACCAAATATGTGTACTGTTTTTTTATTTTTGTTTTTACATAAAAATAATTATTTATACGTATAATATTTTTTTCATTTTTGTTATTATTTTGTGATTTTTTTTATATTTTTACATTTTTTTTCACTTTTTTTACTTTTTGCTTAGTCCCTCTATGAGTCTTCAAGTTTTATCACTGTGATCACTGATATAATGCATTGCAATGCACCAGCATTGCAGTGCCTTCTACCTGTCAGTGTTTCACTGACAGAAGCCTCTTAATCTTTCTCTCAGCATGGTCTAACAGGCTCTCTTAAGGGTTGCCATGGTGACGATTGGGACCTTGCGATGACATTGACATCGTGGGCACGCCGATTGGACAGGAGAGGGAGCCACCTCCCTCTCCCAGCTTCTTAAATGTCGCTATCGATCGTAGGGTTTAGGGGATTAAACAGCACAGGACGAGCCGAGCTTCTGGCAGCTAACACTCGGGCACAGCTCCTGTGCCGTGCATGATCACCATGATGTACCTATACATCGTCGGTCGGGAACCCCTATCCGACTATGACATACAGTATAGGTGCATCAAATATCGTGAAGTTAACCCATAGCATGAAAGTAAGGTTAATAATATAACTCATTACAAAATCTTCAGTTTTACTCAAAGTAGTTGATGCAAAAATCAATACACCCCACATCGAAACAACAACATATGGTATTTTGTATGACCTCCATCATTTATAAGGACTAGTGACGAGCGAGCATGCTCGTTACTGCTCGGTGCTCGCCCAAGCATCTCACTGCTCGAGATGCTCGGCGCTCGCCGAGTATTTTCGGAGTTGATCAGCGGGAGCTCGGGTCCCCTCCCTGCATGTTTGGTGCTCTATAGAGCTCCAATGAACATGCAGGGATTATCTGACACACTCTGTAATGAGGCAGTCATATTGGTTGTGGCATTACAGTGATTGGCTGGCCGCACAGTGTCATCAGGTCTATATCAGACTTGTCGCCGCCATGCTCGTTACAGTCTACTCTGGAATCAGGCAAAGTAGGGAGAGATGCTGCGGAGCTAGGGAGAGATTTGCTTGTTACTTAGTTAGTGTAGGTATACCACCAAATATTATTCACATATCCATCTCAACTAACAGTCCTTCTGAGGAATAATCCAGCTGCATAGATATCAGTGCTAGGCAGGCAGGCAGTCATTGTGGCAGACTGCAGTGCATACAGCAAGAGGGTCCATTCCAGTTCTGTCTGCTGCTGGTGCTTTTAGAGATATTTCTAGAAATAGCCCCAGGTATCAGGGGCCAGGAATAATTTTTTTCTGGATCTTAATCCTGATTATTTGCTTAAAAAGCAATCCAGGGAACACTGTTTTTCTGCTCCATTTGCTTGTTGGCACTGCAGAATACAGCCAGATCTTTTCCATATTACAAATCCATCTATTTAAAACTGCGGTTTGTCCATCACACGGATCACATATACTGTAAGTGCGCTGAAAATTCTGCCATTTCTGGCCTCCATTGAAATTTTGTTGCAGTATGTCAGTGAAGTTATTGACATGAGGTCGCTGTTAAAAATAGTTAACTATAGGCCAGCTATTTAAGACCGTGGTTTGTCCGTCACACGGATCACATATAAGTCCGCTGAAAATTCTGCCATTTCTGGCCTCCATTGAAATTTTGTTGCAGTGTGTCAGTGAAGTTATTTACACGAGGTTGCTGTTAAACATAGTTACCTACAGGCCAGCTATTTAAAACTGTGGTTTGTCTGTCACACGGATCACATATCACTGCGGTTCAAATCCAGGCATTTGAAGTGAACGTGGAAAATATTGTACTCCATTTAAAATGGGTAAGGCGCGTGGCAAGGGACGGGGAAGTGGACGTGATGGTGATGATGGTGCATGCAGAGGACAAGGCCGAGGCCGTGGGATAGCTAAAATTGTGCCACAACAAGCACCCATATCTTCTCGCTCGACCTTCCTGTCCCAATTAATAGGGGACCGCAGAACACCACTATTGAGCACAGAGCAGTTTGAAAAGGTTATTGGTTGGATTGCAGATAATGCTTCCAGCCACTTAGCCATCACCATCCTGTCTTCCACACGGTCAAGTCTCAGTAGCCGTGGGTCTGGACTGCATATTCCTCACCCTGATCCTCTTTCCTCCCACCATGCCGAGACAACTGATCCCACATTTGGACACTCCTAAGAGCTGTTCACTTTTCCATTTATAGATTCGGGCCTCTCACCCGGTCCACTTGAAGCGGGGCAAGAGGAGATCGCATGTAGCGATGCCCACCATATTTGAGCAGCTACGGTCAGACGAAGGCGATGGTGGAAAACTGTCACAAGAGGTGGATGATGATGAGACACAATTGCCAGAAAGTCAGGAGGAGGACCAGAGTGCGGAAGTAGAAGACAAGATGGTGGATGATATAGCAACTGACCGAACCTGGCAGGGGGACCTGCAGAGCGAGGACAGCAGCACACAGGGGGAGGGAGGCATAGCACCACAAGAGGCAGGAAGAAGCAGTGTGGTGGCCGCAGACAGAAGGCAGGCAACCGTTGCCCGTAAGATCAACACGACGGAAGTTGCCAGTACAACTGTTAGGTCTTCCCGAGTCTGGTTATTTTTTAAAGACTCTGCCGATAACCCCAAAAAGGCCATTTGCACCACCTGCCAGGTCAGCATAAGCACGGTAAGCAAAAATACCAGCCTGACCACCACAAGCATGATCAGGTACATGGACCAAAGCACCCGACTAAGTGGGCCGGACCCCAGGGTCCAGGAACAGTGTCTGTGGGTGACACCACTGCTTCTTCTGCTGTTGTGCGTGCAAGCCAATTCTCTATCCATTGCGCATGCGAAGATGCCTCCTGCCCTACACCTGTCATTGCACACTCTCAAGTAGCACCATCAGCAAGCATGTCCACGTCCTTGTCCCAGCACAGCGTTCACTTGTCCCTACCCCAGTACTTGGAACGCAAGCGCAAATACTCAGCCAATGCCCTACTAAATTCACACATTTCGAGACTGCTTGCGCTCGAAATGTTGTCTTTTATGCTCTTGGAGACGGAAGCTTTCTGCCACCTGATGGTGGTGGCCATTCCTCGGTACTCAGTCCCCAGCCCCACTATTTCTCCCAGTGTGCCGTCCCCGCATTACATGAGCACGTGTCCCACAACATTAGCCATGCCCTCAACAACGCAGTTACTGTGAAAGTCCACCTAACCACAGACACGTGGACAAGTGCTTGTGGGACGGTACATCTCACTGACGGCACACTAGGTTAAAATAGTGGAAGCCAAAACCCTGTCAGACCTTGGGATAGAACACATCCTCCTGATACCCAGGATTGCAGGCCCTAGGTCAATCAGGGTTGCCTCCACATTCTACAGCTCCTGCACCTCCTCCTCCTCTTCAGCATTCATACATCAGTCGCAAGCTGGAAGCACTGCAGCACCGCCATGGCCAAGTAGCAACAGGCTGTGCTGAAGCTAATATGCTTAGGTGACAAACCACACAATGCTGAAGAGTTGTAAAAATGCTGGCGGCAGAGGTCACAGTTCGTTGGAGAACCAAGGAGTACAGGCGAGAGAGACACAACTCCAATCCAGCAGAGGGAAGGGAACACTGTCAAAGTTATGGGAGAGTTTTCTCAGACCCTCCCATCTTACAGTCCCTGAGGTGCGGGGTACTCTCACAAGAAGTGCAAAGTTTGGGAAGATGGTGAAGGAATACCTTGTTGACTGTGCCAACGTCCTCTGTGATTCCTCTGTGCCTTATAATTATTGGGTATCCAAGCTGGACACGTGACATGAACTGGCTCTCTACGCCTTGAAGGTCCTAGCCTGCCCTGCCGCTAGAGTTTTGTCAGAGCAAGTTTTTAGTGCCGCTGGGGGAGTTATAACTGATAAGTGCATCCGCCTGTAAACTGAAAATGCTGATAGGCTGACTCGTATAAAAATGAACAAGGGAAGGATTGGGCCAGACTTCTCAACGCCACCAAATGATAGCAGCGTAACGTAAACTCAAATCCAGTGTCTTTTTTGGGAGGTGTATTCCCATGCACCTCTTCACACCTACACATGGGTATACGCTTCCTGATTTTGTCTATTTGCTCTTATCCTCCTCCCTCTCCTCATCCTCCATCACCATGTCATTCACCACTATATCTACCATATCACCTCCTCTACGTCTCTTGCAAGGGGTATTGGAGTTTCTCCAAATTTTTGGCAGCCATTGCTTCACTACATAGGCAAACACTATGGGAGACCCACTTCCTAATAATGGGAACATTGTTTTTAGGAGTCTCTCCGAACTCTATGTCTCTTCCAAGGGGCATTGGAGTTTCTCCAAATTTTTGGCAGCTTTTGCATTCACTGCATAGGCAAACACTATGGGAGACCCATTTCCTAATAATGGGAACATTGTTTTTATGTGGCTCTCTGACCTCTACGTCTCTTGCAAGGGTCATTGGACTGCCTCCAAATTTTTGACAGCTTTTGGATTCACTGCATAGGCAAACACTATGGGAGACCCACTTCCTAATAATGGGAACATTGTTTCTAGGAGGCTCTCCGACCTCTAAGTCTTTTGCAAGGGGCATTGGAGTTTCTCCAAATTTTTGGCAGCTTTTGCATTCACTGCATAGGCAAACACTATGGGAGACCCATTTCCTAATAATGGGAACATTGTTTTTATGTGGCTCTCTGACCTCTACGTCTCTTGCAAGGGTCATTGGACTGCCTCCAAATTTTTGACAGCCCTTGCAGTCACTGCATACGCAATAACAGTATAGGAGACCCACTTGTTAATAATGGGAACAACAAAGCATAGCCGGCTGATGGCTCTCTAACAATAGTGAGGGCCGACTGCTGGCCCTTTAAGAATAGTAAGGGCCGCCTGATGGCCCTATAAAAATAGGGTTTGTGACTTTCAGAGTCCCTCCATCATAAATGAAACAGGATGCGTCTGATGATGTGTCATACACCTTATGGCAAGATAAGGTTGTAAAATGTTAAAATGACATTTACCAGTGAATGCATTTGTCACAGTTGAAAGCAATGCAAAAGTGAAAAAACGCATCAAAAAGCGCTACGTGTGAACATAGCCCAATGTGTGGAGGAGCATTTTTGTATATTTATTTTGCCTTATATACAAGTCATTACCCTGGAAAGGATGTTACTTAACATATTTCCCAGGAAAATCATTTTAGTTTCATTTTTGTATGTTTTATTGTGAGTTCGTAAAAGTGGCGTAATACCTCTGACAACGTTGTTGACAGCAGTGACCTGGGAGTCATAAATGCTTCCAGGGGTCTTCCCCATGCTGTTCCCATGTCATTTGAGCACTGTTCCCTTTGATTTGGGGAATTTTTAGACGCTCTGCTGACCACCGGGGGAGGTCGCCGGAAAAATGCTCGAGTTTCCCATAAACTGACATTGGGCTCGTTACTCGGGTCGAGCACTCGAGCATTCCAATTTGCTCGCCTCAAGCAACGAGTACCCGAGCATTTTAGTGCTTGCTCATCACTATTTATGACGTCTGTATAATAAACCAGGAAAGAATTTAAAGAGACAGTGTTCCCGTGTCTACCTTCGTGCGCAGCTGAGTGAGCCAATTGACCACAATGGGTAGGTGTGGAGACCATCATACATTGTATGTTGTAGTTGTGGGGGCATCATACTTTGTATAGGGGATCTCTGTGAGCATCATACTGTGTATAAGGGAGCTGTGCAGGCATCATACTGTGTATAAGGGAGCTGGCTACCCTGGGTATCGTGTGACATTGTTATGTTACGCGATCCCTGTGGTCCATAATTTCTGACTTCACGCTACCTTTATTCGGACAAATCAAGACATCCAGAGGAAGTGAGAGAGCAGCCGCATCTCTCATTCCCTCTGGTTTACAATTACATCCATAGGAGAGGAGAATGAAGGTAGCACTGATTGGTCATAGTGATAGCGTGATATAACAATGTCACATGATCCCCAAGAGAGCCAGTGCTGACACTGCTGGAACTGCACCGACACCAGAGGTGAGTATAAATGTTATTATTTTACTGGAGAGAAACATAGGGATCCAGAAGGGATTATCTGAGTAGTGGACAACCCCTGTAATGTTATTTAATGCTTTATTTTAGTCTTTATTTCTCACAAATGTGTTGTCTAATTTATATTTGTGTTGTCATTGTTTGGTATTGGCATAGTTTTTTTAAACCAGCATGTTGGCACATGCGTTATATGTTACGATTAGGACTTTATGGCCAAACGTGTCAACAAATATTTAACGCCGCGATGGCCATTGAATTTAAATGAATATTACATAAAAGGATATTGCAGCCAAATTTTATTTTTGTGGATGTTTTGCCTAGCCAAGCCAATGGGCCGGCCAACTTCCTAGTACCATGGCACTGTGACAAAAACTCCAGTGGTGAGCTAAAATAAAATAAAAATTATCTCTTGGTACAAACTAGAATGTGTATCTATTTGAAGCTTTGCAGTAGTTTAAATTCATAGTAAACTGATTTTGCAAAGCTGTTGAATTCAAATTTCAAAAGATTTGTTAATTTCTAATACAAAACTCTTTTCTTAAATTGTGTGAAAATAATGGAGTTCATAGATATCTATACATTTATTATTCTTTAGAGGTCATGCATAAAGCCTGTACAACAGCAGAGTTCTGTGCTACAGATATTCATATTTCCAAATAGTAACTCTGCATAGCTCTGCATTAGACTATGTGTGCACGATGCGAATTTGAAGCAGAAATTTCCAGAGTGTTTTTGCTTCTCCCTTGCAGAAAAAATGCATCCAGATTTTACATGCATTTTTGACTCGTTTTTCACGCATTTTTGATGTGTTTTTACATGCATTTTTTGAAGAGTTTTGTACATGAATGAATGCTTTTTGGAGCTAAATAAAGTAATTTGGTGGGACATTGCATAAACCCTTGGATTACCATAAGAACTGGGGTGAGTATATGGTTTCATTTAAATGATTAGAGAATGTGTCTGTTGTATTTCAAATAAAGTGTTTACACTGTGTATGTGTGTTTATTTAACTCTTTATTTTACTTTAATTAAGTTTGGTCATGAAAAGGTCTGATTGACACCTTGTCATCACCAAACAAAAGAGCTGGGCGTCAGCTAGTCCCATGCACCCAATCTTTATTAGCATTTCTATTAATGTAATTTATGCGCCTGCTGTGAGCTGCCTTGGAAGGTGACATTAGGCAAACATGGTCCCATAATTAACATCTCACAATTGGTACATTAGCCATTATGTCCCCCCGATCAGCACCCAGCAGCGCTTTGGACGCAGCTTACTTTTGCTGCATCCAAAACAAGGTGTTCTTTTTGTTGTCAGTACATGTGAATCCACCGCATATAATGACACTTCAATCACTCAAAATTTGCAGCGGAGACCAGCGTGTCCGCTTCTAGAGATGAGCGTTGTTCTACTCGAACTGTTCGCCAATCTCAAATTCGAGCTGTTTTGGGCAGTGTTCGAGCCGTTCGGCGAACACGAACGATTTGAGAAAAATTCGGCTGTTCGAGGTTATGTTCGATAACTGTTCGTGCACCAAAATCATAACTGGATTTTTTCTCAGTAATGATGAAAATTAATGTTAATACGCAGTTTGAGTGTACAGCGGGGTGGGGGGAGGGGCAGGGGATGGATCTCTGCAGGAATAATGAAGATCTCCATTTTTTTTTCTCTTTCCCGCATTTGCAGTGGGGAGGTGCAGTCTGTCAGCCTATCAGCAGCGCACACACGGAGCGAACTGCTGTTTTTCACACAAGCAAGGGCATGTGTCATTGGCAGTGTATGTCACATGTCCTTGCCCTATAAGACCAAGCCATTTTCCCCGTCGCCACCATTTTCTCACTGCTGCAGCTGCGTGTTAGACGGCACTGCTGTTGCTGTGTGCGCTATACCTTGTTAATTTCAAGCCAATTTTCGCACAAATCTACAGATAGCTTGGGAGTAGGGAATAGTTGTGATTGCAGTCCTTTTAAGGACTAGGTTACAGCATTTCCTACGACTTTTATCAGGCAGGTCTGTGCTCTTAAATAGATAGATTGTGGGAGTAAAGACTAATTGTAATTGCAGTCCTTTTCAGGACTAGGTTACATCAGTTCCTATCAGTTTTTGCCAGGCAGGTCTGTGCCAGTGCTGTGCAAGTTTTTTTCACAGCATTTGGCTGAATCTAGCAAAGCTAATCCTTTTTGGCCTATTGCAGAGTGTGTTAGTCAGTGGAGTAGCCTATCTGTGTTGCAAGATATACCACCTGTGTATAGAATACCAATTTTTTTACTGAACCTAGTGAAGTAAAATCTTTTGGGCATAGCATCATTCTATTAGTCCATCTATACTGACCTCCATCAGGTTGCAAATTGAATATAATTTTTTTCTGCATCTAGCTCTGAAAAAATATTTGGGCTTCTAGCAGTGTGTGGGACTTGTTCTATTAGTCCATCTATACTGACCTCCATCAGGTTGCAAACTGAATATAATTTTTTTCTGCATCTAGCTCTGAAAAAATATTTGGCCTTCTAGCAGTGTGTGGGACTTTCTCTATTAGTACATCTATACTGACCTCCATCAGGTTGCAAATTAAAAATAATTTTTATCTGCATCTAGCTCTGAAAAAATATTTGGCCTTCTAGCAGTGTGTGGGACTTTCTCTATTAGTCCATCTATACTGACCTCCATCAGGTTGCAAATTAAAAATAATTTTTATCTGCATCTACCTCTGAAAAAATATTTGGGCTTCTAGCTGTGTGTGAGATCAGGTTAGCTAAAGCTGACAATGAATTAAGGCTTGCAAGAGATGTCAAAAGCAATAAAAAAGGATTTTGGGGGTATGTCAAAAGTAAAAGAAAAGTCAAAGATGCTATAGGATTTTTACAGGATGAAAATGGAGAAATGGTAAGAGAGGATGTTGAGAAGGCCGAACTTTTTAATTCCTATTTTGCATCTGTTTTCTCTCAGAAAGAAAATGTAACATCAACTGATCTTCACTGTCCTTTTAAAGGAATAGAGGAATCCAAGTTATCAGTAAACAGAAAGATTGTGAGGGAATATTTAGCTAACATAAATGAGTTCAAGTCTCCAGGTCCAGATGAATTACACCCCAGAGTACTGAAGGAGATTGTAGAAGAAATTTTAGAACCACTCTCCATAATCTTTGAAAATTCTTGGAGAACAGGAGAAGTCCCAGAAGACTGGAGAAGAGCAAATGTTGTTCCTATCTTCAAAAAGGGGAAGAAGGTGGACCCAGGGAACTATAGGCCGGTGAGTCTGACTTCTATACCAGGAAAGATCTTTGAACAAATTATTAAACAACATGTATGTAAGTACATGGATAAGAAAGAAGTGATTAACCAGAGTCAGCATGGGTTTGTAACTAACAAGTCATGTCAGACTAACTTAATTTCCTTCTATGACAGAATCACTGACTGGGTGGATCAGGGAAATGCTGTAGATATAGTATATCTTGACTTCAGCAAAGCATTTGACAAAGTATCTCACATCATCCTTATTGAAAAAATGACCAAGTATGCAATGGACCAGGCAACTGTTAGGTGGATTCATAACTGGCTTAGTGATCGGACTCAAAGGGTGGTTGTAAATGGCTTCACATCCAGCTGGATGAATGTCTCAAGTGGGGTACCACAGGGCTCCGTCCTGGGACCTGTATTGTTCAACATCTTTATCAATGATTTAGATGAAGGAATTGAGGGTAAACTGATTAAATTTGCTGATGACACAAAGCTAGGAGGGATAGCTAATACTAGAGAAGAGAGAGAGAGGATTCAAAAAGACCTAAATAAACTGGAGCAGTGGGCAGCAACCAACAGAATGGTTTTTAACAGGGAAAAATGCAAAGTACTACATCTGGGCAATAAAAATGAAAAAAGCATATACAGAATGGGAGGAATAGAGCTAAGCAACAGTACATGTGAAAAAGACTTAGGTATACTAATAGATCATAGACTGAACATGAGTCAACAGTGTGATGCAGCAGCAAAAAAGGCAAATACAATTCTGGGATGTATTAACAGAAGCATACAGTCTAGATCACGTGAAGTCATTATCGGTCTTTACTCCTCTTTGGTCAGACCTCATCTGGAATACTGTGTACAGTTTTGGGCACCACATTTTAAAAAAGACATAGACAAACTGGAGCAAGTTCAGAGAAGAGCGACCAGAATGGTGACTGGTCTGCAAACCATGTCCTATGAGGAACGGTTGCAGGATTTGGGAATGTTTAGCTTGCAAAAAAGAAGACTGAGAGGAGACTTAATAGCTGTCTACAAATATGTCAAGGGCTGTCACATTGTAGAAGGATCATCTTTATTCTCATTTGCACAAGGAAAGACTAGAAGCAATGGGATGAAACTAAATGGGAGGAGACACAGATTAGATATTAGAAAAAACTTTTTGACAGTTAGGGTGATTAATGAGTGGAACAGGCTGCCACGAGAGGTGGTGAGTTCCCCTTCAATGGACGTCTTCAAACAGAGGCTGGACAGACATCTGTCTGAGATGATCTAGTGAATCCTGCTTTGAGCAGGGGGTTGGACCAGATGACCCAGGAGGTCCCTTCCAACTCTACCATTCTATGATTCTATGATTCTATTAGTCCATCTATACTGACCTCCATCAGGTTGCAAACTGAATATAATTTTTTTCTGCATCTAGCTCTGAAAAAATATTTGGCCTTCTAGCAGTGTGTGGGACTTTCTCTATTAGTCCACCTATACTGACCTCCATCAGGTTGCAAACTGAATATATTTTTTTTCTGCATCTACCTCTGAAAAAATATTGGGCTTCTAGCTGTGTGTGGGACTGGTTCTATTAATCCATCTATACAGACCTCCATCAGGTTGCAAACTGAATATATTTTTTTTCTGCATCTACCTCTGAAAAAATATTGGGCTTCTAGCTGTGTGTGGGACTTGTTCTATTAGTCCATCTATACTGACCTCCATCAGGTTGCAAATCGAATATAATTTTTTTCTGCATCTAACCCAGCCAATAGTTTTAGCCTAATACCACAGTTTGGCCACTCAGCTCTGCTCGGTTCCCATCCATTGTTTTTTTGTGCAAACAACTCCAGAGTTGTGAATTAGTTAATCACCAAAATGAGTGGAAAAAGGCCTGCTGCTGGTGGAAAGGGGAATAGGCGTGTTGGGAAGGGGAAAAAAGGTTGTGTCCGTGGGGTAGGTGTTAAAGCAATAGTAACATCTGCAGAAGAAAGCCCATCTTCCAGCCAAACTAAAATGTCTACTTCTTTTAGTGGACAATGTGATAAGATCCCTTTCTAACGGCCACGCCAATCGCTACAAATTCCAGATGAGGCACAAAAACAGCAGGTGCTTCAACGGATATCAAGTGCTCCTTTAAGTGGGCTCTCCTCCACATCAACTTCAACATCACAAATACTCCAGTCCTCAAAGGTGTCACCCCAATCGCACTTGCTTCCTCACAGCTCCCAAATCTCCAGCTGCCCGTCTGAGTATGAGGTAGAACAGATGGTTGAGTCTGCAAAGCTGTTTACTCATACTATAGCCTGGGAATCAGAGGTCGACTCCAGCGCTTCTGTGAATCCAGACGAGGAAATGATCTGCACTGATGCCCAGAATCTTTGAGTCGGATCCAGGACCAGACGCAGAAGGTTCTGACCATAATGTAGACCCTCATTCCCAAGCTGTAACTCCTGTTGGTGGAGACAATGAGGAAGAAGATGATGAGACTCAAATACCTGATTGGAGCGACAACTTTAGTGTTTTGTCAGGGCAGGAACAGGTTGGCTCTGAAGACGACGGGTGTGATAACGCACAGGGTGATGATGATGAGGTTGGAGATCCCACTTACTGTCAACCCACAGTCAGCCATGAGATGAGGTCAGCAGAGGAGGTGGAGGAAGATGCTAGTGACGACGAGGTCAGGTTGCGCCTTCCTGGACAGAGACATAGTACTGGAAGCACGTCAACAACTGCATCCTCAAACACAACTCTGCCTCTCACCACAAGTCGTGGTGGCTCTTCAGGTCGCATGGGTGCTAAGCCTTGCATAGCCTGGGCATTTTTTCAGATCGATAAAGATGACCCAACTCGTGTTATCTGTAACATTTGTCAGCAAAAGCTAAGTAGAGGCCAAAAAATACATAGTTTGAGTACTTCATGCATGAATCGGCACATGGACATGAAGCATAAGTTGCAGTGGGAAGCTCAGTGTGCTACAATGCGGCCTAGCCGGCCGGGCCAACCACCGTCTGCCATATCTTGTGCATCCGTGGCCTCTTCATCCTCTGTGACTGGGGGGACAGCAGTCACACCTGTTTTTGGGCGCAGACCTGCCACCTCTTTACCCGCAACAGCCAGCGTGATTGGCAGGTCATCATTTTCTTTGGAGGTGGTAACACCAGCTGGTGTTGAGCGCTGTCCGACATCGATAGCACCACCTTTGGATCAAGGCAACCTAACATGTCCGCCTGCATCTTCCTCGCAGACCGGCAGTTTGCCGGGGACACCCTTATCAACCCCGTCTAAGCACAATAGCCAGCCCTCGGTCCCTCAGATGTGGACAAGTAAAAGACCATTTCCACCTAGCCATGAGAAAGCTAAGAGGTTGAATTTCACCATCTGCAAGCTCTTGGCTACAGAAATGCTGCCTTTCTGCCTGGTGGACACAGAGGATTTTCGAGACCTTATGTCCGTCGCAGTGCCCCAGTACCAGATGCCCAGTCGGCACTACTTCTCAAAGAAAGGTGTGCCTGCGCCCCACCAGCATGTCGCATACAACATCACCGCTTCTTTGAGAAACTCTGTGTGTGACAGGGTGCATTTCACCACAGACACTTGGACGAGTAGGCATGGACAGGGGCGTTACATGTCGCTGATTGGGCACTGGGTAACTATGGTGACAGCAGGACAAGGGGCTTCTGTCCAAGTCTTGCCGTCCCCACGAGTTGTGCGTCAATCCTCTTTATGTCAAAGTTCCTCCACTGCTTCTGCCTCCTCAACCTCCTCTCTGTCTTCCATCTGCACCCAAAGCCTGTCTGGTCATGCCACAAGCTTTCTAACTGCGCAGAAGGGATCCTGCACACCTCCTTACTATGCTGGCAGTAGGGCTCAACGTCATCAGGCGGTTTTTACTTTGAAATGTCTGGGCAATGTGAGTCACACAGCTGAGGAGTTGTGGTCAGCTCTGGAGAACCAATTTCATGAATGGTTGTCTCCACTGGACCTGAAACCAGGGAAGGCCGTGTGCGACAATGCTGCAAACCTGGGTGCGGCCCTTCGCCGGGGCAATGTCACACACGTGCCTTGTATGGCTTACGTGTTGAACCTGGTTGTTCAGCAATTTTTAGCCCACTATCCCAGACTAGATGGCCTTCTGCAGAGGGCACGGTCGCTGTGTGCTCACTTCCACCGTTCGCATCCCGCAGCTCAGCGACTTACATCTCTACAGAAGTCGTTGGGCCTGCCACTTCACCGGCTAAAATGCGATGTGCCTACCCGGTGGAATTCAACTCTGCACATGTTGCAGCGACTGTGGCAGCACCGACAAGCCCTGGTGCAATACGTTCTGACGTATAGCCTGGGCCAACGAGATCCAGAGGTGGGGCAAATCACGCTGGAGGAGTGGTCTCAGATCAGGGACCTATGCACCCTTCTGCACAGTTTTGAAATGGCGACGAAGATGTTTAGTGCTGACGATGCCATTATCAGCATGACTATTCCGGTGATTAACATGCTGGAGCACATGTTAAACAGAATTCGGAGTCAGGTGGTGGCACAAGAGGAGGTGGAGGAAGTAGAGGAGGAGGAGTTGTATGTGGAAGGGCTAACATCTGCAAGGTCCAGACGGTCGGCAGCACCAAGGCGGCAGGCATGTGAGGGTGGGGGAGATGGTTTTACCAGGGCGCATGGTAGCAGCCAAACTAGTGAGGAAGGTGCAGGAGCCCAGGAAGAAGTAGAGGACGAACTGATGGAAGACTCATCAGATGAGGGAGACCTTGATCACATTTCTGTTGTGCGAGGTTGGGGGGAGAGGACAGAGGAAGGAAGCATGATTGTTACCTCGCCACCAACACAACAGGGACTTGGTGCTCCTGGATGCGCAACACACATGAGTGCCTTCTTGCTGCACTACCTGCAACATGACCCTCGAATTGTGAGAATTAGAAATAATCCTGAATACTGGGTTGGCACACTGTTAGATCACCGGTACAAAAGTAAATTTGCCGAAATTATTCCTGCCATAGAAAGGGATGCACGCATGCAGGAGTATCAGCAGAGACTGTTGCAGAATCTTACATGTGCTTTTCCACAAAACACCAGTGGTGCACGTAGTGAATCTCACAGTTCCAACTTGCCAACCGTGGGACCGTCAAGTGTTCAGCACTCAAACCGTAACAGAACCACAGTATCTGCTGGTAACATGAATTTTGCGGAATCATTTCACCACTTTTTTAGCCCATCCTTTGCAAGGCCACAGGAGACAAGAAGTCTGACACATAGTCAACGCCTAGAGACGATGGTACAGGAGTATCTCCAAGTAAACATTGAAGCCATGACTGTGTCACTGGACCCTTGCTCTTTTTGGGCTTCCAATCTGGATAAATGGCCGGAGCTAGCCACTTACGCCTTGGAGATCTTGTCATGCCCCGCAGCCAGCGTTCTGTCTGAACGTGTGTTCAGCGCTGCTGGTGGTGTGCTGACAGATAAGCGCACGCGGCTCTCCACTGATAATGTAGACAGACTCACATTCATAAAGATGAACAAATCATGGATCCGAAACGACTTTTCTACCCCTGTGTCATCCTGGGGAGAGTAAAAGCTTGATGATTGGTTAAAATCACCCTAACAACCGTTTTAAGCTTTCAAATTACTAATCATGTTTATCTGTATCTTGGCTGGAAAATAATTTGGGCTTTGTAGCAGTGTGCAGCACTGATTCTATTAGGCCATCTATAATAAGCTCCACCAGATTTAAAATTACTAATCATGTTTATCTGTATCTTGGCTGGAAAATAATTTGGGCTTTGTAGCAGTGTGCAGCACTGATCCTATTAGGCCATCTATACTAAGCTCCACCAGATTTAAAATTAATAATAATTTTTAGCTGCATCTAGCCCGGAAAATAATTTTGGGGCTCCGAGATGCGCAAGACACATAAGTGCCTTCTTGCTGCACTACCTGCAACATGACCCTCATATTGTCAGAATTCGAAGTAATCATGACTACTGGGTTGCCACACTCTTAGATCCCCCAAACTTTTCGATCAACCTTTTCATTTTAATAAAGACCAAAAAAATTGTCATTTTTGAAATTATAAGCATTAGCCGGTTATTAGAAACTGAAATCAAACAGTTTTCAACTCAAAACTTTATTCTAGGTGATGTTACATTTTCACATAGGACCCCTTGTTCGAAAGGAGCTTCTGAACTCTCTCGTCCATTGAATTTGTCAGGTTTGGGATGGTTTCTGCTTCAATTGTTTTGCATGAGGACAGAATACCCTCCCAGAGCTGTTGCTTAGATGTGAACTGCCTCCCGCCATCATAGACACTCCTTTTGATGATGCTCCAGAGGTTCTGAATGGGGTAGAGGTCAGGGGAGCATGGGGGTCACACCATAAGTTTGTCCCCTTTTATGCCCATATCAGCCAGAGATGCAGATGTTTTATGTGCAGCATGAGATGGTGCATTATCATGCAAAAAAATGATCTTGCTGTGAAATACACAGTTCTTCTTCTTGAACCATGGCAGGAAGTGCTGTTTGAGAAAATCCACATACATTATGGAGTTCATCTTTAGCACCTTCAGGGATCCTAAAGGGGCCGACAATCTCTCTCCCCATGATTCCAGCCCAAAACATTACTCCACCTCCTCCTTGTTGGCGCTGTAGCCGTGTTTGCGTGGGGTGTCCATCAACCAGCCATCCTCCACTCCATCCATCTGGACCATCGAGCGCTGCACGGCACTCATCCGTGAACAAAACAGTTTTGAAATCAGTCTTCATGTAATGTTTAGCCCACTGGAGCCGTTTCTGCTTGTGTGAAGTGGATAGAGGAGGTCGACAGGATGGCGTATGCACAGCTGCAAACCTCTGAAGGACCCTGCATCTTGTTGTTCGGGGGACGTTGGAGGCACCAGCAGCTTCAAAAACTTGTCTGCTGCTATGACAAGACTTTTTTGCCGCTGCTCTTTTAACCTGACGTAATTGCCTGTAGGAAAGAGTCCTCAATTTGCCCTTATCAGCACGCACACGTGTGTACTGTGAATCAGCTACATACTTCTTGATTGCCAAGACACTTCATCCTGATCATCGCACAATGTTGATTGTAGTCATGCCTTGACCTAAACACTCCACAATTTGTTGCTTCTCAGCAGCCGACACATCCTTTTTCTTTCCCATTTTGGCAGAAAATGTAGGCTGCTTAATAATGTGAGACAGCCTTCTTAAGTAGTCTTGCCTTTCATTGGACACACCTGCCAAACTAATTAGCACAGGTGTCTGCAATTGCTTACAGTGATATAAAGAGCCCTGACACACATCACCATCAATGAGTTTAACTGACAAACAAACAAATTCTTCCCTTATCACTCCTAAACACTTTTTGCATAATAATTTGGAACACAGTGTACATGTGCTTTTCCACAAAACACCAGTGGTTCACGTAGTGAATCTTACAGTTCTAACTTGCCAACCGTGGTCTGTATGGAGTTGTTCAATAAAGGGCCCAAAATTAAGATAACATAGATGGGAGAGGTCTCTATGAATAGGAATTCCTAAGTATTTGATACCCTGTGAGGGCCAGGCAAAGGGAAAGTTGGACTGGATGGAATTCTATATGGATTTGGGAGGGAGACATCGAGGGCCTCAGACTTCGCTGCATTGATTTTAAAATTTGACCATGTAACAAAGTGATCTATTTCAGCCATAACAGCATGGATGGATATATGTGATTGAGTGATATATACTAGGACATCATCAGCAAATAGAGAGCACTTGTACTCGGTGCCTCCCACCTTAATCCACCTAATATTGGGGTTATGGCGAATTGATGAGAGCAGGTGCTCCGTCACTAGGATGTATAAGAGAGGGGACAGAGGACATCCCTGCCTTGTCCCATTGGTGATTGTGAAAGGTGATGAAAATGTTCTGATGCACCCCCTGGGCCTTGGGACACCCGGAGCCGGACCCTTTTTGGTGGATGCTGGTGGTTGTAGTCTTCGTGGCGGCGACCCGGTTCCGTGGCTCAGGGTGGTCAAACCAGTGGCGGAACTATTTATGTGGTTTTGATGTTTAAATGTCCGACTACGCCACCCGTGGATTGCGGTCAGAGTGAACCGCCGCTGCAGGGCAGACCGCTGAGGCTGGTGTTGTGGGTGCAGCAGAGCGTAGCATAACTCCCCACGGGAGGAGTATAGCCTCAGGGCAGTGTATGCGGAGGATGGGGGTGATGGTGCAGGGCAGCAGCAGTAACGACACGGAGTCAGTGATGCAGTCCAGGGCCTTTACTCACAGTTCTTATTATCCAGACCACGTCTGCAGGTAACGGCTGCCCACGTCGTACTGTGCTCACCAGGTGAGGGGCTCAGACAACTCCCAGATAACTTTGAAGCGCTTCACAGGACCCCCTTTGTGTGTCCTTTGTCTGGCCTTTCTTACCAACCCTTCTGTCCGGCTGCCTCGGGCCTCCTCTTGGTAAACTTGGCGCCAGTTTCCCTAACCCTATGTGGTGCCTTCCTAGTGGGTGTAGTGAGGGGCTGCGCCACATAAAATGTCACAGCCTCCGGTTTCTAGCTGAGGGTCGTTTCCTGCCTCCACTAGTTTCGGGGACCGGTCTCCCCCTTTGGCCTGACCCCTCCACGCAGGTGGATTCGGGCGTGCGGTGGCGACTCGCCCGTCCGCACCCCTGGGATCCCTTCATTCCTCGTTCCTGGAGCCATCTCCGCTCCTCTTCCTTCCTTCTCCCTCTTCCAGGCCTGGGCCTCTGTTACTAGGCCCGCCTCCGGAGCAGAGCTCATGCAGAGCCCCTGCTCCCTGCCACTTCTGCTCAGACTTCTCTGCACTGAACTAAGATGGTGCCCACCTTTTATACTCCCTTCTCAATGCACCCAGGAACTGCTTCCTCCCTGCTCCTGCACTACAGGGTTCCCCTTCCTCAGTGTTCCCTCCCCCCACTCCAGCCAGGGACAGGGACTGTCGTGCCCATCTCAGAGGCATATTGGTCGCCCTGCCCCACGGCAATGTGGTGTAATGCATGCAGGTGTCGGGTCCTGATCCACACTCCATCCTTACCTGAGTGTGAGATATCACACCTCTGGATGAGGTGCAATACCTCTGTAGCAACCGAGCCCTCAGGGTGCTACAGTTCCATTTATCTTCAGCCTAGGTGACGTATTGTGATACAGGGCCGTGATTTTGGCTATAAAAGGGTCCCCTAGACCCCTACCCCAAGCTTTTTAAGAGAATCATATATGGTGTGCCAGGAGACTCTATGGAATGCTTTCTCAGCATCCAACGAGAGTATCTAATTACAAATTTTTAACTGCATCTAGCCCAGGAAATACTTTGTGCCTAGTAGCAGTGTCTGCTAGTCAGCGGATTATCCCGGCTGTTAAGCAAGCTACACCACCTGTAGTTTGGACACTTAATTTTTTCAAAGGAAATGCTTCGGGACCACGGGATACTCAGTGAAGAGCATCAGGAGGCACCCCAAGGCATAGGGGCTGGGACTGGCAGTAGGATGCCTTGTGGTGGACAGCCGAGCTCGATCCTTATAAAAGCTTTTTAACTGCAGCAGCTTTAGTGGACGCTACTGGAGCTGGAATTACGCGGCTGCTGGCATGAGACTTGCCCTCCAATAGATCCTTGTAAATGGATTTAAAGTGTATTCATTCAAATTAGAGAGACAATTTAAATTAAAAAGCTTAGAGCTGCCTCCACCACAGGGGGGCTCGCTCGACCCACCAGCGGACAGGCACCAGTATTGGGAGATGGGGGCTGGCCGTCAGGGTTCACCGCGGCTCTGGCACAAACCCGGCGACACGGAGGTGGCACGGGCAGGAGCGGACTGAACGTGTCGGCTTCTCACTTTTTGGATTTTAGAAGGGCATGACATGCCTATATCTGTGTCTCCCCCTCCTTTTACTCCTCCACCTCTTTTCTTTTCGCATGACTATATGTACTTGTCACTTTTCCATGTGTTAGTTGTGTCTTCTGAGCAGTTTGTCAGCTTTTGGACACCTTTGAAGGTGTTTTCTATGTGTTTCTATGTGTTTTTGTTTGCCTGCCATTGGTTTTAACGGTGTTCGAAGGTGTTCGACGAACAGTTCGACAAACAGTTCGGCGAACACACGGGTGTTCGACGAACCGAACCGAACTCGAACACTACGGGGGTGGCTCAACACTATCGGCTACAGAAATTGACATGCTGCGGGTGAGTTTGGGTACATCGCCACGATCTGGAGCCGCTGCAGGTTTGTCGCTCCGTGTTTATACAATGTCAAACCCGCAGTGTCCAGATGATACAGCATTGTGGCTGGGATCTCTAGAAATCCCATGTCCACTATGCGTGCATCAGAGGCTGCGAATCACCCGTGGTCACTGACATGCAGCGTGTGTTTCAGGACCACAGCATGTCAAATTCTCTTGTGGAGTAGCTAGCCTCTGCAACAAAAATTTGACCACTAGAATGTATTGAATATGCATGGTTCAGTGAACACATGTGGATTTACCTGCCTTTAATAGAATGCAACATTTTGAACGCAGCAAGAAATATGCGTCCAAAGCACTGTTACGTCCAGATCGTTGGCACAGAGCCTACAATTTAAAAAAAATGGTGTGGGCTCCCTGATCATTTTTATAACCAGCAGAGAGAAAGCCAACTGCTGGGTGCTAATATTAGTAGCCGGGAAAGGGGCTATTAGCCAAAAATGTTCCCTGGCTATTAATATCAGCCCACAGCTGTTTGTTTAGCCTTTACTGGCTAGATTACAGGGGGACCCCAGAAAAAAATTGACGCGGGATCCCCCTATAAAATCTAACCAGAAAAGGCTAAACAGACAGCTTTGGGCTGATATTAATAGCCAGGGAAGGGGCCATGAATACTAGCCCCCTCCTTGGCTATTAATATCACCCCCCAGCAGTCCCAGAAATGGCGCATCCATCAGATTCTCCAAATCAGGCATTTATCCTCCGCTCTTCCCACTGCCCTGTAGCGGTGGCAAATGGGGTAATGGGGTTGGGGTTCATGTCAGCCTTGTATTGGCAGCTGACGTGAAGCCCAGGTTAGTAACGGAGGACGTCTATAAGACGCCCCCATTACTAGCTGCATAGTAATATGGTCACCAATTTTTCAATGAAAGACACGGCCAGAATAAAGTATTTTAATGAAATAAAAAGCACACGGTTCTACAATTTTTTTTATTACACGGGTCCGCAAAGTCCTCGATCTCCTGAAAAAAACATAAAATAAAAAACAACCATATCCCTCACCTGTCCGCCGTCAATGACGCTGTCGATGTCCCAGTACTAGTGTCCCACGACGATTTGTGTCACTTCTACAGCAGTAAAATCACCCCCTGTCAGTATAAATGCTGCAGGAGGTCACTGGGGTTGATCAGCTGAAGGTCAGCTGACGGTCACGTGACCATCAGCTGATCTGTGACGTCAGCACAGGTCCTGACGGTCACGTGACAATCAGGATCTGCGCTGACGTCACCGCTCAGCTGATGGTCACGTGACCATCAGCTGATCTGTGATGTCAGCGCAGGTCCTGTAAGGACCGCCAGCCGCGGGAGGAGAAGATCGCCACTGGAGCGGCGGTCAGGATGAGAGGAGTTGTAGTCTCCTCTTCATCCCGGGTTCCACATGCACCGCGTTTGCGCCGTAAATTTGCGGTCATTGAAGTTAATTGAAACGCAGCAAATCCACATATACCTGCGGGTTAGCTGCGTTTCAATGTAACTCAATGGCCACGAATTCACGGTGTGATCACACTAGAAATGGCCATGTTGCTTTTTGCAACGCAATGCGAATTTGGCACGTTAATTAACGCATCATGTGCACAGCACATCCGAATTCGCATTGCTATGCATGGCAGACCGATTAACAAGCGTTTTGGGGACATTTTTGCGGCATTTTTGAGGCCACGAAAATGCTACCTGTGAATTTAACCTTATAGAGATATTGCACTTTAGAAGCAAAGCCTCTAGGGCAGAAAACTAGAGATAATAGGATCTTTTGAAATTCAAATTAGCTTAATTTTCCCAAAAAATTCAATTTGCAGAGGATAAATTCACTCGAATATCAGTACTGGAAAGTCTGTAGTTGCTTGAAAAATACACATGAGGAAGAGGAGAGAGGGATAGGATAGAGAGAGTGATGTTAGCCCAGGTACCGACCCCCACTCTACAAGGTATGATAATCCGTAAGATGTCATAGGTGCAGGGCATTATGGGGATGCCCACTTCGCAATGCAAAATTACATTACTGTGCTCACTGATGCTTCAGCAGTGTGAGAAATAGAACCAGGCAAGGTTTTTTTTGCAAACTGTGACGTCAAATTTCAAAATGTTCAAACTTGTATAATTTAAGGAAATTCAACTTGATTGATCTGCAGATCGATGCGCTCATTACAACAGAATACTTTTATAATACAGTACTAATCACTGCAGCATATGACAGAATTTCTTCTGTCCATTCCTTATATCTCTGTATGAAGACAAAATCTGGATACTTTTTCAATAGTGATTTATTATTGTTGTTGAGAAAACTGAGAATCTTTTTAACATAATTAAGAAGAAATTAACATTACTGCCTATCAAAAAAAATTGTATTTATTGGCTAAAATGTAGCACATTTAAAGTTTTGAATTAGAAAAAAAGCTTGAAAATATTATGTGCTTCATTTGCTAAAAAAAAAAAAAAAAAAAAAAAAAGCATAAAATAGTTCTCAAATGAAAAATACAATAAAGTGTTCATTTAGACCTCATATATACTTTTGCACTGTAGCTCTTTTTTACACTGTTGGTTTTACCATCCTTTGACACACATTTCCAGGTTGCTAATTATAATGCATTTCTATAAATAACAATAATCTTGCCTTGTAACTACCTGTAATTTTCCTCACTCTTATTTGTTAGCACTTCTGAAAAAGTTTGCAGGAATATGACAAATCTTGTATGTTGTAGAGATATCAGCTGAAGAATGGACACCACATAATTCATAAATTAGAACAAACAAATGTAAGGACATTGTGAAAAATATCTTTTGCTCTGTTCTATCAGCATAAGAAGGGGAAGCTTGTTTTTCTCACCATTAAGAAGAATTAAAAGTGGTGTCGCCAGCATCATAGATTTGGGGTTCCGGCACCAAACTTTTTGCATTGTGCTACTTTGTAGAGATGATTGAATCAATGCACTTTGAATGGACTTGAAATTGAATTTCCTGAAATGCACAGGTCCCTGCAAATTCAAGCAATTTTCAATTCATAGAAAGGAAAAGAGGATAGGCAATTTGCAATAGTTTGGCACTATTTCACACATTGCTGAAGATTGCATAAGCCAAAGAATGTGCTCATGTGACTTCAGGTGCTATCTCATGAGCTTTCCCACAATGACTTGCAGTTTTCATATCACATTGCTTAGGACAGTTAATAAGAAGGTTACATCATTGATGTATGTTCACACGTTGCTTTTTTGCTGCCTTTTCATGCAAATTAAAAGTTGATTTTTACAGTACTAGCAAAAGCCATGAGATTTCAGAAATCTCATGCCCGCACATTGATTTTTTTTCCTGGTTGAATTGGAAAACTGCTGCTTTTTAAAAAACTGCAGCATGTAAATTCTTTCAGCGTTTTTCGCAGCATTTTTTCACCTATAGAAAGCAATGAGTAAGTGCAAAAAAGCAGCAAAAATGCAGCAAAAACATTGCCATCAGTTTTTGCTTCGTTTTTAGTGAAAAGAAGCAGTACAGCAGAATGTGAAACCCATTTATTTTTGTAATTTTTTCAAATTTAAACCAAAATTCTTGGTCTCCTCACCTGAGAATGGCAGTAAGGATTAGCAGTGGCGTACCGCCAATGGTGGCAGGCAACGCGACTTCTATGGGGCCTGTGAGCTGGGGGGGCATGGCCGCGCGCACTGCGCTGTCCGGCTGTGTATTGTAGTAATGACACGGCAGGGGCGACACTGCGCCTTTAATTGTGCTTGTGTCGCCCCTGCCGTCATTACTAGCAGACACAGCCGCACAGCGCACTGCGCGCGGCCATGACTGAAAACAGTGCCGGGGGGTAGCGGCGGCAATCAAGCAGCGGAGCGGGGGTTGCAGGACGGGGGGCCCCGATGAAGAAGGGGTCCTGATGAAGGAAGGCCCTGATGAAGGAAGGCCCCAAGGGGGGCCCTGATGAAGGTAGGCCCCAAGGGGCGCACTGATGAAGGGAGGCCCCGAGGGGGGTCCTGATGAGGGGAGGTCCCAAAGGGGGCCCTGATGAAGGCAGGCCCCGAGGGGGGCCCTGATGAAGTGCCATCAATTAAGCAGCGCCGGTGGAGCAGGAGGGGGGCCTGATGAAGTGCCAGCAATAAAACACCACCAGAGGTCCTCCCTGCGGAGATGCTGGGGAAGCGGTGTGGGTCCCAATGGCTAGTGGGCCCCTCTGATGGTCCAGGGCCTATGATGGCCATCAGACAAGCCGGCGGCCCTGCACAGCTGGACCGGACACAGGCCAAGGGGCAGGTGAGTGAGGCTTGTCGCCAGATTCCCCAATCCCCATATTAAATATATTTCTAATGTGTCTTGTGTGTTTGTCAGTGTGTATGACTGTGTATATATAAAGTTATGTCTGTTTTATGTGTTTTTAAGAATGTGTTCAAATATGTACGTATGTCTGTATTTGTACTTATCTGTGTATCTCTTTGTGTATGTGCATATCTGTGTACCATGTGCATGTCTGCTTACCATGTGCGTGCATCTCTGCTTACCGTGTGCGTGCATGTCTGCTTACCGTGTGCGTGCATGTCTGTGTACCAAGTGCGAGCATGTCTGCGTACCATATGCGTGCATGTCTGCGTACCATATGCGTGCATGTCTGCGTACTGTGTGTGTGTGCATGTCTACGTAGTGTGTGCATGTCTGCGTACTGTGTATGTGTGCATGTCTGCGTACTGTGTGTGTTCATGTTGGCATACTGTGTGTGTGTGCATGTCTACGTACTGTGTGTGTGCGCATGTCTGCGTACTGTGTGTGCATGTTTGCGTACTGTGTGTGTGCGCATGTCTGCGTACTGTGTGTGTGCACGTGTCTGTGTGCTGTGTGTGTGCATGTCTGCATACTGTGTGTGTGTGCTTGTCTCCGTACTGTGTGTGTGCATGTCTGCGTACTTTGTGTGCATGTCTGCAAACTGTGTGTGTGCTCATGTCTGCGTACTGTGTGTGCACGTGTCTGCGTACTGTGTGTGCGCGCATGTCTGCGTACTGTGTGTGTGCAAGTCTGCGTACTGTGTGTGTGCATGTCTGCGTACTGTGCGTGTGCATGTCAGCGTACTGTGTGTGTGCGTGTCTGTGTAATGTGTGTGTGTGCATGTCTGCATATATGAAGTATGAGGGGACAGCCTGGGGCCTGTGTACTATACCTATATTTCTCTGCCGTATCTGTGCATCATGAACATTGGTATGTATTAAAGGGCTCACTGAGACTCTTTCGCCCGGGGCCCACGAAAGCCTGGAGTCGGCCCTGGTTGATAGCAATGATGGAGGAGGGAACATCATGTGACACTCTCTCTCCCATCATTCCTCCTCTGCGTCTGACGCAGCGGCGTGATGACACTCCACGCTCTGTCAGACAGTGGAGCTGGCAGCTGCTGAGGTGATGACAAAGACGCGCTGCAGAGACTGAAGCAGCGGGGAACGAGGAGCGGTAAGTATGTATTTATTTATAAATCAGTGAGTACTGATAAAACTGGAGGACTGGGGGCTGCATTTTACCCTATGGTGGGGGGAAGCTGCATTTTACCCTATGGGGGGCTGCATTATACTGCGTACAGGATCATGGGGTGCATTATACTGTGTTGAGGACCATTGGGAGTGCATTATACTGTGTGGAAGACCATGGCGAAAGCATTATACTGCATACAGGACCATGGAGAGAGCATTATACTGCTTAAACGATCATGGCGAGTGCATTATACTGTATGGAGGACCATGGCGAGTGCATTATACTGTGTGGAGGACCATGGCGAGTGTCTTATACTGTGTTGAGGACCATGACTTGTGTCTTATACTGTGTGGAGGACCATGACGAGTGTCTTATACTGTGTGGAGGACCATGGCGAGTGTCTTATACCATGTGGAGGACCATGGCGAGTGCATTATACTGTATGGAGGATCATGGCGAGTGCATTATACTGTGTGGAGGACCATGGCGAGTGCATTATACTCTGTGGAGTGTGGAGAGGTGTGGGGCCATTATATTGTATGTAGGCCCATTATACTGCATGGAGGGCTGTGTGGGGGTCACAGTTGGGGGATCATACTGTGTTGGGGTCACCATACTTTGCCTTGGGAGTTGAGGTGGGGTACAATAGGGTCATTTTACTGTGAATGTGGAGGAATTCACCATGAGGATACCATACTGTGTTTGGGGGGCACTTTTGTTGGCATCATAATTTATGGGGCAATGAAAAAGGAATCTAGGACTTCAGCAGGAGGAAAATTGCTATGTAAAGGCTGGGAAGTTGTGAGATCTGCTCTTTTGTGACCCCGACAATTATTTACCTTTTTTTTGGGGAGGGGGCGCCCAATTAGAACTTCTGCTATGGGGCCCCATGATTCCTGTGTACGCCCCTGAGGATTAGTATAGTATAATTAAATTTGTGATGTGTGGTAAAGTAAGCGTTGCCTTACCATTGTGTGAAATTGAATACCTGACCAACTCAAGGGCCAACAGTAAACAGTGCCAACCTAGGAAATGCACTGCTATTGTCTTAGGTAAACTATTCCTGCCCAATTCAACTCCCCCTGCTGTTTTTACATTTGTAATTATGTATTTTTTCATGAACTCATGAACTTCTTTGTTCAGAATAGTCACTATTTTTATTTTTTTCAGACAAAAAAATATTTCCACTGAGTAATTTAATCAATTTGCCCTTTTTTCCAAAAATGATTTCACATATGTCTTGCATTAGTGGGCTAACACTCTGCATTGTCCATGCTTGTATGGAGGAAGCAAAGCTGAACTTTGGGATCCTGAAAATTCAGCAAAAAAGCAGCAAGAAAAGCAGCAAAAAAGTCAGCAAAACTGCTTTTTGTCTGCATTTTTTTTACTGCCAAGAGATCAGGTTTTGGCTGCAGAAAAAAAGCAACGTGTGAACATAGCTTAAATGTTGACCATAATGTATTGACTGAATGGTCACTGTGATGCCTCATCTGGCAGGAAGGTGTAAACTTTCTTTTCCTTTTGTCCTAGTAAATCACTGTTTTGCTACGTTCATATTGTGAGGAATAATACAGTCACCACGTTCAGACCTTTTTGTACTTCTGAAGAATAATTAGCTATTTATTTATTAGCAGCACAATGAAATGTTTCAGTGAGAAAATAACCTAATTGTAAGTGATAAATAAATATCTTAATACATGCAGTAGTATGGTCATCAGTATATCTGAAACATTTAATTCAAGCTTAATTTTTCATCATATTCCTATTAAAGTAAAAACAGGACTCAAATCATCAAGTATCAAAGTTTTGACTAATCTCATAATTAAAGGGACAGTCCGGCCTTAGGAAACAAGTCTGCAGTCACTCTACATCTGCAGACTTGTGAATCCTCATATCACGTGCACTATGAGCTGTAAGGATTCTCCGCTGCCAGCGCTGGGAGATACTAACTAGAGGTGCACAGCCTCGCTCTATGCAATGGTATTGAGTGAGGAAAGACACTTCTAGTTGGAATGTGGTCGGAAGTGCAAACCGCATAATTGCGGTGACATGAACGCCGGCATAGGAGAATCCTCATAGCGTGAAGCTCTATGCACCCCAATATAGTTAATCTGTGCAGACATGTTCTCCCTGCACTACTGCTCCCCGTAATGTAAACTGCAGGTCGCTTTATGCTTGCGGCCTACAGAACAACAGGGGGATGCAGTGTCACAAGCGTCAGGGCAAGCACAGTACACAAGGGTCCTGGCATGGTGACATCATCTTGCTGCAAAGGGATTTCGATGTCCTGTGCATTCGCCGGCCCTTTGCAGGAGGACTTGTCAGGATCCTGTATTAGGTGAGCATATGATGTTTTGGACTTTAATTTAAAATGTGTGGTGTGACTGTGGGGCCCCTTATAAATTGTAAAGGCTAGTGCGGTGGGCCCTCATACAGTGTGGGGACAACTGTGGGGGGCTCTCAAAGTGTGGGGGATATTATACAGCGTGAGGACCATTATGCATGTGGGTGCAAATGTGAGGGTTATTATACAGTGTGGGTGTAAATCTAGGGGCCATTATACAGCGTGGGGGGACACGCTGTGGGGGACATTATACTGTGTTTTGGGGTTGCAATGTGACTCGGCCAGGGGGAATGGGGAAGACTCGGTACCCGGGCCTTTGCCTGGCCTTGGGGATGTCGCGGTGGTCGGCTCCCGGGCCCGTACCCTGGGGTCAGCTTTTAAAAGTGGATTATTTGTTAATTTTATGAAAGTTTGTGACGCCACCTGTGGTTTCTGGTGAGAATCACCAGCGCTGCGGCAGTCCACTGAGGCCGGTGATAAGGCAGCTCGATGGTATAGCTCCCCACAGGTGGAACTAGGCCTCAGGGCAGCGTACGGAGAGGGGGATGCAGGACAGGCGAGACCCAGCCGGGTCAGAGCAAGAACAGGGACAGACACGATAGTCACTTCAGTACCTTTTACTGATGGAAATTCAGGCACGTTCCGGAGCACTGTAGGGTGAAGGGTGCATATCCAGATCCTCCCCAATGAGCGGGTGTAGGGCCTCCTGTTTCTTGCCTCTGCATAGTAAGTTTCTGACCTGCCTAAAGCTAGGCCTAACTTTATTTCTGTCCTGCACTGGCTGACGTTGTGGTAGGGCCTTCTCTTGGAGTGCACGCTCCCAGTTTACGGGGCCTATGTATCTCCTGGCTCTGTTACGTATCAGCTTTCTGGTGAACCTGGGACCTGTAGTTCTCCAGGGATTCCGGTTATGCCTTACTGGGTTGTGGAGATCCCGGTAAGCTCGGACCCGGTGTCCGGTATATGTTTCAGGGTGAGCTGGGTAAGCTCCTCTGCCCCCACTGCTACTCACTTTCCACTCGCCTTCGGCCACGCTCGGGCCCTCACTAGGCTACTCACACTAACGGCAGCTTTGCGCTCTTCACCGATCTTATGGCACCGGCAAACCTAAAGCTCACTATTCTGAGCTACAACTGAGTCTGAACTATGCTCCACTGCAGGCTGACCTCACTCAAGCTTCTCTTCTGCAGGTACTCTCTCAACAGACTTGGCTCTGTCGACTCCAGACTCAACTGGCTAGCTCCACCTTCTCTATTTATATCCCTAACGGGCTCCCTCTGCTGGTCTGAGGTGGAAGGTGGAGATGTATGAATGTTTATGGGGGCCTCCTGTGGAGGATTCCATCAATACACCCTTCTAGGATCTGTGGTACCAAGCGCAGCTGGGCGCCACATTCCTCCCTAGCAAAGCTCAGCACTCCCGGGCTGAAGTACATTTTAAAACAATGGTAAACATTAACAATGCAATAACTCTTCCCTTTATGGGAGGCACATTTCTTAAACGTTGCATAATAACATAAACAGATAAAAAGTGTCCTCAGAATTCAAGTCTCTTGTGGTGAGGTTCCCAGACAGGATGCCCATCTCACAGGGTAGAGTACTTGGTGGTTTGAGGGACCTGTCCCAAACCCTCAACGTAGGCCCTGGGGTGGCAGCTGGGCATGAAGATCCCGAGTTGGACCTCCAATAGAGCCACTCCAGACAGGTTTTTCTTCTGAGGCCACCTAAAAGGGGCACTCCAGGGAGCGCACTTATATACAATAAATAGTTTTTGGGCTGCACACAGTCCTCAGTCACGGAGTTCTTAGATAACTAAGGAAGTAAATAGGCAAAGTGTCCATATCACTTAAACTGTTCAGTAATAAAGCAAACCACAAAATAATATACATATGCATGAAAATACGCAATAATACAGTACAATAATACACAATACCCCAAGGGTAACTATCTACACTTGTCTGAAATTTAACTATTTTACTCAGTGTATCTGACAGGGGGTCGACCTCTCATGCTATGTGTTGATCTGCGTAGTGCGGTGATATGTGCAGCGTCAGAGTCTGCATTGTCATTTACCCTACCAGTTCTACGAGTTACTAAGTTGCAAAACTGCCTTAACCTCTCTCTGGGACTGGCAAGTGTACCATTGGCTGGGCCCTCTTGCTCTGCTCCTACCGGGGATCCTTCCTCCGGGGATACTTGTTGAGCTGGCTCTTCTTCAGTACTTACAGGTTCCACTTGCTGTGGAGGGTCTTCTGTCTGTTCGAAGAATTGGAGTACGGGGATGATTACTGCTCCTCCTAGTTGGGGCCGATCTGCCGGGAAATCTCCTAAGTCAGTGTGTATCACTGCTTCTTTAGGCTCTTCCGGGATTGTGAGAGGCACTTCTTCTTGGGGTTTCAGTAGATCTGGACACAACTTTAGATGGTCCCTGGACACTGTTGCAGACGTTTTCCCTCCATCTCTACTAATTATGCAGGTCTTCTTATTATCAAATCTTGACTGTAACACAGTGTAGGGTTCTCTCTCCCACTGGTCATCAAGTTTGTGGTTTCGTCTTTTCCTTTTCAATACTACTTCACCAGGTGTGAAGGGTTCTGCGGGCGCATTTTTGTTGTAGTGCGCCTCCTGCTTATGTCTCACCGGAGTGAGACTGTCCTCGACACAGGCCTGTACTCTCCTGTACTGCTCCTGTCTGGTCGTGTCCCAGTCCTCAGTGGTCATATCAGCTTCAGGCTCAACAACACCAAGCTCCAGATCCATGGGCAGCTTTCCTGGCCTTGCCCGCATGAGATATGCCAGAGTGCAATTGGTGGAACTTACTGGTATATGATTATACAGATCTACTAGGTCAGGTAGTAGGTCTGGCCACTGATTTCTCTCTTCAAGTGGTATGGTCTTTAGCAGGTCGATGATGATGTTATTCATCTTCTCACAGAGACCATTGGTTTGTGGGTGGTACGGTGTAGTACTTATCTTCTTACACCCGTATAGATGGCAGAACTCCTTGAACAACTCAGCCTCAAAGGCCGGGCCTTGGCCCGTCAGCACCTGCTCAGGATTTCCATGGGGTCTACTGAAATATGCTTGGAACGTCTTTGCTGCTGTCTCTGCCGTCAGGTCTTTGATGGGGGCGACCACCAGGAAACGTGAGTAGTGATGAACCAAGGTCAGAGCATAGGAGTACCCTGACCTGCTGGGGGACAGCTTGACATGGTCCAGGGCCACGATCTCCAGGGGTTGTGTCGTCTTGATGGGTTGCAGGGGTTCCTTCTGGCTGCTGTAGTCTTTTCTTCTAAGGCCACAGGGTCCACAGTCCCGGCACCCCCGCTCAATGGAGCTGCGCATTCCTACCCAGTAGAATCGACACTTTAGCAGGGTCTCTAGCTTTTTCCAGCCAAAGTGCCCCGCGAGAGCGTGGTAGGCCTCCAACACCATTTGGATGTCTGTCTTGGGGACCACTATCTGCCATACCATCTCATGGGTTTTTGAATTGACGTACCTCCGGCACAGCTTCTCACGGTAGATAAACAGCCGGCTTCTCTCGATCCACAGCTTCTTTGCCTGCGGAGACGCTTCTTTTTCCAGGGAGGCACCTTCTTGGGTTATCAGCTCCTTGATGTGGCTGACAACCGGGTCGCTGGTCTCTTTCCAGCTGTGGTGAGGCAGGGGGTTTAACGTCTTTCCACGCTGCCTCCTGGAGGCTCGTTGCTCGTGGATCATCCCATTCCGGTGAAAGACAGGTAGCTCAATCTCTTCCAGGTCATCCACTTCTTCTTCTGTGTCTGACTGGTGAGGCATCCTGGACAGGGAATCGGCATTGGCGTTCCTGCAGCCCGCCTGATATTTAATTGTGAATTGATAGTTTGACAGCCGAGCCATCCATCGTTGTTCCAGTGCTCCTAGCTTAGCTGTTTCAAGATGGGTCAAGGGGTTGTTATCAGTGAAGGCAGTGAACTTACTGGAGGCTAGATAGTGCTTGAACATTTCAGTGATGGCCCAGACCAAGGCCAGGAACTCCAACTTAAAGCTGCTATAGTTCTCTGGGTTCCTCTCGGTCGGGCGGAGCTTCCTGCTTGCGTATGCGATCACTTTCTCTTGGCCATTCTGCTTCTGACTTAAGATGGCTCCCAGTCCTTCGTTGCTGGCATTTGTATACAGCAGGAACGGTTGGCTGTAGTCAGGGTAGGCTATTATCTCATCGCCTGTCAGGATCTCCTTCATCTCCTGAAGCGACTCGGCTTGCTCCTTACCCCAGTGAAATAGGGAATTTCTGCCTTTGTGGGACTGCCCTACCAGGAGATCTTGCTTTCTTAGTGTAATCTATTACGAACCTTCGGTAGTATCCTACTAGTCCTAGAAACTGACACACCTCCTTGGGGTTCGTCGGCTTGGGCCACTTCTGGATGGCAGTGACCTTCTCCGGGTCTAGTGCTACCCCTTCTGGACTGACAATGTGCCCCAGGTACTGTACCTTTCTCTTGAGCAGGTGGCACTTTGAGGGTTTCATCTTCATCCCGTACCGGGACAGTGACTCAAACACCTCTGCCAGGTGCTTCAAGTGGTCCTCGCTCATTTTGGAGTACACTATCACGTCATCCAGGTAGAGTAACAAAGTCACGAAGTTGCGGTGTCCCAGGCAGCATTCCATCAATCTCTGGAACATTCCAGGGGCATTGCAGAGTCCAAACGGCATACTGTTGAACTCGCAGATTCCCATCGGAGTAGTGAAGGCCGTCTTCTCCCGATCCTTCTCAGCCACAGCTACTTGCCAGTACCCACTAGTGAGGTCAAGGGTGAAAGAGTAATTTGCAGACTTTAAGGCAGCTAGGGACTCCTCTATGCGTGGTCAAGGGTATGCATCTTTATGTGTAATGCGATTTATTTGTCGGTAATCTACATACATTCTCATGCTCCCGTCCTTTTTCCTAACTAG
The DNA here is from genome assembly GCF_046119375.1 of Phyllobates terribilis. NCBI lineage: Eukaryota > Metazoa > Chordata > Amphibia > Anura > Dendrobatidae > Phyllobates > Phyllobates terribilis. The sequence continues at coordinate 804,989,845 of NW_027362762.1, forward strand.
CACTAGGGGAGCTGCCCAGGGACTACAACTATCCCTTATTACCCCCGCCTTTCTCATGTCGTGCAACATTTCCTTAGCCTTCTGGTAGTGTGCTGGTGGCATAGGCCTGTAACGTTCTTTGATGGGTGGATGGTCACCTGTGGGGATATGGTGTTGAACCCCCTTAATCCTCCCGAAGTCAAGTGGATGTTTACTGAACACCTGCACGTATTCTTGAACCACCCAGTGTACACCCTGTTTCTGATGGGCAGGAGTGGTGTCTGTCCCAACATGGAGCTGTTGACACCAATCCTCCACCTGGGTTGCAGGGTCATCATCCTCAACTTCGTCTGGTGAGGTTAATGACTCCGCCTTGTGAATGCAGTTGTTATTTACAGCATGTAATTTGGCAACAGTGACATAACGGGGCAATCTGACCTCATCTTCCCCACAGTTGAGAAGACGGACGGCACCCTCCCATTGCGTACATCTACCACTCCTCTGGCGGTTAAGAGCGTGGGTCTGTGATTGGAGCAAAGGGGTTCTACTACCGCCTGGTAGCTCTGTCCTCTAAGACCTATGGCAGCTCTACACCAGATAAGCATTTCTCTCATTGGGGGGATCACAATGGGTATGGGGTCCATCACCCGCACATTACCGATTTCACCATCTGTTAACCTTACTTGCTGTTGGTACATCAGGAATCGGATCTCCTTCTGCAATGCCCTCCTCTGTCCTGGTCTGATAGTGTCAGCTATCTGTTGGAGCAAGAACACGACTTCTCCCAAACAGTTACCAACAATGTTAGTGCCTAGTACCATATACGGATTAGTATCATCAGGATTAGTCTCTACTACAATTAGTCCCTGGTCCTTCAGCTCCACTCTCCCCACTTTTACTGTCACATTCTTAACACCAATTAGGTTAAGGGGGAGTCCATTTGACGCATAAACAGAAAGGTTTGGAGCTGGCGGACGTAGGTCGTCCATGGACCAGAACCTCTTGTAGAGGACGTCAGGCATTATTGTTACCTGAGATCCTGTGTCCAGCAGAGCGTGCGTCGGGATGCCGTCCAGCACAAAGGACAGGAAAGGTCTTCCTTCGGCGAACCTGTTGTACCAGTCTGATGGGCCTGGGGAGTTTACTCCTGGGTGTCGGCCCTTGGCCCCATCGTTTTTTCGTTTAAAGGACAATTCTGGGCGGTGTGTCTGGTCTTGCAGCAGCGGTAGCAGGTAGGGTCCTTCTGTGGACGGCGCTGGTCACTGATCCTCGTAGAGGGTGGTGTTGTCCTCCTCCTCCTTCGCATCCAGGGGACTTCCTCAGGGCTATCGGCTAACAGGATTTTCCCTCTTTCCTCGGGCTCCGTCCGCAGCTGCAGAGCACTCAGCACAGTGGTCAGGGTTTGGCTCAACGGGCACACTTCAGTGCGCAGACTGTCCAGCTCTCTAGGGGACGTTGCTGGAACCTTGGCTTCAGCAGCCACTGGGGAAAAGGTGGGTGTAGCAGGCACTTGGGTAGCCCCACCCTGGTAACATTGAATGGCATTTGTTCCAGGGGCTTCAGTCCTTTTATAGCCATGTCCTTAAGATTGTCAAAGGTGGCATCTGGATGATGTAAGGACCAGCAACGCACAGTCCTGCTTTACTCTGGAGACCTCAGTCCCCGGACAAACTGTTCCTTCAGCATTTTGTTTTAATTTTCGATGCTGGTCAGACTAACCTGTTTCAGAGCCCGCAGGGTCCCTTGTAGACGCCAGGCATAGTCCCGAACATTGTCCTCCGGCTGTTGGGAACAGTTGTAGAACGTCACCCGGAGGTCCGCCTCAGTATGATCCTCAAAAACAGTCTGTAGCTTTTTAAAGATTGCGGACACTGACTCCTGGTCTGCTGCTGACCATGTTTTCACTTCCCATTCCGCAGCACCAGTCAGTTGTCCTAATGCAACAGCGGCCCTCTGCTTGCCTGTCATAGAGTACATGTCTAAGATACCGCATATCTTCCGTTTGAATCCAGACAGGGTATCTGGTTTGCCGTTGTACTGGCGGAGCCACTTTGCTCCAGGAATGTACGGTAGAGTTATGGGGATGACAGGAGTTACAGGCGCTGCTGGTGGAGCCGCCGCCTCGACCTGCCCGGCGTCGGGCGCGGGTTGAACTTCAGGGCCTTTAACCGGTATTCTGGCGTCGTGCTGTTCCTTGGACATTCTGGTGCCTCCCTAGCGAACCGTGGCCTACCTTCTTTTCTTTCCTTCCGGTAGGCCGCAGCTCCGCAGGTGACGGTCGTCTTCAGGACCTTGCGTCGCTTGCGTCCTACGTCAGAGCGCTCAGCGACGCTCCTTCCAGGACCTGGCGCTTCCTGGTTTGACTTCGAGGCGCGGGGCGTGTCCGGGGCTTTGCGTGCTTTTGAAGGTGCGCCCCTCAGTTTCCCGCGGTTGCGCCCTTCTTCTCGCTCGGCGGTCCAACAATGGCGGAAATCTTCACCACAGTCAAAACACACAGTTTTTAATTAAAAGCGCACAGTACCCGGTGGCAACGGGCATAACACTCCGTCGTTGCAGCGGGCACGGGATCCTGTTCATGACGCCAGGGAAGATGACTCACCCAAGGGGAATGGGGAAGGTACCCGGGCCTTTGCCTGGCCTTGGGGATGTCGCGGTGGTCGGCTCCTGGGCCCGTACCCTGGGGTCAGCTTTTAAAAGGGGATTATTTGTTAATTTTATGAAAGTTCGTGATGCCACCTGTGGTTTCTGTTGAGAATCACCAGCGCTGCGGCAGTCCACTGAGGCCGGTGATAAGGAAGTTCAATGGTATAGCTCCCCACAGGTGGAGCTAGGGCTCAGGGCAGTGTACGGAGAGGGGGATGCAGGACAGGCGAGACCCAGCCGGGTCAGAGCAAGAACAGGGACAGACACGATAGTCTCTTCAGTAACTTTTACTGATGGAAATTCACTGTAGGGTGAAGGGTGCATATCCGGATCCTCCCCAATGAGCGGGTGAAGGGCCTCCTGTTTCTTGCCTCTGCGTAGTAAGTTTCTGACCTGCCTAAAGCTAGGCCTAACTTTATTTCTGTCCTGCACCGGCTGACGTTGTGGTAGGGCCTTCTCTTGGAGTGCACGCTCCCAGTTTACGGGGCCTATGTATCTCCTGGCTCTGTTACATATCAGCCCTCTGGTGAACTTGGGACCTGTAGTTCTCCAGGGATTCCGGTTATGCCTTACTGGGTTGTGGAGATCCCGGTAAGCTCGGACCCGGTGTCTGATATATGTTTCGGGGTGAACTGGATAAGCTCCTCTGCCCCCACTGCTACTCACTTTCCACTCACCTTCGGCCACGCTCGGGCCCTCACTAGGCTACTCACACTAACGGCAGCTTGCCGCGCTTCACCGATCTTATGGCGCTGGCACACCTAAAGCTCACTATTCTGAGCTACAACTGAGTCTGAACTATGCTCCACTGCAGGCTGACCTCACTCAAGCTTCTCTTCTGCAGGTACTCTCTCAACAGACTTGGCTCTCTGTCGACTCCAGACTCAACTGCCTAGCTCCACCTTCCCTATTGGTATCCCTAACGGGCTCCCTCTGCTGGTCTAAGGTGGAAGGTGGAGATATGTGAATGTTTATGGAGGCCTCTTGTGGAGGATTCCATCAATACACCCTTCTAGGATCTGTGGTACCAAGCGCAGCTGGGCGCCACACAATGCAGACATCATACTGTGTATATGGGAGCTGTGGGCCCATGATACTTTGTATAGCAGAGCTGTGGGCCCATCATAATGTGAAGAGGGAAGCCGTGGGCCCACCATACTGTGTTTAGGGTAGCTGTACATGGGAGGACTCACAGGACAATATTAAATGCTAAGTGGGCACTTAAGAAGTATTATTGTTATAGGGGCACACAGGGTAGTGTGACCGTCAAAGGTGCACATGGGGGCATTATTACTTTCTGGGGGTAAAATGTGGAAATTGTATTGTAGGGCACTTGTACTGGGCATTCATATTTTCTAGGGGGTAATATTAACATCTAGAGGACACAAATGAGGCATTTACATTGTAAGGGGCATAGTTGTGACCAGAGAATTACTATGTGGAGCACTAAGAGGTGCACAGTTTTTGTAATACACAGCTGGGGCAGTTATAGGGACACATAGGGCAGCAGAGGCTCAGCATTGGAGTATCAGTAGGATGAGGAGTTTGTGCAGGTTGGGAATAGATGGGGTCGGTGCTGGAAATGCAAAAAGTCAAATGTGTCTTTGTTGCAATCTGTGCATTCGAGCCCTGGCTAGAGAAGTTATCAGTCTCTTCAGTCTGGGGCAGATGGAAGAAACGGGAAAAGTGAATGACTCCATCAGAAAGATCGTCAGCTGTAAGTCACTATCTGTAACTGTACTGTTATCTCTTACATGTTCTGAAGCACTTGTATCTACCACTATATTGTATGATCACCTGATCACTGTATGGCGGGTAATATCAATGTTAGTCTTTGTATAGAGATCTATTTTCAGTAATATCAAGGTCATCGGCTGAGGTTCTCCTGAAGCCACAATTAGAGTTTGCTACCGTAGTTGTCATCAAGGTTAGCTGGTTAGGGGCCCACTCAGGTGTTTCACCCCCCCTCTGAGCTTAACCCCTAACTAAACCTCTGATACACAGCTATTACTGCTTCTACTTCTCCAGTGTCAAGCACTGTCCTTCTCTGCTTCTCACTGACGTCACCACAATTCTGACTAGCCTGCTCATTCTTTGCTCTATGCGTGAGCCGAAAGTCTATTTTATAATGAAAGCCTATGGAGCCTTTTTCTGAAGCTCCATAGACTTTCAGTGTAAAATATACTTCTGGGTCACGAAGAGCGCAGCATTACCGGGCTATTCTGCAGAACTGTGATGTCACATAGAAGCAGAGAAGGAAGTCACAGGACACCAGAGAAAGTGTCGATAGGTGATTATATTAACACACTCATACTACATTACATGCATATACACACACATATTTAATGAACAAAAAAGTTAGTGTCATAATCTAATGTGTTTTCTAATATATCACTCCTTAAAATGTATCTAAAATGATAAGTCTGCAGTCACTCTATGTGGCTGCAGACTTGTGAATCCTCTGTGCACTGCGAGGATTCACCGGTGTCAGCATCGGTAATGGTGGTCATGTGACTGCAATCTGACTAAAATGTTTCCGGCCTTGCACAATAAGCTTGCATTGCGAGGCCGGAAGCAGTCTAGTCGGATTATGGCCAGGTGAATGCATATTGAATACTTGCAGTCACGTGACCACCATTACTGCTGACACCGGCGAATCCTCGCAGTGAGTGCACTGGGAGGATTCACAAGCCTGCAGTCACATAGAGTGACTTGTCATTTTAGACAGGACAACCCCTTTAACTGTGTCTAATAAAAGTACAGTCTGCTAAAAATTCAAGTTCTGTTACGCCAGTTGTGGCAAAGACTTAGTGCAACACAGAGGGAAGAGGAAAAGGGAGCCCAGACACTAGAGAAAGGGGGGAGTGGAGACCTCCTAGACTTGGTCTAGTGTCACCCTGTCTCAACTACCATCTGTATATTGGCTCTTCACCAATCGCCGCACGCGTGCCTTGCCCTGACTTTCCCTGGCGTATGGCTAAGGCTAGAAAAGGGAGGAGATGAGAACTAGTCGATCTCCACTAAACTCTATGGACAACAAGGGTAGACTAGACAAACAGGGGGGGATTGCTTAGCTTTAGACGACTCCAGACAAATGCGCACACGGCCTCAAGCTCCAGAGAGGATGAAGTACTGCTCTTGCTAAAGCCTCACAAGTAGTAATAGATATTGCACCTCCCTCTCAGACACACCAGGTATTTATACACTCAGGTCAGGGAGCTAATTAGCCAGAGGGAGGTAGCAGCTGGGTCCTAAAGACAGTCGGCCTCTAAGAAGATGTCTGTAATGCCAAACGCAGAGATCTTCTGCAACCAACTGCTGGGTGTCTGTCTGTCACCTCTGACACACCCGTGACACGTTCCTTACGTCCAGCAGATTACTATTTCCTGAGCAATTTTATTCAGTTGTACTATATTCAGCTGATTTCCACTGAGAACATTTTCTGAGAAATTATATTAAGGTATAGTAATGATAGAATTATAATTGGCCTCAATTCTGAAAGCAGCTTGTCATATTTCTGACCTTAAAGCAAATCTGTCACTAGAGTTATCATGCAAGCTATCTTGCAAGTTATAATGCCTACTATATCTCTCACTTTGATTGTCTCTTATCTGCAATACACAGCACTGCAAAAATAGTCCCACAACTCTTGTCTGATCACCCGTAGCGATAATTCATTAATTTCCAGTAGAAACAATCTGTTTGCCTATATGAATTCAGTAAATCTGAAGATTCAGCAAATCCATACTGCATATTGTATTTCCCATCTTTAATTTGATATATTACTTTTGATTGATCTTTAATGTTTGAAAGGAACCAGTAGGCAAGAAAAACATGCTAGTATAATGACTAGGTATATACTGTAAATAGGTACAACTTTACAAGCAGATAAATTAGTAGTATGTAAAGCAAAGTAAAATACGTCTTGCTGTATATTTTTCTTTAACGTATCTCTTTGTATGTTTCCTAGTGTCACTGGGATACATACAGAAACTTTCTCTTCAAAAAGACTTCCTTTCTTTGTTGTAACTTTTACTGCTATTTTGTAATGGCTACACTGGGAATGTTGGAGTTTTAATGAAACGACAAAACCTCAATATGTCTCAGAGTGTTTCTACGTTCTAATAATCTTTTTTTGCACTTTCTGGCCCTAGTTCTAGATGAAAAATATATATTACTTATAGTTTAGTCCAATAAATCTTCTATCTAAAGATTAACTTCTGTAATTCTTAAAAAGGACCAATCACCAAAACTTACCCCTGCCTTTAATATATTACTAGTAAAAAAAAATTCGAAAAGTGTCATTAAAAAATCAGTGAGGAAAGGACTTTTATTATTATAGGAAAAATATGCAAATGGAATGCTAATCTAACTATCATTAAAAAGACGCTGCCATTTCCCAACATACCTAGTGGTGCTATGTTACGCCACAGTATGGAAATGACGTATCCGTTCTGAACAGCGTGGTTTCACTGCTCAGGGCAGATACCATGTTCAGTATTGTGGAGTGAGTGTCGCTGCTCCTGGGTCCATGCTACCACTTTATCAGAAGACTTTTGTCCGCCTGTCTGCAGCTTTGTGATCTATCACTGTCACACTGTTCTGTGCTCTGATTGGAGTAAAAATGCTCTGATCAGTGCAAAGACCACTGTAAGGCCATGTTCCCACCTTCAATATTTGTAAGCCAAAACCAGGAGTGGGTGAAAATTACAAAAGTGGTGGTTTCTATTATACTTTTCTTCTGATTGTTCCACTCCTGGTTTTGGCTTACAAATACTGATGTAAAATACTGACCAAATACTGAATGTGTGAACTTGGCCTAATAGTGATACATAGAGAAGCTGCTGAAAGGCAGGGACAATTGTAATATACTTATTGCTGCTGGAGCGGCGGTGAGTGGTCATCTGGGAAAGTGGAGCAGTGTTCCCAGGAGCTGCGCGTATTATAACACTTTTTCGTGTCTCTCCTCACTAAGTATTGAGATCTCGCAAGTTGTTAGTTATGGCAAAATCTTGCTGTATAGGGATGAAAAAGCAAGTGGATTGTTGTAATGCGGATTGTGGGAGGGATGAAATACTGCCTGATAACAAGCTTCTTACACCTCTCAACTGGAATTTTGGACCACTCTTCTTTTGCAAACTGCTCCAGGTCTCTCATATTTGAAGGGTGCCTTCTCCCAACAGCAATTTTAATATCTCTCCACATTTGTTTAATGGGATTTAGATCCGTACTCATTGCTGGCCATATCAGAACTCTCCAGCACTTTTTTTTTCATCCATTTCTGGGTACTTTTTGAAGTATGTTTGGGGTCATTGTCCTATTGGAAATCCATGACAAAGGACGCAAACCCAGGTTTCTGACACTGGGCACTACATTGCAACCCAAAATCCTTTGGTAATCTCCAGATTTCATGATGCCTTGCACACAGTCAAGGCACTCAGTATCAGAGGCAGCAAAACAACCCCAAAACTTTTTTGAACCTCCACCATATTTCACTGTAGATACTATGTTCTTTTTTTGTAGGCCTTATTCTTTTTTCGGTAAACAGTAAAATGATATATTTTACCAAAGAGCGCTATCTTGGTCTCATCTGTCCACAAGACACTTTCCCTGAAGGACTTTGGCTTACTCACATACATTTTGGCCAACTGCACTCTACCTTTCTAACGTCTCTATGTCAGCAGTGAGACCTCCTCGTCCTCCTGCCATAGTGTTTCATTTCATTCAAATGTCGACAGATAGTTCATGCTGACACTGATGCACCCTGAGCTTGCAGGACAGCTCATATTTTTTGGGGAAATTTATTGGGGCTGCTTATCCACCATATGAATATGGTGTTGCAACCTTACATCAATTTTTCTCCCATGTCCAGGGAGATTAGCTTCAGTGCCATAGGTTGTAAACTTCTTGATTATGTTGCGCATCTTGGACAAAGGAACATCAAGATCTCTGGAGATAGACTTGTAACCTTGAGATTGTTGATATTTTTAACAATTTTAGTTCTCAAGTCCCCAGAAAGTTCTCTTCTCCTGTTTCTGTTCTCCATGCTTAGTGTGGCGCACACAGACACACATTGCAAAGACTAAGTCAACTTCTCCCTTTTTTATCTGCTTCCAAGTGTGATTTTCATATTATCCACACCTGTTACTTTCCACAGATGAGTTTGAATGAACAACACATGCTTAAAACAAAGGTGATTACCCACAATTTTGGAAAGGTGCCAACAATTATGTCCAGCCCATTTTTGAGGTATTGTGTGAAATCATGTCCAATTTGCCTATTTTTCTAGGTTTTTTTTGGGTTGTTCCAATATACACAAAGGAAATAAACATGTGCATAACAAAACATGTGTAATTGCTATAATGTTCTGGGAGAAAAACTTAATTTTCTGGAACGATTTCAAGGGTGCTGACATTTTCGGCCATGACTGTATATATGTATGTATGTATATATATATATATATATATATACAGTACAGACCAAAAGTTTGGACACACCTTCTCATTTATAGATTTTTCTGTATTTTCATGACTATGAAAATTGTACATTCACACTGAAGGCATCAAAACTATGAATTAACACATGTGGAATTATATACTTTACAAAAAAGTGTGAAACAACTGAAAATATGTCTTATATTCTAGGTTCTTCAAAGTAGCCACCTTTTGCTTTGATGACTGCTTTGCACACTCTTGGCATTCTCTTGATGAGCTTCAAGAGGTAGTCACCGGAAATGGTCTTCCAACAATCTTGAAGGAGTTCCCAGAGATGCTTAGCACTTGTTGGCCCTTTTGCCTTCACTCTGCGGTGCAGCTCACCCCAAACCATCTCGATTGGGTTCAGGTCTGGTGACTGTGGAGGCCAGGTCATCTGGCATAGCACCCCATTACTCTCCTTCTTGGTCAAATAGCCCTTACACAGCCTGGAGGTGTGTTTGGGGTCATTGCCCTGTTGAAAAATAAATGATGGTCTAACTAAACGCAAACCGGATGGAATAGCATGCCGCTGCAAGATGCTGTCGTAGCCATGCTGATTCAGTATGCCTTCAATTTTGAATAAATCCCCAACAGTGTCACCAGCAAAGCATCCCCACACCATCACACCTCCTCCTCCATGCTTCACGGTGGGAACCAGGCATGTAGAGTCCATCCGTTCACCTTTTCTGTGTCGCACAAAGACACGGTGGTTGGAACCAAAGATCTCAAATTTGGACTCATCAGACCAAAGCACAGATTTCCACTGGTCTAATGTCCATTCCTTGTGTTCCTTAGCCCAAGCAAGTCTCCTCTGCTTGTTGCCGGTCCTTAGCAGTGGTTTCCTAGCAGCTATTTTACCATGAAGGCCTGCTGCACAAACTCTCCTCTTAACAGTTGTTGTAGAGATGTGTCTGCTGCTAGAACTCTGTGTGGCATTGACCTGGTCTCTAATCTGAGCTGCTGTTAACTCGGATAAACTTATCCTCAGAAGCAGAGGCGACTCTCGGTCTTCCTTTCCTGGGGCGGTCCTCATGTGAGCCAGTTTCTTTGTAGCGCTTGATGGTTTTTGCAACTGCACTTGGGGACACTTTCAAAGTATGCCCAATTTTTCGGACTGACTGACCTTCATTTCTTAAAGTAATGATGGCCACTCGTTTTTCTTTACTTAGCTTCTTTTTTCTTGCCATAATACAAATTCTAACAGTCTATTCAGTAGGACTATCAGCTGTGTATCCACCTTACTTCTGCACAACACAACTGATGGTCCCAACCCCATTTATAAGGCAAGAAATCCCACTTATTAAACCTGACAGGGCACACCTGTGAAGTGAAAACCATTTCCGGTGACTACCTCTTGAAGCTCATGAAGAGAATGCCAAGAGTGTGCAAAGCAGTCATCAAAACAAAAGGTGGCCACTTTGAAGAGCCTAGAATATAAGACATATTTTCAGTTGTTTCACACTTTTTTGTTAAGTATATAATTCCACATGTGTTAATTCATAGTTTTGATGCCTTCAGTGTAAATATACAATTTTCATAGTCATGAAAATACAGAAAAATCTTTAAATGAGAAGCTGTGTCCAAACTTTTGGTCTGTACTGTATGTGTGTGTGTGTTTGAACAAATAATTGAGAAGTTAGAGTAGCAGTCAAAATTTGACAACTTTGTTTGGTTTACTTGCCAATATATTGTTTTTTGCTTAATTCTTCTTTGCAAAAGTGACTTACAAAATATTGTAAGTTGGTTAAACAGTAGGTAGATAGTATAATTTATGATTAAAAATAATTGAAAAGATTATCGAGAGGATATTGTGCTATATTGTAGTATGAACACTAATTATTATGCACATGCAAACAAAAATGAAAACAATGATCATCTTGTTATTTTTATAGCATAGAAAGATAGGAAACATGTAAAAATTAAAGTGTAGGTGTAAGTCTTGTCTCATCCATGGCTAATATGAAGAATTTGTAACTGTTTTCATGGTACGCATAGGTGAATGTTTTGTTTGACTAAGATAATTTACAATTTAATTTGAAATACACATTTTAACAACTATTTTAGACATTTCTACAAATCTTACAATAGATTTGATTTCCTTTTCACATCTTCCTACATGTGTCTTTCATTGCTTGACAGAGTGTTTTTGGTCAGTATTCGGTCAGTATTTTTTCTCAGGAATGGGAGTCAAAACAAGGTGAGGAATAATCAGAGAAAAGGTATAATAGAAACAAGTGCACCAATTCTGCATTTATCACCCACTCCTGGTTTTGGCTCCCACTCCTGAGAAAAAAATACTGACCGAATACTGACCAAATACTAATAGTGGGGCCGTGGCTTAAAATGAAACATTATGTCATACAGTAATGCCCACTCCTATCATTTGTGATATGCACCACTTTGATTCCAAGTATATCCACCATGCATTTCTATGAGGACATGTTTAATACCATATGATAATATAATGGTATGTAGTAGTGTTATTTTATGTAAACCCCATAATGAAGCACAACATGTTCTATCAGTTTAAGCTCTGTATCTCCCACAATATTCCCTATGGAAAACAGAGACCATTAATCATCCATACTGACCAGATCATACTAATTTTAAAGTCCCCTGTTTGTGTGCGTTTTATGTGGAAATTCGATTTGCACAGAAGTTATTCTTGGTGCATTTAATGTCTCTTTTTATGCTGTGGGGTGTCTACAGATTTCAGAGTATACTAAATGTTAGATGCAAAAATTGTAAAAAAAATACTTATTCTCACCATATCACTTACATCTTTGGCCTTTTCCATTGCTCCCTACTAGCTGTCAAGACTAGAGGTGAGCGAGCATGCTCGCTATTGCTCAGTACTCACCCGAGCATCTCACTGCTCAAGATGCTCGGCACTCCGAGACTATTTCCGGGATGCTCGAGTGGGAGCTTGGGTCCCCACCCTGTATGTTTGGCGCTCTTTAGAGAGCCAATAAACCTGCAGGGATTGTCTGCCACTCACAGTAATGCCTTAGCCATCTTGGTTGTGGCATTACAGTGATTGGCTGGCCGCATAGCTGTCACGCTGTCTCTGTATACTGGAGGTAGGGGGCCTAAGCTGACCCTAAGCTGGGGCCCTGACTAATCCCTCAACCTGGAGGTACTGTTAAAGGTACAGAGGTCCAGGCCGCCAGCGTAACCCCTACCTCCTGAGGATCCCTGCACCTAAGTAATCTAGTCCTGAGAAGGACCCCGATCACAACAAAAGGGGACAAGTAATAATATGCCCACACACAGTACTTAGACGAACGAGACAGTACAAGGGAAAAACCAAAACCACCTTGCATACAACAACTACACAACTACAACAGAGGGAACACCAACGGGAAAGGAGATAAATGATAAAGCGAGGAAGGGAAAAAACACTCCAAATACACTTATCTCAGAAACTCCAAACACCACGATCCGCTCTGTTAGTCTGAATGAAATGCTTTCACCGACACTTCCCAAACAGACCAGCAGGCATTTGAAGGAGTCTCACTACAGCAGTACTGATTGCAGCTGGGCGAGGCTGGACCTCGTCTAGCACAGAGAGAGAGAGAATTAACTCCCTCACTGCCGAAAAACACAAAGCACCAACAAGTCAGCTGCGAGAAGTCAGGCTGTGTACTCGTGACGATCTTCGTGGCGACACACCCGTGACAATAGCGTCATCGTGTCTATATAAGACCCGGTGACGATATGCTTGTCACAGTCTAAACTTCAGACAGGCAGAGTAGGGAGAGGTGCTGCTGTGTGAGGGACAGAATTGGCGGTGTAATAGTTAGGTATAGGTATTCCACACCAGGATACATATATTATCCATCTGAACTAACAGTCCTTCTGAGAACTAATCCAGCTATATATATTCAGTGGTGATAGCAGGAGTAAGGCAGGCAGAGAAATTTGTGAATACCATACAGCACAAAAGTGTTCATTGCACGTTCTGTCTTCTTCTGCTGCTGCTACCTGTTACAGTCAGCCATAGAACTAGATATCAGGGCTTTTTATTTTTTTTGCTCTTAATCCTGATTATTTTCTAAAAAAATAATAGTGACCAATATTTTACTGCTTCATTTGTTTGTTAGCACTGCAGAGTACAACCAGATCTTTCCCATCATGAGACGTGATCCCATATTACAGTGATAAAAATCCAGAAATTTGTAGTGAACGAGGAAAATATTGTACTCCATTTACATTTTGGCATTAGGAAACTATAGGCCCGCTATTTAAAGCTGTGATAAAATATGTGATACGTCTGATGGATGGAACACGTCCTCCCAACGCCAGTCGCAAGTTGGAAGCACTGCAGCACTGCCTCAGCCAAACGGCAACAGGCTGTGCTGAAGCTAATATGCTTAGGTGACAAACCGCACAATGCTGAAGAGTTGTGGACAGCTCTGAAAGAGCAGGCAGATCTCTGGCTGACACCACTGAGCCTACAGCCAGGCATGGTCATGTGGAATGGCCAGAACCTGGTTTGTGGCTCTGAGGCGAGGCGAGCTCACACACGTACCATGCCTGGCCCATGTGCTTAACCTCGTGGTTCAGCAGTTTCTCAAAACCTACCCAGATCTACCAGGTCTGCTTGTCAGAGTATGCCGCTTGTATGTCCATTTTAGAAAGTCAGCTACAGGTTCCGCCACCCTTGCCATGGTCCAGCAGCATTTGCAGCTTCCAGCTCATTGAGTGGTGTGCGATGTCCCCACGAGCTGGAACTCTACATTGCAAATGTTGGGAAGGATTTGTGAGCAGAAGAGGGCAGTTGTTGATTTCCAGCATCAACACGGCCATCGATATTCAAGTCAGACTCCACACATAAGACCTCAGGAGTGGACATGGGTGTCAGACATCTGAACCATCCTCCAAAACTTTAAGGACCTCATCAAGATGGTGAGCGGCGATGATGCCATAATTAGCGTCACCATCCTGCTTCTCTGTCTTCTGAAACACTCTCTGCTCACAATCAAAGAGGATGCATTGCAGGCGGAGCACGATGAGATGGAGCAAGGAACCATACAGGGTGATTCCACACAGCCCAGCCTTATCTCATCCCAAAGTGGATTGGGTGACAATGAGGAAGAGGAGGAGGAGGAAGAACAGGAGCTAGTTTCCTGCGTTATAGATGGTACTATCTGCCCAACTGTCATACCGTCTGTTCAGCGTGGATGGCCTGAGGACAGGGAGGTGGAGGAGGAGGAAGATGAGGAGGAGAGCATGGTCAGTCTCCTCTTTGGGAGGACACGGAAGTCTTGCCTCTTTGCAGTCTGGCACACAATGCTGAGTTTATGTTACACTGCCTTTCCAGTGACCCTTGCGTTGTACAAATTTTGGGTGACAGTCATTACTGGTTGGTTACACTTCTAGACCCACGCTACAAGGAGAATTTTCTGTCTCTTATTCCTGGGCCAGACAGGCCTAATAAAATGGGGCAGTACCAGAAGGCCTTTGTTGCGGAATTATTAAAAACTTCCCATCTGAAAACGCTGATGGCAGAGGTCACAGTTCATTGGACAACCAAGGAGTACTGGAGAGAGAGAGACACAAATCCAATCCAGCAGAGGCAGGGGAACACTGTCAAAGTTCTGGGACAGTTTTCTTAGACCCTCCCATCGCACAGGCCCTGATGCGCAGGGTACTCTCACAAGGAGGGAAAAGTTTTGGAAGATGCTGAAGGAGTACCTTGCCGACCATACCAACGTCCTCTGTGCCTTATAATTATTGAGTATCCAAGCTGGACACGTGGCATGAACTGGCTCTCTACGCCTTGGAGATTCTGGCCTGCCCTGCTGCTAGCGTTTTGTCAGAGCAGGTTTTTAGTGCCGCTGGTGGAATTATAACCAATAGGCACATCCGCCTGTCAACTGAAAATGCTGACAGGCTGACTCTTATAAAAGTGAACAAGGGCTGAATTGAACCAGACTTCTCAACACCACCGAATGACAGCCGCGTAACATTAGCTCAAATACAGTCTTCACACCCAGACATGCGTATACACTTCCTGATTTTGCCTATTTGCTCTTGTCTTCCTCCTTCTCCTCATCCTCATCCTCCACCACCATAACACCACCATATCTACCATGTCATCATATCTACGTCTCTTGCAAGGGGCATTAGAGTGCCTCCAAATTTTTGGCAACTTTTGCATTCACTGCATAGGCAAACACTATGGGAGACCCACTTCCTAATAATGGGAACATTGTTTTTAGGAGGCTCTCTGACCTCTATGTCTCTTGCAAGGGGAATTGGAGTGCCTCCAAATTTTTGGCAGCCATTGCATTAGCTGCATAGGTAAACAGCATGTGGACCCACTTCCTAATAATGGTAACATTTTTTCCAGGAGGCCCTCTGACCTCTACATCTTTTGCAAGGGGCATTGGAGGTCCTCCAAATTTTTGGCAGTCGTTGCATTAGCTGCATAGGCAAACAGTAACGGAGACCCATTTCTAATAATGGGAAGATTTTTTTCAAGAGGCCCTCCTCTACGTCTTTTGTAAGGGGCGTTGGAGTGCCTCCAAATTTTTAGCAGCCATTGCAGTCACTGCAGTCACTGCATACACAAGATTAGTATGGGAGACCCGCTCCTTTCTAATGGGAACATGTCGTTACTGTGGCCCAGTTCTATGTGTCTTTAAATTGTTATTGGGGTTTTTCATAAATTTTGGCAGCCATTGTACTCACTGCATATCCTATAACTGTATAGCATACCCACTCCTTTCTAATGGGAACATGTTGTACTCGTTATTGAGGCCCACCTCTATGTGTGTTAAATTGTTATTGAGGTTTTTCCTAAATTTTGGCAGCCGTTGTACTCACTGCATACCCTATAACTGTATAGCATACCCACTCCCTTCTAATGGGAACATGTTGTATTCGTTACTGAGGCCCACCTCTATGTGTCTTTAAATTGTTATTGTTTTTTTTTTCTAAATTTTGGCAGCTGTTGTACTCACTGCATACCTTATAACTGTATAGCAGAAGCGCTCCTTTCTAATGGGAACATGTCGTACTCGTTACTGAGGCCCACCTCTATGTGTCTTTAAATTGTTATTGGGGTTTTTCCAAAATTTTGGCAGCCGTTGGACTCACTGCATACCCTATAACTGTATAGCATACCTGCTCCTTTCTAATGGGAACATGTCGTACTCGTTACTGTGGCCCACCTCTATGTCTTTAAATTGTTATTGGGGTTTTTCCTAAATTTTGGCAGCCGGTGTACTCACTGCATATCCTATAACTGTATAGCATACCTGGTCCTTTCTAAAGGGAACATGTCGTACTCGTTACTGTGGCCCAGCTCTATGTGTCTTTAAATTGTCATTGGGGTTTTTCCTAAATTTTGGCAGCCGTTATACTCACTGCATACCCTATAACTGTATAGCATACCCGATCCTTTCCAACGGGAACATGTTGTACTCGTTACTGATGCCCACTTCTATGTATCTTTAAATTGTTATTGGGGGTTTTCCCAAATTTTGGCAGCTCTTGCAGGCACTGCATGGGCATTTCCACTATAGGAGACCCACTCCTTTATAATGGGAACTTTTTTTTTACTGAGGCCTTCCTCTATGTCTCTTCAAAGGGGTATTTGGGAGTGTTCAAATTTTTGACAGCCCTTCAAAGTCACTGCATATGCAATTACAGTATAGGAGACCCACTCGTTAATAATGGGAGCAACAAAGCATAGCCGGCTGATGGCTCTCTAACAATAGTGAGGGCCGACTGCTGGCCCTTTAAGAATAGTAAAGGCCGCCTGATGGCCGTATAAAAATAGTCTTTGTGACTTTCAGAGCCCCTCCTTCATAAATGAAACAGGATGTGTCTGATCATGTCTCACATACCATATGGCCAGATAAGGCAGTAAAATGTTAAAATGACATTTCCTGGTAAATGTATTTTTCATAGTTGAAAGCAATGCAAAAGTGCAAAAACGCATCAAAAACGCTACGTTTGAACATAGTCCAAGGTGTGGAGGAGCATTTTTGTTTTTGGTTATTTATTTTGCCTCATATACAAGTCATTACCCTGGAAAGGATGTTCCTCAACATTTTTCCCAGGAAAATCCATTTTGGTTTCTTTTTTGTATGTTTTACTGTGAGTTCGTAAAAGGGCTTAATACTCTGACATCATTGTTGACAGCAGTGACCTGGGAGTCAGAGATGCTTCCAGGGGTCTTCCCCATGGTGTTCCCATGTCATTTGAGCACTGTTCCCATCGATTTGGGCAAGTTTTAGGCCCTCTGCAGACCACCGGGGGAGGCCGCCGGAAAAATTCTCGAGTTTCGCATAGACTTACATTGGGCTCGTTACTTGGGTCGAGCACTCGAGCATTCCAATTTGCTCGACTCGAGCAACGAGTGCCCAAGCATTTTATTGCTCGCTCATCACTATTTATGACATCTGTATAATAAACCAGGAAAGAATTTAAAGAGATAGGGTTCCCGTTTCTACCTTTGTGTGCAGCTGAGTGAGCCGATTTACCACAATAGGTAGCTGTGGAGGCCGTCATACATTGTATCTGGTAGTTGTGTGTGCATCATACTGTGTATAGGGGATCTCTGTGAGCATCATACTGTGTATAGGGGAGATGTGGGGGCATTATACTGTGTATAGGGGAGCTGGCTACCCCTAGCTACACATATGCTTTATTGAAGATGCTGACATGCCAGATACAATACGATAGTACTACCAAACAATCCACCTTTTCCATATCTTGTATGCCTAGCTCCCCTCCTAATTTCAAACCTAAAGTTTATAAATTTTATAGTCATTATATAGCCACCTATCTGTCTGTATATATATATATATACATATATATATATATACTGTATGTATATATATATATATATATATATATATATATATATATATATATATATTAGTGCTCAGCATAAATTTGTTCACCCCATTGTTAAAGTAAGAACAATTTTCAAAAATTTGACAAGATTGAGCTTTATTGAACACTTTTTTAACCTATAAAATTAAGTTTTACTTAAATTACTGTAGTTGATTCAAAAATTAATACAGTTAGGTCCATATATATTTGGACAGAGACATTTTTCTAATTTTGGTTTTAGACATTACCACAATGAATTTTAAACAAAACAATTCAGATGCAGTTGAAGTTCAGACTTTCAGATTTCATTTGAGGGTATCCACATTAAAATTGGATGAAGGGTTTAGGAGTTTCAGCTCCTTAACATGTGCCATCCTGTTTTTAAAGGGACCAAAAGTAATTGGACAATTGACTCCAAGGCTATTTCATGGACAGGTGTGGGCAAACCCTTCGTTATGTCATTCTCAATTAAGCAGATAAAAGGCCTGGAGTTGATTTGAGGTGTGGTGCTTGCATTTGGAAGGTTTTGGTGTGAAGTAAACATGTGGTCAAAGGAGCTCTCCATGCAGGTGAAACAAGCCATCCTTAAGCTGCAAAAACAGAAAAAACCCATCCAAGAAATTGCTACAATATTAGGAGTGGCAAAATCTACAGTTTGGTACATCCTGAGAAAGAAAGAAAGCACTGGTGAACTCATCAATGCAAAAAGACCTGGGCGCCCACGGAAGACAACAGTAGTGGATGATCACAGAATAATCTCCATGGTGAAGAGAAACCCCTTCACAACAGCCAACCAAGTGAGCAACACTCTCCAGGAGGTAGGCGTATCAATATCCAAATCTACCATAAAGAGAAGACTGCATGAAAGTAAATACAGAGGGTTCACTGCATGGTGCAAGCCACTCACAAGCATCAAGAATAAAAAGGCTAGACTGGACTTTGCTAAAAAACATCTAAAAAAGCCAGCACAGTTCTGGAAGAACATTCTTTGGACAGATGAAACCAAGATCAACCTCTACCAGAATGATGGAAAGAGAAAAGTATGGCGAAGGCGTGGTACAGCTCATGATCCAAAGCATACCACATCATCTGTAAAACACGGCGGAGGCAGTGTGATGGTTTGGGCATGCATGGCTGCCAGTGGCACTGGGTCACTAGTGTTTATTGATGATGTGACACAGGACAGAAGCAGTCGAATGAATTCTGATGTATTCAGAGCCATACTGTGTGCTCAGATCCAGCCAAATGCAGCCAAACTGATTGGTCGTTGTTTCATACTACAGATGGACAATGACCCAAAACATAAAGCCAAAGCAACCCAGAAGTTTATTAAAGCAAAGAAGTGGAATATTCTTGAATGTCCAAGTCAGTCACCTGATCTCAACCCAATTGAGCATGCATTTCACTTTTTAAAGACTAAACTTCAGACAGAAAGGCCCACAAACAAACAGCAACTGAAAACCACCACAGTGAAGGCCTGGCAGAGCATCAAAAAGGAGGAAACATAGCGTCTGGTGCCAACCCGTTCCTGCCTGCTGTGCCTGGCTGGACACAAAAATAGGGCGAAGCCCCACGTATTTTTTTTTAAATTATTTCATGAAATTCAAAAATTACCATCACGCCCATTCCAGCTGAAGCCAACGATCTCCTGCAATAAAATTAAAAAAATAAACCAACATCATCCTTACCTTTCCATGGTTCCCAGGACTTCTCCAGCTCTGCTACATTCACATGACAGGCTGGATCGCAGCTGAAAGCTGCAATCCAACTTGCCATGCCGCAGACACTGAGAAGCGCAGGCATGCTCTTCAGTGCCTGGCTGTGACGGCATCCAGATGAGCCGAGTTCATGTGAGCGTGAGAGAATTCTCCTGCGCTTGCGGTGAGCGTGAGAGAATTCTCCTGCGCTCACTGCAAGCGCAGGAGAATTTTCCCACGCTGTCAGTGACGTGCATGAGGTGAGCCGAGTTCATTGTATATGAATTCGGCTCATCTGGATGCCGTCACAGCCAGACACTGAGGAGCGCAAGCATGCCTGCGCTTCTCAGTGTCTATGGCATGGCAAGCTTGATGGCAGCTTTCCGCTGCGATCCAGCCTGTCATGTGAATGTAGCAGAGCTAGAGCCATCCTGGGAACCATGGAAAGGTAAGAATGAGATTGGTTTATTATTTTACTTTTATTGCAGAAGACATTGGCTTCAGCTGGAATGGGCATGATGGTAACTATGGTTTAATTTAGAACAATAAAGAATTGTGTGTTTATTTCAATTAAAGGACTTTATTCTGGGTGTTTGTGTTTTTTTTTAACTTTGACTATGGGGTTAGTAATGGGGCTGTCTTATAGACGCCTCTCCATTACTAACCTGGGCTTGATGTCAGCTGGCATTATTAGCTGACATCAACCCCAGCCCTATTACCCCACTGCCACCGCTACAGGGCAGTGGGAAGAGCGAGGCTAAGTGCCAGAATTGGCGCTTCCTATGGATGCGCCATTTCCGGGGCGGCTGACGGCTGGTGTTTCTAGCCTGGGAGGGGGCCAATATTCATGGCACCCTTTCTGGGCTATTAATGTCAGCCCCCAGCTGTCTGCCTAGCCTTTGCTAGCTATTAAAATAGGGGGGACCCCACGACATTTTTTTGGGGCGTGCCCCATTTTAATAGCTAGTAAAGGCTAGGTATTCAGCTTCAGGCTGATATTAGAAGCCTGGGAAGCTCCGTGGGTATTACCCCCTTCCCAGGCTTCAGACATCTGCCCCAGCCGTCTGCTTAACCTCCGCTAGAGACTAAAATTACAGGGAACCCCACGCCAATTATTTTTTTTAATCAATCCTTTATTTTAACACTAAATGACAAGTACAGTAATCAACACAATCACTGTACTTATTATATATGTGACTGACATGTTTCTATCCATCTAATCTATGTGCGATGCTCTATTCTTTCTGTTCTAAATTGTCGGGTACCGATGCTGAATTGCCGGCCGGCTTTTTTAAAGAGAGTGTCTTCTGAGCAGTTTGTCAGCTTTTGGACACCTTTGGAGGTGTTTTCTATGTGTTTTTAGTTGCCTGCCATTGGTTTTAACGGTGTTCGACGGTGTTCGACAGTGTTCTAAGGTGTTCGACGAACAGTTCCATGAACATCCGGGTGTTCGACGAACCGAACCGAACCCGAACCCGAACACTACGGGGGTGGCTCAACACTATTTAAGAACAACCTACTTTAGAGCCTGGATTCTGTATGGAGAGTCATGCTCAACTTGTCTCTTCAGAATTCGTGTTTTGGTTGGGTTCAGATCAGGAAACATACTTGGCCACTGAATCACTTTCACCCTGTTCTTCTTCAGAAACAGATGTGAGTTTGGGATTTTTGTCATATTGGAAAAGTGCATGTCTACTAAGGGCACGGTGTGATGGTAGAATCTTCTTTTTCAGTATAGAGAAGTACATCTGTGAATTCATGATACCGTTAATGAAATTTAGCTCCCCAACACCAGGAGCACTTATGCAGCCCCACATAGGGACACTGCCAACATCATGTTTCACTATCAACTAATTGGAGTAAAGTTAAAGATTTTGTAATGAAAGTTATATTATTATCTTTTTTTTTCATTTTATGGATTTTTCATTTTTATGGGAAAGGGGTTATGTCTTGGCGATTATCCCGGCACAGAAGTAGTGCCTGCACAATTGCCACCAGGAACTCAACTTAAGTAATAGATGAGCCCAGCTGTCACAGCTGGGAGCAGTGCCCATACCGTCCCAGGTTGTTTAAACCCATACGTACTGAGAGTGCAAGCATTTAGAAGAGTGTGAGAGGGAGGGGGCTCCCTCTCCCATGCAATTGGCACCCCCGCAACATCATTTTGTACTACCGATTCTTGCAATGGCAACCCGAGGTCTTCAGTCTGCCAGCAACGATTCCCTGTTAGACAATGCCAGGAACATGGTCTAAGAGGCTTCTGCCAGTGTGACACTGACAGGTATAATGCATTGCAGTGCTGGTGCACTGCAAAGCATAATGCCAGTGACCAGAGTAATAAAGTTAAAGTCCCCTAGAAGGACTAAATAAAGAAGTTAAAAAAGTAAACAAAATTGGAAAACTATTTAAAAAAAAATAAAGAACAAAAAATGAAAAAATATTTTACCAATAAATAGGTATGTTTATTAGGGATGCGCGAACGTGCTTGGATAAGGTGCGTGTTCGTTAAATATGTTTAAACCACCGTGGCTGCATGTCTCGCGGCTATTTGACAGTTGCAACACATGCAGGGAATGTCTAACAAACAGGCAATCCCTGCATGAGTTGCAGCTCAGACATATTGTAGGAGCACGCCGAAGATACTCTGTTAGGACTCAAGCATGCTCAGATAACACCTTATCCGAGCACGTTCGTGCATCACTAATATTTATGTAAAAAGAAATAAACAAACATTACACATGTTTAGTATTGCTGCGTCCAGAATGACCCCATCTATAAAACTATCACCTTATTTAATCTCTTCAGTGAACTCTGTAGAAAAAAATGTGGCAAAAAACTGAGTCACTGGCAAAAAAAATGGAATAAAACGGGATCACAAAGTCAACTGTAAATAAAAATATCACTGAAAACGTTATCTTGTCCCACAAAAAATACGCTGCCATACAGCTTCATTAGTTCATAAATAAAAATGTTATAGCTCTCAGAATATAGCGATGCAAGAACAATTCTTTTTTCTATTATTTTTTTTTTATTGTGTAAAAGTTTAAGGAGCGGGGGTGCCAAAATCTCGTTATCTAGGGTGCCAACCTCCGCTGCAAGGCAGGATAAAGTTACTGACCACAGTAGGGCCATAGAGATCATTTTTCTGTGTGGTAATGCCTGGCATTTTATCATCTGTTATGTATCCCATGACACTTGCCCCTATGGACATTGATCATGTGGTCATATATTTTTATCTATGATTATGTCAGAAAAGAGGGGGCATATTTAAATGCTGGTCTTTGAGAATAAGTAACCAGAAATCAGGGAAAATCATAGATTATCATGAATCTGGTCTCATTAGGTCTGAATCACACCTTTTCTGTAAATTAGTTGTGTGTTAAACATTTGTTTTTTTTAAAAATTGCTGATAACAAAATTGTGATTTTAAGGGTTTTATGCACGTTATGTTATGATCCCTTATAGTTACAGTCATATGAAAAAGTTTGGGCACCCCTATTAATCTTAAGCTTAATGTTTTATAAAAATTGGTGTTTTTGAAACAGCTGTTTCAGTTTGATATATGTAATAACTGTTGGACACAGTAATGTTTCTGCCTTGAAATGAGGTTTATTGTACTAACAGAAAATGTGCATTCTGCATTCAAACAAAATTTGACAGGTGCATAAGTATGGGCACCTCACCAGAAAAGTGACATTAATATTTAGTAGATCCTCCTTTTGCAAAAAGAACAGCCTCTAGTCGCTTCCTGTAGCTTTTAATGAGTTCCTGGATCCTGGATTAAGGTATTTTTGACCATTCCTCTTTATAAAACAATTCCAGTTCAGATAAGTTTGATGGTCGCCGAGCATGGACAGCCCTCTTCAAATGATCCCACAGATGTTCAATGATATTCAGGTCTGGGGACTGGGATGGCCATTCCAGAACATTGTAATTGTTCCTCTGCATGAATGCCTGAGTAGATTTGGAGCGATGTTTTGGATCATTGTCTTGCTGAAAGATCCATCCCCTGCGTAACTTCAACTTTATCACTGATTCTTGAACATTATCGTCAAGAATCTGCTGATACTGAGTAGAATCCATGCGTCCCTCAACTTTAACAAGATTCCCGGTGCCGGCATTGGCCACACAGCCCCAAAGCATGATGGAACCTCCACCAAATTTTACTGTGGGTAGCAAGTGTTTTTCTTGGAATGCTGTGTTTTTTTGCCGCCATGCATAACACCTTTTTGTATGACCAAACAACTCAATCTTGGTTTCATCAATCCACAGGACCTTCTTCCAAAAAGAAATTGGCTTCTCCAAATGTGCTTTTGCATACCTCAGCCGACTCTGTTTGTGGCGTGCTTGCAGAAACGGCTTCTTTTGCATCACTCTCCCATACAGCTTCTCCTTGTGCAAAGTGCGTTGTATAGTTGACCGATGCACAGTGACACCATCTGCAGCAAGTTGATGCTGCAGCTCTCTGGAGGTGGTCTGAGGATTGTCCTTGACTGATCTCACCATTCTTCTTCTCTGCCTTTCTGATGTTTTTCTTGGCCTGCCACTTCTGGCCTTAACAAGAACTGTCCCTGTGTTCTTCCATTTCCTTACTATGTTCCTCACAGTGGAAACTGACAGGTTAAATCTCTGAGACAGCTTTTTGTATCCTTCCCCTGAACAACTATTTTGAATAACCTTTGTTTTCAGATCATTTGACAGTTGTTTTGAGGAGCCCATGATGCCACTCTTCAGAGGAGATTCAAAAAGGAGAACAACTTGCAAGTGGCCACTTTAAGTAGCTTTTCTCATGATTGCATACACCTGGCTATGAAGTTTAAAGCTCAATGAGGTTACAAAACCAAAAAAAGTGCTTTAGTAAGTCAGTAAAAAGTAGGTAGGAGTATTTAAAACAAGAAAATGATAAGGGTGCCCATACTTATGCACCTGGCAAATTTTGTTTAAATGCAGATTGCACATTTTCTGTTAGTACAATAAACCTCATTTCAAGGCAGAAACATTACTGTGTCCAACAGTTATTACATATATCAAACTGAAATAGCTGTTGCAAAAACACCAATTTTTATAAAACATTAAGCTTAAGATTAATAGGGGTGCCCAAACTTTTTCATATAACTGTATAATCTTGTTAATCTACAACAGTACTTATCAATTTTACCACATAGAAAATTACATAAAAAAAACAGAAAACAATTCCTGCATGTATTGTTGTTTTTTGTGAATTCTGTCTCATAAATCAAAATAGAAAATGATCAAAAACTGCTATGTGCCCAAAAATGGTACCATTGAAAACATCAACTTGTCCCACAAAAAACAAGCCCTCACTTGACTCTGTCTGCTTAAATATAGAAAAACTATAGCTCTCAAAATATGGCGATGTGAAAAAAACCTTTTACAAAAAAAAAAAGCCCTTTTTTAGTGCGTGATAATTGCCAAACATAAAAAAAAATATAAATCTAGTATCGCTGTAATCGCACCGACTTGAAGAATAAAGTTGTCTAATCACTTATTCCGCACAGTGAACGGCACAAAAAAAGTAAATAAAAGCAATTCTTGACCTGATGTTCATTTGTTCATTCTGCCTCCCAACGATCTCAGTAAGGCTCGGCTTGAATTTATCCTGCACTCTGCTCTGAGCACTTACACCAGGGTTTCTGAGTAAGTCTCTGAAATATATGATTCAGACGGAACCTCCGGTGGAAGATTCCCTATAATGAGGCAGATGGGGACATTGTAGATGTTGTCTGAACTATGATCCAGCAGTGTTGTCTTTTAAGCGTGGCTAAAAGCGTGGTCGGCCACAATATTGTGCACCTCTAAAAAGAAGGAAAATGCTGAACAGAGGCCAGATGGAGTCCAGAGTATCTCTGCTGCCTCATTATAGTGAATGGATTCCTCAGGGGTTTCATCTGAATCACGCCATTTGGAGATTTTGATAGAAACAACAATGTAAGTGCTCAGCACAGGATAAATATGATCCAAAATATTATGTAAAATGTTCCCAGTAAAAGCTTCAACTTAATCCAAAAAAACTCTATTCACCACTCAGGTTTGTCATCTCTAAATAGAAATATAGAGAGCTTCCACGTTACTGGTAGCGCAAAGGCTCTCGAAAAGCACTATTGCTCCTTGCCCCCAAAGGAAATCATCAAATTCTGTTGTCAAAAATCCAAATGCCCCTCTCCCTTCTGTGCCCATAGTGTGCCTAAACCACTTTTAGCATCCACATGTTTGGCAGTTCTGTAGCAATGAGAGCCTGCTTAATTTATGGGAGCATGTCTCCAGAAGCACAAGCTGGTCATAATATATGGGCAGTACAATGTACTGGGCACTACAACTTACTGGGCACAACAATGGCAGATTTGCAATTTTCACTTGGCAACATCCACTGCTGCTTTTTTCTGGAAAACTCCCATGGAGTCAAAATCGTCACTATACCTGTGGATAAATTCACGAGAGTTGTAATTTCCAAGATGGGGTCACTTGAGGGGGGATTCTGCTATTCTGACATTTAAGGGTTCCGTATATTGAGTGTGCAAACTATTCTACGATAATTTGTTCTTCAAGTGTTCTCCAATAACGTTCCGTCCCTCTCGAGTCTCGCCGTGTGGCTAAGCATTACTGTACAGCCACATATGGCATATGGGGTATTGCCACGTTTAACAGAAATTGTGTGACAAGTATTGGGTCCATTTTTACCCATTTCCCAGTGTGAAAATGTAAAATCTGGGGCTAAAGGAAATTTTTAATGATAAAAATGTAATTATTATTTTTTCACTACCCAATGGTATAAAATACTGTGACACACCCGTGGTGTCAATATGATCACTGCACCCTGATATTAATTTATTGAGAAGTGTAGTTTGTAAAATGGGGTCATTTATGGGGGGGGTTCTACTATTCTGGCACCTCAAGACCTCTTCCTGTGGGTCATGGTACCCACAAATCATAATGGCACAATCTGTACTATGATATGACGTTCTCTATCTTCGTAGCTTTCTACTGTGCCTGAAAAGTAGTTCCCGATTAAATGTCAGGTATTGGTGCACCCTGGTTAAATTGCACAACAAACTATGAGGTCCATTTTTTCCTATTGGTCCTTATAAAAATTAAAAATTTGGAGCTAAAACAACATTTTAGTGGTAAAATGTAATCATTCTTTCTTCAGCGACCAATGGTATAAATATCTGTGAGGCACATGTGGTGTCAATATGTTCACTGCACACCTAGATGAATTCTTTCGGGGGAGTAGTTTGTAAAATAGGGTCACTTATAGAGGCATCTGCTCTTCTGGCACCTCAGAGGCTCTTTCAATGTGACATGTCACTCTCAAACCATTCCAGCAACATCTGAACTTCAATCTGGCACTTACTGCCTTCTGAACTTTGCACTGTGCCTCAAAAGTACTTGTTGACCATACATGGGGTGTTGGCATACTCAGCAGAAATTGTGTAACAAATTGTACCATTCATTATCTCCTATTACCCCTTTTGAAAATTAAAAACTTGTAGCCAAAGAAACATTTTAGTGGAAAAAATTATAATTTTCCATTTATTAAGCCCAATGTTATACAATTCTGTGAATTGTCTGAAGGTTAAAAATGCTCACTACACCCCTAGATAAATTCTTCAAGAGGTGTAGTTTCCAAAATGGGGTCACATGTGAGGGTATCTGCTGTTTTGGCATATCAGGGGTTCTGCAATCTATTCCAGCCAAAATTGAGCTCCAGAATTCAGTTGACGTTCCTTCCCTTCCAAACCCTGTCGTGTGCCCAAACTGTAGTGGTTTTTTCTTCCCACAAATAGGGTATCAGTGTATTCTGGAGAAATAGCATAACAAATTGTTCTGTCCATTTTCTCCTGTTACACTTGTGAACAAGAAAAATATGGGGAAAAACCAACATTTTTGTGGGAAAAATATATATTTTTCTCTTTCACAGCTCAGCATTATAAAATTCTGTAAAGCATATGGGGGTTCAAATTGCTCACCACATCTCTAGATAAGTTCCTTGAGGGGTGTGTTTCCAAAATTGGGTCACTTGTGGGTGGTTTAGACTGTTTAGACACATCAGGAAAAATTTGTTGTAAAACCAACAATTCAGTCAGAAAAATTATTTTTTTCATTTTAAGGCTCAACGTTATACATTTTTGTGACGCACCAGTGGGTTCAAGATGTTTACCACACCTCTAGATAAGTACCCCGAGAGATGTAGTTTCCAAAATAAAGTCATTTGTGGGGGATTTCCACTGTTTAGGCACATCAGGGGCTCTGCAAATGTGACATGGCATCCCCTATACATTCCAGCCAATTTTGCACTCCAAAAGTAAAATGGCGCTCATTCTCTTCCAAGCCCTGCCGTGAACCCAAACAGTAGTTTTTCCATCACAAGTGGAGAATCTGTGTACTCAGGAGAAATTGCATAACAAATTTTAAGGTTCATTTTCTCCTGTTACCCTTGTGAAAATAAAAAAATTGGGGCTGAAGCAACATTTTTAGGGGAAAAATTAGATTTTTTTTATTTTCACAGCGCAATTTTATTAACTTCTGTGAAGCACCGGGTGTTCAAGGTGCTAATGGGGTCATTTGTGGGGGGTTTTCACTCTTTAGGTACAGCAAGCTCTCCGCAAAAATGACATGGCGTCCGCTATGGATTCCAGACAGTTTGAGTTCTAAAAGTCAAATGATGCTCCTTCTCTTCCAAGCTCTGCTGTGGACTAAACAATAGTTTTCTACCCCATATGAGGTATCGCCTTACTCAGGAGAAATTTTACAATAAGTGGTTAATTTCTTTTTCTCCTTTTAACTTTTGGAAAATGCTAAATTTCAGGCTAAGGCAACATTTTTGTGGGAAAAAGTACAATTTTCATTATTTCCTTTCCTTCCACATTGCTTTAATTTCTGTGAAGCACCTGAAGGGTTTATAAATCTATTGAATGTGGTTTTGATCACTTTGAGGGGTGCATTTTTTTAAAATTGTGTCATTTTGGGGTTGGGGTATTTTCTGTCATATAGGCCCCTCAAAGTCACTTCAAATGTAGTTCCTAAAAAATTGGTTTTGTAAATATTTTGGGGAAAATAAGAAATTGCTGAAGTCCACTCTGTCCCCATTTGCTCTCCCTCCAACCTCCAAGTGGCTGTCATATTCCGACCACCGGGCCCGATCACTGCCTTTATTGACCAATTCTGCACCTGGCTTCTTCACTTTCTCTCGGCTGATATTTCCACAATCATCATGGGCGATTTCAACATCCCCACTGACACTCGCCAGTCAGCAGCATCCAAGCTCTTGTCGCTTACTTCATCCTTTGGACTTACTCAGTGGCCCTCCTCAGCCATCCACACAGACGGACATACACTAAACCTTATCTTCACCCGACTCTGCTCCCTGCCTAAGCTCACAACCTCCCCCCTATTCCTATCTGACCACCATCTACTCACATTCTCATCCCTGTCCTCCTCACCTGTCACCCATGTCCGGCAACTAGCACACCCACGCAGAAACCTTGCACATCTAGACACTCACACACTCTCTGACTCTGGTCTACCACTGACATCCATATCCTCCCTCCATGGCACAGACAGCACCACCCCTTTCTACAATGCCACTCTCGCATCAGCTATTGACTCAGTCGCCCCTCTTGTGCATGGCAGAGCGCGACGAGTCAACAGGCAACCCTGGCACAACAACCTCACTAAACAGCTTCGACAAGCGTCCAGGGTTGCGGAGTGGCGTTGGAAGAAAACACATACTCAAGATGACTTCACTGCATTCAAACAAGCAACACTCGCATTCAAATCAGCACTCACCTCTGCTAAACAGGCCTACTTCACAACCCTCATATCCTCCCTATCCTACAACCCCAAACAGCTATTCAACACTTTTAACTCTCTCCTCCGCCCTCCACTGCCCCCTCTGACCTCCATCATCTCTGCTGAGGAGTTTGCCACACACTTCAAAAACAAGATTGACCAAACACGGCAAGTCTTTACTGTCCGACCACCACACCATTTCCCTACCCCATAACCTCCCTTCCCAGCATCACGGAAAGAGACCTTACTCGTCTCCTCTCCAAATCACACCTCACCACATGTGCACTCGACCCCATCCCATCCCACCTCCTCCCCAACCTCACCCCCACACTCGTCCTATCCCTAACCCATCTCTTCAACCTATCACTATCTTCTGGTACTTTTCCCACTGCCTTCAAACATGCCACAATCATTCCTATCCTCAAAAAGCCATCCCTTGACCCAACCGCCTTGTCCAGCTATCGCCCCATATCGCTGCTCCCATTTGCCTCCAAACTCTTTGAGCAACACGTTCACACTGAACTTTCCTCCCACTTTTCATCTAACTCTCTCTTCGACAACCGACAATCCGGCCTCCGCCCTCACCATTCCACCGAAACTGCCCTTACCAAAATCACCAATGACTTACTTACAGCCAAATCTAACAGACAATCCTCTGTACTCCTTCTTCTTGACCTGTCCTCTGTTTTCGATACAGTTGACCACTGCCTCCTACTACAGATCCTCTCTTCCTTTGGTGTCAAAGACTTTGACCTATCCTGGATCTCCTCATACCTTTCTAACTGCACATTTAGCGTCTCCCACTCCCACACTACCTCTTCACCCCGCCCCCTCTCTATTGGAGTCCCTCAAGGCTCTGTCCTAGGACCCTTACTCTTCTCAATCTATACCCTTGGCCTGGGACAGCTCATAAAATCCCATGGTTTCCAGTACCATCTGTACGCTGATGACACCCAGATCTACCTCTCTGGCCCAGATGTCACCTCTCTGCTGTCCAGAATCCCAGCATGTCTATCAGCCATATCCTCCTTCTTCTCCTCCCGCTACCTGAAGCTCAATGTGGACAAAACTGAACTCATTATCTTTCCCCCATCTCACATATCTTTCCCACCTGATCTTTCTATCACAATAAATGACATCACTTTTTCCACTGTACCGATAATCCGCTGCCTCGGAGTAACCCTTGACTCTGCCCTGTCCTTCAAACCCCACATCCAAGCTCTTGCCACCTCCTGTCACCTCTAGCTCAAAAATATTTCCAGAATCCGTCCTTTCCTCAACCCTCAATCTACTAAACTGCTTGTGCATGCTCTCATCATCTCCCGCCTCGACTATTGCAACATCCTCCTCTGTGGCCTACCTGCTAACACTCTCGCACCCCTCCAGTCCAACCTCAACTCTGCTGCACAACTTGTTCATCTCTCTCCTCGCTACTCCTCTGCTACCCCTCTTTGCAAATCCCTTCACTGACTTCCATTTCCCCAGCATATCCTGTTCAAACTACTAACACTGACCAACAAAGCCATTCATAACCTCTCTCCTCCGTACATCTCTGAACTAATCTCCCGATATATTCCTTCACGTAACCTCCAGTCCTCCCAAAACCTCCTTCCCTCCTCCACACTTATTCGTTCCTCATGCAATTGCCTCCAAGATTTCTCTCGAATATCCCCTGTCCTATGGAATTCTGTGCCTCAACACGTCCGATTATCCACCACACCTGGATCCTTCAGACGGAACCTGAAAACCCATCTCTTCAAACAAGCTTACAGCCTGCCATGACCTTGCTTGCTGCCACCCCCAACAACACCGGAGCTACTGCAACCCCTCAACCTACTGTCTCCGCCCCATTCCTGCAGAATGTAAACCCGCAAAGGCAGGGCCCTCTTCCTTCCGTACTGTTCTATCATTGTTAGTTTGTTTACTGTAAGTGATATCTGTATTTGGTATGTAACTCATTCTTATGTACAGCACCATGGAATAAATGGCGCTATATAAATTAATAATAATAATAAATAATAACTTTTAACTCTTATAACTTCCTAACAAAAAAAAATGTTTAAAAAATTATTCTGATGTAAAGTAGACATGAGGGAAATGTTATTTGTTATATATTTTGTGTGATATAACTATCTGGATTAAGGCCATAAAAATTGAAAGTTTGAAAATTACTAAATTTTCTACATTTTCACCAAAATTCCAATTTTTTCACAAATAAACACAAATAATATCAACCTAAATTTACCACTAACATAAAGTACAATGTGTCATGAAAAAACTATCTCAGAATCACAGCAACATCTTTTTGTTGTTGATTACTATTTTGCAAATTATTGCAATCTAAACTGGCATAGTAAAATCATGGATTACAGTAATTGTTTCTTTGCCTTTTTTCAAAGTTTGTTCCTGTGGTAACGAAAACATTCCCCAAATTTTACAGTAATGCAAACAACAATAGGTTGAACTGCATTCTTTGCAGTGGGTCTTCTTTGCTGCACTAAAAACAACATGGCCTATTTTAAAACTCCATTCACATACATATTTTTAAAGAAATGTGTTAGATGTAGGCAAGCCACTTACTATGTCACTGCATAATGCATAGCCCTTAAGGTATTAATGTACCAGAAAATCATTAAGGCAGAAGAATAGCAGATAAACAGACAATTTCCAACAGAAAACCGAAAGGCTGGCATTATAAGGAGGAGAGATGAGTCTCATCTGATTTAATTCTATTTTCAAAGAAATTTTATGATCAGATTGAGGCCATTTAACATCTTCATCTAAAAGTTTTATAGTCTTTTTGCACTGTAAGATTATCCAGTAATCATCATATAACTCTAAAGCCAAAATCTAATGATACCATGGTGACTTTTACTGCTACATTAAAAGTGAAGGTTGAAGTCTGATTAACCTGATAAATGTGTAACATTGCAACGTGACCCAAGATGATTTGACCCTCACATAACTTCACTGAGAAGTCCGTGTTTCTTCATATTGTCCAGGTGATGTGTACAGAAGCGTAACTGCTTTTGTGCATTTTTGTAAAGTTCTGCTTCAGTCAAACAATACACCTAACAATATATTTCTATTTGAGACTTCAAAATTTAATTTTCCAAAATTAATATTATTAAGAATAAAATATTGGAACAAAAAAATTAAAAATAATGCACAAACATATGGAAAATGTATAAAAATAAAAAAAATATGAAAAGGTCATTTAAAGTGACTCTACAGACTGGAACATTACTTTCATTAAATGTCAACGGCTGTTATTACATGTAAACAAGGACCAGTAAATGTCACGTCATTCAGATTATGGCTTTAATGTTGAAGAGATACAATGGGTCAAGGATACTTTTTGTATCTAAGCAGATATATTAACTATTTATCTAACTACCTATCTATCTACACAAATTGGATATCCAGGTCTCTCCACTGGAGATACGCTAAAGTGTTTTATATATTACGGTATATATTATATTAGTTTAAAATGAATCAACCTATTTTGATGTGTGATGAGGGTAAATTTACTAGAAAAGGAAATGCTACTAAGAATGGTCAGTGGAAACATTGGAGACCAAAGATTAATTGGCTGGATTCCATCAAGAATGACACAGAAATGAACACATCAAACAATTGAAAGAAGCTGTGGAAAACAGGGAAACACGGTAAGAAATGGCCTACAGAGTATCAAGATTTAGACACAACTGAATGGATACAATCAAATACTGTATTATATTTACTGAGCAATCCGCATTCTATTTAGATAGAGCGAAATATTCAGCTAATTAGTAAGGCCGCATTCACACGTTCAGTATTTGGTCAGTATGTAGGGGGCTGAGGGTGATGAAGACGTCGAGTTGAAAATGGGGTTAATAATTGTTATATGTGTTTATGTTTATTTGTGTGATAAAAGTGTGTCTTGCTGTGAAATCCCTATGGCAAATTATTGTATGCCGGTTCTCCTATAGGCTTTGCCTAAGGCCATCCCTGGGATGCCGGAGGTTTGCCCAGTAGGGGGAACCATACAATAGAAATAGCGATTTAGTACACTACACTGCTTAGACACCAGAGGGCTAGGACAAGGGTTACATCATCAGCTGGGAGGAGTTACAGCAGAAAAGCAGTTTTATAGAAAATCATTTCCTGGTTACAGACAGTCTAGGAGGGGAGAGTGAGGAGTGAGGAACATTAGGCAGTGTACGCCTGCCGTTAGGAGAGGCTTGTGCCAGGCCCCTCCATTCCTGGGTTCAAGACCCGAGTGCACAGAACTGGGGTAGGTTCTGTTCCCATACACAGAGAAAGACAGAGTGTCGAGGATGACTGAGCAGATAGGAAAGCAGACTCCATCAGCAGTATCAGCAGTGAATAAGTGTTTACTAGTGCAAGTTATCTGAACATAATGAGGACACATTTGAGACAGAATCTGGATGCTTGTAATGTCTTAGGCTCATGGCCTGTGAGAGGTGCTCAGTGCGAGGCCTCTGTTTCTCTTTAGAGGAGTCTCTCAGCCGGGTCCCAGAAGATGTGGAAGATGTTAAGTCTCGGGAAGGGACGAGAACAGACATTGGAAAGGCACATTCCCAAGGGGGCTTCACTAACCAAAGATCTTGTCTTGATCTGTATACTGCAGCCGTGTATGGAAGAATTGCACAGTAAAAGTGCGTCTGTTAACCTGGATCTACAATCTCCTGTCTTGTTTGCGGTCGGTGTGGGTCCTGGTCCAAGGGACAGCAAAACAGTGAGTACAGCAAATCCTCCATTGCAGCACACACTCCAGTCTCAGTCCTTATTAGTTGAGGGGGCATTGGGAGAAGAAAAGATAGTTCCGGCACACAGCATGATGGTAGCGGCCTCCTGTGCTATCCTGTACAAAGTATTTTACCTCAGTATTTGTAAACCAAGAGTGGGTGATAAATTCAGAAGTGGTGAGGTGTTTCTATTATACTTTTTCTTTGATTGTTCCACTCCTGGTTTTAACTTACAAATACTGATCAAATACTGAATGTGTGAACGTGGCCTAATATTAAAACTCAATATAAATTAGCGGTTCAGTTGATAGTATAAAATAATGGAAATGTAAAACATAAGAACATCTCCATTTCTTTATTATTTAAATTTTTTTGTAATATTGCACAATATTAATTTGTTTTATGAAAAAAAAAGAAATTTTTGAGTTGACACATTTTAAGAACTAGAAAAGTTATTTTTCTGTTTACATATGTTTATCAGGGCTAGTTTTTTGTGGGACATGGTATAACTTTTATTGGTGCCATTTTTTGTTACTTAAAATATAGTGATGAGCGAAATGCTCGCCACTGCTTGGTACTTGCCTAAGCATCATGGTGCTCGACAAGCTCGGCGAGTATTTCCGGGTTGCTCGGGCGGGAACTCGGGTCCCCTCCCTGCATGTTTGGCGCTCTTTAGAGAGCCAATGAACATGCAGGGATTTCCTGCCAAGCACTATAATACCATAGCCATGTTGGTTGTGGCATTACAGTGATTGGCTGGCCGGAAAGCGTCGTCAGGTCTATATAAGACCTGGAGCCGCTATGCTCGTCACAGTCTACCCCGGAAAAAGGCAGAGTAGGGAGAGGTGCTGCTGAGTCTGGGAGAGATTTGCTTGTTTATAGTTAGTATAGGTATTCCACAACATACAGTACAGACCAAAAGTTTGGACACACTTTCTCATTTAAAGATTTTTTTGTATTTTCATGACTATGAAAATTGTACATTCACACTGAAGGCATCAAAACTATGAATTAACACATGTGGAATTATATACTTAACAAAAAAGTGTGAAACAACTGAAAATATGTCTTATATTCTAGGTTCTTCAAAGTAGCCACATTTTGCTTTGATGACTGCTTTGCACACTCTTGGCATTCTCTTGATGAGTTTCAAGAGGAAGTCACCGGAAATGGTCTTCCAACAATCTTGAAGGAGTACCCAGAGATGTTTAGCACTTGTTGGCCCTTTTGCCTTCACTCTGCGGTCCAGCTCACCCCAAACCATCTCGATTGGGTTCAGGTCTGGTGACTGTGGAGGCCAGGTCATCTGGCGTAGCACTCCATCACTCTCCTTCTTGGTCAAATAGCCCTTACACAGCCTGGAGGTGTGTTTGGGGTCATTGTCCTGTTGAAAAATAAATGATGGTCCAACTAAACGCAAACCGGATGGAATAGCATGCCGCTGCAAGATACTGTGGCAGCCTTGCTGGTTCAGTATGCCTTCAATTTTGAATAAATCCCCAACAGTGTCACCAGCAAAGCATCCCCACACCATCACACCTCCTCCTCCATGCTTCACGGTGGGAACCAGGCATGTAGAGTCCATCCGTTCACCTTTTCTGCGTCGCACAAAGACACGGTGGTTGGACCCAAAGATCTCAAATTTAGACTCTTCAGAGCAAAGAACAGATTTCCACTGGTCTAATGTCCATTCCTTGTGTTCTTTAGCCCAAACAAGTCTCTTCTGCTTGTTGCCTGTCCTTAGCAGTGGTTTCCTAGCAGCTATTTTACCATGAAGGCCTGCTGCACAAAATCTCCTCTTAACAGTTGTTGAAGAGATGTGTCTGCTGCTAGAACTCTGTGTGGCATTGACCTGGTCTCTAATCTGAGCTGCTGTTAACCTGCGATTTCTGAGGCTGGTGACTCGAATAAACTTATCCTCAGAAGCAGAGGTGACTCTTGGTCTTCCTTTCCTGGGGCGGTCCTCATGTGAGCTAGTTTCTTTGTAGCGCTTGATGGTTTTTGCAACTGCACTTGGGGACACTTTCAAAGTTTTCCCAATTTTTCACACTGACTGACCTTCATTTCTTAAAGTAATGATGGTCACAAGTTTTTCTTTACTTAGCTGCTTTTTTCTTGCCATAATACAAATTCTAACAGTCTATTCAGTAAGACTATCAGCTGTGTATCCACCAGACTTCTGCACAACACAACTGATGGTCCCAACCCCATTTATAAGTAGTGTTGAGCCACCCCCGTAGTGTTCGAGTTCGGTTCGGTTCGTCGAACACCCGTGTGTTCGCCCAACTGTTCGTCGAACACCTTCGAACACCGTTAAAACCAATGGCAGGCAAACAAAAACACATAGAAACACATAGAAAACACCTTCAAAGGTGTCCAAAGGCTGACAAACTGCTCAGAAGACACAACTAACACATGGAAAAGTGACAAGTACATATAGTCATGCGAAAAGAAAAGAGGTGGAGGAGTGAAAGGAGGGGGAGACACAGATATAGGCATGTCATGCCCTTCTAAAATCCAAAAAGTGAGAAGCCGACACGTTCAGTCCGCTCCTGCCCGTGCCACCTCCGTGTCACCTGGTTTGTGCCAGAGCCGCGGTGAACCCTGACGGCCAGCCCCCCTCTCCCAATACTGGTGCCTGTCCGCTGGTGGGTCGAGCGAGCCCCCCTGTGGTGGAGGCAGCTCTAAGCTTTTTAATATAAATTGTCTCTCTAATTTGAATGAATACAATTTAAATCCATTTACAAGGATCTATTGGAGGGCAAGTCTCATGCCAGCAGCCGCGTAATTCCAGCTCCAGTAGCGTCCACTAAAGCTGCTGCAGTTAAAAAGCTTTTATAAGGATCGAGCTTGGCTGTCCACCGCAAGGCATCCTACTGCCAGTCCCAGCCCCTATGCCTTGGGGTGCCTCCTGATACTCTTCACTGAGTATCCCGTGGTCCCGAAGCATTTCCTTTGAAAAAATTAAGTGTCCAAACTACAGGTGGTGTAGCTTGCTTAACAGCCGGGATAATCCGCTGACTAGCAGACACTGCTACTAGGCACAAAGAATTTCCTTGGCTAGATGCAGTTAAAAATTTGTAATTAGATACTCTCGTTGGATGCTGAGAAAGCATTCCATAGAGTCTCCTGGCACGCCATATATGATTCTCTTAAAAAGCTTGGGGTAGGGGTCTAGGGGACCCTTTTATAGCCAAAATCATGGCCCTGTATCACAATACGTCACCTAGGCTGAAGATAAATGGAACTGTAGCACCCTGAGGGCTCGGTTGCTACAGAGGTATTGCACCTCACCCAGAGGTGTGATATCTCACTCTCAGGTAAGGATGGAGTGTGGATCAGGACCCGACACCTGCATGCATTACACCAAATTGCCGTGGGGCAGGGCGACCAATATGCCTCTGAGATGGGCACGACAGTCCCTGTCCCTGGCTGGAGTGGGGGGAGGGAACACTGAGGAAGGGGAACCCTGTAGTGCAGGAGCAGGGAGGAAGCAGTTCCTGGGTGCATTGAGAAGGGAGTATAAAAGGTGGGCACCATCTTAGTTCAGTGCAGAGAAGTCTGAGCAGAAGTGGCAGGCAGCATTGGCTCTGCATGAGCTCTGCTCCGGAGGCGGGCCTAGTAACAGAGGCCCAGGCCTGGAAGAGGGAGAAGGAAGGAAGAGGAGCGGAGAAGGCTCCAGGAATGAGGAATGAAGGGATCCCAGGGGTGCGGACGGGCAAGTCGCCACCGCACGCCCGAATCCACCTGCGTGGAGGGGTCAGGCCAAAGGGGGAGACCGGTCCCCGAAACTAGTGGAGGCAGGAAACCACCCTCAGCTAGAAACCGGAGGCTGTGACATTTTATGTGGCGCAGCCCCTCGCTACACCCGCTAGGAAGGCACCACATAGGGTCAGGGAAACTGGCGCCAAGTTTACCAAGAGGAGGCCCGAGGCAGCCGGACAGAAGGGTTGGTAAGAAAGGCCAGACAAAGGACACACAAAGGGGGTCCTGTGAAGTGCTACAAAGTTATCTGGGAGTTGTCTGAGCCCCTCACCTGGTGAGCACAGTATGACGTGGGCAGCCGTTACCTGCAGACGTGGTCTGGATAATAAGAACTGTGAGTAAAGGCCCTGGACTGCATCACTGACTCCGTGTCGTTACTGCTGCTGCCCTGCACCATCACCCCCATCCTCCGCATACACTGCCCTGAGGCTACGCTCTGCTGCACCCACAACACCAGCCTCAGCGGTCTGCCCTGCAGCGGCGGTTCACTCTGACCGCAATCCACGGGTGGCGTAGTCAGACATTTAAACATCAAAACCACATAAATAGTTCCGCCACTGGTTTGACCACCCTGAGCCACGGAAACGGGTCGCCGCCACGAAGACTACAACCACCAGCATCCACCAAAAAGGGTCCGGCTCCGGGTGTCCCAAGGCCCAGGGGGTGCATCAGAACATTTTCATCACCTT
Organism: Phyllobates terribilis; assembly: GCF_046119375.1. NCBI lineage: Eukaryota > Metazoa > Chordata > Amphibia > Anura > Dendrobatidae > Phyllobates > Phyllobates terribilis. Next base: position 805,028,505 of record NW_027362762.1, read on the forward strand.
TCACAATCACCAAAGGGACAAGGCAGGGATGTCCTCTGTCCCCTCTCTTATACATCCTAGTGACGGAGCACCTGCTCTCATCAATTCGCCATAACCCCAATATTAGGTGGATTGAGGTGGGAGGCACCGAATACAAGTGTTCTCTATTTGCTGATGATGTCCTAGTATATATCACTCAATCACATATATCCATCCATGCTGTTATGGCTGAAATAGATCACTTTGTTACATGGTCAAATTTTAAAATCAATGCAGCGAAGTCTGAGGCCCTCGATGTCTCCCTCCCCAAATCCATATAGGATTCCATCCAGTCCAACTTTCCCTTTGCCTGGCCCTCACAGGGTATCAAATACTTAGGAATTCCTATTCATAGAGACCTCTCCCATCTATGTTATCTTAATTTTGGGCCCTTTATTGAACAACTCCATACAGACCACGGTTGGCAAGTTAGAACTGTAAGATTCACTACGTGAACCACTGGTGTTTTGTGGAAAAGCACATGTACACTGTGTTCCAAATTATTATGCAAAAAGTGTTTAGGAGTGATAAGGGAAGAATTTGTTTGTTTGTCAGTTAAACTCATTGATGGTGATGTGTGTCAGGGCTCTTTATATCACTGTAAGCAATTGCAGACACCTGTGCTAATTAGTTTGGCAGGTGTGTCCAATGAAAGGCAAGACTACTTAAGAAGGCTGTCTCACATTATTAAGCAGCCTACATTTTCTGCCAAAATGGGAAAGAAAAAGGATGTGTCGGCTGCTGAGAAGCAACAAATTGTGGAGTGTTTAGGTCAAGGCATGACTACAATCAGCATTGTGCGATGATCAGGATGAAGTGTCTTGGCAATCAAGAAGTATGTAGCTGATTCACAGTACACACGTGTGCGTGCTGATAAGGGCAAATTTAGGACTCTTTCCTACAGGCAATTACGTCAGGTTAAAAGAGCAGCGACAAAAAAGCCTTGTCATAGCAGCAGACAAGTTTTTGAAGCTGCTGGTGCCTCCAACGTCCCCCGAACAACAAGATGCAGGGTCCTTCAGAGGTTTGCAGCTGTGCATACGCCATCCTGTCGACCTCCTCTATCCACTTCACACAAGCAGAAACGGCTCCAGTGGGCCAAACATTACATGACGACTGATTTCAAAACTGTTTTGTTCACGGATGAGTGCCGTGCAGCGCTCGATGGTCCAGATGGATGGAGTGGAGGATGGCTGGTTGATGGACACCCCACGCAAACACGGCTACAGCGCCAACAAGGAGGAGGTGGAGTAATGTTTTGGGCTGGAATCATGGGGAGAGAGATTGTCGGCCCCTTTAGGATCCCTGAAGGCGCTAAAGATGAACTCCATAATGTATGTGGATTTTCTCAAACAGCACTTCCTGCCATGGTTCAAGAAGAAGAACCGTGTATTTCACAGCAAGATCATTTTTTTGCATGATAATGCACCATCTCATGCTGCACATAAAACATCTGCAACTCTGGCTGATATGGGCATAAAAGGGGACAAACTTATGGTGTGACCCCCATGCTCCCCTGACCTCTACCCCATTCAGAACCTCTGGAGCATCATCAAAAGGAGTGTCTATGATGGCGGGAGGCAGTTCACATCTAAGCAACAGCTCTGGGAGGGTATTCTGTCCTCATGCAAAACAATTGAAGCAGAAACCATCCAAAACCTGACAAATTCAATGGACGAGCGAGTTCAGAAGCTCCTTTCGAACAAGGGGTCCTATGTGAAAATGTAACATCACCTAGAATAAAGTTTTGAGTTGAAAACTGTTTGATTTCAGTTTCTAATAACATGCTAATGCTTATAATTTCAAAAATGACCATTTTTTTGGTCTTTATTAAAATGAAAAGGTTGATCGAAAAGTTTGGGGGATCTAAGAGTGTGGCAACCCAGTAGTCATGATTACTTCGAATTCTGACAATATGAGGGTCATGTTGCAGGTAGTGCAGCAAGAAGGCACTTATGTGTCTTGCGCACCTCGGAGCCCCAAAATTATTTTCCGGGCTAGATGCAGCTAAAAATTATTATTAATTTTAAATCTGGTGGAGCTTAGTATAGATGGCCTAATAGGATCAGTGCTGCACACTGCTACAAAGCCCAAATTATTTTCCAGTCAAGATACAGATAAACATGATTAGTAATTTTAAATCTGGTGGAGCTTATTATAGATGGCCTAATAGAATCAGTGCTGCACACTGCTACAAAGCCCAAATTATTTTCCAGCCAAGATACAGATAAACATGATTAGTAATTTGAAAGCTTAAAACGGTTGGTAGGGTGATTTTAACCAATCATCAAGCTTTTACTCTCCCCAGGATGACACAGGGGTAGAAAAGTCGTTTCGGATCCATGATTTGTTTATCTTTATGAACGTGAGTCTGTCTACATTATCAGTGGAGAGCCGCGTGCGCTTATCTGTCAGCACACCACCAGCAGCGCTGAACACACGTTCAGACAGAACGCTGGCTGCCGGGCATGACAATATCTCCAAGGCGTAAGTGGCTAGCTCCGGCCATTTATCCAGATTGGAAGCCCAAAAAGAGCAAGGGTCCAGTGACACAGTCATGGCTTCAATGTTTACTTGGAGATACTCCTGTACCATCGTCTCTAGGCGTTGACTATGTGTCAGACTTCTTGTCTCCTGTGGCCTTGCAAAGGATGGGCTAAAAAAGTGGTGAAATGATTCCGCAAAATTGATGTTACCAGCAGATACTGTGGTTCTGTTACGGTTTGAGTGCTGAACACTTGACGGTCCCACGGTTGGCAAGTTGGAACTGTGAGATTCACTACTAGAGATGAGCGTTGTTCTACTCGAACTGTTCGCCAATCTCAAATTCGAGCTGTTTTGGGCGGTGTTCGAGCCGGTCGGCGAACACGAACAATTTGAGAAAAATTCGGCTGTTCGAGGTTATGTTCGATAACTGTTCGTGCACCAAAATCATAACTGGATTTTTTCTCAGTAATGATGAAAATTAATGTTAATACGCAGTTTGAGTGTACAGCGGGGCGGGGGGAGGGGCAGGGGATGGATCTCTGCAGGAACAATGAAGATCTCCATTTTTTTTTCTCTTTCCCGCATTTGCAGTGGGGAGGTGCAATCTGTCAGCCTATCAGCAGCGCACACACGGAGCGAAGTGCTTTTTTTCACACAAGCAAGGGCATGTGTGATTGGCAGTGTATGTCACATGTCCTTGCCCTATAAGACCAAGCCATTTTCCCCGTCGCCACCATTTTCTCACTGCTGCAGCTGCGTGTTAGACGGCACCGCTGTTGCTGTGTGCGCTATACCTTGTTAATTTCAAGCCAATTTTCGCACAAATATACAGATAGCTTGGGAGTAGGGAATAGTTGTGATTGCAGTCCTTTTAAGGACTAGGTTACAGCATTTCCTACGACTTTTATCAGGCAGGTCTGTGCTCTTAAATAGATAGATTGTGGGAGTAAAGACTAATTGTAATTGGAGTCCTTTTCAGGACTAGGTTACATCAGTTCCTATCAGTTTTTGCCAGGCAGGTCTGTGCCAGTGCTGTGCAAGTTTTTTTCACAGCATTTGGCTGAATCTAGCAAAGCTAATCCTTTTTGGCCTATTGCAGAGTGTGTTAGTCAGTGGAGTAGCCTATCTGTGTTGCAAGATATACCACCTGTGTATAGAATACCAATTTTTTTACTGCACCTAGTGAAGTAAAATCTTTTGGGCATAGCATCATTCTATTAGTCCATCTATACTGACCTCCATCAGGTTGCAAACTGAATATAATTTTTTTCTGCATCTAGCTCTGAAAAAATATTTGGGCTTCTAGCAGTGTGTGGGACTTGGTCTATTAGTCCATCTATACTGACCTCCATCAGGTTGCAAATTAAAAATAATTTTTTTCTTCATTTAGCTCTGAAAAAATATTTGGGCTTCTAGCAGTGTGTGGGATTTGTTCTATTAGTCCTTCTATACTGACCTCCAGCAGGTTGCAAATTGAATATAATTTTTTTCTGCATCTAGCTCTGAAAAAATATTTGGGCTTCTAGCGGTGTGTGGGACTTGGTCTATTAGTCCATCTATACTGACCTCCATCAGGTTGCAAATTAAAAATAATTTTTTTCTGCATCTAGCTCTGAAAAAATATTTGGGCTTCTAGCAGTGTGTGGGACTTGGTCTATTAGTCCATCTATACTGACCTCCATCAGGTTGCAAATTAAAAATAATTTTTTTCTTCATTTATCTCTGAAAAAATATTTGGGCTTCTAGCAGCGTGTGGGACTTGTTCTATTAGTCCATCTATACTGACCTCCATCAGGTTGCAAATTAAAAATAATTTTTTTCTGCATCTAGCTCTGAAAAAATATTTGGGCTTCTAGCAGTGTGTGGGACTTGGTCTATTAGTCCATCTATACTGACCTCCATCAGGTTGCAAATTAAAGATAATTTTTTTCTGCATCTAGCTCTGAAAAAATATTTGGGCTTCTAGCAGTGTGTGGGACTTGGTCTATTAGTCCATCTATACTGACCTCCATCAGGTTGCAAATTAAAAATAATTTTTTTCTTCATTTATCTCTGAAAAAATATTTGGGCTTCTAGCAGCGTGTGGGACTTGTTCTGTTAGTCCATCTATACTGACCTCCATCAGGTTGCAAATTAAAAATAATTTTTTTCTGCATCTAGCTCTGAAAAAATATTTGGGCTTCTAGCAGTGTGTGGGACTTGGTCTATTAGTCCATCTATACTGACCTCCATCAGGTTGCAAATTAAAAATAATTTTTTTCTGCATCTAGCTCTGAAAAAATATTTGGGCTTCTAGCAGTGTGTGGGACTTGGTCTATTAGTCCATCTATACTGACCTCCATCAGGTTGCAAATTGAATAAAAAAATTTTCTGCATCTAGCTCTGAAAAAATATTTGGGCTTCTAGCGGTGTGTGGGACTTGGTCTATTAGTCCATCTATACTGACCTCCATCAGGTTGCAAATTAAAAATAATTTTTTTCTGCATCTAACCCAGCCAATAGTTTTGGCCTAATACCACAGTTTGGCCACTCAGCTCTGCTCGGTTACCATCCATTGTTTTTTTGTGCAAACAACTCCAGAGTTGTGAATTAGTTAACCACCAAAATGAGTGGAAAAAGGCCTGCTGCTGGTGGAAAGGGGAATAGGCATGTTGGGAAGGGGAAAAAAGGTTGTGTCCGTGGGGTAGGTGCAGAAGAAAGACCATCTTCCAGCCAAACTAAAATGTCTACTTCTTTTAGCGGACAATGTGATAAGATCCCTTTCTTACGGCCACGCCAATCGCTACAAATTCCAGATGAGGCACAAAAACAGCAGGTGCTTCAACGGATATCAAGTGCTCCTTTAAGTGGGCTCTCCTCCACATCAACTTCAACATCACAAATACTCCAGTCCTCAAAGGTGTCACCCAAATCGCACTTGCTTCCTCACAGCTCCCAAATCTCCAGCTGCCCGTCTGAGTATGAGGTAGAACAGATGGTTGAGTCTGCAGAGCTGTTTACTCATACTATAGCCTAGGAATCAGAGGTCGACTCCAGCGCTTCTGTGAATCCAGACGAGGAAATGATCTGCACTGATGCCCAGAATCTTTATGAGTCGGATCCAGGACCAGACGCAGAAGGTTCTGACCATAATGTAGACCCTCATTCCCAAACTGTAACTCCTGTTGGTGGAGACAATGAGGAAGACGATGATAAGACTCAAATACCTGATTGGAGACACAACTTTAGTTTTTTGTCAGGGCAGGAACAGGTTGGCTCTGAGGACGACGGGTGTGATAACGCACAGGGTGATGATGATGAGGTCGGAGATCCCACTTACTGTCAACCCACAGTCAGCCAAGAGATGAGGTCAGCAGAGGAGGTGGAGGAAGATGCTAGTGACGACGAGGTCAGGTTGCGCCTTCCTGGACAGAGACGTAGTACTGGAAGCACGTCAACAACTGCATCCTCAAACACAACTCTGCCTCTCACCACAAGTCGTGGTGGCTCTTCAGGTCGCATGGGTGCTAAGCCTTGCATAGCCTGGGCATTTTTTCAGATCGATAAAGATGACCCAACTCGTGTTATCTGTAACATTTGTCAGCAAAAGCTAAGTAGAGGCCAAAAAATACATAGTTTGAGTACTTCATGCATGAACCGGCACATGGACATGAAGCATAAGTTGCAGTGGGAAGCTCAGTGTGCTACAATGCGGTCTAGCCGGCCGGGCCAACCACCGTCTGCCATATCTTGTGCATCCGCGGCCTCTTCATCCTCTGTGACTGGGGGGACAGCAGTCACACCTGTTTTGGGGCGCAGACCTGCCACCTCTTTACCCGCAACAGCCAGCGTGATTGGCAGGTCATCATTTTCTTTGGAGGTGGTAACACCAGCTGGTCTTGAGCGCTGTCCGACATCGATAGCACCACCTTTGGATCAAGGCAACCTAACATGTCCGCCTGCATCTTCCTCACAGACCGGCAGTTTGCCGGGGACACCCTTATCAACCCCGTCTAAGCACAATAGCCAGCCCTCGGTCCCTCAGATGTGGACAAGTAAAAGACCATTTCCTCCTAGCCATGAGAAAGCTAAGAGGTTGAATTTCACCATCTGCAAGCTCTTGGCTACAGAAATGCTGCCTTTCCGCCTGGTGGACACAGAGGATTTTCGAGACCTTATGTCCGTCGCAGTGCCCCAGTACCAGATGCCCAGTCGGCACTACTTCTCAAAGAAAGGTGTGCCTGCGCTCCACCAGCATGTCGCACACAACATCACCGCTTCTTTGAGAAACTCTGTGTGTGACAGGGTGCATTTCACCACAGACACTTGGACGAGTAGGCATGGACAGGGGCGTTACATGTCGCTGACTGGGCACTGGGTAACTATGGTGACAGCAGGACAAGGGGCTGCTGTCCAAGTCTTGCCGTCCCCACGAGTTGTGCGTCAATCCTCTTTATGTCATTTTTCCTCCACTGCTTCTGCCTCCTCAACCTCCTTTCGGTCTCCCACCTGCACCCAAAGCCTGTCTGGTAATGCCACAAGCTTTCTAACTGCGCAGAAGGGATCCTGAACACCTCCTTACTATGCTGGCAGTAGGGCTCAACGTCATCAGGCGGTTTTTACATTGAAATGTCTGGGAAATGTGAGTCACACAGCTGAGGAGTTGTGGTCAGCTCTGGAGAACCAATTTCATGAATGGTTGTCTCCACTGGACCTGAAACCAGGGAAGGCCGTGTGCGACAATGCTGCAAACCTGGGTGCGGCCCTTCGCCGGGGCAATGTCACACACGTGCCTTGTATGGCTCACGTGTTGAACCTGGTTGTCCAGCAATTTTTAGCCCACTATCCCAGACTAGATGGCCTTCTGCAGAGGGCACGGTCGCTGTGTGCTCACTTCCGCCGTTCGCATCCCGCAGCTCAGCGACTTACATCTCTACAGAAGTCGTTGGGCCTGCCACTTCACCGGCTAAAATGCGATGTGCCTACCCGGTGGAATTCAACTCTGCACATGTTGCAGCGACTGTGGCAGCACCGACAAGCCCTGGTGCAATACGTTCTGACGTATAGCCTGGGCCAACGAGATTCAGAGGTGGGGCAAATCACGCTGGAGGAGTGGTCTCAGATCAGGGACCTATGCACCCTTCTGCACAGTTTTGAAATGGCGACGAAGATGTTTAGTGCTGACGATGTCATTATCAGCATGACTATTCCGGTGATTTACATGCTGGAGCACATGTTAAACAGAATTCGGAGTCAGGTGGTGGCACAAGAGGAGGTGGAGGAAGTAGAGGAGGAGGAGTTGTATGCGGAAGGGCTAACATCTGCAAGGTCCAGACGGTCGGCAGCACCAGGGCGGCAGGCATGTGAGGGTGGGGGAGATGATTTTACCAGGGCGCATGGTAGCAGCCAAACTAGTGAGGAAGGTGCAGGAGCCCAGGAAGAAGTGGAGGACGAACTGATGGAAGACTCATCAGATGAGGGAGACCTTGATCACATTTCTGCTGTGCGAGGTTGGGGGGAGAGGACAGAGGAAGGAAGCATGATTGTTACCTCGCCACCAACACAATAGGGACTTGGTGCTCCTGGATGCGCAACACACATGAGTGCCTTCTTGCTGCACTACCTGCAACATGACCCTCGAATTGTGAGAATTAGAAATAATCCTGACTACTGGGTTGCCACACTGTTAGATCCCCGGTACAAAAGTAAATTTGCAGAAATTATTCCTGCCATAGAAAGGGATGCACGCATGCAGGAGTATCAGCAGAGACTGTTGCAGAATCTTACATGTGCTTTTCCACAAAATACCAGTGGTGCACGTAGTGAATCTCACAGTTCCAACTTGCCAACCGTGGGACCGTCAAGTGTTCAGCACTCAAACCGTAACAGAACCACAGTATCTGCTGGTAACATCAATTTTGCGGAATCATTTCACCACTTTTTTAGCCCATCCTTTGCAAGGCCACAGGAGACAAGAAGTCTGACACATAGTCAACGCCTAGAGACGATGGTACAGGAGTATCTCCAAGTAAACATTGAAGCCACGACTGAGTCACTGGACCCTTGCTCTTTTTGGGCTTCCAATCTGGATAAATGGCCGGAGCTAGCCACTTACGCCTTGGAGATCTTGTCATGCCCCGCAGCCAGCGTTCTGTCTGAACGTGTGTTCAGCGCTGCTGGTGGTGTGCTGACAGATAAGCGCACGCGGCTCTCCACTGATAATGTAGACAGACTCACGTTCATAAAGATGAACAAATCATGGATCCGAAACGACTTTTCTACCCCTGTGTCATCCTGGGGAGAGTAAAAGCTTGATGATTGGTTAAAATCACCCTACCAACCGTTTTAAGCTTTCAAATTACTAATCATGTTTATCTGTATCTTGACTGGAAAATAATTTGGGCTTTGTAGCAGTGTGCAGCACTGATCCTATTAGGCCATCTATAATAAGCTTCACCAGATTTAAAATTAAAAATAATTTTTAGCTGCATCTAGCCCGGAAAATAATTTTGGGGCTCCGAGATGCGCAAGACACATAAGTGCCTTCTTGCTGCACTACCTGCAGCATGACCCTCATATTGTCAGAATTCGAAGTAATCATGACTACTGGGTTGCCACACTCTTAGATCCCCCAAACTTTTCGATCAACCTTTTCATTTTAATAAAGACCAAAAAAATGGTCATTTTTGAAATTATGAGCATTAGCAGGTTGTTAGAAACTGAAATCAAACAGTTTTCAACTCAAAACTTTATTCTAGGTGATGTTACATTTTCACATAGGACCCCTTGTTCGAAAGGAGCTTCTGAACTCTCTCGTCCATTGAATTTGTCAGGTTTTGGATGGTTTCTGCTTCAATTGTTTTGCATGAGGACAGAATACCCTCCCAGAGCTGTTGCTTAGATGTGAACTGCCTCCCGCCATCATAGACACTCCTTTTAATGATGCTCCAGAGGTTCTGAATGGGGTAGAGGTCAGGGGAGCATGGGGGTCACACCATAAGTTTGTCCCCTTTTATGCCCATATCAGCCAGAGATGCAGATGTTTTATGTGCAGCATGAGATGGTGCATTATCATGCAGAAAAATGATCTTGCTGTGAAATACACGGTTCTTCTTCTTGAACCATGGCAGGAAGTGCTGTTTGAGAAAATCCACATACATTATGGAGTTCATCTTTAGCGCCTTCAGGGATCCTAAAGGGGCCGACAATCTCTCTCCCCATGATTCCAGCCCAAAACATTACTCCACCTCCTCCTTGTTGGCGCTGTAGCCGTGTTTGCGTGGGGTGTCCATCAACCAGCCATCCTCCACTCCATTCATCTGGACCATCGAGCGCTGCACGGCACTCTTCCGTGAACAAAACAGTTTTGAAATCAGTCTTCATGTAATGTTTGGCCCACTGGAGCCGTTTCTGCTTGTGTGAAGTGGATAGAGGAGGTCGACAGGATGGCGTATGCACAGCTGCAAACCTCTGAAGGACCCTGCATCTTGTTGTTCGGGGGACGTTGGAGGCACAAGCAGCTTCAAAAACTTGTCTGCTGCTATGACAAGGCTTTTTTGCCGCTGCTCTTTCAACCTGACGTAATTGCCTGTAGGAAAGAGTCCTCAATTTGCCCTTATCAGCACGCACACGTGTGTACTGTGAATCAGCTACATACTTCTTGATTGCCAAGAAACTTCATCCTGATCATCGCACAATGTTGATTGTAGTCATGCCTTGACCTAAACACTCCACAATTTGTTGCTTCTCAGCAGCCGACACATCCTTTTTCTTTCCCATTTTGGCAGAAAATGTAGGCTGCTTAATAATGTGAGAGAGCCTTCTTAAGTAGTCTTGCCTTTCATTGGACACACCTGCCAAACTAATTAGCACAGGTGTCTGCAATTGCTTACAGTGATATAAAGAGCCCTGACACACATCACCATGAATGAGTTTAACTGACAAACAAATTCTTCCCTTATCACTCCTAAACACTTTTTGCATAATAATTTGGAACGCGGTGTACATGTGCTTTTCCACAAAACACCAGTGGTTCACGTAGTGAATCTTACAGTTCTAAATTGCCAACCGTGGTCTGTATGGAATTGTTCAATAAAGGGCCCAAAATTAAGATAACATAGATGGGAGAGGTCTCTATGAATAGGAATTCCTAAGTATTTGATACCCTGTGAGGGCCAGGCAAAGGGAAAGTTGGACTGGATGGAATCCTATATGGATTTAGGGAGGGAGACATCGAGGGCCTCAGACTTCGCTGCATTGATTTTAAAATTTTACCATGTAACATAGTGATCTATTTCAGCCATAACAGCAGGGATGGATATATGTGATTGAGTGATATATACTAGGACATCATCAGCAAATAGAGAGCACTTGTACTCGGTGCCTCCCACCTCAATCCACCTAATATTGGGGTTATGGCGAATTGATGAGAGCAGGTGCTCCGTCACTAGGATGTATAAGAGAGGGGACAGAGGACATCCCTGCCTTGTCCCATTGGTGATTGTGAAAGGTGATGAAAATGTTCTGACGCACCCCCTGGGCCTTGGGACACCCGGAGCCGGACCCTTTTTGGTGGATGCTGGTGGTTGTAGTCTTCGTGGCGGCGATCCGGTTCCGTGGCTCAGGGCGGTCAAACCAGTGGCGGAACTATTTATGTGGTTTTGATGTTTAAATGTCCGACTACGCCACCCGTGGATTGCGGTCAGAGTGAACCGCCGCTACAGGGCAGACCGCTAAGGCTGGTGTTGTGGGTGCAGCAGAGCGTAGCATAACTCCCCACGGGAGGAGTATAGCCTCAGGGCAGTGTATGCGGAGGATGGGGGTGATGGTGCAGGGCAGCAGCAGTAACGACACGGAGTCAGTGATGCAGTTCAGGGCCTTTACTCACAGTTCTTATTATCCAGACCACGTCTGCAGGTAACGGCTGCCCACGTCGTACTGTGCTCACCAGGTGAGGGGCTCAGACAACTCCCAGATAACTTTGGAGCGCTTCACAGGACCCCCTTTGTGTGTCCTTTGTCTGGCCTTTCTTACCAACACTTCTGTCCGGCTGCCTTGGGCCTCCTCTTGGTAAACTTGGCGCCAGTTTCCCTGACCCTATGTGGTGCCTTCCTAGCGGGTGGAGCAAGGGGCTGCGCCACATAAAATGTCAGAGCCTCCGGTTTCTAGCTGAGGGTCGTTTCCTGCCTCCACTAGTTCGGGGACCGGTCTCCCCCTTTGGCCTGACCCCTCCACGCAGGTGGATTCGGGCGTGCGGTGTCGACTCGCCTGTCCGCACCCCTGGGATCCCTTCATTCCTCGTTCCTGGAGCCTTCTCCGCTCCTCTTCCTTCCTTCTCCCTCTTGCAGGCCTGGGCCTCTGTTACTAGGCCCGCCTCCGGAGCAGAGCTCATGCAGAGCCCCTGCTCCCTGCCACTTCTGCTCAGACTTCTCTGCACTGAACTAAGATGGTGCCCACCTTTTATACTCCCTTCTCAATGCACCCAGGAACTGCTTCCTCCCTGCTCCTGCACTGCAGGGTTCCCCTTCCTCAGTGTTCCCTCCCCCCACTCCAGCCAGGGACAGGGACTGTCGTGCCCATCTCAGGGGCATATTGGTCGCCCTGCCCCACGGCAATGTGGTGTAATGCATGCAGGTGTCGGGTCCTGATCCACACTCCATCCTTATCTGAGAGTGAGATATCACACCTCTGGGTGAGGTGCAATACGTCTGTAGCAACCGAGCTCTCGGTGCTACAGTTCCATTTATCTTCAGCCTAGGTGACATATTGTGATACAGGGCCGTGATTTTGGCTATAAAAGGGTCCCCTAGACCCCTACCCCAAGCTTTTTAAGAGAATCATATATGGCGTGCCAGGAGACTCTATGGAATGCTTTCTCAGCATCCAACGAGAGTATCTACTTACAAATTTTTAACTGCATCTAGCCCAGGAAATACTTTGTGCCTAGTAGCAGTGTCTGCTAGTCAGCGGATTATCCCGGCTGTTAAGCAAGCTACACCACCTGTAGTTTGGACACTTAATTTTTTCAAAGGAAATGCTTCGGGACCACGGGATACTTAGTGAAGAGCATCAGGAGGCACCCCAAGGCATAGGGGCTGGGACTGGCACTAGGATGCCTTGCGGTGGACAGCCGAGCTCGATCCTTATAAAAGCTTTTTAACTGCAGCAGCTTTAGTGGACGCTACTGGAGCTGGAATTACGCGGCTGCTGGCATGAGACTTGCCCTCCAATAGATCCTTGTAAATGGATTTAAAGTGTATTCATTCAAATTAGAGGGACAATTTAAATTAAAAAGCTTAGAGCTGCCTCCACCACAGGGGGGCTCTCTCGACCCACCAGCGGACAGGCACCAGTATTGGGAGAGGGGGGCTGGCCGTCAGGGTTCACTGCGGCTCTGGCACAAACCCGGCGACACGGAGGTGGCACGGGCAGGAGCGGACTGGCCGTCTCGGCTTCTCACTTTTTGGATTTTAGAAGGGCATGACATGCCTATATCTGTGTCTCCCCCTCCTTTTACTCCTCCACCTCTTTTCTTTTCGCATGACTATATGTACTTGTCACTTTTCCATGTGTTAGTTGTGTCTTCTGAGCAGTTTGTCAGCTTTTGGACACCTTTGAAGGTGTTTTCTATGTGTTTCTATGTGTTTTTGTTTGCCTGCCATTGGTTTTAACGGTGTTCGAAGGTGTTCGACGAACAGTTCGACGAACAGTTCGGCGAACACACGGGTGTTCGACGAACCGAACCGAACTCGAACACTACGGGGGTGGCTCAACACTATTCACTACGTGCACCACTGGTGTTTTGTGGAAAAGCACATGTAAGATTCTGCAACAGTCTCTGCTGATACTCCTGCATGCGTGCATCCCTTTCTATGGCAGGAATAATTTCTGCAAATTTACTTTTGTACCGGGGATCTAACAGTGTGGCAACCCAGTAGTCAGGATTATTTCTAATTCTCACAATTCGAGGGTCATGTTGCAGGTAGTGCAGCAAGAAGGCACTCATGTGTGTTGCGCATCCAGGAGCACCAAGTCCCTGTTGTGTTGGTGGCGAGGTAACAATCATGCTTCCTTCCTCTGTCCTCTCCCCCCAACCTCGCACAACAGAAATGTGATCAAGGTCTCCCTCATCTGATGAGTCTTCCATCAGTTCGTCCTCCACTTCTTCCTTGGCTCCTGCACCTTCCTCACTAGTTTGGCTGCTACCATGCGCCCTGGTAAAACCATCTCCCCCACCCTCACATGCCTGCCGCCTTGGTGCTGCCGACCGTCTGAACCTTGCAGATGTTAGCCATTCCGCATACAACTCCTCCTCCTCTACTTCCTCCACCTCCTCTTGTGCCACCACCTGACTCCGAATTCTGTTTAAAATGTGCTCCAGCATGTAAATCACTGGAATAGTCATGCTGATAATGGCATCGTCAGCACTAAACATCTTCGTCGCCATTTCAAAACTGTGCAGAAGGGTGCATAGGTCCCTGATCTGAGACCACTCCTCCAGCGTGATTTGCCCCACCTCTGGATCTCGTTGGCCCAGGCTATACATCAGAAGGTATTGCACCAGGGCTTGTCGGTGCTGCCACAGTTGCTGCAACATGTGCAGAGTTGAATTCCACCGGGTAGGCACATCGCATTTTAGCCGGTGAAGTGGCAGGCCCAATGACTTCTGTAGAGATGTAAGTCGCTGAGCTGCGAGATGCAAACGGCGGAAGTGAGCACACAGCGACCGTGCCCTCTGCAGAAGGCCATCTAGTCTGGGATAGTGGGCTAAAAATTGCTGGACAACCAGGTTCAACACGTGAGCCATACAAGGCACGTGTGTGACATTGCCCCGGCGAAGGGCCGCACCCAGGTTTGCAGCATTGTCGCACACGGCCTTCCCTGGTTTCAGGTCCAGTGGAGACAACCATTCATGAAATTGGTTCTCCAGAGCTGACCACAACTCCTCAGCTGTGTGACTCACATTTCACAGACATTTCAAAGTAAAAACCGCCTGATGACGTTGAGCCCTACTGGCAGCATAGTAAGGAGGTGTGCAGGATCCCTTCTGCGCAGTTAGAAAGCTTGTGGCATGACCAGACAGGCTTTGGGTGCAGGTGGAAGACGGAGAGGAGGTTGAAGAGGCAGAAGCAGTGGAGGAACTTTGACATAAAGAGGATTGACGCACAACTCGTGGGGACGGCAAGACTTGGACAGCAGCCCCTTGTCCTGCTGTCACCATAGTTACCCAGTGCCCAGTCAGCGACATGTAACGCCCCTGTCCATGCCTACTCGTCCAAGTGTCTGTGGTGAAATGCACCCTGTCACACACAGAGTTTCTCAAAGAAGCGGTGATGTTGTGTGCGACATGCTGGTGGAGCGCAGGCACACCTTTCTTTGAGAAGTAGTGCCGACTGGGCATCTGGTACTGGGGCACTGCGACAGACATAAGGTCTCGAAAATCCTCTGTGTCCACCAGGCGGAAAGGCAGCATTTCTGTAGCCAAGAGCTTGCAGATGGTGAAATTCAACCTCTTAGCTTTCTCATGGCTAGGAGGAAATGGTCTTTTACTTGTCCACATCTGAGGGACCGAGGGCTGGCTATTGTGCTTAGACGGGGTTGATAAGGGTGTCCCACCTCCAAAGAAAATGATGACCTGCCAATCACGCTGCCTGTTGCGGGTAAAGAGGTGGCAGGTCTGCGCCCCAAAACAGGTGTGACTGCTGTCCCCCCAGTCACAGAGGATGAAGAGGCCGCGGATGCACAAGATATGGCAGACGGTGGTTGGCCCGGCCGGCTAGGCCGCATTGTAGCACACTGAGCTTCCCACTGCAACTTATGCTTCATGTCCATGTGCCGGTTCATGCATGAAGTACTCAAACTATGTATTTTTTGGCCTCTACTTAGCTTTTGCTGACAAATGTTACAGATAACACGAGTTGGGTCATCTTTATCGATCTGAAAAAATGTCCAGGCTATGCAAGGCTTAGCACCCATGCGACCTGAAGAGCCACCACGACTTGTGGTGAGAGGCAGAGTTGTGTTTGAGGATGCAGTTGTTGACGTGCTTCCAGTACTACGTCTCTGTCCAGGAAGGCGCAACCTGACCTCGTCGTCACTAGCATCTTCCTCCACCTCCTCTGCTGACCTCATCTCTTGGCTGACTGTGGGTTGATAGTAAGTGGGATCTCCAACCTCATCATCATCACCCTGTGCGTTATCACACCCGTCGTCCTCAGAGCCAACCTGTTCCTGCCCTGACAAAAAACTAAAGTTGTCGCTCCAATCAGGTATTTGAGTCTCATCATCGTCTTCCTCATTGTCTCCACCAACAGGAGTTACAGTTTGGGAATGAGGGTCTACATTATGGTCAGAACCTTCTGCGTCTGGTCCTGGATCCGACTCATAAAGATTCTGGGCATCAGTGCAGATCATTTCCTCGTCTGGATTCACAGAAGCGCTGGAGTCGACCTCTGATTTCCAGGCTATAGTATGAGTAAACAGCTCTGCAGACTCAACCATCTGTTCTACCTCATACTCAGACGGGCAGCTGGAGATTTGGGAGCTGTGAGGAAGCAAGTGCGATTGGGGTGACACCTTTGAGTACTGGAGTATTTGTGATGTTGAAGTTGATGTGGAGGAGAGCCCACTTAAAGGAGCACTTGATATCCGTTGAAGCACCTGCTGTTTTTGTGCCTCATCTGGAATTTGTAGCGATTGGCGTGGCCGTAAGAAAGGGATCTTATCACATTGTCTGCTAAAAGAAGTAGACATTTTAGTTTGGCTGGAAGATGGTCTTTCTTCTGCAGATGTTACTGTTGCTTTAACACCTACCCCACGGACACAACCTTTTTTCCCCTTCCCAACACGCCTATTCCCCTTTCCACCAGCAGCAGGCCTTTTTCCACTCATTTTGGTGGTTAACTAATTCACAACTCTGGAGTTGTTTGCACAAAAAAACAATGGATGGTAACC
This sequence comes from Phyllobates terribilis, assembly GCF_046119375.1. NCBI lineage: Eukaryota > Metazoa > Chordata > Amphibia > Anura > Dendrobatidae > Phyllobates > Phyllobates terribilis. The sequence continues at coordinate 805,044,942 of NW_027362762.1, forward strand.
GAGCAGAGCTGAGTGGCCAAACTGTGGTATTAGGCCAAAACTATTGACTGGGTTAGATGCAGAAAAAAATGATATTCAATTTGCAACCTGATGGAGGTCAGTATAGATGGACTAATAGAACAAGTCCTACACACAGCTAGAAGCCCAAATATGTTTTCAGAGGTAGATGCAGAAAAAAATTATATTCAGTTTGCAACCTGATGGAGGTCAGTATAGATGGACTAATAGAGAAAGTCCCACACACTGCTAGAAGGCCAAATATTTTTTCAGAGCTAGATGCAGACAAAAAATTATTTTGAATTTGCAACCTGATGGAGGTCAGTATAGATGGACTAATAGAACAAGTCCCACACACTGCTAGTAGGCCAAATATTTTTTCAGAGCTAGATGCAGAAAAAAATTATATTCAGTTTGCAACCTGATGGAGGTCAGTATAGATGGACTAATAGAACAAGTCCAACACACAGCTAGAAGCCCAAATATTTTTTCAGAGGTAGATGCAGAAACAAATTATATTCAGTTTGCAACCTGATGGAGGTCAGTATAGATGGATTAATAGAACAAGTCCCACACACAGCTAGAAGCCCAATATTTTTTCAGAGCTAGATGCAGACAAAAAATTTTTTTTAATTTGCAACCTGATGGAGGTCAGTATAGATGGACTAATAGAGAAAGTCCCACACACTGCTAGAAGGCCAAATATTTTTTCAGAGCTAGATGCAGATATAAATTATTTTTAATTTGCAACCTGATGGAGGTCAGTATAGATGGACTAATAGAGAAAGTCCCACACACTGCTAGAAGGCCAAATATTTTTCAGAGCTAGATGCAGAAAAAAATTATATTCAGTTTGCAACCTGATGGAGGTCAGTATAGATGGACTAATAGAACAAGTCCCACACACAGCTAGAAGGCCAAATATTTTTCAGAGGTGGATGCAGATAAAAATTATTTTTAATTTGCAGCCCGATGGAGGTCAGTATAGATGGACTAATAGAGAAAGTCCCACACACTGCTTGAAGGCCAAATATTTTTTCAGAGCTAGATGCAGACAAAAAATTATTTTGAATTTGCAACCTGATGGAGGTCAGTATAGATGGACTAATAGAGAAAGTCCCACACACTGCTAGAAGGCCAAATATTTTTTCAGAGCTAGATGCAGAAAAAAATTATTTTTAATTTGCAACCTGATGGAGGTCAGTATAGATGGACTAATAGAGAAAGTCCCACACACTGCTAGAAGGCCAAATATTTTTTCAGAGCTAGATGCAGATATAAATTATTTTTAATTTGCAACCTGATGGAGGTCAGTATAGATGGACTAATAGAGAAAGTCCCACACACTGCTAGAAGGCCAAATATTTTTTCAGAGCTAGATGCAGAAAAAAATTATATTCAGTTTGCAACCTGATGGAGGTCAGTATAGATGGACTAATAGAACAAGTCCCACACACAGCTAGAAGGCCAAATATTTTTTCAGAGGTAGATGCAGATAAAAATTATTTTTAATTTGCAGCCTGATGGAGGTCAGTATAGATGGACTAATAGAGAAAGCCCCACACACTGCTAGAAGGCCAAATATTTTTTCAGAGCTAGATGCATACAAAAAATTATTTTGAATTTGCAACCTGATGGAGGTCAGTATAGATGGACTAATAGAGAAAGTCCCACACACTGCTAGAAGGCCAAATATTTTTTCAGAGCTAGATGCAGATAAAAATTATTTTTAATTTGCAACCTGATGGAGGTCAGTATAAATGGACTAATAGAGAAAGTCCCACACACTGCTAGAAGGCCAAATATTTTTTCAGAGCTAGATGCAGAAAAAAATTATATTCAGTTTGCAACCTGATGGAGGTCACTATAGATGGACTAATAGAACAAGTCCCACACACAGCTGGAAGCCCAAATATTTTTTCAGAGGTAGATGCAGATAAAAATTATTTTTAATTTGCAACCTGATGGAGGTCAGTATAGATGGACTAATAGAGAAAGTCCCACACACTGCTAGAAGGCCAAATATTTTTTCAGAGCTAGATGCAGACAAAAAATTATTTTGAATTTGCAGCGTGATGGAGGTCAGTATAGATGGACTAATAGAACAAGTCACACACACTGCTAGAAGGCCAAATATTTTTTCAGAGCTAGATGCAGAAAAAAATTATATTCAGTTTGCAACCTGATGGAGGTCAGTATAGATGGACTAATAGAACAAGTCCCACACACTGCTAGAAGCCCAAATATTTTTTCAGAGCTAGATGAAGAAAAAATTATATTCAATTTGCAACCTGATGGAGGTCAGTATAGATGGACTAATAGAATGATGCTATGCCCAAAAGATTTTACTTCACTAGGTACATTAAAAAAATTGGTATTCTATACACAGGTGGTATATCTTGCAACACAGATAGGCTACTCCACTGACTAACACACTCTGCAATATGCCAAAAAGGATTAGCTTTGCTAGATTCAGCCAAATGCTGTGAAAAAAACTTGCACAGCACTGGCACAGACCTGCCTGGCAAAAACTGATAGGAACTGATGTAACCTAGTCCTGAAAAGGACTGCAATTACAATTAGTCTTTACTCCCACAATCTATCTATTTAAGAGCACAGACCTGCCTGATAAAAGTTGTAGGAAATGCTGTAACCTAGTCCTTAAAAGTACTGCAATCACAACTATTCCCTACTCCCAAGCTATCTTTAGATTTGTGCGAAAATTGGCTTGAAATTAACAAGGTATAGCGCACACAGCAACAGCGATGCCGTCTAACACGCAGCTGCAGCAGTGAGAAAATGGTGGCGACGGGGAAAATGGCTTGGTCTTATAGGGCAAGGACATGTGACATACACTGCCAATGACACATGCCCTTGCTTGTGTGAAAAAAAGCACTTCGCTCCGTGTGTGCGCTGCTGATAGGCTGACAGATTGCACCTCCCCACTGTAAATGCGGGAAAGAGAAAAAAAAATGGAGATCTTCATTATTCCTGCAGAGATCCATCCCCTGCCCCTCCCCCCACCTCGCTGTACACTCAAACTGCGTATTAACATTAATTTTCATCATTACTGAGAAAAAATCCAGTTATGATTTTGGTGCACTAACAGTTATCGAACATAACCTCGAACAGCCGAATTTTTCTCAAATCGTTCGTGTTCGCCAAACGGCTCGAACACCGCCCAAAACAGCTCGAATCTGAGATTGGCGAACAGTTCGAGTCAAACAACGCTCATCTCTATTTATAAGGCAAGAAATCCCACTTATTAAACCTGACAGGGCACACATGTGAAGTGAAAACCATTTCCGGCTACTACCTCTTGAAGCTCATCAAGAGAATGCCAAGAGTGTGCAAAGCAGTCATCAAAGCAAAAGGTGGCCACTTTGAAGAACCTAGAATATAAGACATATTTTCAGTTGTTTCACACTTTTTTGTTAAGTATATAATTCCACATGTGTTAATTCATAGTTTTGATGCTTTCAGTGTGAATGTGCAATTTTCATAGTCATGAAAATGCAGAAAAATCTTTAAATGAGAAGGTGTGTCCAAACTTTTGGTCTGTACTGTATATATATTCATCTGGACTAACAGTCTGTAATGCAGGTGTCAGAATGCAACGCGCAGAGTCACAAAATGAGGGCAGTCAAATAGCTGTAAATAACAATTTATATATGTATATATATATTAAAGAAGCTGACAGGGATTGCAACAGGGGTTAGTAATGAGAACAATATCACAATAGCAATAACAATGGCAATAACACACAATACATCACAATAGCAATAACAATAGCAATAAAATCCTCCTCTAAAATACTGTATCTAGCCCAAATATGGGATTAGCACTTAAGTCCATTTGTTCTGCAAATGGCCCTAGCAGGGGTCTCCGGTTATTCCCACTAGGCTTTCAAGTCTTTTTTTGACAAAGTCAATTAGATCCCGTTTGGCTTGTTCCAGCTCACCCTTCCCCCTCCCAACCTGATTCCTTAAACCCGATTGTTCCCGGTACCGTGAGGGAGCAGTTGAAGTGACAGCCCTGTTCAGTGATGACACTTGTCGGCTTTTGATGACGTGATCTCTCCGGCACGACTCGTTTCTACCCTCTATTTGTCCTGTCAATTGGCGTGGTTTACCATGTCTTGCATAGAAGGGTCCTGTACATTTCCTTAATGTCGTATCCAAGTCTCGGTCCTCTTCCGTAGCCGAGACACCCGAGGTATCGCTGCGCTGAATTCCGTGCTTGTTCAACGGCAGCCACCCATCTTGCCTTGCGGGTCTCTCACCCCGGTCTCTCTCGCTGATTCCTTCAGCGCGATCGGCCTGCGTCATGTCTCTTTCTGTGTCTGGCGCCAAAATCAGGCACTGCACGCTCAACCATTAAATTTTGAAATCCTCTGCTGAAGGTCACCTGACCAGGTCCAGCGTGCAAACTTGAAATGCTCACCAGATGGCACTCTTTCTCCTTATTACATACATCTCGTATTGATTCTCTGAAAGACTTTTCTCCTTCTATTACTTTCCGCCCTCCTTTTTGATTGCCAGTCCCCTGGCGAGTGGATTCTTTGCGAGATCGATGCCTCCTTTGAGGCAGCGTAAGTTCAGACAAGAGTTGAGCACACTCTTCTGTTTTCTGTTGAATCTGAGACCAGATAAACTCCTCTTGAGCATATCAGTTAGGAGGGATCCTGGCATTAGCCCATTCGGTTCTGTGAGGTTCCTCCCGCGAAGGTGATTTCGGGGTATCTGATAAATCAAGCAGTGAAGATTGTAAATCGCCCCCTGATCCATTTTGTATCTCACTTGGGACTGAAGGGCTCAATTACATTGTAGCCTATCCTTCTTCGTCTTCCAGAGTCACCATGCGTGGCACTTCAGTAAGTTTTTCCGCAGGCTCAATTCTGTTACAGTCCTCTGCTTCGGACGAACAGGGTCATAGCATATTACGGTGCAGCACCTTTGATGTTGTGGCATCACCCCCTTTAGGCCTAACTTCGTAGACTGAATTCTTTGTATGGATCTGCTTCACCACTCGATATGGTACCACCTCCCAATGATGGTCTAGCTTGCTCCCAACCAGTTTGGCCCTTACTAACACATGATCTCCTGGTCAGAGTTGGCTCACTGAATTCGGGGGCCGCCCTGTATGCTCTACTTCCTGAAATTTCTGCGCAACCAGCTTTCTCACTGTATGAAGCCGCCATCTATGTTCTCGAATCCAGGTACTCGGACTGTTGTACGGACCGGAATCTTCTGAGTCTAGCTCCAGCTCAGTAATTTCTCATCCATTCCTTCCAAACAACAGCATATAGGGTGTGTAACCAGTAGTCGCATGAACACGATTATTATTCACCCAAACCAACTCGGACACGAACTCGGGCCATTTAATTTTCTTGTCCTCTTCCAACGTCCGTAACATCTGCAACAAGGTTCGGTTGAAGCACTCACATGCCCCATTTCCCTGGGGGTGATAGGGCATTGTTCGAGATCTGTTGATCCCACAGATATGATATAACTCATCCATGACTCGCCATTGGAAGCCAGCCCCTTGGTCAGAATGTATTAGCTTCAGACACCCATAGATCCAAATGAAATCTTGACAAATGTCCTTGGCTGCGGTTTCTGCCGTCTGATCCCGAGTAGGTGTTACCACTGCAAACTTGGTGAAGTGATCGGTCACTACCAAACAATGCCCGTAGCCTTTGATACTCCGATCATCAGATAATCGATCATCAGAACCTCTAATGGTGCAGAAGTTTGGATGGTCTGAATGGGAGCTCTTTGTTCAGGAGGCTTGCAAACTTCTTTGATTTCTTTCTGCAGTTGGGGCCAATATACAAGTCGTTGTAACCACCGGAAGGTCTTCTCCATGCCAAAATGGGCACCTCTTCCATGGGCCTCCTGGGTAGTGTTGAGCCACCCCCGTAGTGTTTGAGTTCGGTTCGGTTCGTCGAACACCTTCGGACACCGTTAAAACCAATTGCAGGCAAACAAAAACACATAGAAACACATAGAAAACACCTTCAAAGGTGTCCAAAAGCTGACAAACTGCTCAGAAGACATAACTAACACATGGAAAAGTGGCAAGTACATATAGTCATGCGAAAAGAAAAGAAGTGGAGGAGTGAAAGGAGGGGGAGACACAGATATAGGCATGTCATGTCCTTCTAAAATCCAAAAAGTGAGAAGCCGACACGGCCAGTCCGTTCCTGCCCGTGCCTTCTCCGTGTCGCCGGGTTTGTGCCAGAGCCGGCCAGCCCCCCTCTCCCAATACTGGTGCCTGTCCGCTGGTGGGTTGAGCCCCCCCACGGTGGGGGGGGGAGTAACATCTGCAGAAGAAAGACCATCTTCCAGCCAAGCTAAAATGTCGATTTCTTTTCGTGGACAATGTGATACGATCCCTTTGATACGGACATGCCCACCGCTACAAATTCCAGATGAGGCACAAAAACAGCAGGTGCTTCAGCGGATATCAAGTGCTCCTTCAAGTGGGCTCTCCTCCACCTCAATTTCAACATCACAAATACTCCAGTCCTCAGAGGTGTCACCCCAATCGCACTTGCTTCCTCACAGCTCCCAAGTCTCCAGCTGCCCATCTGAGTATGGGGTAACACAGATGGTTAAGTCTGCAGAGCTGTTTACTCATACTATAGCCTGGGAAACGGAGGTCTGCTCCAGAGCTTCTGTTAATCCAGATGAGGAAATGATCTGCACTGATGCCCAGAATCTTTATAAGTCGGATCCAGGACCAGATGAAGAAGGTTCTGAGCATAATGTAGACCCTTGTTCCCAAACTGTAACTCCTGTTGGTGGAGACAATGATGAAGACGATGATGAGACTCAAATACCTGATTGGAGCGACAACTTGACTTTTCGGTCAGGGCAGGAAGAGGTTGGCTTTGAGGACGACGGGTGTGATAACACACAGGGTGATGATGACAAGGTTGGAGATCCCACTTACTGTCAACCCACAGTCAGCCAGTTGATGAGGTCACCCGGGCCTTTGCCTGGCCTTGGGGATGTCGCGGTGGTCAGCTTCCTGGCCCGTACCCTGGGGTCACTCTTTGAAAGGGTGGATAATTGTTAATTTTATAAGAGTTCGTGACGCCACCTGTGGTATCTGGTGAGAAGCACCAGCGCTGCAGCAGTCCACTGAGGCCCGTGATAAGGCAGCTCGATGGTATAGCTCCCCACAGGTGGAGCTAGGTCTCAGGGCAGCGTATGCAGGGGGAATGCAGGACAGGCGAGACCCAGCTGGGTCAGAGCAAGAACGGGAACGGACACGGTAGTCACTTCAGTACTTTTTACTGGAGGAAATTCAGGCACATCCCGGAGCACTGTAGGGTGAAGGGTGCATATCAGGATCCTCTCCAATGAGCGGGTGTAGGGCCTCCTGTTTCTTGCCTCTGCGTAGTAAGTTTCGGAGCTGCCTGGAGCTAGGCCTAACTTTGTCTCTGTCCTGCGCTGGCTGACCTTGTGGTAGGGCCTTCTCTTGGAGTTCACGCTCCCAGTATGCGGGGCCTAAGCGTCTCCTGGCTCTGTTACGTATCAGCACCTTAGCGATCCTGGGACTTGTAGCTCTCCAGGGATTCCGGTTATGCCTTACTGGGTCATAGAGATCCCGGTAAGCTCGGATCCGGTGTCCGGTAAATGCTTCGGGGTGAGCTGGTTAAGCTCCTCTGCCCCTTATGTACAAACTCGCCACTCGTATTCGGCCTACTCGGGCCCTCACTAGGCTATACACACTAACGGCAGCTTGCCGCGCTTCACCGATCTTATGGTGCCGGCACACCTTAAGCTCTATCTGGGCTCCCTGAATCTAGGTAGCAGGAGCCTCGTGCTCCATTGCTGAACTATTAACTGAGTTCTCTAGACTAGACTGAGCTCCACTGCAGACTGACCTCTCTTAGGCTTCTCTACTGCAGGAACTCTTCAGAGGAACTGAACTGCCTTGCTCCACCTTCCCTATTTATATCCCTAACTGGCTCCCTCTGCTTGTCTGAGGTGGAAGGTGGAGATGTGTGAATGTTTAAGGGGGCCTCTTGTGGAGGATTCCATCAATACACTCTTCTAGGATCTGTGATACCAAGCGCAGCGGGGCGTCACAGATGCTATTGACGACGAGGTTAGGTTGCGCCTTCCTGGACAGAGACGGAGTACTGGAAGCACGTCAACAACTGCATCCTCAACCACAACTCTGCCTCTGACCACAAGTCGTAGTGGCTCTTCAGGTTGCATGGGCTCTAAGCCTTGCATAGCCTGGGCATTTATTCAGATCGATAAGGATGACCCAACTCGTGTTATCTGTAATTGTTATGTTCTGTTACCAGAGCTAAGGAAAGAGAGGAGATCTGTCCCTACGATAGCTTGATCCCTATGATGTAACAGGGAACCTGATTCTGCGATCAGACCTGCTAAAGTCCTCAGCTAGTCTGTACGGAGACCTATAGATGTGGGGAAGGAATCCCTACAAGTACTAGGGACTGGGAGCAAAATGGACACCTCCTAACAGAAATAGTAGCAGACAGACAAACAAACAAAATATATAGAACACAGAGGTCCGAAGACCAAGCAAACTAACAGAGTTAGATACTGAGCACAGGCTAGCTAAAGAGTAGTAATACAATGAAGTCCAGCAAAGCCAGAAGGGCGGAGCAGGACTAAATACGCCAACAAGGTCATGTGACCAGCAATAGAAAAAACCTAAGAGCAAGGTTCTAACAGTACCCCCCCTTCTAAGAGGATCCTCCAGATCCCCTAGGACCAGGCTTATCAGGAAATCTCCTGTGAAACGCTGTGATAAGTCTGGACGCGGAAACATCATCCGACCTCACCCATGAGTTATCCTCGGGTCTGAAACCTTTCCAGGCCACGAGATACTGCAAACTACCTCTATACCGTCTAGAATTAAGGATGCGAGAAATTTCATATTCCCCGTCCTCCACCACCGGAGGAACAGAGGCAGAGGCGTCACAATCCGACACAACAGCTTTTTTCAACAGAGAGACATGAAACACCGGATTAATTCTCCAGGAGGTAGGAACCTCCAATCTAACAGCAGATTGGTTGACAACCTGAAGCACCTTAAAGGGCCCTACAAACTTGGGACCCAATTTCTTAGAAGGAATCCTCAACCGCAGATTCCTAGAGGACAACCAAACCATGTCACCAACAGCGAACAAAACCTCCTGTCGTTTCCTATCAAAGTAGTCTTTAGATTTTCTGTTAGCCTCCTGAAGATTACCACGCACATCCGTCCAAACTCTCTCCAAATCGCCGGAAAAATTCTCCTCCTCAGGCACGGCAGATACCAACTTGGAGAACGACCCAAACAACGGATGTCTCCCAGAACAACAAAAAAAAGGCGAACAACCAGCAGAAGAAGATGTATGATTGTTCAGAGCAAATTCAGCAAGTGGCAGAAACTCAGACCACCCCTCTTGATTGTCTGCCACAAAACAATGCAAGAACTGCTCAACATCCTGGTTTTTCCTTTCTGTCTGGCCATTAGATTCAGGATGATATCCGGATGAGAACGACAAATGAACTCCCAACCTGTCACAAAAGGCGTGCCAAAAACGAGCCACGAACTGAGGTCCCCTATCAGAAACAATGTCAGTAGGAACGCCATGAAGTCTGACAATTTCCTTGACAAAGGCCTTAGCGAGAGTCTTAGCGCAGGGCAGTTTGACGAAGGGAACCAAGTGACACATCTTGCTAAAACGGTCCACGACCACCCAGATGACAGTAAAACCCTCAGAGGGGGGAAGGTCAGTTTTAAAGTCCATAGCCAAATGTGTCCAAAGAGCACTGGGAACCTCCAGAGGGCAAAGTAACCCCGCAGAAGGAGTATGTGAGGACTTAGATCTAGCACATATAGTACATTGACGCACCCACTTAATGACTTCCTTCTGCCATCCAGGCCACCAAAAACTGCGACCCACCAGTCTCTTGGTCTCAGAGATTCCGGGATGACCTGCCAACCGAGATTCGTGACACTCAACAAACAAATCTCTCCAAAAGGTCCCAGGCACAAACAACCTCCCATGGGGAGTGTTAGATGGGGCATTCTCCTGTGCTTTAAGAATCTCATCTTCCAAAACGGAGTCCAAAGCAGCTATCACAACACCTTCTTGTAAAATGTTCTCCTCTTTCTCAGCACCGACTATGGGAGAAAAACTGCGAGACAAGGCATCCGCCTTAACATTCTTAGTACCTGGGATGTAAGTAACGGAAAAATTAAACCGCGAGAAAAACAGTGCCCACCTAGCCTGACGGGCATTCAGGCGCTTGGCAGCATCAAGATATATCAGATATTTATGATCCGTAAAAACCTGAACGGGAAATTCAGCACCTTCCAAGAGGTGGCGCCAGTGTTCAAATGCGAGTTTAATAGCCAATAATTCCCGATTACCAATATCGTAATTCAGTTCAGTCTCCGAAAAATTTTTTGAAAAAAAGGCACAGGGATGTACTCCATCCCCGTTATCCTGAGACAATACTGCGCCAACCCCCACAGAGGAAGCATCAACCTCAACCAAAAACGGCTTAGTCACATCAGGCTGCATAAGGATGGGAGCAGAGGTGAACCTCTCCTTGAGATACACAAAAGCTTCAATGGCCTCAGAAGTCCACTGAACCGCATCAGCACCTTTCCTGGTGAGATCGGTCAGAGGTTTGACAATAATAGAAAAATTTTTAATGAATTTTCTATAATAATTGGCGAAACCCAAAAACCTCTGTATCGATTTCAAACCAATAGGCCTAGGCCATTCCTGCACAGCTTGAACTTTCACCGGGTCCATCTCAAAACCTTCGCTGGAGATAATGTAGCCCAAAAAACTAATTCTCTGTACAGCGAACTCACATTTCTCCAGCTTAGCAAAAAGCGAATTGTCAATTAATAACTGTAATACTTCACGTACGCTCCGCCAATGAGACTCCAGATCCGGCGAATAAATCAAAATGTCATCCAAATACACAACCACATTTTTGCCAATCAAAGGTCTAAGGATGTCATTAATAAGATTCTGAAAAAATGCAGGAGCATTAGTAAGACCAAAAGGCATAACCAGATTCTCAAAATGACCCACAGGAGTGTTAAAAGCAGTCTTCCATTCGTCACCCTCCTTCATGCGCAACAGATTGTATGCCCCCCGAAGGTCAATTTTAGAGAACCACTTGGCCGCCACTAACTGGTTAAACAGATCAGGAATCAATGGCAGTGGGTAAGGATTGCGTACAGTAATTTTGTTAATCTCACGAAAATCCAGACAAGGACGTAAACCGCCGTCCTTTTTTTTTACAAAAAAAAATCCAACCGCCACAGGAGACTTAGAGGGCCTAATGTGACCGGCGGCCAAACTTGTCTGTATGTATTCCTCCAAAGCCTTTCTCTCAGGAATAGTAAGGTTAAATAAATGACTTTTAGGAAGAGTCGCTCCAGGGACAAATTCAATAGTACAATCATAGTCTCTATGGGGAGGCAAAACCTGCGATTCCTTCTCAGAAAAAACTCTCCAAAAATCCTGAATAGGAACAGGCAATTCCCCCCTATCCACAGCTGTAATACGCCCGTTACAACACTTGTCATAACATTTATGGCTCCAGGATTTAATTTCATTGGTAGACCAATCCAGTACAGGATTGTGCAATTTTAACCAGGGCAATCCCAACACCACCGGAGAAGGCAAGTTATTCAAAACTACCAAATCCAATTTCTCATGGTGAACACCATTAATAGTGAGAGGAAATTCACAGACCTTGAGAGTAATATTCTTCAAAGGGGAGCCATCCACAGAAACCACAGCAATGGGGGATGACAAAGGTTCGGGTTTTAAATTGAGTTTTTCCAAGAATCCCCCATCAATTACATTCAGAGTAGACCCACAATCGACAAACACCCGAAATTCCATTAATTTTTTCTGAGCAATAGTGGAAGCAGCTAAAAATACACCCTTGGAATTTAAACAGGCAATACGGGCATGACTGACCATTTTTTTTTCTTTCTTCATACGAATCACACAGCTTTTAATGAAATGACCAGAATTTCCGCAATAGAAACACAAACCTTCAGAAAATCTGCGGTCCTTTTCTTGAGAGCGAGGTGCCATAGCTCCAATCTCCATCGGCTCTCCACTGTCAGTACACACATTCTCATGACCAGAAACTGACATAGCAGAGGATTTGCTCTCATTAACCCTTGCACGCAGTCTCCTATCCACCCGTATAGCTAATTGCATAGCCTGTTGCAAATCTTCAGGTGTGGGATAAGCAATTAGCAGGTCTTTAACCCTTTAACTAAGCCCAGCAAGAAACAGACTCTTCAGAGCAGAATCGTTCCACCCTATTTGAGTAGACCACCGACGGAAATGAGTACAATATTTTTCCACATTACCTGATCCCTGTCTCAAACATCTCAACTCAGTCTCAGCAGATGAGACACGGTCAGGATCATCATAGAATAGCCCCAAAGCAGAAAAAAAACTATCCACTGATCTAAAGCATGTATCACTAGGTTGCAAAGAAAAGGCCCACTCCTGAGGCTCTTTGCGCAAAAGTGACATTATGAACCCTATGCGCTGGGATTCATCCCCAGAGGACCTGGGTCTCAAACGAAAATACAATAAGCAAGCATTTTTAAATGAAAAAAATTCTTGGTGTTCACCAAAAAATAAATCAGGCAAACGTACCTTAGGCTCCAAGAAATGTGCTCCAGGACAGTTACTCACGTGCTGATGGAGCCCGGCCACCTCCAGAGAGAGTCCCTGCAGGCGTTTAGCCAAATCCAGAACCGACACCATGATGGAACAGAAAAATCTTTCCTTAGAGAATTTGCAGGCTGGACTTACTGTTATGTTCTGTTACCAGAGCTAAGGAAAGAGAGGAGATCTGTCCCTATGATAGAACTCAGCTTGATCCCTACGATGTAACAGGGAACCTGATCCTGCGATCAGACCTGCTAAAGTCCTCAGCTAGTCTGTACGGAGACCTATAGATGTGGGGAAGGAATCCCTACAAGTACTAGGGACTGGGAGCAAAATGGACACCTCCTAACAGAAATATAAGCAGACAGACAAACAAACAAAATATATAGAACACAGAGGTCCGAAGACCAAGCAAACTAACAGAGTTAGATACTGAGCACAGGCTAGCTAAAGAGTAGTAATACAATGAAGTCCAGCAAAGCCAGAAGGGCGGAGCAGGACTAAATAGGCCAACAAGGTCATGTGACCAGCAATAGAAAAAACCTAAGAGCAAGGTTCTAACAGTAATATTTGTCACCAAAAGCTAAGTAGAGGCCAAAAAATCCATAGTTTGAGTACTTCATGTATGTACCGTCACATGGATATGAAGCATAAGTTGCAGTGGGAAGCTCACTGTGCTGCAATGCGGCCTAGCAGGCTGGGCCAACCACCGTCTGCCCCATCTTGTGCATCCGCGGCCTCTTCATCCTCTGTGACTGGGGGGACAGCAGTCATACATGTTTTTGGATGCAGACCTGCCACCTCTTTACCTGCAACAGCCAGTGTGATTGGCAGGTCATCAGTTCATTGGGAAGTGGAAACACCTGCTGGTGTTGAGCGCTCTCTGACATCGAGAGCACCACCTTTGGATCAAGGCAACCTAACATGTCCGCCTGCATCTTCCTCACAGACCGGCAGTTTGCCGGGGACACCCTACTCAAACCCGTCAAAGCACAACAGCCAGCCCTCGGTCCCTCAGATGTGGAAAAGTAAAAGACCATTTCCTCCTAGTCATGAGAAAGCTAAGAGGTTGAATTTCACCATCTGCAAGCTCTTGGCTACAGAAATGCTGCCTTTCCGCCTGGAGGACACAGTGGATTTTTGAGACTTTATGTCTGTCGCAGTGCCCCAGTACCAGATGCCCAGTCGGCACTACTTCTCAAAGAAAGGTGTGTCTGCGCTCCACCAGCATGTCGCACACAACATCACCGCTTCTTTGAGAAACTCTGTGTGTGACAGGGTGCATTTCACCACAGACGCTTGGAAGAGTAGGCATGGACAGGGGCGTTACATGTCGCTGACTGGGCACAGGGTAACTATGGTGACAGCAGGACAAGGGGCTGCTGTCCAAGTCTTACCGTCCCCACGAGTTTTGCGTCAATCCTCTTTATCTCGAAGTTCCTCCACTGCTTCTGCCTCCTCAACCTCCTCTCGGTCCTCCACCTGCACCCAAAGCCTGTCTGGTAATGCCACCTGCTTTCTAACTGCGCAAAAGGAATCCTGCATACCTCCTTACTATGCTGGCAGCAGGGCTCAACGGCATCAGTGTTTACTTTGAAATGTCTGGGAAATGTGAGCCACACAGCTGAGAACTTGTGGTCAGCTCTGGAGACCCAGTTTCATGAATGGTTGTCTCCACTGGACCTGCAACCAGGGAAGGCCGTGTGCCACAATGCTGCAAACCTGGGTGCGGCCCTTCGCCGGGGCAATGTCACACACGTGCCTTGTATGGCTCACGTGTTGAACCTGGTTGTCCATAAATTTTTAGCCCACTATCCCGGACTAGATGGGCTTCTGCAGAGGGCACTGTCGCTGTGTGCTCACTTCCGCCGTTCGCATCCCGCAGCTCAATGACTTACATCTCTACAGAAGTCGTTGGGCCTGCCAGTTCACCGGCTGAAATGCGATGTGCCGACACGGTGGAGTTCAACTCTGCACATGTTGCAGTGACTGTGGCAGCACCTACAAGCCCTGGTGCAATACGTTCTGACGTATAGCCTGGGCCAACGAGATCCAGAGGTGGGGCAAATCACGCTGCAGGAGTTGTCTCAGATCAGGGACCTATGAAGTTGACGCGCCCCTGGGCCGTGGGGTACCCTGAGCTGGGCCGGTAGACGCTGGGGGTTGTAATCACTGTGGCGGTGACCCGGTCCGTGACCCAGGGCGGTCAATCCAACGGTAATTTGTATATATGGATTTTTAAATGTCCGACTACGCCACCTGTGGAGTGCGGCCAAAAGGGCCACCGCTGCGGAACAGTCCTCTGAAGCTGGTGGTTTTGCAGCAATGTTATTATTACTCACCACAGGAAAAGTGTAGCTTCAGGGCAGTGTGGGTGGATGATGGTGCTTGTAGTGCAGGGAGTCAGTAATGAACACAGAGTCCGTGTGATGCAGTCCCAAGATCTTTACTCACAGTTGTTGCAGTCCAGATTACAGGTACCAGAGCAATCTCACCCGTCATGTTGTGCGTACTCAGTGAGGGGCTCAGTCCACCCCCAGATAGCTCCGGAGTACATAGCAGGACCCCCTTCTGTGTGTCCTTTTTCTGGCCTTCTCCCTGCACCTCACACCCAGTGACACTTCTATCCGGTATCCTCGGTAGTGTTGAGCCACCCCCGTAGTGTTCGAGTTCGGTTCGGTTCGTCGAACACCCGTGTGTTCGCCGAACTGTTCGTCGAACTGTTCGTCGAACACCTTCAAACACCGTTAAAACCAATGGCAGGCAAACGAAAACACATAGAGACACATAGAAAACACCTTCAAAAGTGTCCAAAAGCTGACAAACTGCTTAGAAGACACAACTAACACATGGAAAAGTGACAAGTACATATAGTCATGCAAAAAGAAAAGAGGTGGAGGAGTAAAAGGAGGGGGAGACACAGATATAGGTATGTCATGCCCTTCTAAAATCCAAAAAGTGAGAAGCCGACACGTTCAGTCCGCTCCTGCCCGTGCCACCTCCGTGTCGCCGGGTTTGTGCCAGAGCCGCGGTGAACCCTGACGGCCAGCCCCCCTCTCCCAATACTGGTGCCTGTCCACTGGTGGGTCGAGCGAGCCCCCGTGTGGTGGAGGCAGCTCTAAGCTTTTTAATTTAAATTGTCTCTCTAATTTGAATGAATACACTTTAAATCCATTTACAAGGATCTATTGGAGGGCAAGTCTCATGCCAGCAGCCGCGTAATTCCAGCTCCAGTAGCGTCCACTAAAGCTGCTGCAGTTAAAAAGCTTTTATTAGGATCGAGCTCGGCTGTCCACCGCAAGGCATCCTACTGCCAGTCCCAGCCCCTATGCCTTGGGGTGCCTCCTGATGCTCTTCACTGAGTATCCCGTGGTCCCGAAGCATTTCCTTTGAAAAAATTAAGTGTCCAAACTACAGGTGGTGTAGCTTGCTTAACAGCCGGGATAATCCGCTGACTAGCAGACACTGCTACTAGGCACAAAGTATTTCCTGGGATAGATGCAGTTAAAAATTTGTAATTAGATACTCTCGTTGGATGCTGAGAAAGCATTCCATAGAGTCTCCTGGCACGCCATATATGATTCTCTTAAAAAGCTTGGGGTAGGGGTCTAGGGGACCCTTTTATAGCCAAAATCACGGCCCTGTATCACAATACGTCACCTAGGCTGAAGATAAATGGAACTGTAGCACCCTGAGGGCTCGGTTGCTACAGAGGTATTGCACCTCACCCAGAGGTGTGATATCTCACTCTCAGGTAAGGATGGAGTGTGGATCAGGACCCGACACCTGCATGCATTACACCACATTGCCGTGGGGCAGGGCGACCAATATGCCTCTGAGATGGGCACGACAGTCCCTGTCCCTGGCTGGAGTGGGGGGAGGGAACACTGAGGAAGGGGAACCCTGTAGTGCAGGAGCAGGGAGGAAGCAGTTCCTGGGTGCATTGAGAAGGGAGTATAAAAGGTGGGCACCATCTTCGTTCAGTGCAGAGAAGTCTGAGCAGAAGTGGCAGGGAGCAGGGGCTCTGCATGAGCTCTACTCCGGAGGCGGGCCTGGTAACAGAGGCCCAGGCCTGGAAGAGGGAGAAGGAAGGAAGAGGAGCGGAGAAGGCTCCAGGAACGAGGAATGAAGGGATCCCAGGGGTGAGGACGGGCGAGTCGCCACCGCACGCCCGAATCCACCTGCGTGGAGGGGTCAGGCCAAAGGGGAGACCGGTCCCCGAAACTAGTGGAGGCAGGAAACGACCCTCAGCTAGAAACCGGAGGCTGTGACATTTTATGTGGCGCAGCCCCTCGCTACACCTGCTAGGAAGGCACCACATAGGGTCAGGGAAACTGGCGCCAAGTTTACCAAGAGGAGGCCCGAGGCAGCCGGACAGAAGGGTTGGTAAGAAAGGCCAGACAAAGGACACACAAAGGGGGTCCCGTGAAGCGCTCCAAAGTTATCTGGGAGTTGTCTGAGCCCCTCACCTGGTGAGCACAGTACGACGTGGGCAGCCGTTACCTGCAGACGTGGTCTGGATAATAAGAACTGTGAGTAAAGGCCCTGGACTGCATCACTGACTCCGTGTCGTTACTGCTGCTGCCCTGCACCATCACCCCCATCCTCCGCATACACTGCCCTGAGGCTATACTCCTCCCGTGGGGAGTTATGCTACGCTCTGCTGCACCCACAACACCAGCCTCAGCGGTCTGCCCTGCAGCGGCGGTTCACTCTGACCGCAATCCACGGGTGGCGTAGTCGGACATTTAAACATCAAAACCACATAAATAGTTCCGCCACTGGTTTGACCACCCTGAGCCACGGAACCGGGTCGCTGCCACGAAGAATACAACCACCAGCATCCACCAAAAAGGGTCCAGCTCCGGGTGTCCCAAGGCCCAGGGGGTGCATCAGAACATTTTCATCACCTTTCACAATCACCAATGGGACAAGGCAGGGATGTCCTCTGTCCCCTCTCTTATACATCCTAGTGACGGAGCACCTGCTCTCATCAATTCGCCATAACCCCAATATTAGGTGGATTGAGGTGGGAGGCACCGAGTACAAGTGCTCTCTATTTTCTGATGATGTCCTAGTATATATCACTCAATCACATATATCCATCCATGCTGTTATGGCTGAAATAGATCACTTTGTTACATGGTCAAATTTTAAAATCAATGCAGCGAAGTCTGAGGCCCTCGATGTCTCCCTCCCCAAATCCATATAGGATTCCATCCAGTCCAACTTTCCCTTTGCCTGGCCCTCACAGGGTATCAAATACTTAGGAATTCCTATTCATAGAGACCTCTCCCATCTATGTTATAATTTTGGGCCCTTTATTGAACAACTCCATACAGACCACGGTTGGCAAGTTAGAACTGTAAGATTCACTACGTGAACCACTGGTGTTTTGTGGAAAAGCACATGTACACTGTGTTCCAAATTATTATGCAAAAAGTGTTTAGGAGTGATAAGGGAAGAATTTGTTTGTTTGTCAGTTAAACTCATTGATGGTGATGTGTGTCAGGGCTCTTTATATCACTGTAAGCAATTGCAGACACCTGTGCTAATTAGTTTGGCAGGTGTGTCCAATGAAAGGCAAGACTACTTAAGAAGGCTGTCTCACATTATTAAGCAGCCTACATTTTCTGCCAAAATGGGAAAGAAAAAGGATGTGTCGGCTGCTGAGAAGCAACAAATTGTGGAGTGTTTAGGTCAAGGCATGACTACAATCAACATTGTGCGATGATCAGGATGAAGTGTCTTGGCAATCAAGAAGTATGTAGCTGATTCACAGTACACACGTGTGCGTGCTGATAAGGGCAAATTGAGGACTCTTTCCTACAGGCAATTACGTCAGGTTAAAAGAGCAGCGGCAAAAAAGCCTTGTCATAGCAGCAGACAAGTTTTTGAAGCTGCTGGTGCCTCCAACGTCCCCCGAACAACAAGATGCAGGGTCCTTCAGAGGTTTGCAGCTGTGCATACGCCATCCCGTCGACCTCCTCTATCCACTTCACACAAGCAGAAACGGCTCCAGTGGGCTAAACATTACATGAAGACTGATTTCAAAACTGTTTTGTTCACGTATGAGTGCCGTGCAGCGCTCGATGGTCCAGATGGATGGAGTGGAGGATGGCTGGTTGATGGACACCCCACGCAAACACGGCTACAGCGCCAACAAGGAGGAGGTGGAGTAATGTTTTGGGCTGGAATCATGGGGAGAGAGATTGTCGGCCCCTTTAGGATCCCTGAAGGCGCTAAAGATGAACTCCATAATGTATGTGGATTTTCTCAAACAGCACTTCCTGCCATGGTTCAAGAAGAAGAACCGTGTATTTCACAGCAAGATCATTTTTTTGCATGATAATGCACCATCTCATGCTGCACATAAAACATCTGCAACTCTGGCTGATATGGGCATAAAAGGGGACAAACTTATGGTGTGACCCCCATGCTCCCCTGACCTCTACCCCATTCAGAACCTCTGGAGCATCATCAAAAGGAGTGTCTATGATGGCGGAAGGCAGTTCACTTCTAAGCAACAGCTCTGGGAGGGTATTCTGTCCTCATGCAAAACAATTGAAGCAGAAACCATCCAAAACCTGACAAATTCAATGGACGAGAGAGTTCAGAAGCTGCTTTCATACAAGGGGTCCTATGTGAAAATGTAACATCACCTAGAATAGAGTTTTGAGTTGAAAACTGTTTGATTTCAGTTTCTAATAACCTGCTAATGCTTATAATTTCAAAAATGACAATTTTTTTGGTCTTTATTAAAATGAAAAGGTTGATCGAAAAGTTTGGGGGATCTAAGAGTGTGGCAACCCAGTAGTCATGATTACTTCGAATTCCGACAATATGAGGGTCATGTTGCAGGTAGTGCAGCAAGAAGGCACTTATGTGTCTTGCGCATCTCGGAGCCCCAAAATTATTTTCCAGGCTAGATGCAGCTAAAAATTATTATTAATTTTAAATCTGGTGGAGCTTAGTATAGATGGCCTAATAGGATCAGTGCTGCACACTGCTACAAAGCCCAAATTATTTTCCAGCCAAGATACAGATAAACATGATTAGTAATTTTAAATCTGGTGGAGCTTATTATAGATGGCCTAATAGAATCAGTGCTGCACACTGCTACAAAGCCCAAATTATTTTCCAGCCAAGATACAGATAAACATGATTAGTAATTTGAAAGCTTAAAACGGTTGGTAGGGTGATTTTAACCAATCATCAAGCTTTTACTCTCCCCAGGATGACACAGGGGTAGAAAAGTCGTTTCGGATCCATGATTTGTTCATCTTTATGAACGTGAGTCTGTCTACATTATCAGTGGAGAGCCGCGTGCGCTTATCTGTCAGCACACCACCAGCAGCGCTGAACACACGTTCAGACAGAACGCTGGCTGCGGGGCATGACAAGATCTCCAAGGCGTAAGTGGCTAGCTCCGGCCATTTATCCAGACTGGAAACCCAAAAAGAGCAAGGGTCCAGTGACACAGTCATGGCTTCAATGTTTACTTGGAGACACTCCTGTACCATCGTCTCTAGGCGTTGACTATGTGTCAGACTTCTTGTCTCCTGTGGCCTTGCAAAGGATGGGCTAAAAAAGTGGTGAAATGATTCCGCAAAATTGATGTTACGAGCAGATACTGTGGTTCTGTTACGGTTTGAGTGCTGAACACTTGACGGTCCCACGGTTGGCAAGTTGGAACTGTGAGATTCACTACGTGCACCACTGGTGTTTTGTGGAAAAGCACATGTAAGATTCTGCAACAGTCTCTGCTGATACTCCTGCATGCGTGCATCCCTTTCTATGGCAGGAATAATTTCGGCAAATTTACTTTTGTACCGGGGATCTAACAGTGTGGCAACCCAGTAGTCAGGATTATTTCTAATTCTCACAATTCGAGGGTCATGTTGCAGGTAGTGCAGCAAGAAGGCACTCATGTGTGTTGCGCATCCAGGAGCACCAAGTCCCTGTTGTGTTGGTGGCAAGGTAACAATCATGCTTCCTTCCTCTGTCCTCTCCCCCCAACCTCGCACAATAGAAATGTGATCAAGGTCTCCCTCATCTGATGAGTCTTCCATCAGTTCATCCTCCACTTCTTCCTGGGCTCCTGCACCTTCCTCACTAGTTTGGCTGCTACCATGCGCCCTGGTAAAACCATCTCCCCCCATCTCTCCCCCACCCTCACATGCCTGCCGCCTTGGTGCTGCCGACCGTCTTGACCTTGCAGATGTTAGCCCTTCCGCATACAACTCCTCCTCCTCTACTTCCTCCACCTCCTCTTGTGCCACCACCTGACTCCGAATTCTGTTTAACATGTGCTCCAGCATGTAAATCACCGGAATAGTCATGCTGATAATGGCATCGTCAGCACTAAACATCTTCGTCGCCATTTCAAAACTGTGCAGAAGGGTGCATAGGTCCCTGATCTGAGACCACTCCTCCAGCGTGATTTGCCCCACCTCTGGATCTCGTTGGCCCAGGCTATACGTCAGAACGTATTGCACCAGGGCTTGTCGGTGCTGCCACAGTCGCTGCAACATGTGCAGAGTTGAATTCCACCAGGTAGGCACATCGCATTTTAGCCGGTGAAGTGGTAGGCCCAACGACTTCTGTAGAGATGTAAGTCGCTGAGCTGCGGGATGCGAACGGCGGAAGTGAGCACACAGCGACCGTGCCCTCTGCAGAAGGCCATCTAGACTGGGATAGTGGGCTAAAAATTGCTGGACAACCAGGTTCAACACGTCAGCCATACAAGGCACGTGTGTGATATTGCCCCGGCGAAGGGCCGCACCCAGGTTTGCAGCATTGTCGCACACGGCCTTCCCTGGTTTCAGGTCCAGTAGAGACAACCATTCATGAAATTTGTTCTCCAGAGCTGACCACAACTCCTCAGCTGTGTGACTCACATTTCCCAGACATTTCAAAGTAAAAACCGCCTGATGACGTTGAGCCCTACGGCCAGCATAGTAAGGAGGTATGCAGGATCCCTTCTGCGCAGTTGTGGCATGACCAGACAGGCTTTGGGTGCAGGTGGAAGACCGAGAGGAGGTTGAGGAGGCAGAAGCAGTGGAGGAACTTTGACATAAAGAGGATTGACGCACAACTCGTGGGGACGGCAAGACGTTGACAGCAGCCCCTTGTCCTGCTGTCACCATAGTTACCCAGTGCCCAGTCAGCGACATGTAACGCCCCTGTCCATGCCTACTCGTCCAAGTGTCTGTGGTGAAATGCACCCTGTCACACACAGAGTTTCTCAAAGAAGCGGTGATGTTGTGTGCGACATGCTGGTGGAGTGCAGGCACACCTTTCTTTGAGAAGTAGTGCCGACTGGGCATCTGATACTGGGGCACTGCAACGGACATAAGGTCTCGAAAATCCTCTGTGTCCACCAGGCGGAAATGCAGCATTTCTGTAGCCAAGAGCTTGCAGATGGTGAAATTCAACCTCTTAGCTTTCTCATGGCTAGGAGAAAATGGTCTTTTACTTGTCCACATCTGAGGGACCGAGGGCTGGCTATTGTGCTTAGACGGGGTTGATAAGGGTGTCCCCGGCAAACTGCCGGTCTGTGAGGAAGATGCAGGCGGACATGTTAGGTTGCCTTGATCCAAAGGTGGTGCTATCGATGTCGGACAGCGCTCAACACCAGCTGGTGTTACCACCTCCAAAGAAAATGATGACCTGCCAATCACGCTGGCTGTTGCGGGTAAAGAGGTGGCAGGTCTGCGCCCCAAAACAGGTGTGACTGCTGCCCCCCAGTCACAGAGGATGAAGAGGTCGCGGATGCACAAGATATGGCAGACGGTGGTTGGCCCGGCCGGCTAGGCCGCATTGTAGCACACTGAGCTTCCCACTGCAACTTATGCTTCATGTCCATGTGCCGGTTCATGCATGAAGTACTCAAACTATGTATTTTTTGGCCTCTACTTAGCTTTTGCTGACAAATGTTACAGTTGGGTCATCTTTATCGATCTTGAAAAATGCCGAGGCTATGCAAGGCTTAGCACCCATGCGACCTGAAGAGCCACCACAACTTGTGGTGAGAGGCAGAGTTGTGTTTGAGGATGCAGTTGTTGACGTGCTTCCAGTACTACGTCTCTGTCCAGGAAGGCGCAACCTGACCTCGTCGTCACTAGCATCTTCCTCCACCTCCTCTGCTGACCTCATCTCTTGGCTGACTGTGGGTTGACAGTAAGTGGGATCTCCAACCTCATCATCATCACCCTGTGCGTTATCACACCCGTCGTCCTCAGAGCCAACCTGTTCCTGCCCTGACAAAAAACTAAAGTTGTTGCTCCAATCAGGTATTTGAGTCTCATCATCGTCTTCCTCATTGTCTCCACCAACAGGAGTTACAGTTTGGGAATGAGGGTCAACATTATGGTCAGAACCTTCTGCATCTGGTCCTGGATCCGACTCATAAAGATTCTGGGCATCAGTGCAGATCATTTCCTCGTCTGGATTCACAGAAGCGCTGGAGTCGACCTCTGATTCCCAGGCTATAGTATGAGTAAACAGCTCTGTAGACTCAACCATCTGTTCTACCTCATACTCAGACGGGCAGCTGGAGATTTGGGAGCTGTGAGGAAGCAAGTGCGATTGGGGTGACACCTTTGAGGACTGGAGTATTTGTGATGTTGAAGTTGATGTGGAGGAGAGCCCACTTAAAGGAGCACTTGATATCCGTTGAAGCACCTGCTGTTTTTGTGCCTCATCTGGAATTTGTAGCGATTGGCGTGGCCGTAAGGAAGGGATCTTATCACATTGTCCGCTAAAAGAAGTAGACATTTTAGTTTGGCTGGAAGATGGTCTTTCTTCTGCAGATGTTACTGTTGCTTTAACACCTACCCCACGGACACAACCTTTTTTCCCCTTCCCAACACGCCTATTCCCCTTTCCACCAGCAGCAGGCCTTTTTCCACTCATTTTGGTGGTTAACTAATTCACAACTCTGGAGTTGTTTGCACAAAAAAACAATGGATGGGAACCGAGCAGAGCTGAGTGGCCAAACTGTGGTATTAGGCCAAAACTATTGGCTGGGTTAGATGCAGAAAAAAATTATATTCGATTTGCAACCTGATTGAGGTCAGTATAGATGGACTAATAGAACAAGTCCCACACACAGCTAGAGGCCCAAATATTTTTTCAGAGGTAGATGTAGAAAAAAAAATATATTCAGTTTACAACCTGATGGAGGTCAGTATAGATGGACTAATAGAGAAAGTCCCACACACTGCTAGAAGGCCAAATATTTTTTCAGAGCTAGATGCAGAAAAAAATTATATTCAGTTTGCAACCTGATGGAGGTCTGTATAGATGGATTAATAGAACAAGTCCCACACACTGCTAGAAGGCCAAATATTTTTTCAGAGCTAGATGCAGACAAAAAATTATTTTGAATTTGCAACCTGATGGAGGTCAGTATAGGTGGACTAATAGATCAAGTCCCACACACTGCTAGAAGGCCAAATATTTTTCCAGAGCTAGATGCAGAAAAAAATTATATTCAGTTTGCAACCTGATGGAGGTCAGTATAGATGGCCTAATAGAACAAGTCCCACACACTGCTAGAAGCAAAATATTTTTTCAGAGGTAGATGCAGAAAAAATATATATTCAGTTTGCAACCTGATGGAGGTCTGTATAGATGGATTAATAGAACAAGTCCCACACACAGTTAGAAGCCCAATATTTTTTCAGAGGTAGATGCAGAAAAAAAATATATTCAGTTTGCAACCTGATGGAGGTCTGTATAGATGGATTAATAGAACAAGTCCCACACACACCTAGAAGCCCAATATTTTTTCAGAGGTAGATGCAGAAAAAAAATATGTTCAGTTTGCAACCTGATGGAGGTCAGTATAGATGGACTAATAGAGAAAGTCCCACACACTGCTAGAAGGCCAAATATTTTTTCAGAGCTAGATGCAGAAAAAAATTATATTCAGTTTGCAACCTGATGGAGGTCAGTATAGATGGACTAATAGAACAAGTCCCACACACAGCTAGAAGCCCAAATATTTTTTCAGAGGTAGATGCAGATAAAAATTATTTTTAATTTGCAACCTGATGGAGGTCAGTATAGATGGACTAATAGAGAAAGTCCCACACACTGCTAGAAGGCCAAATATTTTTTCAGAGCTAGATGCAGATAAAAATTATTTTTAATTTGCAACCTGATGGAGGTCAGTATAGATGGACTAATAGAGAAAGTCCCACACACTGCTAGAAGGCCAAATATTTTTTCAGAGCTAGATGCAGAAAAAAATTATATTCAGTTTGCAACCTGATGGAGGTCAGTATAGATGGACTAATAGAACAAGTCCCACACACAGCTAGAAGCCCAAATATTTTTTCAGAGGTAGATGCAGAAAAAAATTATATTCAGTTTGCAACCTGGTGGAGGTCTGTATAGATGGATTAATAGAACAAGTCCCACACACAGCTAGAAGCCCTATATTTTTTCAGAGGTAGATGCAGAAAAAAAATTATTTTTAATTTGCAACCTGATGGAGGTCAGTATAGATGGACTAATAGAGAAAGTCCCACACACTGCTAGAAGGCCAAATATTTTTTCAGAGCTAGATTCAGATAAAAATTATTTTTAATTTGCAACCTGATGGAGGTCAGTATAGATGGACTAATAGAGAAAGTCCCACACACTGCTAGAAGGCCAAATATTTTTTCAGAGCTAGATGCAGAAAAAAATTATATTCAGTTTGCAACCTGATGGAGGTCAGTATAGATGGACTAATATAACAAGTCCCACACACAGCTAGAAGCCCAAATATTTTTTCAGAGGTAGATGCAGATAAAAATTATTTTTAATTTGCAACCTGATGGAGGTCAGTATAGATGGACTAATAGAGAAAGTCCCAGACACTGCTAGAAGGCCAAATATTTTTTCAGAGCTAGATGCAGAAAAAAATTATATTCAGTTTGCAACCTGATGGAGGTCAGTATAGATGGACTAATAGAACAAGTCCCACACACTGCTAGAAGCCCAAATATTTTTTCAGAGCTAGATGCAGAAAAAAATTATATTCAATTTGCAACCTGATGGAGGTCAGTATAGATGGACTAATAGAATGATGCTATGCCCAAAAGATTTTACTTCACTAGGTGCAGTAAAAAAATTGGTATTCTATACACAGGTGGTATATCTTGCAACACAGATAGGCTACTCCACTGACTAACACACTCTGCAACAGACCAAAAAGGTTTAGCTTTGCTAGATTTAGCCAAATGCTGTGAAAAAAACTTGCACAGCACTGGCACAGACCTGCCTGGCAAAAACTGATAGGAACTGATGTAACTTAGTCCTGAAAAGGACTGCAATTACAATTAGTCTTTACTAGTGTTGAGCCAGCCCCGTAGTGTTCGAGTTCGGTTCGGTTCGTCGAACACCCTTGTGTTCGCCGAACTGTTCGTCAAACAGTTTGTCAGCTTTTGGACACCTTTGAAGGTGTTTTCTATGTGTTTCTATGTGTTTTTGTTTGCCTGCCATTGGTTTTAACGGTGTTCGAATGTCGTCGAACACCTTCGAACACCGTAAAAACAAATGGCAGGCAAACAAAAACACATAGAAACACATAGAAAACACCTTAAAGGTGTCCAAAAGCTGACAAACTGCTCAGAAGACATAACTAACACATGGAAAAGTGACAAGTACATATAGTCATGAGAAAAGAAAAGAGGTGGAGGAGTAAAAGGAGGGGGAGACACAGATATAGGCATGTCATGCCCTTCTAAAATCCAAAAAGTGAGAAGCCGACACAGCCAGTCCGTTCCTGCCCGTGCCACCTCTGTGTCGCCGGATTTGTGCCAGAGCCGCGGTGGACCCTGATGGCCAGCCCCCCTATCCCAATACTGGTGCCTGTCTGCCGGTGGGTCGAGGCCCCCCACGGTGGGGGGGGAGTAACATCTGCAGAAGAAAGACCATCTTCCAGCCAAACTAAGATGTCGACTTCTTTTCGTGGACAATGAGATACGATCCCATTCTTACGGACACGCCCATCGCTACAAATTCTAAATGAGGCACAAAAACAGCAGGTGCTTCAACGGATATCAAGTGCTCCTTCAAGTGGGCTCTCCATCACCTCAATTTCAACATCACAAATACTCCAGTCCTCAGAGGTGTCACCCCAATCGCACTTGCTTCCTCACAGCTCCCAAGTCTCCAGCTGCCCGTCTGAGTATGGGGTAGCACAGATGGTTGAGTCTGCACAGCTGTTTACTCATACTATAGCCTGGGAAACGGAGGTCTGCTCCAGAGCTTCTGTTAATCCAGATGAGGAAATGATCTGATCTGATGCCCAGAATCTTTATAAGTCGGATCCAGGACCAGATGAAGAAGGTTCTGAGCATAATGTAGACCCTTGTTCCCAAACTGTAACTCCTGTTGGTGGAGACAATGATGAAGACGATGATGAGACTCAAATACCTGATTGGAGCGACAACTTGACTTTTCGGTCAGGGCAGGAAGAGGTTGGCTCTGAGGACGACGGGTGTGATAACACACAGGGTGATGATGACGAGGTTGGAGATCCCACTTACTGTCAACCCACAGTCAGCCAGTCGATGAGGTCAGCAGAGGAGGTGGAGGAGGATGTGACTAGCCCTGGGGATGGGGATGACTCGGTACCCGGGCATTTGCCTGGCCTTGGGGATGTCGCGGTAGTCGGCTCCCTGGCCCGTACCCTGGGGTCTCTCTTTAAAAGGGTGGATAATTGTTAATTTTATAAGAGTTCATGACGCCACCTGTGGTATCTGGTGACAAACACCAGCGCTGCAGCAGTCCACTGAGGCCGGTGATAAGGCATCTCGATGGTATAGCTCCCCACAGGTGGACCTAGGTCTCAGGGCAGCGTATGCAGGGGGAATGCAGGACAGGCGAGACCCAGCTGGGTTAGAGCAAGAACAGGAACGGACACGGTAGTCACTTCAGTACCTTTTACTGGTGGAAACTCAGGCACATCCCGGAGCACTGTAGGGTGAAGGGTGCATATCAGGATCCTCCCCAATGAGCGGGTGTAGGGCCTCCTGTTTCTTGCCTCTGCGTAGTAAGTTTCTGACCTGCCTGGAGCTAGGCCTAACTTTGTCTCTGTCCTGCGCTGGCTGACCTTGTGGTAGGGCCTTCTCTTGGAGTTCACGCTCCCAGTATGCGGGGCCTAAGCGTCTCCTGGCTCTGTTACATATCAGCACTTTAGCGATCCTGGGACTTGTAGTTCTCCAGGGATTCCAGTTATGCCTTACTGGGTCATAGAGATACCGGTAAGCTCGGATCCTGTGTCCGGTAAATGCTTCGGGGTGAGCTGGTTAAGCTCCTCTGCCCCTTATGTACTAACTCGCCACTCGCCTTTGGCCTACTTGGGCCCTCACTAGGCTATACACACTAACAGCAGCTTGCCGCGCTTCACTGATCTTACGGCACCAGCACACCTTAAGCTCTATCTGGGCTCCCTGAATCTAGCAAGCAGGAGCCTCGTGCTCCACTGCTGAACTATTAACTGCATTCTCTAGACTAGACTGAGCTCCACTGCAGACTGACCTCTCTTAGGCTTCTCTACTGCAGGAACTCTTCAGAGGAACTGAACTGCCTAGCTCCACCTTCCCTATTTATATCCCTAACGGGCTTCCTCTGCTGGTCTGAGGTGGAAGGTGGAGATGTGTGAATGTTTATGGGGGCCTCTTGTGGAGGATTCCATCAATGCACTCTTCTAGGATCTGTGATATCAAGCGCAGCGGGGTATCACAGATGCTATTGATGACGAGGTTAGGTTGCGCCTTCCTGAACAGAGACGGAGTACTGGAAGCACGTCAACAACTGCATCCTCAACCACAACTCTGCCTCTGACCACAAGTCGTAGTGGCTCTTCAGGTCGCATGGGCTCTAAGCCTTGCATAGCCTGGGCATTTATTCAGATCGATAAGGATGACCCAACTCGTGTTATCTGTAATATTTGTCAGCAAAAGCTAAGTAGAGGCCAAAAAATTCATAGTTTGAGTACTTCATGCATGTACCGTCACATGGATATGAAGCATAAGTTGCAGTGGGAAGCACACTGTGCTACAATGCGGCCTAGCCGGCTGGGCCAACCACCGTCTGCCCCATCTTGTGCATCCGCAGCCTCTTCATCCTCTGTGACTGGGGGGACAGCAGTCACACATGTTTTTGGACGCAGACCTGCCACCTCTTTACCCGCAACAGCCAGTGTGATTGGCAGGTCGTCAGTTCATTGGGAAGTGGAAACACCTGCTAGTGTTGAGCGCTCTCCAACATCGAGAGCACCACCTTTGGATCAAGGCAACCTAACATGTCCGCCTGCATCTTCCTCACAGACCGGCAGTTTGCCGGGGACACCCTACTCAACACCGTCTAAGCACGACAGCCAGCCCTCGGTCCCTCAGATGTTGAAAAGTAAAAGACCATTTCCTCCTAGCCATGAGAAAGCTAAGAGGTTGAATTTCACCATCTGCATGCTGTTGGCTACAGAAATGCTGCCTTTCCACCTGGAGGACACAGAGGATTTTCAAGACCTTATGTCCGCCACAGTGCCCCAGTACCAGATGCCCAGTCGGCACTACTTCTCAAAGAAAGGTGTGCCTGCGCTCCACTAGCATGTCGCACACAACATCACCGCTTCTTTGAGAAACTCTGTGTGTGACAGGGTGCACTTCACCACAGACACTTGGACGAGAAGGCATGGACAGGGGCGTTACATGTCGCTGACTGGGCACTGGGTAACTATGGTGACAGCAGGACAAGGGGCTGCTGTCCAAGTCTTACCGTCCCCACGAGTTGTGCGTCAATCCTCTTTATCTTGAAGTTCCTCCACTGCTTCTGCCTCCTCAACCTCCTCTCGGTCCTCCACCTGCACCCAAAGCCTGTCTGGTAATGCCACCTGCTTTCTAACTGCGCAGAAGGAATCCTGCACACCTCCTTACTATGCTGGCAGCAGGGCTCAACGGCATCAGTGTTTACTTTGAAATGTCTGGGAAATGTGAGTCACACAGCTGAGGAGTTGTGGTCAGCTCTGGAGACCCAGTTTCATGAAAGGTTGTCTCCACTGGACCTGCAACCAGGGAAGGCCATGTGCGACAATGCTGCAAACCTGGGTGCGGCACTTCGCCGGGGCAATGTCACACACGTGCCTTGTATGGCTCACGTGTTGAACCTGGTTGTCCAGCAATTTTTAGCCCACTATCCCGGACTAGATGGCCTTCTGCAGAGGGCACGGTCGCTGTGTGCTCACTTCCGCCGTTCGCATCCCGCAGTTCAACGACTTACATCTCTACAGAAGTCGTTGGGCCTGCCAGTTCACCGGCTGAAATGCGATGTGCCGACACGGTGGAATTCAACTCTGCACATGTTGCAGCGACTGTGGCAGCACCGACAAGCCCTGGTGCAATACGTTCTGACGTATAGCCTGGGCCAACGAGATCCAGAGGTGGGGCAAATCACGCTGCAGGAGTGGTCTCAGATCAGGGACCTATGAAGTTGACGCGCCCCCTGGGCCATGGGGTACCCTGAGCCGGGCCGGTAGACGCTGGGGGTTGTAGTCACTGTGGCGGTGACCCAGTCCGTGACCCAGGGCGGTCAATCCAAGGGTAATTTGTATATATGGATTTTATAATGTCTGACTACGCCACCTGTGGAGTGCGGCCAAAGGGGCCGTCGCTGCGGAACAGTCCTCTGAAGCTGGTGGTTTTGCAGCAACGGTATTATTACTCACCACAGGAAGAGTGTAGCTTCAGGGCAGTGTGGGTGGATGATGGTGGTTGTAGTGCAGGGAGTCAGTAATGAACACAGAGTCCGTGTGATGCCGTCTCAAGATATTACTCACAGTTGTTGTAGTCCAGATTACAGGTACCAGAGCAATCTCCCCCGTCGTGCTGTGCATACTCAGTGAGGGGCTCAGTCCACCCCCAGATAGCTCCGGAGTACTTAGCAGGACCCCCTTCTGTGTGTCCTTTCTCTGGCCTTCTCCCTGCACCTCACACCCAGTGACACTTCTATCCGGTATCCTCGGGCCTTGGCGGGTGACGTGTGTTCCGTCCCCTGGGTCCTATGTGGCTACCTTCTTAGTGAGACTGGTGTGGACTTTGGCCTGCAGTACATGAAATGCAGCAGCCTCCGGTTTCTAGTTGAGCCTTGCTGTTTCTCCGCTAGTTGAGGGACCGGTTCCCCTTATCTGGCCTGACCCCTCTACCTCCTGGTAGCAGCGGGAGTACGGGTGGCCTTCTGCACGGCCCATAGCCGTAGGGTCCCTTCGGTTCCTGGAGCCTTCCAGCTCCCACTCCTCTCTTCTCTCCTTCAGTCCTGGGCCTCCCAGGCTAGGCCCGCCTCCGGAGCAGAGCTCATGCCTAGTCTCTGCTCCTGTCACTTTTCCTCCTCTGTCTGGCTTGCTCTTTCTAAGATGGCTTCCTATTTATACTCTCCTTGTCATGTGCTCCCCTAAGCTGCTCCCCTAAGCACCCATTACATAGGACCCTCAAACCAGCTAGGGACCTGGGACTGTGCTCTCCCTTAGGAGCAATCTCGCCCTACCCCCACTGCGGGTATGTGTTGGATGCAGGAGTCAGGGTCACGAGCCATACGCCTTCCTTACCTGAGGGTGAGATACCACACCTCTGGGTGAGATGCAGTAACTCTGTGGCGACTGAACCCTCAGGGGCGCCACACACCCTTCTGCACAGTTTTGAAATGGCGACGAAGATGTTTAGTGCTGACAACGATGCCATTATCAGCATGACTATTCCGGTGATTTACATGCTGGAGCACACATTAAACAGAATTCAGAGTCAGGTGGTGGGACAAGAGGAGGTGGAGGAAGTAGAGGAGGAGTCGTATGCGGAAGGGATAACATCTCCAAGGTCCAGACGGTTGGCAGCACCAAGGTGGCAGGCATGGGAGGGTGGGGGAGAGGGATTAACCAGGGCGCATGGTAGCAGCCAAACTGTTGAGGAAGGTGCAGGAGCCGAGGAAGAAGTGGAGGACAAACTGGCGATGGGCATGGAAGACTCATCAGATGAGGGAGACCTTGATCACATTTCTGTTGTGCGAGGTTGGAGAGAGAGGGCAGAGGAAGGAAGCATGATACTTACCTCGCTACCAACACAACAAGGACTTGGTATTTCTGGATGCGCAAGACACATGAGTGCCTTCTTGCTGCACTACCTGCAACATGATCCCCGGATTGTCAGAATTCGAAGTAATCCCGACTACTGGGTTGCCACACTCTTAGATCCCCGGTACAAAAGTATATTTGCCGAAATAATTCCTGCCATAAAAAGATATTGACGAATGCAGGAGTATCTGCAGACGCTGTTGCAGAATCTTACATGTGCTTTTCCACAAAACACCAGTGTTGCACGTAGTGAATCTCACAGTTCTAACTTGCCAACGGTGGGACTGTCGAGTCTTCATCACTCAAACAGTAACAGTAACACAGTATCTGCTGATAACAGCAATTTTGTGGAATCGTTTCACCACTTTTTTAGACCATCCTTTGCAAGGCCACAGGAGACAAGAAGTCTGACACATAGTCAATGCCTAGAGAGGATGGTACAGGAGAATCTCCAAGTGAACATCGAAGCCATGACTGTGTCACTGGACCCTTGCTCATTTTGGTATTCCAATCTGGAATAATCGCCAGAGCTCGCCACTCACGCCTTGGAGATCTTGTCATGCCATGCAGCCAGCGTTCTCTCTGAACGTGTGTTCAGCGCTGCTGGTGGTATGCTGACAGATAAGCGCACGCGGCTGTCCACTGAGAATGTAGACAGACTCACGTTCATAAAGATGAACAAATCATGGATTCGCAAGGACATTTCTACCCCTGTGTCATCCTTGGGAGACTAAAAGCTTGGGGATTTGGTAAAATCACCTCACCAACCGTTTTAAGCAACAGTGGGGCAATTGATGCCACTTAACCCTAGAACGCATGACCATAAAAATCTACACTTTCACATACCTGGGGCCCTTTAGGCCTGTGTGCAAATAACATGGAATAACTCAAACTCAAATGACAAACAACTATATACATGAAGAATACCTAGAGTTTCAATATTCTAACTAAAGTAATCTTGCAGAAAATAGAAAACAATTAACTGGGCGGGCCTGCGAGGCCACAGGTATGCGTTCTAGGGTTAAGTGGTGTCTGTCCACAATTTTGGGAGTCCCCTTGCTGTGTCTTACGTGACGTTGGCATCGTCAATTCCAGGTGGGTTGGGTCGCACCCCCTCCTTTTAACTGTAAGAAACTACATACACTATGGCTTGGGGTAACACAGATGGTTGAGTCTGAAGAGCTGTTTACTCAGAGGTCTGCTCCAAATCTTCAGTGTCTGCTAGTCAGCGTAAAATTTTTAACTGCATCTAGCCTAGGCAATACTTTGGGCGTAGTAGCCCAGCTGCGAAGCAAGCTGCACCGCCTGTGTATCTAATAAGAATTTTTAAATGAATCTAGCCTAGGCAGACTGTGGGGACCCCCAACCAAACCCAGATGCTCAGCCCCCCTACCGCCCCCCTTTCATGGACAATACAATAATGTAACTCTTACAACTGGATGGGTGAGGATCGGTCACAGCTTTATTAACTCTTTATACTCCTTCCATTAGAAAGGCATTTTATTTCTAAAATAATTCAGCTTG
Source organism: Phyllobates terribilis (assembly GCF_046119375.1). Classification (NCBI taxonomy): domain Eukaryota; kingdom Metazoa; phylum Chordata; class Amphibia; order Anura; family Dendrobatidae; genus Phyllobates; species Phyllobates terribilis. Next base: position 805,078,286 of record NW_027362762.1, read on the forward strand.
TTGCAGCATGCCCTGGGTCCCCACTCCGGCAAGTTGGCCAACAAGTGTAACTCTCCAACATGTCCTTTCTATTTCCAGGCCACGGAGGATCCAGTGTACTCGTATGCAGGACTCTGACCCCCACCCATCACTCTTAACGCTTGTTCCACTCCGTCCTGGAGTCCTGACAGGAATATGTCCAGTCCAATATCTATTAAGTGAACACCATCGGGCCGTATGAGGCCTGCTTTATCTCCTTCCAGTTGTCGGTGTCGTATCACTACACCGCCTCTGTCTCTTCTAAATTTTGCCATCCGAATATTTATTACCCGCCTTGTCCATTCGATGCCCGTGATGTCTCGCGCACCTTGCCATACCGCTATCGGCACAATCTCTGACCATACTATAGCTAATTTTGTGAAAAATTCTCTGAAGCGCTCAGTGTCTAGTTTCATTATTGCCATTAGTTATGCGCTCTTGTGATGACCTAGGTTGTTTCCCCCGGCCTGTATAACTAAGATGACCGGACCTCTTGCCTCTCTCCCTACCTTGATTACCTCCATTAGTACCTGTGGCCATAGCAGGCCTCTAATACCTCTCCAGTTGAAATATGTGTTATGAAACTCTAATTTCCTCCCGCCTGGGCGGACTTTCGCCCTTTTTTGTGCCCAATATATATACGAGTGGCCTATCACTCACACTGTTGGCTTAGCGTCACCTGTAAAAGAAACAAACCACGTTAGGATAACAAGTCCGGTCTTATGTATCTCGCCAAACACGTGGATCGCCATCTCCCTATCCTCTGAACTTCCGTTTCTGACAGTCCTGCTCTTGCTGCTTCCGTGGCCGCACCTATGCAGAATGAGTGTGTCCCGTAATCTTTGGGGTGGTTCCCTGCCGATGTTATGCATTTATTAAATATAGCTTGGAACAGGTATCTTGATAATGGCGTTCCATCAATGTGTGATAGGAAGAAATTACTTTGTGATCTGATGGTTAGATATGTTTTTACCATTGTTACCCGACTCAGTGTACCGTTTGTGGGTTGTAGAAGTACCCAAGTACCCCTGCCCGCTGGAACCGTTTTCGATTGGTGTATGCGTAGACGTATTGCATTATTGGCTATGACTACGTCCTGGTGTAATAAGCCTCCACTGGTGGTAATTTTGGATTGAGGGACTAATTCGCTTATACATAGCGCCCCGAAGAAGGCGATCACAAATGCAGTAGACATTAGTGTTGCTTCAAATTGTGAGTGTCATGTTAATGGTGTTAGGGATATGATGTGAGAAATCAGTTTTAGTGACACGGGACGGGACGTCTACATTCCTGAATTGGCTGACCCCTTTTCCACCCTTTTATGGATTGTCTGATGATGAATCTTTGTCACATCTCCCCAATTCAGTAGTTGGAAGTGAAATGCTACTCCGGTCAGACACCGCTGCGCTGACGCCCCTGATATGCCCCTCATCATTAGCTGGTGGAGAAATTCTATGGTGACTTGTGATCTGGCTTGTTCACATTGGTCAACCCGTCTGCCTGCTACTAGTCGTGTCCACTCTTCCCATGCCTTACCGTATGCTTGCCACGTTGACGGGGCAACTGACGCTCTGATTAATGGCATCAACTATTCGCCACTAGATCCCATAGGGAGGGTGGGCAACTGTTGCCCGATGGGTGGGCATTGTGGAAGAGCTCTGTGAAAATCTGCCAATTGAATTGTTATAAAGCGTTAGCAGCAGCTTTATACCCCTCAGCATAGTGGCTAGCGCGGACCCATACATTGTGTTTTAGGCACAGGAATGCTAGCCTGCGTAGTAGGCCTAGCACTGGGAGAGACGATGATGCCATCTTATTAATGCAGTGCGCTAGGCTGGAGTTTTGTGTTATGAAGCGTATATTTTTGTTAGCCAGGCGCGCGCCCCATATTTCTATTGCTATCACTATTGGGAAAAATTATTTTCAGGGCTAGATGCAGCTAAAAATTATTATTAATTTCAAAGCTGGTGGAGCTTGGTATAGATGGCCTAATACAATGAGTCCCACACACTGCTAGAAGCCCAAATATTTTTTCAGAGCTAGATGCAGATAAAAATTATTTTTAATTTGCAACCTGATGGAGGTCAGTATAGATGAACTAATAGACCCAGTCCCACACACTGCTAGAAGCCCAAATATTTTTTCAGAGCTAGATGCAGAAAAAAATTATATTCAATTTGCAGCCTGATGGAGGTCAGTATAGATGGACTAATAGAACAAGTCCCACTCACTGCTAGAAGCCCAAATTTTTTTTCTGAGGTAGATGCAGAAAAAAATGATATTCAGTTTGCAACCTGATGGAGGTCAGTATAGATGGACTAATAGAACAAGTCCCACACACAGCTAGAAGCCCAAATATTTTTTCAGATCTAGATGCAGATAAAAATAATTTTTAATTTGCAACCTGATGGAGATCAGTATAGATGGACTAATAGAACAAATCCCACACACTGCTAGAAGCCCAAATATTTTTTCAGAGCTAGATGCAGAAAAAAATGATATTCAATTTGCAACCTGATGGAGGTCAGTATAGATGGACTAATAGAACAAGTCCCACACACTGCTAGAAGCCCAATTTTTTTTTCTGAGGTAGATGCAGAAAAAAATGATATTCAGTTTGCAACCTGATGGAGGTCAGTATAGATGGACTAATAGAACAAGTCCCACACACAGCTAGAAGCCCAAATATTTTTTCAGAGCTAGATGCAGATAAAAATTATTTTTAATTTGCAACCTGATGGAGATCAGTATAGATGGACTAATAGACCAAGTCCCACACACTGCTAGAAGCCCAAACATTTTTTCAGAAGTAGATGCAGAAAAAAATGATATTCAGTTTGCAACCTGATGGAGGTCAGTATAGATGGACTAATAGAAAAAGTCCCACACACTGCTAGAAGGCCAAATATTTTTTCAGAGGTAGATGCAGATAAAAATTATTTTTAATTTGCAGCCTGATGGAGGTCAGTATAGATGGACTAATAGAGAAAGTCCCACACACAGCTAGAAGGCCAAATATTTTTTCAGAGCTAGATGCAGACAAAAAATTATTTTTAATTTGCAACCTGAGGGAGGTCAGTATAGATGGACTAATAGAGAAAGTCCCACACACTGCTAGAAGGCCAAATATTTTTTCAGAGCTAGATGCAGATATAAATTATTTTTAATTTGCAACCTGATGGAGGTCAGTATAGATGGACTAATAGAGAAAGTCCCACACACTGCTAGAAGGCCAAATATTTTTTCAGAGCTGGATGCAGAAAAAAATTATATTCAGTTTGCAACCTGATGGAGGTCAGTATAGATGGACTAATAGAACAAGTCCCACACACAGCTAGAAGCCCAAATATTTTTTCAGAGCTTGATGCAGATAAAAATTATTTTTAATTTGCAACCTGATGGAGATCAGTATAGATGGACTAATAGACCAAGTCCCACACACTGCTAGAAGCCCAAACATTTTTTCAGAAGTAGATGCAGAAAAAAATGATATTCAATTTGCAACCTGATGGAGGTCAGTATAGATGGACTAATAGAACAAGTCCCACACACTGCTAGAAGGCCAAATATATTTTCAGAGGTAGATGCAGATAAAAATTATTTTTAATTTGCAGCCTGATGGAGGTCAGTATAGATGGACTAATAGAGAAAGTCCCACACACTGCTAGAAGGCCAAATATTTTTTCAGAGCTAGATGCAGACAAAAAATTATTTTTAATTTGCAACCTGATGGAGGTCAGTATAGATGGACTAATAGAGAAAGTCCCACACACTGCTAGAAGGCCAAATATTTTTTCAGAGCTAGATGCAGATATAAATTATTTTTAATTTGCAACCTGATGGAGGTCAGTATAGATGGACTAATAGAGAAAGTCCCACACACTGCTAGAAGGCCAAATATATTTTCAGAGCTAGATGCAGAAAAAAATTATATTCAGTTTGCAACCTGATGGAGGTCAGTATAGATGGACTAATAGAACAAGTCCCACACACAGCTAGAAGCCCAAATATTTTTTCAGAGGTAGATGCAGATAAAAATTATTTTTAATTTGCAGCCTGATGTAGGTCAGTATAGATGGACTAATAGAGAAAGTCCCACACACTGCTAGAAGGCCAAATATTTTTTCAGAGCTAGATGCAGACAAAAAATTATTTTGAATTTGCAACGAGATGGAGGTCAGTATATATGGACTAATAGAACAAGTCCCACACACTGCTAGAAGGCCAAATATTTTTTCAGAGGTAGATGCAGAAAAAAATTATATTCAGTTTGCAACGTGATGGAGGTTAGTATAGATGGACTAATAGAACAAGTCCCACACACTGCTAGAAGCCCAAATATTTTTTCAGAGCTAGATGCAGAAAAAAATTATATTCAATTTGCAACCTGATGGAGGTCAGTATAGATGGACTAATAGAATGATGCTATGCCCAAAAGATTTTACTTCACTAGGTGAAAAAAACTTGCACAGCACTGGCACAGACCTGCTTGGCAAAAACTGATAGGAACTGATGTAACCTAGTCCTGAAAAGGACTGCAATTACAATTAGTCTTTACTCCCACAATCTATCTATTTAAGAGCACAGACCTGCCTGATAAAAGTCTTAGGAAATGCTGTAACCTAGTCCTTAAAAGGACTGCAATCACAACTATTCCCTACTCCCAAGCTATCTGTATATTTGTGCGAAAATTGGCTTGAAATTAACAAGGTATAGCGCACACAGCAACAGCGGTGCCGTCTAACACGCAGCTGCAGCAGTGAGAAAATGGTGGCGACAGGGAAAATGGCTGGGTCTTATAGGGCAAGGACATGTGACATACACTGCCAATGACACATGCCCTTGCTTGTGTGAAAAAAAGCAGTTCGCTCCGTGTGGGCGCTTCTGATAGGCTGACAGATTGCACCTCCCCACTGTAAATGCGGGAAAGAGAAAAAAAAATGTAGATCTTCATTATTCCTGCAGAGATCCATCCCCTGCCTCTCCCCCCGCCCCGCTGTACACTCAAACTGCGTATTAATATTAATTTTCATCATTACTGAGAAAAAATCCATTTATGATTTTGGTGCACGAACAGTTATCGAACATAACCTCGAACAGCCGAATTTTTTTCAAATCGTTCGTGTTCGCCGAACGGCTCGAACACCGCCCAAAACAGCTAGAATTTGAGATTGGCGAACAGTTCGAGTCGACCAACGCTCATCTCTACTCCTCAGCTAATTGTGTTACTAGTGTTCCTGGGACTAATACCTGCCAGGTCACGTCAAACTCTCGAGGTAGCTGAATTTTCCGGCATAGCCAGCCATCCTTCAAGAAGAGTCTTTCCCACTGACCTAAGATTTGTAGGGTAGTTGGAAGTGAAGCAGCTCTAGCCTCCTGGTTGGGTCTCTGACCTATAGCGACCCATTCCCTAAGCTTTGCCAACTCTGGGTCGAACTGTTGCAACTGTATACACTCGTCTCTTGAGTGACCCAGGATTTGAGTGGGCCTTGTCTTTTCTTTGGAGTTCTGAGCATCGATTACAGCTGCAGTGAATTGCCAAAATCCGGAGTCTCATCACCTTCCAGCTCTTCATCTATATCTCTCTTCGGCCCCATCTGAGTAACCTGGGACAGAGCATCTGCAGGGGTGTTCAGGGCCTTAGATCGATAAGCGATTTTGTACTGATATTTAGACATCCTTGCAACCCACCGTTGTTCCAATGCGCCCAACTTTGATAAAAAAAAATCAGCTATAAAAATCCAGTAATTTGAACTGAGTGTGGAAAATATTGGCCTCCTTTTCCATTCTGTTGCAGTGTGTCGGTCAAGCTATTCACACTAGGTGTCTGTGAAGAATATAGTATTAGTAAATTGCAGTGATGCTATTTAAAACCGTGGTTCTCTGTCAGACATAACACATATAGCAGTGTTCCAAAATCAGCCATTACTTCCATTTTCATTTTGTTGCAGTGTGTCATTTAAGCTATTCACAGTAATTCTCAGTGTAGAATAATATTAGTAAATTACAGACCTGCTATTTAAAACCGTAGTTCTCTGTCAGACATATCACCTATAACAGTCTTTCAAAATTAGCCATTTCTGCCTTCCATTTCGTTGCAGTGTGTCGGTCAATCTATTCACACTAGGTCTCTGTGTAGAATAATATTAGTAAATTACAGGCCTGCTATTTAAAACCATGGTTCTCTGTCAGACATATAACCTATAACAGTGTTTCAAAATCAGACATTTCTTCCATTTTCCTTTCTTTGCAGTGTGTCAGTCAAGCTATTCACACTAGGTCTCTAAAGAATAGTATTAGTAAACTACAGGCTGTTACTCTCGCGCCCGGACTGACTGGCGTGAGCGTGATTAGTGATCCCACTGTACCATGAATCGAGGAGTGCCTGTAGGGGCGTAACTAAGTATCAACCTGGTCCGACCAAGGTCGCATGGTGGCTCAGTCGACTCCGTGAACCAGAGAGGAACCGAGCAGAGGGACCAGGTGCTACTCCAGGTCAGACCCCGGTCACAGCTGTTGACCCACACCGGGGAATGCAGGAACAGGCAGGTTAGCTGGTATGCAGACAGGTGGGTAATGGCAGGCACGGCTGGTATGACGTCAGGTGGGTACTTAGCAGGCAAGGCTGGTATGAAGGCAGGTGGGTACTGGCACGCACGGCTGGTATGCAGACAGGCGGATACTGGCAGGTATGAATGCAGGCTGGATAGGGACCAGTACAGATTGGGATACAGGAACAGAGACGCAGGTGCGGTGGACTAGCAGAGCAAAACCGCAGGAGCGGTGAACAAGCAGAGCGGAGAAAAAATGCAGGAGCGGTGAACAAGCAGAGCGGAGCAAAACCGCAGGAGCGGTGAGCAAGCAGAGTTGAGCAAAACCGCAGGTGCGGTGAACAAGCAGAGTGGAGCAAAACTGCAGGTGCGGTGAACAAGCAGAGCGGAGCAAAACCGCAGGAGCGGTGAACAAGCAGGGCGGAGCAAAACCGCTGGTGCAGTGAGCAAGCAGAGTGGAGCAAAACCGCAGGTGCGGTGAACAAGCAGAGTGGAGCAAAACCGCAGGTGCGGTGAACAAGCAGAGCGGAGCAAAACCGCAGGTGCTGTGAACAAGCAGAGTGGAGCAGAACCGCAGGTGCGGTGAACAAGCAGAGCGGAGCAAAAAAGCAGGTGCGGTGAACAAGCAGAGCGGAGCAAAACCGCAGGTGCTGTGAACAAGCAGAGTGGAGCAGAACCGCAGGTGCGGTGAACATGCAGAGCGGAGCAAAAAAGCAGGTGTGGTGAACAAGCAGAGCGGAGCAAAACCGCAGGTGCGGTAAACAAGCAGAGCGGAGCAAAACCGCAGGTGCAATAAACAAGCGGAGCAGAGCGGAACCGCCGTAGCGGTGAACAAGCAGAGCAGAACAGAACCGCAGGTGCGGTAAACAAGCGGAGCAGAGAGGAACCGCCGGAGCAGTGAAACAGCAGCGGTGAACAGAATCGCAGGTGCGGTAAGCAAGCGGAGCAGAATGGAACTGCCGGAGCGGTTATCAAGCAGAGCAGAACAGAACCGCAGGTGAGGTAAACAAGCGGGAAGAGCGGAACAGCTGGAGCGGTGAACAAGCAGAGCAGAACAGAGCAGAAGGTGAAGGCAGACAGGACAGGGCTCTGTTCACATGGAATAGACTGGAAAATACAGGAAGATGGTTAGAACACAGGAGGTAGATACGGAGGCAGGGAAAGGGGACAAGCAGAACCAGATACACACAAGGTACTTATAATGAAGTAGCGAGTGGACACAAAACTCACAAACAGAAGTACAGAGACAACGAGTTGGAGTTAGGTGCAGGTTCAGACACTGCAGGAAAAGGGAAGGTACGGACATAGAGAGAAACAAGTAACGGGCTAGGACACTGTTCAGACAGGAACTGAACCGGGAACAAGATACTGGAACGAGCCTGGGAACTCAGCCTCCAGGGTGGCGGAAACAGACTAGAAGTCAGAGATACAGGTAGCGGCCCTGGGTACTCAGCCCCCAGGGTGTCAGAACAGACTAGATACAGGACAGGACCTGGAACTCAGTTGCAAAAGACAAACTGAGTGAAAGTGTTGCTCAGGCACCTCCTACTGGGTGGAGGGCGTTTAAGTATCCAGTGACTCACAGCAATAGGCTGGGGACACATTAGGACTGTGCACACAGTAGCTATAAGAAATAAGCAGAAAGCCGTGCCGACGCCCTAAGCAATCAGACAAGAGACATGGACACAGCAGGTACTGGAGCAAAGAGTGCAGCATGGACTGACAGGTAAGATTGCGGTCTTGCATGGTGGGAGGTGGTGCACCATGCAAGCATGCCGCCAGGGATGTTGCACAGGCCTGCTATTTAAAAACGTGGTTCTCTGTCAGATGTATCACATATAACTGCGGTTCAAATCCTGCCATTTGTAGTGAACGTGAAAAATATTGTCCTCTATTTATAGATTGTAGCAGTGTGTCAGTGTACACCATTTTACAGCTCCTTTTGCTTGTTTGCAGAATACAGCCAGATTTTTTTTAGTTATATTCATATTACTGTATTGTGGAAGCAGAGGAACCTTTTTCAATGATCAGATGCACTTAATCCATACGACTGCCGTAATAATACAGAAATTTTGTGGAGCGTGCCAAATATTCCACTCCCTTTATAGTCAGCCACCTGTGTTTTGTTGAACAAATTGACACTTGGTCGCTGACAAATACCATACTATTAGGCGACTGCTTGAAACCATGTCCATCAGACGTTATCCCATACGACTGCCCTAATAATCCAGGAATTATTGTGAGCGTGTCAAACATTACACTCAGTTTAAAGTATTGCAGTCGAGAATTCAAACCTATTCTCAGTTGACCGCAGACAAATAGGGCATCTGTGAACAATGTTGTCAGAGTATTACGCCACTTTTGAGGACTGACAAAAAAAAACATACAAAAAACAAGCTAAAATGGAAAAAATGTTAAGAAACATTCTTTCCAGGGTAATGACTTGTATATAAGGCCAAAGAAATAAAAAAAAATAAAGCTATGGACTGTGGAAAACATTTATGCAACCAGAATGAAAACTCATCTGTAGCAGGTGATGATACCGCCCAGCAGCAGCACCTGTTCCTATTGTAAATGCATCTAACTGCTTTATTGATAGGGAATAGAATAGATTTTAATCTTTTTGGGCAGTACCAGCAGCACGCAGTATGAGGCTATAATACCTGGCTGGATCGATGTAATACGTTATCCAAACTGCAATACCTCACCCGTAAAAGAATTTCAGATAAGTCAGTTAATATTGTAGAATATAGAATCTATTTGAATTATCCTTCCCATTATTAAGGAGTGTGTCTCCTATACTGTTATTGCATTTGCAACAATTTCAAGGGCTGCCAAAAATTAGGACACACTCCAAGATACATTTGAAGAGACGTAAAAAAAAAACAGGATCTTTCATTAGTATAAAAAACAGACTCACCAATCTAACCTCAATGTAATCACATTGTTCAGCTACTGCACTTCCTCCTCCAGTTCAGCCTCCATCTCCGAAATGACCACATCAGTCACAAGCTGAAAGCAAGGAAGTGACAAACCTACAACCTGCAGTAACCCTCGTTCCACCATACCACTGCACAACCAGCTGTACCCTCACCTACTGTATTCTCACCCATCCCTTATAGACTGTTTGTGCGCCCTCACGGGCAGGGTCCTCTCTGCTCTTGTACCAGTCAGTGACTTCTTTTCACAAGTAAAGTGCAATGGAATAAATGGTGCTATAATAATAAATAATAATAATTATATTACTTGTACTCTGGGTCAATTGATGGCACTTTCCTGGTGACTGCCCCTAAATTGTTGTGTTTTGGCTGCTTTTGCTCCCGTTTGAAGGTGTTGTGTAGACATTTGGTTTTAGCACCCATTGAATCCAATGGCATTTGGCAATGTTCGGAGAATATTCGACAATTACATTGGCGAATATTGCAAAAACGGCGATTGTGATCCGAAACGAATATTGAAATATTTGCAGGTCTCTAATCAGAAACACACTTAAAAAATTATGTGGGTGTCCCTGGTGATATGGTGGTTGAGGATGAGGAGAAGGAGGTGGGCGACATAAAATAGAACAATTCTTGAAGGGTATACCCATGTCTGGGTGTGAAGGAGTGCATGGGAATAGACCCCCAAAAACTAACCACTAAATTTGAGTTTATGTTTGATGCTATAATCTGGTGGTGTGAAAAGTCTGGCCCAATTCAGCCCTTGTTCATTTTTATAAGAATCAGCCTGTCAGCATTTTCAATTGACAGGCGGATGTGCCTATTAGTTTTATCAGTTATAATGCCCCCGGCGACACTAAAACTATCTCTGACAAAACGCTAGTGGCCAGGACCTCAAAGGCGTAGAAAGACAGTTCATGCCACCAGCTTGCATCTTCCAAAACCTCCTTGTCAGAGTATCCCGTGTATCAGGGCCTGGGTGTTGACAAGGTCTGAGAAAACTGTCCCAGGCCTTTGACAGCGTTCTCCTGCCTCTGCCGCATCTGGTTTGTGTCTTCCTTGCTTGTACTCCTTGGTTGTCCAATAAACTGTCTGACTGTGACCTCTGCCGCCAGCATTTTCAGAGGGGAATTTTTTTTTTGTTAGAATTCTTCAACAAGAGCCTGAACTTAATATCTCCAAAAATGAACTACTTTGGTTTCCTCCCTCTACTAACCTACTTATACCTGACTTTGCAATTTCCTTTAGGTATTGCCAACATAACTCCCACTCGGCATGCTTGCTATCTTGGAGTCATATTTGACACACAACTTTCATTTATTCACCGTGGAAAATCACTCACTTGCTCATATCTCCCGCACCTTAAAAACTTCTCCAGAAGTTGACCTTTTCTCATCTTTGATACTGCAATAACTCTTACTGTCGCTCTTATTCACTAGTGCAACTCTCTCCTAATCGGTCTCCCTCTAAACAAACTGTCTCCTCTCCAATCCCTTCTGAATGCAGCAGCCAGGGTCATATTTCTATCAAGCCGCTTCACCGACGCCTCTACCCTGTGCCAATCATTGCACAGATTAGGTTAAACAATCGCTACAGAATACAATACAAACTCACCTCTCTCACACACCAAGCTGTCCACAGTTCTGCACTGGCCTATATCTCTTCCCTCATTTCTGTGTATCACCCCTCCTGTGCCCTCCATTTTGCAACTGATCTAAGACAGACATCCTCCTTAATCAGAACCTCACACCTCCATCTCCAAGAATTCTCTCATGCCATGCCAGTTTTCTGTAATACCCAAAATGCACGCAATGTGATGCTCATGGTAAAGGCAGGGGAACATAAAGTCAACCTTGTGTGCCAGACTGCCAACAGCCAAGACTTTCCTGTTCTCATAAAGAGCATGACTGTCTGTGTTCTCTTGCTCTTCCTCCTCATTATCACCCAATCCACGTTGAGATGAGATGAGGCTGGGCTGGGTAGCATCACCCTGTATAGTTCCTTGCTAAGCCTGCAATGCCTTCTCTTTAATTGTGAGCAGTGAGCGTTTCAGTAGACAGAGAAGCTGGATAGTGACGCTAATTATAGCATCATCACCGCCCACGATCTTAGTGGAGTCCTCAAAGTTTTGAAGGCCCACTCATCAGTTCTTATGTGCGTAGGCTGACTGAATGCCGACGGACATGTTGAAGCTGGTACTCAACAACTGCTCTCTGCGGCTCCAAATCATTTCAAACATCTGCAACGTTGATTTACAATGTTTAGTCACATCACACACCAGTCGGTGAGCAGGAAGCTACAAACGCTGCTGAAGCCCTGCCAGGGCAGCAGAATCTGTAGTTGACTTTCTGAAATGGACCCACACGTGGCGTACTTTCACAAGCAGCTCTGGCAGATCCGTGTAGATTTTGAGAAACTGCAGAACCATTAAGTTGAGCACATGGGCCAGGCCTAGCTTCAGAGCCGACACCAGGTTCTCTGATACAGCTTTCAACAACACTGGAACGTTGTGCGGTTTGTTGCCTAAGCATACAGTCCTGCTTATTGTTATTGGCACATACGAAATTTAAGTAAATAATCTGGAATATGTCCTGGAAAAATGAATCAAGTGATCGAGATGGAGGCTGAAGAGGAGGAGGAGGTCGTGCAGGAGCTGTAGAATGTAGGGATAGCCCCGATTGACCCAGAGCCTGCAATCCTCTGCTTCAGAAGGAAGTGTTCCGTCCCAGGGTCCCACTGAGTCCCGCCTTCCACAATATTAACCCAGTGGAATCCATCAGTGAGATGAACCGTCCCTGGCCACATTCTCTTGTCCACGTGTTTGTGCTTAGGCGGACCTTCCCACTTAAGTGCACTTGGGAGGGCACAGGTAATGTTCTGGAACTCGCGCTTGTGGAAGGCGGAGACGATACCGGGAGAAATAGTGGCGGCTGGGGACTGAGTATGGACACCTGACCACCACCACCATGAGGTCTTGGAAAGTTTCCGCCTCCATGAGCCTAAAAGGCAACGTTTCTAGTGCAAGCAAGCAGTTCAGAAATGTCGCAGTTTGGTATGGAGGCCTGTGGGCGGGTTGGCTGCATACTTGCGCTTGCATTCCAAGTAACACAAAGCTAAGGAGATGGATGATCCAACCATCATGAATAATTTGGTCATTGTTTAGGAGACCGAGCACAATATTAACCCAGTGACAAGCGTCCCTGAGATGTACCGTACCTGGCCACATTCACTCGTCCACGTGTTTGTGGTTAGGCTGTCCTTCCCACTTACGTGCACTGGGGAGGGCACAGGTAATGTTCTGAGACCTGTGATTGTGGAAGGCGGGGACAATACTGGGATAAATAGTGGCTGCTGGGGACTGAGTATGGACACCCGGCCGCCGCTGCCACCATGAGGTTGTGGGAAGCTTCCGCCTCCATGAGCCTAAAAGGCAACATCTCAAGTGCAAGCAGCCTAGAAATGTAGCAGTTTAGTATTGCAGCCTGTGGGTGGGTGGGTGGCTGGCTGCATACTTGCGCTTACATTCCAAGGACTGTGGTAGGGACAACTGAACGCTGAAAAGGGACAAGGGCGTGGACGGTGTTGGTTGTAAGTTTGCAATGACAGGTGCAAGGCGGGAGGCATCTTCGCATGCACCATGGACAGAGGATTGGCGTGCACCCACAACGGCGGAAGAGGCAGTAGTGTCACCCACAGACACAGTTTCTGGACCTTGGCTTTCAGCCCAGCTAGTCAGGTGCTTTGCTGTCATGTGACTGAGCATGCTGGTGATGGTCAGGCTGGTAGATTTGGTGCTCTTGCTGATGCTGACCTGGCAGATGTTGCAAATAGCCTTTTTGGGGTTATCTAGACAGTTTTTAAAAAAGAACCAGATTCGGGAAGACCTAACAGTTGTAATGGCAACTTCCGTAGTGTTGGTGTACCGGGGAGCAGTTGCCGCCTTCTGTCTGTGGCCACCACACTGCTTGTTCCTGCCTGTTGTGATGCTACGCCTCCATCCCCCTGTGTGCTGCTGTCCTTGCTCTGCATGTCCCCTTGCCAGGTTGGGTCAGTGACTTCATTATCCATCACTTCGTCTTCCACTTCCGCACCTTGGTCCTCCTCCTGACTTTCTATCCATTGTATCTCATCATTACCACCTCTTGCAACAGTAATTGCACTTTCCCACCATCACCTTCGGGTGACCATGGCAGCTCAAATCGCTACATGCGATCTTCTGTTGCCCTGCTCGAAGCTGGCCGGTCGAGAGGCCCGAATCTATTGATGTAAAAGTGAACAGCTCTGCTGACTGCTGGGGGGAGCCGCCGGAAAAACTCGACCCGAGCATTTTAGTGCTCGCTCATCACTATATAAATGTATTTAATTTTTAATACATTTTTAGGGGAGGGAAAGACAGCAAATTTGCAATAATTTTTTTCATGCCATGCTTGTTGCTGCAGTGATTTTGAGCCAGTACCAAATATGTGAACAATGATAACATATTTAATAAAAATTACTTTTTTCCACTCATTTTTCTTGATCCTATAGAGAACTGTTCAGATGTATGGTTACAGCAGCACAGTCTTCTGTTTCTCTGTCCTCCACTTATCTCTGTAAATAGGAATTCAAATCATTAATATTCAGTCTTCTGTTATTGCAAGGAAAGTGCTGGGGCCTGGAGAGCTGTGTAAGTCACTGGACTGTGGGTAAGTAGTATGATAGAGGATGTCATGTATTTAAAAAACAATTAAGCTAACATGAAGAAATGCAACAAAATGTTATTACCTGACAATACTCCAACTAGATCTGCCGATATAAAAAATAAATCATAAACATGAAAACTGCAGTCAATCCCTGTCTATTGGCTCACTCGCACTTGCGATTAAATTGGACAAATGCAATCCAATTAAAAATCCGATTGCATTTGTACCAATTTAATCCTATACTTGTGTTCTCAATGGTGTTTTTTATTTTTCCTGCTCCAATTGCATCACGATGGGATGGAAAAAGAAATACAGCATTCTGCGATTGCATGTTGAATTCGGACCGCACGCACCAATATAGGTCCGTTTGTGAAACATTGTACTGCACTCAAATATCACCGAAGCGAAGTGCGATTCCCGCCGACGCTGGCAACAGAGGAGTTGGAGCAATTCCTTTCTCTGTCTTCTCCACAGCTGTGCTGCGAGATCCTCTCATGCGAGAGGATCAGAACACGGAGCACTAATACTCTGCTCATGCTTGCAGCATAACAGGAGCCGAGAGTCATTAGCATATCACATCCGATGCTCTCACAACGGATGTGATTCACTAACGTGACTCCAGCCTAAGAGATATAAGCAGATCAGTACTTTGTGAATAGACTTTGAGTCTAATTTCATAAAATTCACAGGTCCCAGTAATTTCGAACAATTTGCAATATGAGTGACAAAGATCACAGAAAAAAGAAAATGCCTGGCGCCATTTCACACATTCCTAAATATTGCAACAGCCAGATACCAAGCTCCTGAAATCCAGAGTGGTCATGCGGGCGCCTCATAAGTCTTTGCAGCTATAACATCATATGGTCTAGTACAGTCAATCGGGGACTATCATAAGGCCTATAAAAGATGAGAACAGGAAAAGCAGCAGCAGTTTAAGGATTTTACAGCCTAGGTATAGTCAGACAGAGAGCACAGCTCATAAATACAGATAAGGAAAATAAAGGCTAAAATCTGATTGTGGTATACTGCTGCAACACTGAAAAACAATGAAAATAGAAGAAGTAGTCTCAGTCTGTGAATACTAATACAAAATACAAATGATAGGGAGGTGCTGAACCTGCTGAACCTGCAAAGTCAGTGTGACTGTAAATCGATTAATACCTTAATAACACTATATTTTTTCATTCTGAAAACACATAGGACAGTTTAATACCCCTCTGTTCTAATTTTACTACTGAAGAAAAATCCTGAAACTAAGGCTTGTGTGTGAGAGAAATTGTACTTTTTAGCTTGTGTTACTTACAAGTCATAAGTTATTTATTTTGCACTCGGGTGCTTTCCCACTCCTTTTTGGCACCTGTTCGTTGGTCCCATCGGGGCTTACGACCGAACCCCCAGTAAAATGGGATTTGGGTTTATGCTCTGACAGACCCATAGACTATAATGGTGTAGACAGAGTGAACATGCGTTATGACGTGCATCATTTATATCGTATAGGCCTACTGGACGTGGACACCCAGACGTAGTAGTCTGCGTCTGAGTGTCCAATTCCAGTAGGCGTACATGTTAGAAAATTATGCACATCAGAGCATGGCCGAATTATAGTCTATGGCCCTGACAGCACATACCCTGAATCCCATTTTTCAGGGGGTTCAGACATAAGCCCCGACGGGACCAATGAACTGCTGTCAAAACAGTGTGAAAGGACCCTTACTCTTGCCTTTTTGTTATTTTTTCAAAGACAAAAGAAAAATCTTCACATTCCAAAAATTTAAATGCAACTATATACCTAAAAGATGTGTGTTATAAAAAATATATAACTTTTTTGCATACTTCCTTGTTGTAATAAAATAATAGGCCCATACACGCTAATCGAATACAACAGTCTGTTGCAGGTTTTAAATTTAAGTAGCCTAAAAAGTATGTTAATGCAGTTTGTTGTCAAATAGGCTGTTGGTTACCAGTGGTTATCATCCATTTCCCCCCACCCAGAAAGCTTTAAGTCACTTGCACAATAATAAGGCTGTGTTTGCGTTTAAGGAGTCAAAAGGTGTTCATTACAGTAATAGGTGATCTTAGAATATCATATACACCTTTTATAGGAAATTAGAGAGTTTTCAATTTTGAGATTTGCGGCAAATATTTTTGCCGCAAATCAAAATTTTGGTAAAAATTTGTCAAAGCTGTCAAATTCGTACTGACAAACAGTAACAGGGATGTTCTGCACATCACCTTTGAACCTGCTCCAACTGTATTACACAGCTGGCACCTGAAAGTAACTGATACAATCCCATTAGTTTAACCTCCTAAATGTCACTATTAAAAATTATGTCAATTAATAGGCCTTCAATAAAGCAATGTGAGTCCAACTTGGATTACAATTGCAGTGTGCTAATGAGTTGTTGTCTGAAGGCCTCCATGTCTGACATGATGTTATTCCTATTTTTGTAAAATAGAAAAACAAATAAAAGTTCAAAAAATTTAAAGCCAAACAAAAACACAAAAGAGTAAAAATGAAAAATATTTTTGTCTCTCAGCAGTTAATATGTAGAAAACTTCTTAAACATTCCACTAGCCTCAATCAAAGTTATGAGGATTAACCATTTGACTGCCTATACCACCAAGGATCCTTGCTAATGCTGAGCAAAAGTGCTTGGTCGTATCCAAGTATCTTCGGCATGCTCGTCTAATATGTTTGCCTCCCTGCATGTTTTCCGGCGGTAGGTAAACACATTATTCGAGCACGCTCACTCAACACTAATCCTTACATTTACTCTTTCACTGCTTTGGACTATCAGGGATTCTATCGTTAACCCCTTCACGACCTATGAAGTAAACTTATGTCATGGGATTCATGAAGCCACAGGAGCGGTACCAGCACAATCACTGCCGGGAGCTCGGCGTAAGTGATAACCGAGCTCTCGCTGTCACCATTCCGGGGCATTTAACTCCCTAAATACTGTGATCAATAGCAATGACAGCATTTAGAAGGATGGGGGAGGGAGGGTGCCCCCTTGATGTCATCAAGAGGGCCCTATCATTGCTATGACAAACCAAGGTCATCATGATAACTTCTGGGTCTGCCAGCTACTTTAGCCTGTTTAGACATTGCCAGGAGTATGGTTTAAGAGGCTTCTGTGAGTGCAATACTGATAGGTATAATGCATGCATTACAATGCATTATACCAGCAATCAGAGTAATAACAGTTAAAGTCACATAGAGAGACTAAGTAAAAAAGTTATAAAAAAAATGTAAATCACAAAATAATAAAATGAAAAAAATATTATACAAAATAAATAGGTATATTTAGGGAAAAAATAAAAATAAACAAAAAAAAGTACACATATTTTATATTGCCGGGTACAAAAACTATAAAATTGTCACACTAGTTAACCCCTACAGTGAACACCGTAAAAAAAAAGTGGCAAAAAACTGCTTTTTCATCATACCGCCAAACAAAAAGTGGAATAAAACGAGATCAAATGTAAATAAAAGTGTCATCACTGAAAACGTCATCTTGTCTCGCAAAAAACAAGTAACCATACAGTTCCTTCAGCGAACAAATAAAAAAGCTATAGGTCTCAGGATACAAAAACAATTATTTTTTCTATAAGATAGTTTTTATTGTGTAAAAGCGACAAAGCATAAAAAATTCATATAAATGTGGTATCACTGTAATTGTACTAAGCCGAAGAATAACTCTGCCTTATCACTTTTACCTCATGGTGAACAGCGTAAAAACAAATGAAAAATAAAAACAGTTCTGAAAAACTGGATTTTGTTCATTCTGCCTCCCAAAAATCAGAATAGAAGGCAATCAAAATAATGTTATGTGCTTGAAAATGGTACCAAAAATGTCAACTCGTCCCACAAATAACAAGCCCTCACATGACTCTGTAGGCAGAAATATAGAAAATGTAAATTCTGTAGCAATAAGCGCTCGCTTACTTTACTGGGTCCGTGTCTCTAGAATCACAAGTTGGCACAATATATGGGCTCCACAATGAATGGGCACTACAATGTACAGGCACTGCAATGGCAGATTTAAATTTTCACTCTGCAACATCAACTGCTGCTAGTTTCTGGAAAACACTAATGGAGTCAAAATCGTCGCTACACCTATAGATAACTTCACAGACAGGTGCAATTTCCAAAATGGGGTCACTTGAAGGGGGAATCTGCTCTCCTGGCACTTGGGGGCTCTGTATATGGAGTCCGCAAACTATTCTACAATAATTTGTTATCTAAGAGTCAAATAGCGCTCTTTCCCCTCCCAAGTCTCGCCATGTGGCGAAGCAGTGTTGTACAACCACATATGGGGTATTGCCACGTTCAGTAGAAATTGTGTGATGAATTTTGATACCATTTTTACCCTATGAAAATATAAAATCTGGGACTAAAACAAAATTTTGGTTGTAAAAATGGAATTATTCTTTCTTCACTGCTAGAGATGGGCGAACCCGAACAGTAAAGTTCGGGGTCCGTACCGAACACCTACTGTTCGGGCACGGACCCCGAACATGGACTTCACCAGGAAGTCCATGTTACTGTTCAAGTTTGGCTCCCTGAACACCGGGTGTTCCTCGCGCTGTCATTGCATGACAGCGTGAGAAGCCCCAGCAGCTCTGATCGGTGGTAAGATCATTACTGCCAATCAGAGAGCTGCAGTTCCCACGCTGTCAGATGACAGCGTGAGCCCACAGCTGTGACCGGAGGTAAAAAGTTTATCTCCGGTCACAGGCATCGGCAGACTACTACATCCATCAGCCTACACCTGCTGTCGCAGATAACAGCGAGTGCAGGCACAGCTGATGGGAGTAATCATCTGCTAACACCTGCGCTATAAATAAATAAATTAAAAAAAGCGTGGGTTTCTCTGTATTTTTTATAACAAGTCAGGCAAAACTGACAGCTGTCTGCTGGAACCCTCAATTGTCAGCTTTAGCAAGGTTGGTTATCAAGAATAGAGGGGTCCCTGCTAGTGATGGGCGAGCTCTAAAATGCTCGGGTGCTCGATGCTCAGGTCGAGCACATTCGAATACTCGGGTGCTCGACCCGAGCAATGAGCCCAATGTAAGTGTATGGGAAACTCGAGCATTTTTCAGGCGGCTCCCCCCGGCGGTCTGCAGAGGGCCTAAAAATTGCCCAAATCGTTGGGAACAGTGTTCAAATGACATGGGAACAGCATAGGGAAGACCCCTGGAAGCATTTCTGACTCCCAGGTCACTGCTGTCAACAACATTGTCAGAGGTATTACGCCACTTTTACGGACTCACAATAAAACATACAAAAGTGAAACCAAAATGTATTTTCCTGGGAAATATGTTAAGGAACATCCTTTCCAGGTTATTAACTTGTATATAAAGCAAAATATATAACCAAAGAAAAAAATACTCCTCCACACCTTGGGCTATGTTCACACTTAGCGTTTTTGATGGGTTTTTGTACTTTTGCATTGCTTTCTACCGTGACAAATGCATTCACCAGAAAATGTCATTTTAACATTTTACAACTTTATCTGGCCATGCGGTGTGTGAGATATCATCAGACACATCTTGTTTCATTTATGAAGGAGGGACTCTGAAAGTCACAAAGCCTATTTTTATAGGGCCATCAGGCGGCCTTTACTATTCTTAAAGGGCCAGGAGTCGGCCCTCACTATTCTTAGAGAGCCATCAGCCGGCTATGTTTTATTGTTCCCATTACTAAAGAGTGGGTGTTCTATACTGTTATTGTGTATGCAGTGAGTGGCAGGGCTGCCCAAAATTTGGATGCACTCCAATACCACTTTGAAAATTTGGACACACCCGAATACCCCTTTGAAGAGACTTAGAGGAGGGCCTCCTAAAAACAATGTTCCCATTATTAGGAAGTAGGTCTCCCATTGTGTTTGCCTATGCAGTGAGTGCAAGAGTTGCCAAAAATTTGGAGTCACTCCAATGCCCCTTGGAAGAGACGTGGAGGTCAGAGGGCCTCCTGAAAACAATGTTCCCATTATTAGGAAGTGGGTCTCCCATTGTGTTGCCTATGCAGTGAATGCAAGGGTTGCCCAAAATTTGGAGGCACTCCAATGCCCCTTGGAAGAGACGTAGAGGAGGACCTCCTGAAAAAAAATGTTTCCATTATTAGGAAGTGGGTCTCTCATAGTGTTGGCCTGTGCAGTGAATGCTAGTGAATGCCAAAAATTGGGAGGAACTCCAATGCTCCTTGGGAGAGACGTGGAGGAGGACCTCATAAAAAATGTTCCCATTAGAAAGGAGCGGGTCTCCTATACTTGTAATGCCCATGCACTAAGAGTATGGGCTGACAAACATTTACCCCTGGGGGGTATACATGAACATGCTGTATAAAAAATTTTTTTTACGGGCATCATAAACACCCTTTAAAAAAATTATGTGTGTGTTGCATCACGGACCACGGTCACCCTGGTGATATGGTGGTGGAGGATGAGGATGAGAAGGAGAAGGACAAGAGCAAATAGCCAAAATCAGGAAGGCCAGGACCTCCAAGTTCATTCCACGTATCCAGCTTGTATTGGCGGCTGACGTGAAGCCTAGGTTAGTAATGAAGGGCGTCTATAAGACGCCCCCATTACTAACTGTGTGGTAAAATAGTCACTGCCTTTTCAATAAAAACACGGCCAGAATAAAGTATTTTAATGAAATAAAAAACACACTTTTTTAAATTATTTTTATTGTACGCCTCCGCGAAGCCATCAGTCTCCTGAAAAAAAAGTAAAATAACAAACAACCATAATCCTGACCTGTCTGCCGTCAACGATGCAGTCCACATACGGCCAACGAGTGTCCCACGACAATCTGGGTCACTTCTACAGCTGTGACATCAGCAATCACTGATGTCACAGCTGTAGAATACAGCACTGTATACTGACAGGGGTGTAAAATCACCCCTGTCAGTATAGAGGCTGCAGGAGATCACTGTGGTTCATCAACTGAAGATCAGCTGATCAGCCCCGCTGAACTTACCACCCTGGGAACATTCTTGCGAATGTTCCCAGGGTCTGGTGACCACCAGCTAATTGGTCACGAGACCGATCAGCTGATTGCCGGTGTCTGCAATCAGCTTATGGTCACGTGACCAACAGCTAATTGCCAGCATCTGCGATCAGCTTATGGTCACGTGATCATCAGCTGATTGCCGGCATCTGCGATCAACTGATGGTCACGTGATCATCAGCTGATCGGTGAAGTCAGTGCAGGTCCTGGAAGCACAGTATACTGTGCTTCCAGTACCCGCTCCCTCAGTGTACCATTGGCCGCTGGGCTGAAGACATCACCGCCGGGGACCAGGAGGACACCAGGGGCCGCCGAACAGGTGAGTATAAAGGGTTTTTTTACTTTTTATTTTTCTTTTTCTTACTACCGTGGGCAAGCGGGCTTGGAAGAGCAGACTACTGCTCCCCCCGTCCACACTGCTCTGGCTTTTATCAGCCAGAGAGGCGGTCGGATAAAAGGAGAAATAGCCCCCTCTCCCAACCCAGGTTCCACCCGCAGCACGATTCCGCCACGAATTTGCGCCTCTTGACAGTCATTGAAACTCAGCAAATCCGCATGTATAGATATTATCCGCGATTCAATGCAAGTCAATGGGCGCAAATTCGCAGAGGAATCGAGCAATAAATGGTCATGCTGTGGTTTTTGCCACAATGGTATACATGGCAGACCTATTAATAAGCGGTTTTAATTCGTTTCAGCGGCGGAAAAACGGGCGCGGAAACGCATTAAAACCGCATTGTGTGCACATAGCCTTAGAAAACAAAAATAAAAAACAACAATATCCCTCACCTGTCCGAAGTTCTGTCCCACGCCGTAATCCAAGTCTGGGATAAATAGTTTTCAACCTGGATGGTGCCAAGAAGCGACCGTCCCCAGCTGAAAACCACCGAGGAATGAGCTTCTCCAGGAAGTCCGTGCTACTGTTCGGATTTGGCAGACCGAACAAAATTCGTTGAAAGGCTTCAGCTGCATTTACAATTGATCACCATGTCAGCACCCTGATTCTACAAAAAATATATAAGAATCAATATCACATGCTCTAAATAATCACAAAGAGAGTCCCATAATTGCACAATATAGTCCTGGCTCCAACAATGTATGGTAGTAATAATCAAAGTCAAAATATAAAAGCCCCAGAAAAAAATTGACGTATGGTCCTCCTATAAAATCTAACCACTAAAGGCTAGGCAGACAGCTGTGAGCTGATATTAATAGTCAATGAAGGGGCCTTTGATGCTACATTGTCCACAGTGCTATACTGCTTTTGTATTTTGAAATTGATTATTACTACCATACATTGGTGGCGCATATTGTGCAATTATGGGACTCTCTTTGTAAATATTTATTTAGAGCATGTGATATTAATTCTTATATATTTTTTGTAGAATTAGGGTGCTGAAATGGTGATCAATTTTAAATGTTTTTAATTGTTTGTCCATTTTTTTCAAAATAAAATCATGTTTAATCTTTATGTGATTTTAGGTGTGCTTATCATTATGTAGTTCTTTCCTTTTTCTTTTGTATATGTGACATTACAAAGCTGACATCAACCCCACAAATATTACCCCACTTGCCAAGTGGGTAAGTGGAAATAGAGAGCAAAGCCCCTTTATCTGGGGCAGTTGAGAGCTGCTATTTTTAGGCTGGGGAGTGCCAATGTAAGGGGGTGACCGATGCGGTCGCAGGTTCCCTCCTGAAGCAGGAAAAAATGGTTATAAATTGTGTGTTAAATAGAATTATACCTTCTGCATAGAATCTCATAAGCACTAAAGTTACATGGTTAAAGCACTGCTTTAATATTTTTCTGCTAAATGCATAATGTGTTTGTGTCACATGTAGAGATTAGTGCCTAAGATCTGTGTTAAGAGACAGCTAGAGGTTAGGTATGAGAGTACAGATGTGGGCACTGTAGCACACAGAGTATGCAGTTATAAGTTAGGAAAGAGTTAAGGAGAAGGGTGTGTGTGTGTGTTACAGTTTGGGAGTTTTTGGATAACATTAACTGGAAGGTGAATCCGAACAGTCTAAACAGCGGGGACAACAAGAACAGATGTACATGGAGAGGTCAATGTGGGAACTTCACCTTACATGCCAAGACAGGACAGCCTCATAAGGGAGGTGGATCCAAGCAAGTCAAGCAGTGGGGCAGAGAATGGAGTTACCCCTAGGGCTGGCGCATTCGGCGTTATTCTTCATATCCAAATCGGTGTTCATGTCTTTCATCACTGGTAAAGTGCCGCTGTAGGTGAAGAGATCACAAAGAAACTGTATTACTTGTTACTCCCTATATGTGACTGTAGCTGCAAGTAAAGAAGTTTTTACGTTTTTAAGCTGGTCTGGTTTTCTCCTTCTGAGGGCTAAAAGACTCAACAACCGGGATGGCGAAACAGAAGTGAGTATGGAGGTATCCTCCATGGAGACACCACAACACACACACACCCAGGGATGCTCCAAGTCCCCTTTTTCAGTAGCGGGCCAGGGTGAGGGTTTAATCACTGAAGCTGTCATGCCACTCACCACCGACTGCCACCCTGCCCCCCGTTACATTTGGCGTAGTCGTCAGGATACGAAGTCCTCGCATCCAAACAGCAGGGTGAACAGGTCCTGTGGCAAGAGAGAGAAGATGCTGGACAAGGACAGCAAGAAAAATGCCCCTGGAAAAGATGAGGCACCTGAAGATAAACAGATAAAACGGAAAGAATTGGAAAACGTGCAAGCCAAGATGGTGGACGAAAATGGAGATCTCAAGATGGCGGCCGGCAACGTGAGTCCTAAGATGGCGGATGATGACGCAGAGGCTGGCGATAGCTCCGCCCATCGTGGGCGTCCTGATCACAAAATGACGCTAAAAACTGTATGGCATGGACGCCAGGCCGGGCTGAAACCGTGGCCATCTGTGAGCGGTGCCCACCTGCGGTGGGCACGACGAAGAAAGAAGAAACCCTGCCCACCATTGAAGATCCCAGAACCAGAGTCAGAGTGGGAGGAATTGGTGGAGGTGGCTCCACCCATGGATGGGCGGAGCCTAGAGGGAGGATCCCTCATGTCAAGCAGTGCGGCACCATTGCTGAAGGAGACCATAAAGCTACAGCAACGCAACACCATGTCCTATCGTGAAGGCTTCGGGCGGATGAAATGGGACCGGCGCAAGACGCGCCAGGAGATGGAGCAGCAGCAGCAGGCGATGAACCAGCCTGTGCGACCGACTGTGGTGGCCGCAGTACAGCTGGCAGTGGGCCAAAGCGAAGGCGTGGATCCCAGAGCAGCATCCACTGCGCCGGAGTCACTGGGAGCTATGGCCAGCTCTCAGGAGAGTGTGCAGTCGGAGTCCCCGAGCCTGTCAGCATCGAAGACAAGAAGCCGGAGCAGCAGCGGAGGGTCTGCCTCCAGTGGTTCATCCTCTGGGACCACCATCATCTATATCCAAGGCCAAGGAGTGGCCAATTACGGCGGGTGCAAGGGAATTCCAGAGTGAGCGGCTGCTTTAAAAAAGAAAACATCTGGTTGTGCTCGTTGCACGGAAAAAAGAAAAAGGAACTGTTCTGCATTCCTAGGGGCAGGAGCCCCTTTTCAGCCTGGTGACGACCGGAGGTGACCAAGAATGTGGTCTCTAATAGAGACTGCTCCGCGTTTCTTAAAGGGCAAATAGCCCTGATGGCACCATGGAGCAATGGTGCTGACCAGACGGCCAGAAGATGACTTTATGTTTGTGTGTTTCCCCCTCTCCAAGTTCTGTTGCGCACGTTTGCGCATTCCCCTGCTGGATTACGGGACCGAACCCTGATAGGGTTAATTAAGGACGGTGCTCTTGTATAAGAGCTATAGAGCGAAGCATGGTTATTAAAGGGACCGTACCCAGCAAAAAAGAGGGAGGGGGTAAAAGGAGAAACTGTCAGGCCGACCCGAGGATCGTGCCGGGTCACTACTCCAGTACTATCGGAGCATGATTTGTTGGCCAGCGGGCCTGTGATGGACATTTTTTTTTGTGGGTCCCAGGAGCAAGGGGACCGGGGTCAGACGAACCCATATTCAAAGGAACTTGAACTCTGTTTTCCAGGGTCACAACGGAGTGGGACCGAGGTCAAGGTTGACCAGCAGGAAGAAGTGATTAAAGTGAATTGATCTATCGTGCATTTTGATATAAACATATGTGTTGAATGTTTTGAATCTGCATTGGTGTCTTTAGAAGTGCTCTCATGGTCGGGACGACCATATTTTAGGAGGGAGGAATGTAAGGGGGTAACCGATGCGGTCGCAGGTTCCCTCCTTAAGCAGGAAAAAATGGTTATAAATTGTGTGTTAAATAGAATTATACCTTCTGTATAGAATCTCATAAGCACTAAAGTTACATGGTTAAAGGACTGCTTTAATATGTTTTCTGCTAAATGCATAATGTGTTTGTGTCACATGTAGAGATTAGTGCCTAAGATCTGTGTTAAGAGACAGCTAGAGGTTAGGTATGAGAGTACAGATGTGGGCACTGTAGCACACAGAGTATGCAGTTATAAGTTAGGAAAGAGTTAAGGGGTTTAGGAGCAGCTTCAGTGTGGGAGGAGCAGGTTCAGGGAAGAACTGAGACACTTCCTGATTGCAGGCAGTTCTAGTTCTAGGTGAGTGAGGGACAGTGACTAGTGAGGATGTGTCAGGAGGACACAGGAGAAAGTACAGGAGAAGGGTGTGTGTGTGTCACAGTTTGGGAGTTTTTGGATAACATTAACTGGAAGGTGAATCCGAACAGTCTAATCAGCGGGGACAACAAGAACAGATGTACATGGAGAGGTCAATGTGGGAACTTCACCTTACATGCCAAGACAGGACAGCCTCATCAGGGTGGTGGATCTGTGATGCCTCTACTCAGAAAGCCCGTGTTTTACCCTGGGTGTTGGGGGACTCGGTATCGGGCCCTGTGATGGAGAGATGGGATGCAGCCGTGGCCCGGGCCCGACCCGTGCTCAGGGCCGTCACATTAGAAAGAGATGGTGTGGGCTTGTCCGGGTTGAGTGGCTGATTAACGACTATTCCACCTGTGGTGCCTGGTGAAGGGTCACCAGCGCCGCTGCAGTCCGCTAAGGCCTTTTGTTACGGCGGCCAAAGTTCTTACCGCTCCCCACAGGCGGAGCGTGGCCTCAGGGCAGAGGGACAGGATGGAGGGGGTAGTAGTAGAGGAGAAGGGATCCTGCATCACCCTGTGTGGCGCGGAAATAACAGTCCGGAGGCCATAGGGGTGAACTTCCAAGGCTTTACTCACTTAGATGGCAGATGGAAGGCGACTCCCTACTCCCCACGGAGTCCTGGGGTCACCAGGGATGGGGGTCCGACAACCTCCGAGAAAGTCCCGCATTCAGTCGCGACCTTACAGCAGAGTGTTCCTGAATTACAGACTGAATCCTTTCCTGTCCGTGTGTGTGCAAATAGGCCGGGTCTCCCTCTGAGCTCCTCTCAGAACAAGGGTACGGGTGACAATTCCTCTCCATCCGATACCCGGTGGGATCCTCTGGGCCTAACCGGGATTTCCCGTCCAAGACGTAGAGTAGCAAGGTCGGGTGTCGGGGGCCGGTAACCCCTCTTGCAGCCGGAGTCCCTCTGAATATATCAGGTGGGTGAGGACAGGTGGCGTATACCGCTCCGTCTGCATCCTGCCTGGGATCCATTTGCTGTGGAGCCACACTCTTAAGCTCCGGGCCTTCTTGATCCTGGTCCTTGGCCGGGTTGAGACATTCCTTGTCTGCAACCTACCTCTCGTCCCAAGGCCAGGGTACGAGGGCTGTGTCCCTTGCCGGTGCAGGCCCACACAGGATCTGCGCTCCCGGAAGGAAGTCACATTACACACAGTAGTTGTCAGCACAGTTAACAGCCGAAAGACTAGAAAAGGACCAAGATCAAAGATGGCTTTTTATTAAATATGAAATTTAAAGTGGAACTAACTTGTACGTCCTCCAACCTCACCCACTAACTGGTTCCTACCACTTTGTGTTCCCCAGTCTCCCTGTAACCAGGGGAGCAGCACATAGTGCATACTAGCTCCCTCTGGTGGAGAAGTGTGGTGCTGGATGCAAGGCTGGGTCACGACTATCACACTGGGCTTACCTCAGAGGAGGAACACCACACTCCATTACAGAAGTGCAGCATCCCTGTGGCGGTCGAACCCTCAGGGGCGCCACATTCCCCCCTGGTAAAACACAGCACGTCCGCGGGCTGCAAAGGAAGTAACACCCAGGAAATTTTCTTTTTAATATAACAAAACTATCTTCCCTTTATGGGAGGCACATTTCTTAAACGTTGCATAACAAGGTATATAGTATAAAAGTATAAAATTACAAAATTATAAAAGTGCTAGCATTTTCCAGAGACATTATTGCAGGCAGACAGAAAAAGTGCACGAACGCAGAGTCAGTTCAGAAGTGTGAGGGACCTGTCCTAAACCCCCAACGTTGGCCCTGGGGTGGCTGCAGGGCATGAAGATCCCGAGTTGGACCTCCCGGAGAGCCACCGTGACAGGTTTTTCTTCAGAGGTCTTGAGTAGCGTTGAGCCACCCCCGTAGTGTTCGAGTTCGGTTCGGTTCGTCGAACACCCGTGTGTTCGCCGAACTGTTCGTCGAACTGTTCGTCGAACACCTTCGAACACCATTAAAACCAATGGCAGGCAAACAAAAACACATATAAACACATAGCAAACACCTTCAAAGGTGTCCAAAAGCTGACAAACTGCTCACAAGACATAACTAACACATGGAAAAGTGACAAGTACATATAGTCATGCGAAAATAAAAGAGGTGGAGGAGTAAAAGGAGGGGGAGACACAGATATAGGCATGTCATGCCCTTCTAAAATCCAAAAAGTGAGAAGCCGACACGGCCAGTCCGCTCCTGCCCGTGCCACCTCCGTGTCGCCGGGTTTGTGCCAGAGCCGCGGTGAACCCTGACGGCCAGCCCCCCTCTCCCAATACTGGTGCCTGTCCGCTGGTGGGTCGAGCGAGCCCCCCTGTGGTGGAGGCAGCTCTAAGCTTTTTAATTTAAATTGTCTCTCTAATTTGAATGAATACACTTTAAATCCATTTACAAGGATCTATTGGAGGGCAAGTCTCATGCCAGCAGCCGCGTAATTCCAGCTCCAGTAGCGTCCACTAAAGCTGCTGCAGTTAAAAAGCTTTTATAAGGATCGAGCTCGGCTGTCCACCGCAAGGCATCCTACTGCCAGTCTCAGCCCCTATAACTTGGGGTGCCTCCTGATGCTCTTCACTGAGTATCCCGTGGTCCCGAAGCATTTCCTTTGAAAAAATGAAGTGTCCAAACTACAGGTGGTGTAGCTTGCTTAACAGCCGGGATAATCCGCTGACTAGCAGACACTGCTACTAGGCACAAAGTATTTCCTGGGCTAGATGCAGTTAAAAATTTGTAAGTAGATACTCTCGTTGGATGCTGAGAAAGCATTCCAT
This sequence comes from Phyllobates terribilis, assembly GCF_046119375.1. Taxonomy (NCBI): domain Eukaryota; kingdom Metazoa; phylum Chordata; class Amphibia; order Anura; family Dendrobatidae; genus Phyllobates; species Phyllobates terribilis. The sequence goes on from NW_027362762.1 coordinate 805,106,928, forward strand.
AGAGTCTCCTGGCACGCCATATATGATTCTCTTAAAAAGCTTGGGGTAGGGGTCTAGGGGACCCTTTTATAGCCAAAATCACGGCAATGTATCGCAATACGTCACCTAGGCTGAAGATAAATGGAACTGTAGCACCCTGAGGGCTCGGTTGCTACAGAGGTATTGCACCTCACCCAGAGGTGTGATATCTCACTCTCAGGTAAGGATGTAGTGTGGATCAGGACCCGACACCTGCATGCATTACACCACATTGCCGTGGGGCAGGGCGACCAATATGCCCCTGAGATGGGCACGACAGTCCCTGTCCCTGGCTGGAGTGGGGGGAGGGAACACTGAGGAAGGGGAACCCTGTAGTGCAGGAGCAGGGAGGAAGAAGTTCCTGGGTGCATTGAGAAGGGAGTATAAAAGGTGGGCATCATCTTAGTTCAGTGCAGAGAAGTCTGAGCAGAAGTGGCAGGGAGCAGGGGCTCTGCATGAGCTCTGCTCCGGAGGCGGGCCTAGTAACAGAGGCCCAGGCCTGGAAGAGGGAGAAGGAAGGAAGAGGAGCGGAGAAGGCTCCAGGAACGAGGAACGAAGGGATCTCAGGGGTGCGGACGGGCGAGTTGCCACCGCACGCCAGAATCCACCTGCGTGGAGGGGTCAGGCCAAAGGGGGAGACCGGTCCCCGAAACTAGTGGAGGCAGGAAAAGACCCTCAGCTAGAAACAGGAGGCTGTGACATTTTATGTGGCGCAGCACCTCGCTACACCCGCTAGGAAGGCACCACATAGGGTCAGGGAAACTGGCGCCAAGTTTACCAAGAGGAGGCCCGAGGCAGCCGGACAGAAGGGTTGGTAAGAAAGGCCAGACAAAGGACACACAAAGGGGGTCCTGTGAAGCACTCCAAAGTTATCTGGGAGTTGTCTGAGCCCCTCACCTGGTGAGCACAGTACGACGTGGGCAGCCATTACCTGCAGACGTGGTCTGGATAATAAGAACTGTGAGTAAAGGCCCTGGACTGCATCACTGACTCCGTGTCATTACTGCTGCTGCCCTGCACCATCACCCCCATCCTCCGCATACACTGCCCTGAGGCTATACTCCTCCCGTGGGGAGTTATGCTACGCTCTGCTGCACCCACAACACCAGCCTCAGCGGTCTGCCCTGGAGCGGCGGTTCACTCTGACCGCAATCCACGGGTGGCGTAGTCGGACATTTAAACATCAAAACCACATAAATAGTTCCGCCACTGGTTTGACCGCCCTGAGCCACGGAACCGGGTTGCCGCCACGGAGACTACAACCACCAGCATCCACCAAAAAGGGTCCGGCTCCGGGTGTCCCAAGGCCCAGGGGTCGCGTCAAACATTTTCATCACCTTTCACAATCACCAATGGGACAAGGCAGGGATGTTCTCTGTCCCCTCTCTTATACATCCTAGTGACGGAGCACCTGCTCTCATCAATTCGCCATAACCCCAATATTAGGTGGATTGAGGTGGGAGGCACCGAGTACAAGTGCTCTCTATTTGCTGATGATGTCCTAGTATATATCACTCAATCACATATATCCATCCATGCTGTTATGGCTGAAATAGATCACTTTGTTACATGGTCAAATTTTAAAATCAATGCAGCGAAGTCTGAGGCCCTCGATGTCTCCCTCCCCAAATCCATATAGGATTCCATCCAGTCCAACTTTCCCTTTGCCTGGCCCTCACAGGGTATCAAATACTTAGGAATTCCTATTCATAGAGACCTCTCCCATCTATGTTATCTTAATTTTCGACCCTTTATTGAACAACTCCATACAGACCACGGTTGGCAAGTTAGAACTGTAAGATTCACTACGTGAACCACTGGTGTTTTGTGGAAAAGCACATGTACACTGTGTTCCAAATTATTATGCAAAAAGTGTTTAGGAGTGATAAGGGAAGAATTTGTTTGTTTGTCAGTTAAACTCATTGATGGTGATGTGTGTCAGGGCTCTTTATATCACTGTAAGCAATTGCAGACACCAGTGCTAATTAGTTTGGCAGGTGTGTCCAATGAAAGGCAAGACTACTTAAGAAGGCTCTCTCACATTATTCAGCAGCCTACATTTTCTGCCAAAATGGGAAAGAAAAAGGATGTGTCGGCTGCTGAGAAGCAACAAATTGTGGAGTGTTTAGGTCAAGGCATGACTACAATCAACATTGTGCGATGATCAGGATGAAGTGTCTTGGCAATCAAGAAGTATGTAGCTGATTCACAGTACACACGTGTGCGTGCTGATAAGGGCAAATTGAGGACTCTTTCCTACAGGCAATTACGTCAGGTTGAAAGAGCAGCGGCAAAAAAGCCTTGTCATAGCAGCAGACAAGTTTTTGAAGCTGCTTGTGCCTCCAACGTCCCCCGAACAACAAGATGCAGGGTCCTTCAGAGGTTTGCAGCTGTGCATACGCCATCCTGTCGACCTCCTCTATCCACTTCACACAAGCAGAAACGGCTCCAGTGGGCCAAACATTACATGAAGACTGATTTCAAAACTGTTTTGTTCACGGATGAGTGCCGTGCAGCGCTCGATGGTCCAGATGGATGGAGTGGAGGATGGCTGGTTGATGGACACCCCATGCAAACACGTCTACAGCGCCAACAAGGAGGAGGTGGAGTAATGTTTTGGGCTGGAATCATGGGGAGAGAGATTGTCGGCCCCTTTAGGATCCCTGAAGGCGCTAAAGATGAACTCCATAATGTATGTGGATTTTCTCAAACAGCGCTTCCTGCCATGGTTCAAGAAGAAGAACCGTGTATTTCACAGCAAGATCATTTTTCTGCATGATAATGCACCATCTCATGCTGCACATAAAACATCTGCATCTCTGGCTGATATGGGCATAAAAGGGGACAAACTTATGGTGTGACCCCCATGCTCCCCTGACCTCTACCCCATTCAGAACCTTTGGAGCATCATTAAAAGGAGTGTCTATGATGGCGGGAGGCAGTTCACATCTAAGCAACAGCTCTGGAAGGGTATTCTGTCCTCATGCAAAACAATTGAAGCAGAAACCATCCAACCTGACAAATTCAATGGACGAGAGAGTTCAGAAGCTCCTTTCGAACAAGGGGTCCTATGTGAAAATGTAACATCACCTAGAATAAAGTTTTGAGTTGAAAACTGTTTGATTTCAGTTTCTAACAACCTGCTAATGCTTATAATTTCAAAAATGACCATTTTTTGGTTTTTATTAAAATGAAAAGGTTGATCGAAAAGTTTGGGGGATCTAAGAGTGTGGCAACCCAGTAGTCATGATTACTTCGAATTCTGACAATATGAGGGTCATGCTGCAGGTAGTGCAGCAAGAAGGCACTTATGTGTCTTGCGCATCTCGGAGCCCCAAAATTATTTTCCGGGCTAGATGCAGCTAAAAATTATTTTTAATTTTAAATCTGGTGAAGCTTTAGTATAGATGGCCTAATAGGATCAGTGCTGCACACTGCTACAAAGCCCAAATTATTTTCCAGTCAAGATACAGATAAACATGATTAGTAATTTGAAAGCTTAAAACGGTTGGTAGGGTGATTTTAACCAATCATCAAGCTTTTACTCTCCCCAGGATGACACAGGTGTAGAAAAGTCGTTTCGGATCCATGATTTGTTCATCTTTATGAACGTGAGTCTGTCTACATTGTCAGTGGAGAGCCGCGTGCGCTTATCTGTCAGCACACCACCAGCAGCGCTGAACACACGTTCAGACAGAACGCTGGCTGCGGGGCATGACAAGATCTCCAAGGCGTAAGTGGCTAGCTCCGGCCATTTATCCAGATTGGAAGCCCAAAAAGAGCAAGGGTCCAGTGACACAGTCGTGGCTTCAATGTTTACTTGGAGATACTCCTGTACCATCGTCTCTAGGCGTTGACTATGTGTCAGACTTCTTGTCTCCTGTGGCCTTGCAAAGGATGGGCTAAAAAAGTGGTGAAATGATTCCGCAAAATTGATGTTACCAGCAGATACTGTGGTTCTGTTACGGTTTGAGTGCTGAACACTTGACGGTCCCACGGTTGGCAAGTTGGAACTGTGAGATTCACTACGTGCACCACTGGTATTTTGTGGAAAAGCACATGTAAGATTCTGCAACAGTCTCTGCTGATACTCCTGCATGCATGCATCCCTTTCTATGGCAGGAATAATTTCGGCAAATTTACTTTTGTACCGGGGATCTAACAGTGTGGCAACCCAGTAGTCAGGATTATTTCTAATTCTCACAATTCGAGGGTCATGTTGCAGGTAGTGCAGCAAGAAGGCACTCATGTGTGAAGCGCATCCAGGAGCACCAAGTCCCTGTTGTGTTGGTGGCGAGGTAAAAATCATGCTTCCTTCCTCTGTCCTCTCCCCCCAACCTCGCACAACAGAAATGTGATCAAGGTCTCCCTCATCTGATGAGTCTTCCATCAGTTCGTCCTCCACTTCTTCCTGGGCTCCTGCACCTTCCTCACTAGTTTGGCTGCTACCATGCGCCCTGGTAAAACCATCTCCCCCACCCTCACATGCCTGCCGCCTTGGTGCTGCCGACCGTCTGGACCTTGCAGATGTTAGCCCTTCCGCATACAACTCCTCCTCCTCTACTTCCTCCACCTCCTCTTGTGCCACCACCTGACTCCGAATTCTGTTTAACATGTGCTCCAGCATGTAAATCACTGGAATAGTCATGCTGATAATGGCATCGTCAGCACTAAACATCTTCGTCGCCATTTCAAAACTGTGCAGAAGGGTGCATAGGTCCCTTATCTGAGACCACTCCTCCAGCGTGATTTGCCCCACCTCTGAATCTCGTTGGCCCAGGCTATACGTCAGAACGTATTGCACCAGGGCTTGTCGGTGCTGCCACAGTCGCTGCAACATGTGCAGAGTTGAATTCCACCGGGTAGGCACATCGCATTTTAGCCGGTGAAGTGGCAGGCCCAACGACTTCTGTAGAGATGTAAGTCGCTGAGCTGCGGGATGCGAACGGCGGAAGTGAGCACACAGCGACCGTGCCCTCTGCAGAAGGCCATCTAGTCTGGGATAGTGGGCTAAAAATTGCTGGACAACCAGGTTCAACACGTGAGCCATACAAGGCACGTGTGTGACATTGCCCCGGCGAAGGGCCGCACCCAGGTTTGCAGCATTGTCGCACACGGCCTTCCCTGGTTTCAGGTCCAGTGGAGACAACCATTCATGAAATTGGTTCTCCAGAGCTGACCACAACTCCTCAGCTGTGTGACTCACATTTCCCAGACATTTCAATGTAAAAACCGCCTGATGACGTTGAGCCCTACTGCCAGCATAGTAAGGAGGTGTGCAGGATCCCTTCTGCGCAGTTAGAAAGCTTGTGGCATGACCAGACAGGCTTTGGGTGCAGGTGGAAGACCGAGAGGAGGTTGAGGAGGCAGAAGCAGTGGAGGAACTTTGACATAAAGAGGATTGACGCACAACTCGTGGGTACGGCAAGACTTGGACAGCAGCCCCTTGTCCTGCTGTCACCATAGTTACCCAGTGCCCAGTCAGCGACATGTAACGCCCCTGTCCATGCCTACTCGTCCAAGTGTCTGTGGTGAAATGCACCCTGTCACACACAGAGTTTCTCAAAGAAGCGGTGATGTTGTGTGCGACATGCTGGTGGAGCGCAGGCACACCTTTCTTTGAGAAGTAGTGCCGACTGGGCATCTGGTACTGGGGCACTGCGACGGACATAAGGTCTCGAAAATCCTCTGTGTCCACCAGGCGGAAAGGCAGCATTTCTGTAGCCAAGAGCTTGCAGATGGTGAAATTCAACCTCTTAGCTTTCTCATGGCTAGGAGGAAATGGTCTTTTACTTGTCCACATCTGAGGGACCGAGGGCTGGCTATTGTGCTTAGACGGGGTTGATAAGGGTGTCCCCGGCAAACTGACGGTCTGTGAGGAAGATGCAGGCGGACATGTTAGGTTGCCTTGATCCAAAGGTGGTGCTATCGATGTCGGACAGCGCTCAACACCAGCTGCTGTTACCACCTCCAAAGAAAATGATGACCTGCCAATCACGCTGGCTGTTGCGGGTAAAGAGGTGGCAGGTCTGCGCCCCAAAACAGGTGTGACTGCTGTCCCCCCAGTCACAGAGGATGAAGAGGCCGCGGATGCACAAGATATGGCAGACGGTGGTTGGCCCGGCCGGCTAGGCCGCATTGTAGCACACTGAGCTTCCCACTGCAACTTATGCTTCATGTCCATGTGCCGGTTCATGCATGAAGTACTCAAACTATGTATTTTTTGGCCTCTACTTAGCTTTTGCTGACAAATGTTACAGATAACACGAGTTGGGTCATCTTTATCGATCTGAAAAAATGCCCAGGCTATGCAAGGCTTAGCACCCATGCGACCTGAAGAGCCACCACGACTTGTGGTGAGAGGCAGAGTTGTGTTTGAGGATGCAGTTGTTGACGTGCTTCCAGTACTACGTCTCTGTCCAGGAAGGCACAACCTGACCTCGTCGTCACTAGCATCTTCCTCCACCTCCTCTGCTGACCTCATCTCTTGGCTGACTGTGGGTTGACAGTAAGTGGGATCTACAACCTCATCATCATCACCCTGTGTGTTATCACACCCGTCGTCCTCAGAGCCAACCTGTTCCTGCCCTGACAAAAAACTAAAGTTGTCGCTCCAATCAGGTATTTGAGTCTTATCATCGTCTTCCTCATTGTCTCCACCAACAGGAGTTACAGTTTGGGAATGAGGGTCTACATTATGGTCAGAACCTTCTGCGTCTGGTCCTGGATCCGACTCATAAAGATTCTGGGCATCAGTGCAGATCATTTCCTCGTCTGGATTCACAGAAGCGCTGGAGTCGACCTCTGATTCCCAGGCTATAGTATGAGTAAACCGCTCTGCAGACTCAACCATCTGTTCTACCTCATACTGAGACGGGCAGCTGGAGATTTGGGAGCTGTGAGGAAGCAAGTGCGATTTGGGTGACACCTTTGAGGACTGGAGTATTTGTGATGTTGAAGTTCATGTGGAGGAGAGCCCACTTAAAGGAGCACTTGATATCCGTTGAAGCACCTGCTGTTTTTGTGCCTCATCTGGAATTTGTAGCGATTGGCGTGGCCGTTAGAAAGGGATCTTATCACATTGTCCGCTAAAAGAAGTAGACATTTTAGTTTGGCTGGAAGATGGTCTTTCTTCTGCAGATGTTACTGTTGCTTTAACACCTACCCCACGGACACAACCTTTTTTCCCCTTCCCAACACGCCTATTCCCCTTTCCACCAGCAGCAGGCCTTTTTCCACTCATTTTGGTGGTTAACTAATTCACAACTCTGGATGGTAACCGAGCAGAGCTGAGTGGCCAAACTGTGGTATTAGGCCAAAACTATTGGCTGGGTTAGATGCAGAAAAAAATATATTCAGTTTGCAACCTGATGGAGGTCAGTATAGATGGACTAATACAACAAGTCCCACACACAGCTAGAAGCCCAATATTTTTTCAGAGGTAGATGCAGAAAAAAATATATTCAGTTTGCAACCTGATGGAGGTCAGTATAGATGGACTAATACAACAAGTCCCACACACAGCTAGAAGCCCAAATATTTTTTCAGAGGTAGATGCAGAAAAAAATATATTCAGTTTGCAACCTGATGGAGGTCAGTATAGATCGACTAATACAACAAGTCCCACACACAGCTAGAAGCCCAAATATTTTTTCAGAGGTACTGTAGATGCAGATAAAAATTAGTTTTAATTTGCAACCTGATGGAGGTCAGTATAGATGGACTAATACAACAAGTCCCACACACAGCTAGAAGCCCAAATATTTTTTCAGAGTTACTGTAGATGCAGATAAAAATTAGTTTTAATTTGCAACCTGATGGAGGTCAGTATAGATGGACTAATAGAATGATGCTATGCCCAAAAGATTTTACTTCACTAGGTGCAGTAAAAAAATTGGTATTCTATACACAGGTGGTATATCTTGCAACACAGATAGGCTACTCCACTGACTAACACACTCTGCAATAGGCCAAAAAGGTTTAGCTTTGCTAGATTCAGCCAAATGCTGTGAAAAAAACTTGCACAGCACTGGCACAGACCTGCCTGGCAAAAACTGATAGGAACTGATGTAACCTAGTCCTGAAAAGGACTCCAATTACAATTAGTCTTTACTCCCACAACCTATCTATTTAAGAGCACAGACCTCCCTGATAAAAGTCGTAGGAAATGCTGTAACCTAGTCCTTAAAAGGACTGCAATCACAACTATTCCCTACTCCCAAGCTATCTGTATATTTGTGCGAAAATTGGCTTGAAATTAACACAGCAACAGTGGTGCCGTCTAACACGCAGCTGCAGCAGTGAGAAAATGGTGGCGACGGGGAAAATGGCTTGGTCTTATAGGGCAAGGACATGTGACATACACTGCCAATGACACATGCCCTTGCTTGTGTGAAAAAAAGCACTTCGCTCCGTGTGTGCGCTGCTGATAGGCTGACAGATTGCACCTCCCCACTGCAAATGCGGGAAAGAGAAAAAAAAATGGAGATCTTCATTGTTCCTGCAGAGATCCATCCCCTGCCCCTCCCCCCACCCCGCTGTACACTCAAACTGCGTATTAACATTAATTTTCATCATTACTGAGAAAAAATCCAGTTATGATTTTGGTGCACGAACAGTTATCGAACATAACCTCGAACAGCCGAATTTTTATCAAATTGTTCGTGTTCGCCGAACGGCTCGAACACCGCCCAAAACAGCTCGAATTTGAGATTGGCGAACAGTTCGAGTAGAACAACGCTCATCTCTAGTCTTGAGGTAGAAAATATCCGCGGTTTTGTATAAAACCAATATGGAGCACCTAAAAAGATGCAATCTATATACATGGGGAAATAGTCCGTCTGCTGCCAGTCCGCAGGGACACGTGTCTCTAGAAAACCGGGTAAGAAATTAAGCAATAATAGAAAAAGTCAACAGATTTAACTTGTAAGCAAGAGCAGAAACAGCCGGGGGCTGGTTTAATCCTCGGGCTGTCTTCTTGGAAAGGGCTCATTCCTCGCGACGGAGGCTAGCCATTCCCCTGAGGCGTGGGGTGGTGTTGCTCCCAGACACTTTGTGTACGTCCAGGGCGTACCATCCACGCTCCCCCTGGTGGCGAGAGAATGCCACTGTATCACCCGGGAAGAGGTTCCTACCAGGGTGTCCCTTCTTGAGGCGCGGCTCAACGTCTCGCCGGCTGACGAACACATCGTCCTGGAACTGGGGACACCGGATGAACCCCCACCCCGCCTCATGGTGAAAACGGACGACTTGGCCTTCAAATCGGGGACTGGGACTGGTGGCCTCCTCCTGACGCACTCGAAATTTTGCAGCTTTGGCCCGTACCTCGAGGCGCTCGCAGCGCTGCTCCCGCTGACGCTTCTCCCGTGCAAGCTGGAAGATTTGATCGCTGCACCACTGGCTCCTCCTCCGCGTTTCAGCCCGGGTCTCCCGGGGGAAGCCCATCAGGTCGCCCCCCTGGTTTTCCCAGGCCCACTCCTCAGCCTCGGGCCAGGTCACTGCTGGTGCGGGTAGCGGGGTAAGGAGGGGTTGCTGCGAGTCCTCTCTAGGCGCGGACCAGTCCGGGTTGGAGCCGGTAGTTTCCTCCGCAGCTTCAGGCACCTCTGGATCAGGGTTTAGGCGGCTTCGCAGGTCCCCACCGATGGCTGCCGATTGCAGCTCTGGAGCCAACGCTTGCTCCCAGGTGACCGCGTGGTGAATTAGGTACTCCGACATGAGGTCCAGAATAGAGATGAGCGGTGTTCGACTAGAACTGTTCGCCAATCTCAAATTCGAGCTGATTTGGGCGGTGTTCGAGCCGTTCGACGAACGCGAACGATTTGCAAAAAATTCGGCTGTTCGAGGTTATGTTCGATAACTGTTCGTGCACCAAAAGTGTGTCCTGCATGTCTGGCGCTATTTAGAGCACCAATCATGCAGGGATTGTCTGCCACTCACTGTAATGCCACAGCCATGGTGGTTGTGGCATTACAGTGGTTGCCCAAATCGATGGGAACAGTGCTCACAGTGAAACATGAAAAGCCGGCAATTCAGCAGCGGCATTCACCGTTACCTGACAATTTAGAACAGAAAGAATAGAGTATCACACATAGATTAGATAGAAACATGTCAGTCACATATATAATAAGTACAGTGACAGTGTTGGTTACTGTACTTGTCATTTAGTGTTAATGGATTTATTAAAAACAATAATAGTGTTTTCATGCACCGTCTCTTTAAAAAAGCCAGCCGGCAATTCAGCATCGGTACCTGTCAATTTATAACAGAAAGAATAGAGCATCACACATAGATTAGATAGATAGAAACATGTCAGTCACATATATAAGAAGTACAGTGATAGTGTTGATTACTCTACTTGTCATTTAGTGTTAAAATAAAGGATTCATTAAAAAAAAAATTGGCGTGGGGTTCCCCGTAATTTTAGTCTCTAGCGGAGGTTAAGCAGACGGCTGGGGCAGATGTTTGAAGCCTGGGAAGGGGGTAATACCCACAGAGCTTCCAAGGCTACTAATGTCAGCCCCCAGCGGAATACCTAGCCTTTACTAGCTATTAAAATGGGGGACCCCAAAAATATTATAATAGCTAGCAAAGGCTAGGCAGACAGCTGGGGGCTGATATTAATAGCCCAGGAAGGGTGCCATGAATATTCAGCCTGTCATGTGAATGTAGCAGAGCTGAAGCTGTCGTGGGAACCATGGAAAGGTAAGGATGATGTTTCTTTATTATTTTACTTTTATTGAAGAAGACATTGGCTTCAGCTGGAATGGGCGTGATGGTAAGTATGGTTTAATTTAGAACAGTAAAGAATTGTGTGTTTATTTCAATTAAAGGACTTTATTCTGGGTGTTTGTGTTTTTTTTAAACTTTGACTATGGGGTTAGTAATGGGGGTGTCTTATAGACGCCTCTCCATTACTAACCTGGGCTTGATGTCAGCTGGCATTATAAGCTGACATCAACCCCAGCCCTATTACCCCACTGCCACCGCTACAGGGCAGTGGGAAGAGCGAGGCTAAGTGCCAGAATTGGCGCATCCTATGGATGCGCCATTTCTGGGGCAGCTGACGGCTGGTGTTTCTAGCCTGGGAGGGGGCCAATATTCATGGCACCCTTCCTGGGATATTAATATCAGCCCCCAGCTGTCTGCCTAGCCTTTTCTAGCTATTAAAATAGGGGGAACCTCACGTCATATTTTTTGGGGTCCCCCATTTTAATAGCTAGTAAAGGCTAGGTATTCAGCTGGGGGCTGATATTAGTAGCCTGGGAAGCTCCGTGGGTATTACCCCCTTCCCAGGCTTCCAACATCTGCCCCAGCCGACTGCTTAACCTCCGCTAGAGACTAAAATTACGGGGAACCCCACGCCAATTTTTTTAATAATAAATCCTTTATTTTAACACTAAATGACAAGTACAGTAATCAACACTATCACTGTACTTCTTATATATGTGACTGACATGTTTCTATCTATCTAATCTATGTGTGATGCTCTATTCTTTCTGTTCTAAATTGTCGGGTACCGGTGTATGCCGCTGCTGAATTGCCGGCCGGCTTTTTTAAAGAGAGTGTCTTCTGAGCAGTTTTCAGCTTTTGGACACCTTTGAAGGTGTTTTCTATGTGTTTCTATGTGTTTTTGTTTGCCTGCCATTGGTTTTAACGGAGTTTGACGGTGTTCGACGATGTTCTAAGGTGTTCGACGAACATTCCGGTGTTCGACGAACCGAACCGAACCCGAACACTACGGGGGTGGCTCAACACTAATCCAGAATAGTCACGGTAGGCTCTGCAGCCGGGGTAGGGGTTACACACTCACCCACCGCTGGGCCGCCCTTGACCTCTGTCACCGAGTCGACTTGTCCTGGGACCTCAACTCCTAGGCGGCGGTCCCGGATACGCAGCAGCATCTCCTCCAGCCACGTAGCCGTCGCCGCCTCCTGGGCCTCTCTCTGCCTTCTTAAGAGTTCCGGAGCTTCCTGCTGGAGAAATGCAATATCTCCCGGGGTCAACACGCTGCCGCCTTGCTCTCTGCCGGGTGAAGGGCCTGAACCGGGTTCAGTAGATGCGTGGTCTTGCTCCCCAGAGGCATCCATGTCTGCCTCCGTTGACTGCCAAGCTCCGACTGCAATGGCCGCACCTTGTTGCTTTTCTTCTTCCTCCTCTTTCGGGGCGGTTCCTGGGCGGAATGCTGACAGGCCCGCCTTCGTCCAGCCCATCCAGTTTGACGGGCATTACCCCGCGGACAGTCTCTGATGGAAGGGGCAGTCCACATTTTTGGCGCCAAGCGGGAGCCCAGCCCACATATAGTTACATAGTTTACATAGTTACATAGTTTATAAGGCCGAAAAAAGACAAGCGTCCATCCAGTTCAGCCTATTTCTTGTGCACTGTAGCTATTCCGCAGCGTTGATCAAGGGGAAGGCAAAAAAAACCCATGCGGTATAGGCCAATTTACATCATTGAGGAAAAATTCACTTCCAGGCTCCAATCTGGCAGTCGGATTAAATCCCTGGATTAATTAACTATCACTAAGCATAAGATGTAATTTTATTGTTCTCAAGAAAGGCATCCAGGCCTCTCTTGAACTCATTAAGTGAGTTGGACATCACCACTAGTGTTGAGCCACCCCCGTAGTGTTAGAGTTCGGTTCGGTTCGTCGAACACCCGTGTGTTCGCCGAACTGTTCGTCGAACTGTTCGTCGAACACCTTCGAACACCGTTAAAACCAATGGCAGGCAAACAAAAACACATAGAAACACATAGAAAACACCTTCAAAGGTGTCCAAAAGCTGACAAACTGCTCAGAAGACACAACTAACACATGGAAAAGTGACAAGTACATATAGTCATGCGAAAAGAAAAGAGGTGGAGGAGTAAAAGGAGGGGGAGACACAGATATAGGCATGTCATGCCCTTCTAAAATCCAAAAAGTGAGAAGCCGAGACGGCCAGTCCGCTCCTGCCCGTGCCACCTCCGTGTCGCCGGGTTTGTGCCAGAGCCGCGGTGAACCCTGACGGCCAGCCCCCCTCTCCCAATACTGGTGCCTGTCCGCTGGTGGGTCGAGAGAGCCCCCCTGTGGTGGAGGCAGCTCTAAGCTTTTTAATTTAAATTGTCCCTCTAATTTGAATGAATACACTTTAAATCCATTTACAAGGATCTATTGGAGGGCAAGTCTCATGCCAGCAGCCGCGTAATTCCAGCTCCAGTAGCGTCCACTAAAGCTGCTGCAGTTAAAAAGCTTTTATAAGGATCGAACTCGGCTGTCCACCGCAAGGCATCCTAGTGCCAGTCCCAGCCCCTATGCCTTGGGGTGCCTCCTGATGCTCTTCACTAAGTATCCCGTGGTCCCGAAGCATTTCCTTTGAAAAAATTAAGTGTCCAAACTACAGGTGGTGTAGCTTGCTTAACAGCCGGGATAATCCGCTGACTAGCAGACACTGCTACTAGGCACAAAGTATTTCCTGGGCTAGATGCAGTTAAAAATTTGTAAGTAGATACTCTCGTTGGATGCTGAGAAAGCATTCCATAGAGTCTCCTGGCACGCCATATATGATTCTCTTAAAAAGCTTGGGGTAGGGGTCTAGGGGACCCTTTTATAGCCAAAATCACGGCCCTGTATCACAATACGTCACCTAGGCTGAAGATAAATTGAACTGTAGCACCGAGGGCTCGGTTGCTACAGACGTATTGCACCTCACCCAGAGGTGTGATATCTCACTCTCAGATAAGGATGGAGTGTGGATCAGGACCCGACACCTGCATGCATTACACCACATTGCCGTGGGGCAGGGCGACCAATATGCCCCTGAGATGGGCACGACAGTCCCTGTCCCTGGCTGGAGTGGGGGAGGGAACACTGAGGAAGGGGAACCCTGCAGTGCAGGAGCAGGGAGGAAGCAGTTCCTGGGTGCATTGAGAAGGGAGTATAAAAGGTGGGCACCATCTTAGTTCAGTGCAGAGAAGTCTGAGCAGAAGTGGCAGGGAGCAGGGGCTCTGCATGAGCTCTGCTCCGGAGGCGGGCCTAGTAACAGAGGCCCAGGCCTGCAAGAGGGAGAAGGAAGGAAGAGGAGCGGAGAAGGCTCCAGGAACGAGGAATGAAGGGATCCCAGGGGTGCGGACGGGCGAGTCGCCACCGCACGCCCGAATCCACCTGTGTGGAAGGGTCAGGCCAAAGGGGGAGACCGGTCCCCGAACTAGTGGAGGCAGGAAACGACCCTCAGCTAGAAACCGGAGGCTCTGACATTTTATGTGGCGCAGCCCCTTGCTCCACCCGCTAGGAAGGCACCACATAGGGTCAGGGAAACTGGCGCCAAGTTTACCAAGAGGAGGCCCGAGGCAGCCGGACAGAAGTGTTGGTAAGAAAGGCCAGACAAAGGACACACAAAGGGGGTCCTGTGAAGCGCTCCAAAGTTATCTGGGAGTTGTCTGAGCCCCTCACCTGGTGAGCACAGTACGACGTGGGCAGCCGTTACCTGCAGACGTGGTCTGGATAATAAGAACTGTGAGTAAAGGCCCTGAACTGCATCACTGACTCCGTGTCGTTACTGCTGCTGCCCTGCACCATCACCCCCATCCTCCGCATACACTGCCCTGAGGCTATACTCCTCCCGTGGGGAGTTATGCTACGCTCTGCTGCACCCTCAACACCAGCCTTAGCGGTCTGCCCTGTAGCGGCGGTTCACTCTGACCGCAATCCACGGGTGGCGTAGTCGGACATTTAAACATCAAAACCACATAAATAGTTCCGCCACTGGTTTGACCGCCCTGAGCCACGGAACCGGATCGCCGCCACGAAGACTACAACCACCAGCATCCACCAAAAAGGGTCCGGGTGTCCCAAGGCCCAGGGGGTGCGTCAGAACATTTTCATCACCTTTCACAATCACCAATGGGACAAGGCAGGGATGTCCTCTGTCCCCTCTCTTATACATCCTAGTGACGGAGCACCTGCTCTCATCAATTCGCCATAACCCCAATATTAGGTGGATTGAGGTGGGAGGCACCGAGTACAAGTGCTCTCTATTTGCTGATGATGTCCTAGTATATATCACTCAATCACATATATCCATCCCTGCTGTTATGGCTGAAATAGATCACTTTGTTACATGGTAAAATTTTAAAATCAATGCAGCGAAGTCTGAGGCCCTCGATGTCTCCCTCCCTAAATCCATATAGGATTCCATCCAGTCCAACTTTCCCTTTGCCTGGCCCTCACAGGGTATCAAATACTTAGGAATTCCTATTCATAGAGACCTCTCCCATCTATGTTATCTTAATTTTGGGCCCTTTATTGAACAATTCCATACAGACCACGGTTGGCAAGTTGGAACTGTGAGATTCACTACGTGCACCACTGGTATTTTGTGGAAAAGCACATGTAAGATTCTGCAACAGTCTCTGCTGATACTGCTGCATGCGTGCATCCCTTTCTATGGCAGGAATAATTTCTGCAAATTTACTTTTGTACCGGGGATCTAACAGTGTGGCAACCCAGTAGTCAGGATTATTTCTAATTCTCACAATTCGAGGGTCATGTTGCAGGTAGTGCAGCAAGAAGGCACTCATGTGTGTTGCGCATCCAGGAGCACCAAGTCCCTGTTGTGTTGGTGGCGAGGTAACAATCATGCTTCCTTCCTCTGTCCTCTCCCCCCAACCTCGCACAACAGAAATGTGATCAAGGTCTCCCTCATCTGATGAGTCTTCCATCAGTTCGTCCTCCACTTCTTCCTGGGCTCCTGCACCTTCCTCACTAGTTTGGCTGCTACCATGCGCCCTGGTAAAATCATCTCCCCCACCCTCACATGCCTGCCGCCCTGGTGCTGCCGACCGTCTGGACCTTGCAGATGTTAGCCCTTCCGCATACAACTCCTCCTCCTCTACTTCCTCCACCTCCTCTTGTGCCACCACCTGACTCCGAATTCTGTTTAACATGTGCTCCAGCATGTAAATCACCGGAATAGTCATGCTGATAATGGCATCGTCAGCACTAAACATCTTCGTCGCCATTTCAAAACTGTGCAGAAGGGTGCATAGGTCCCTGATCTGAGACCACTCCTCCAGCGTGATTTGCCCCACCTCTGAATCTCGTTGGCCCAGGCTATACGTCAGAACGTATTGCACCAGGGCTTGTCGGTGCTGCCACAGTCGCTGCAACATGTGCAGAGTTGAATTCCACCGGGTAGGCACATTGCATTTTAGCCGGTGAAGTGGCAGGCCCAACGACTTCTGTAGAGATGTAAGTCGCTGAGCTGCGGGATGCGAACGGCGGAAGTGAGCACACAGCGACCGTGCCCTCTGCAGAAGGCCATCTAGTCTGGGATAGTGGGCTAAAAATTGCTGGACAACCAGGTTCAACACGTGAGCCATACAAGGCACGTGTGTGACATTGCCCCGGCGAAGGGCCGCACCCAGGTTTGCAGCATTGTCGCACACGGCCTTCCCTGGTTTCAGGTCCAGTGGAGACAACCATTCATGAAATTGGTTCTCCAGAGCTGACCACAACTCCTCAGCTGTGTGACTCACATTTCCCAGACATTTCAATGTAAAAACCGCCTGATGACGTTGAGCCCTACTGCCAGCATAGTAAGGAGGTGTGCAGGATCCCTTCTGCGCAGTTAGAAAGCTTGTGGCATGACCAGACAGGCTTTGGGTGCAGGTGGAAGACCGAGAGGAGGTTGAGGAGGCAGAAGCAGTGGAGGAAAAATGACATAAAGAGGATTGACGCACAACTCGTGGGGACGGCAAGACTTGGACAGCAGCCCCTTGTCCTGCTGTCACCATAGTTACCCAGTGCCCAGTCAGCGACATGTAACGCCCCTGTCCATGCCTACTCGTCCAAGTGTCTGTGGTGAAATGCACCCTGTCACACACAGAGTTTCTCAAAGAAGCGGTGATGTTGTGTGCGACATGCTGGTGGAGCGCAGGCACACCTTTCTTTGAGAAGTAGTGCCGACTGGGCATCTGGTACTGGGGCACTGCGACGGACATAAGGTCTCGAAAATCCTCTGTGTCCACCAGGCGGAAAGGCAGCATTTCTGTAGCCAAGAGCTTGCAGATGGTGAAATTCAACCTCTTAGCTTTCTCATGGCTAGGAGGAAATGGTCTTTTACTTGTCCACATCTGAGGGACCGAGGGCTGGCTATTGTGCTTAGACGGGGTTGATAAGGGTGTCCCCGGCAAACTGACGGTCTGTGAGGAAGATGCAGGCGGACATGTTAGGTTGCCTTGATCCAAAGGTGGTGCTATCGATGTCGGACAGCGCTCAACACCAGCTGCTGTTACCACCTCCAAAGAAAATGATGACCTGCCAATCACGCTGGCTGTTGCGGGTAAAGAGGTGGCAGGTCTGCGCCCCAAAACAGGTGTGACTGCTGTCCCCCCAGTCACAGAGGATGAAGAGGCCGCGGATGCACAAGATATGGCAGACGGTGGTTGGCCCGGCCGGCTAGACCGCATTGTAGCACACTGAGCTTCCCACTGCAACTTATGCTTCATGTCCATGTGCCGGTTCATGCATGAAGTACTCAAACTATGTATTTTTTGGCCTCTACTTAGCTTTTGCTGACAAATGTTACAGATAACACGAGTTGGGTCATCTTTATCGATCTGAAAAAATGCCCAGGCTATGCAAGGCTTAGCACCCATGCGACTTGAAGAGCCACCACGACTTGTGGTGAGAGGCAGAGTTGTGTTTGAGGATGCAGTTGTTGACGTGCTTCCAGTACTACGTCTCTGTCCAGGAAGGCGCAACCTGACCTCGTCGTCACTAGCATCTTCCTCCACCTCCTCTGCTGACCTCATCTCTTGGCTGACTGTGGGTTGACAGTAAGTGGGATCTCCGACCTCATCATCATCACCCTGTGCGTTATCACACCCGTCGTCCTCAGAGCCAACCTGTTCCTGCCCTGACAAAAAACTAAAGTTGTCGCTCCAATCAGGTATTTGAGTCTTATCATCGTCTTCCTCATTGTCTCCACCAACAGGAGTTACAGTTTGGGAATGAGGGTCTACATTATGGTCAGAACCTTCTGCGTCTGGTCCTGGATCCGACTCATAAAGATTCTGGGCATCAGTGCAGATCATTTCCTCGTCTGGATTCACAGAAGCGCTGGAGTCGACCTCTGATTCCCAGGCTATAGTATGAGTAAACAGCTCTGCAGACTCAACCATCTGTTCTACCTCATACTCAGACGGGCAGCTGGAGATTTGGGAGCTGTGAGGAAGCAAGTGCGATTTGGGTGACACCTTTGAGGACTGGAGTATTTGTGATGTTGAAGTTGATGTGGAGGAGAGCCCACTTAAAGGAGCACTTGATATCCGTTGAAGCACCTGCTGTTTTTGTGCCTCATCTGGAATTTGTAGCGATTGGCGTGGCCGTAAGAAAGGGATCTTATCACATTGTCCGCTAAAAGAAGTAGACATTTTAGTTTGGCTGGAAGATGGTCTTTCTTCTGCACCTACCCTACGGACACAACCTTTTTTCCCCTTCCCAACACGCCTATTCCCCTTTCCACCAGCAGCAGGCCTTTTTCCACTCATTTTGGTGGTTAACTAATTCACAACTCTGGAGTTGTTTGCACAAAAAAACAATGGATGGTAACCGAGCAGAGCTGAGTGGCCAAACTGTGGTATTAGGCCAAAACTATTGGCTGGGTTAGATGCAGAAAAAAATTATTTTTAATTTGCAACCTGATGGAGGTCAGTATAGATGGACTAATAGACCAAGTCCCACACACCGCTAGAAGCCCAAATATTTTTTCAGAGCTAGATGCAGAAAATTTTTTTATTCAATTTGCAACCTGATGGAGGTCAGTATAGATGGACTAATAGACCAAGTCCCACACACTGCTAGAAGCCCAAATATTTTTTCAGAGCTAGATGCAGAAAAAAATTATTTTTAATTTGCAACCTGATGGAGGTCAGTATAGATGGACTAATAGACCAAGTCCCACACACCGCTAGAAGCCCAAATATTTTTTCAGAGCTAGATGCAGAAAAAAATTATATTCAATTTGCAACCTGCTGGAGGTCAGTATAGAAGGACTAATAGAACAAGTCCCACACACTGCTAGAAGCCCAAATATTTTTTCAGAGCTAAATGAAGAAAAAAATTATTTTTAATTTGCGACCTGATGGAGGTCAGTATAGATGGACTAATAGACCAAGTCCCACACACTGCTAGAAGCCCAAATATTTTTTCAGAGCTAGATGCAGAAAAAAATTATATTCAGTTTGCAACCTGATGGAGGTCAGTATAGATGGACTAATAGAATGATGCTATGCCCAAAAGATTTTACTTCACTAGGTGCAGTAAAAAAATTGGTATTCTATACACAGGTGGTATATCTTGCAACACAGATAGGCTACTCCACTGACTAACACACTCTGCAATAGGCCAAAAAGGATTAGCTTTGCTAGATTCAGCCAAATGCTGTGAAAAAAACTTGCACAGCACTGGCACAGACCTGCCTGGCAAAAACTGATAGGAACTGATGTAACCTAGTCCTGAAAAGGACTCCAATTACAATTAGTCTTTACTCCCACAATCTATCTATTTAAGAGCACAGACCTGCCTGATAAAAGTCGTAGGAAATGCTGTAACCTAGTCCTTAAAAGGACTGCAATCACAACTATTCCCTACTCCCAAGCTATCTGTATATTTGTGCGAAAATTGGCTTGAAATTAACAAGGTATAGCGCACACAGCAACAGCGGTGCCGTCTAACACGCAGCTGCAGCAGTGAGAAAATGGTGGCGACGGGGAAAATGGCTTGGTCTTATAGGGCAAGGACATGTGACATACACTGCCAATCACACATGCCCTTGCTTGTGTGAAAAAAAGCACTTCGCTCCGTGTGTGCGCTGCTGATAGGCTGACAGATTGCACCTCCCCACTGCAAATGCGGGAAAGAGAAAAAAAAATGGAGATCTTCATTGTTCCTGCAGAGATCCATCCCCTGCCCCTCCCCCCGCCCCGCTGTACACTCAAACTGCGTATTAACATTAATTTTCATCATTACTGAGAAAAAATCCAGTTATGATTTTGGTGCACGAACAGTTATCGAACATAACCTCGAACAGCCGAATTTTTCTCAAATTGTTCGTGTTCGCCGACCGGCTCGAACACCGCCCAAAACAGCTCGAATTTGAGATTGGCGAACAGTTCGAGTAGAACAATGCTCATCTCTAATCACCACTTCCTCTCCCAGAGAGTTCCAGAGTCTCACGGCTCTGACCGTAAAGAATCCCCTTCTATGCTGGTGCAGGAACCTCCTTTCCTCCAGACGCTTAGTGTGCCCCCTCATCTTTGTCACCATCCTTGGTATAAACAGGTCATGGGAGAGATCTCTGTACTGCCCCCTGATGTATTTATACATGTTTATGAGGTCTCCCCTAAGCCTTCTCTTTTCCAATGTAAATAGGCCTAATTTTGACAACCTCTCTGGGTATTCTAGTCCCTCCATTCCCTTTATTACCTTAGTCGCCCTCCTTTGTACTCTCTCTAGCTCCAATATGTCTTTCCTGAGCACCGGAGCCCAGAACTGTGCACAATATTCTAAGTGCGGCCTTACCAGCGCTTTATACAGAGGAAGAGCAATGTTCTCATCATATGCCAATATTTCTCTTCTGATGCATGCCATGACTCTATTTGCCTTCGCAGATGCTGCCTGACACTGGGCACTCCAATTTAATTTGCTGTTAACTAGAGATGAGCGTTGTTCTACTCGAACTGTTCGCCAATCTCAAATTCGAGCTGTTTTGGGCGGTGTTCGAGCCGTTCGGCGAACACGAACGATTTGAGAAAAATTCGGCTGTTCGAGGTTATTTTCGATAACTGTTCGTGCACCAAAATCATAACTGGATTTTTTCTCAGTAATGATGAAAATTAATGTTAATACACAGTTTGAGTGTACAGTGGGGTGGGGGGAGGGGCAGGGGATGGATCTCTGCAGGAATAATGAAGATCTCCATTTTTTTTTCTCTTTCCCGCATTTACAGTGGGGAGGTGCAATCTGTCAGCCTATCAGCAGCGCACACACGGAGGGAAGTGTTTTTTTCACACAAGCAAGGGCATGTGTCATTGGCAGTGTATGTCACATGTCCTTGCCCTATAAGACCAAGCCATTTTCCCCGTCGCCACCATTTTCTCACTGCTGCAGCTGCGTGTTAGACGGCACCGCTGTTGCTGTGTGCGCTATACCTTGTTAATTTCAAGCCAATTTTCGCACAAATCTACAGATAGCTTGGGAGTAGGGAATAGTTGTGATTGCAGTCCTTTTAAGGACTAGGTTACAGCATTTCCTACGACTTTTATCAGGCAGGTCTGTGCTCTTAAATAGATAGATTGTGGGAGTAAAGACTAATTGTAATTGCAGTCCTTTTCAGGACTAGGTTACATCAGTTCCTATCAGTTTTTGCCAGGCAGGTCTGTGCCAGTGCTGTGCAAGTTTTTTTCACAGCATTTGGCTGAATCTAGCAAAGCTAATCCTTTTTGGCCTATTGCAGAGTGTGTTAGTCAGTGGAGTAGCCTATCTGTGTTGCAAGATATACCACCTGTGTATAGAATACCAATTTTTTTACTGCACCTAGTGAAGTTAAATCTTTTGGGCATAGCATCATTCTATTAGTCCATCTATACTGACCTCCATCAGGTTGCAAATTGAATATAATTTTTTTCTGCATCTAGCTCTGAAAAAATATTTGGGCTTCTAGCAGAGTGTGGGACTTGTTCTATTAGTCCATCTATACTGACCTCCATCAGGTTGCAAACTGAATATAATTTTTTTCTGCATCTAGCTCTGAAAAAATATTTGGCCTTCTAGCAGTGTGTGGGACTTTCTCTATTAGTCCATCTATACTGACCTCCATCAGGTTGCAAACTGAATATATTTTTTTTCTGCATCTACCTCTGAAAAAATATTGGGCTTCTAGCTGTGTGTGGGACTTGTTCTATTAATCCATCTATACAGACCTCCATCAGGTTGCAAACTGAATATAATTTTTTTCTGCATCTACCTCTGAAAAAATGTTTGGGCTTCTAGCAGTGTGTGGGACTTGTTCTATTAGTCCATCTATACTGACCTCCATCAGGTTGCAAACTGAATATATTTTTTTTCTGCATCTACCTCTGAAAAAATATTGGGCTTCTAGCTGTGTGTGGGACTTGTTCTATTAATCCATCTATACAGACCTCCATCAGGTTGCAAACTGAATATAATTTTTTTCTGCATCTACCTCTGAAAAAATATTTGGGCTTCTAGCTGTGTGTGGGACTTGTTCTATTAGTCCATCTATACTGACCTCCATCAGGTTGCAAACTGAAAATAATTTTTTGTCTGCATCTAGCTCTGAAAAAATATTTGGCCTTCTAGCAGTGTGTGGGACTTTCTCTATTAGTCCATCTATACTGACCTCCATCAGGTTGCAAATTAAAAATAATTTTTATCTGCATCTACCTCTGAAAAAATATTTGGGCTTCTAGCTGTGTGTGGGACTTGTTCTATTAGTCCATCTATACTGACCTCCATCAGGTTGCAAACTGAATATAATTTTTTTCTGCATCTAGCTCTGAAAAAATATTTGGCCTTCTAGCAGTGTGTGGGACTTTCTCTATTAGTCCATCTATACTGACCTCCATCAGGTTGCAAATTAAAAATAATTTTTATCTGCGTCCAGCTCTGAAAAAATATTTGGCCTTCTAGCAGTGTGTGGGACTTTCTCTATTAGTCCATCTATACTGACCGCCATCAGGTTGCAAATTAAAAATAATTTTTATCTGCATCCAGCTCTGAAAAAATATTTGGCCTTCTAGCAGTGTGTGGGACTTTCTCTATTAGTCCATCTATACTGACCTCCATCAGGTTGCAAATTAAAAATAATTTTTTGTCTGCATCTAGCTCTGAAAAAATATTTGGCCTTCTAGCAGTGTGTGGGACTTTCTCTATTAGTCCATTTATACTGACCTCCATCAGGTTGCAAACTGAATATATTTTTTTTCTGCATCTACCTCTGAAAAAATATTGGGCTTCTAGCTGTGTGTGGGACTTGTTCTATTAATCCATCTATACAGACCTCCATCAGGTTGCAAACTGAATATAATTTTTTTCTGCATCTACCTCTGAAAAAATATTTGGGCTTCTAGCTGTGTGTGGGACTTGTTCTATTAGTCCATCTATACTGACATCCATCAGGTTGCAAACTGAAAATAATTTTTTGTCTGCATCTAGCTCTGAAAAAATATTTGGCCTTCTAGCAGTGTGTGGGACTTTCTCTATTAGTCCATCTATACTGACCTCCATCAGGTTGCAAATTAAAAATAATTTTTATCTGCATCTACCTCTGAAAAAATATTTGGGCTTCTAGCTGTGTGTGGGAATTGTTCTATTAGTCCATCTATACTGACCTCCATCAGGTTGCAAACTGAATATAATTTTTTTCTGCATCTAGCTCTGAAAAAATATTTGGCCTTCTAGCAGTGTGTGGGACTTTCTCTATTAGTCCATCTATACTGACCTCCATCAGGTTGCAAATTAAAAATAATTTTTATCTGCATCCAGCTCTGAAAAAATATTTGGCCTTCTAGCAGTGTGTGGGACTTTCTCTATTAGTCCATCTATACTGACCTCGATCAGGTTGCAAACTGAAAATAATTTTTATCTGCTTCCAGCTCTGAAAAAATATTTGGCCTTCTAGCAGTGTGTGGGACTTTCTCTATTAGTCCATCTATACTGACCTCCATCAGGTTGCAAATTAAAAATAATTTTTTGTCTGCATCTAGCTCTGAAAAAATATTTGGCCTTCTAGCAGTGTGTGGGACTTTCTCTATTAGTCCATCTATACTGACCTCCATCAGGTTGCAAACTGAATATATTTTTTTTCTGCATCTACCTCTGAAAAAATATTTGGGCTTCTAGCTGTGTGTGGGACTTTCTCTATTAGTCCATCTATACTGACCTCCATCAGGTTGAAAATTGAATATAATTTTTTTCTGCATATAACCCAGCCAATAGTTTTGGCCTAATACCACAGTTTGGCCACTCAGCTCTGCTTGGTTCCCATCCATTGTTTTTTTGTGCAAACAACTCCAGAGTGGCTCTTCAGGTCGCATGGGTGCTAAGCCTTGCATAGCCTGGGCATTTTTTCAGATCGATAAAGATGACCCAACTCGTGTTATCTGTAACATTTGTCAGCAAAAGCTAAGTAGAGGCCAAAAAATACATAGTTTGAGTACTTCATGCATGAACCGGCACATGGACATGAAGCATAAGTTGCAGTGGGAAGCTCAGTGTGCTACAATGCGGCCTAGCCGGCCGGGCCAACCACGGTCTGCCATATCTTGTGCATCCGCGGCCTCTTCATCCTCTGTGACTGGGGGGACAGCAGTCACACCTGTTTTGGGGCGTAGACCTGCCACCTCTTTACCCGCAACAGCCAGCGTGATTGGCAGGTCATCATTTTCTTTGGAGGTGGTAACACCAGCTGGTGTTGAGCGCTGTCCAACATCGATAGCACCACCTTTGGATCAAGGCAACCTAACATGTCCGCCTGCATCTTCCTCACAGACCGGCAGTTTGCCGGGGACACCCTTATCAACCCCGTCTAAGCACAATAGCCAGCCCTCGGTCCCTCAGATGTGGACAAGTAAAAGACCATTTCCTCCTAGCCATGAGAAAGCTAAGAGGTTGAATTTCACCATCTGCAAGCTCTTGGCTACAGAAATGCTGCCTTTCCACCTGGTGGACACAGAGGATTTTCGAGACCTTATGTCCGTCGCAGTGCCCCAGTACCAGATGCCCAGTCGGCACTACTTCTCAAAGAAAGGTGTGCCTGTGCTCCACCAGCATGTCGCACACAACATCACCGCTTCTTTGAGAAACTCTGTGTGTGACAGGGTGCATTTCACCACAGACACTTGGACGAGTAGGCATGGACAGGGGCGTTACATGTCGCTGACTGGGCAGTGGGTAACTATGGTGACAGCAGGACAAGGGGCTGCTGTCCAAGTCTTGCCGTCCCCACGAGTTGTGCGTCAATCCTCTTTATGTCAAAGTTCCTCCACTGCTTCTGCCTCCTCAACCTCCTCTCGGTCTTCCACCTGCACCCAAAGCCTGTCTGGTCATGCCACAAGCTTTCAAACTGCGCAGAAGGGATCCTGCACACCTCCTTACTATGCTGGCAGTAGGGCTCAACGTCATCAGGCGGTTTTTACTTTGAAATGTCTGGGAAATGTGAGTCACACAGCTGAGGAGTTGTGGTCAGCTCTGGAGAACCAATTTCATGAATGGTTGTCTCCACTGGACCTGAAACCAGGGAAGGCCGTGTGCAACAATGCTGCAAACCTGGGTGCGGCCCTTTGCCGGGGCAATGTCACACACGTGCCTTGTATGGCTCACGTGTTGAACTTGGTTGTCCAGCAATTTTTAGCCCACTATCCCAGACTAGATGGCCTTCTGCAGAGGGCATGGTCGCTGTGTGCTCACTTCCGCAGTTCGCATCCCGCAGCTCAGCGACTTACATCTCTACAGAAGTCGTTGGGCCTGCCACTTCACCGGCTAAAATGCGATGTGCCTACCCGGTGGAATTCAACTCTGCACATGTTGCAGCGACTGTGGCAGCACCGACAAGCCCTGGTGCAATACGTTCTGACGTATAGCCTGGGCCAACGAGATCCAGACTTGGGGCAAATCACGCTGGAGGAGTGGCCTCAGATCAGGGACCTGTGCACCCTTCTGCACAGTTTTGAAATGGCGACGAAGATGTTTAGTGCTGACGATGCCATTATCAGCATGACTATTCCGGTGATTTACATGCTGGAGCACATGTTAAACAGAATTCGGAGTCAGGTGGTGGCACAAGAGGAGGTGGAGGAACTAGAGGAGGAGGAGTTGTATGCGGAAGGGCTAACATCTGCAAGGTCCAGACGGTCGGCAGCACCAAGGCGGCAGGCATGTGAGGGTGGGGGAGATGGTTTTACCAGGGCGCATGGTAGCAGCCAAACTAGTGAGGAAGGTGCAGGAGCCCAGGAAGAAGTGGAGGACGAACTGATGGAACACTCATCAGATGAGGGAGACCTTGATCACATTTCTGTTGTGCGAGGTTGGGGGGAGAGGACAGAGGAAGGAAGCGTGATTGTTACCTCGCCACCAACACAACAGGGACTTGGTGCTCCTGGATGCGCAACACACATGAGTGCCTTCTTGCTGCACTACCTGCAACATGACCCTCGAATTGTGAGAATTAGAAATAATCCTGACTACTGGGTTGCCACACTGTTAGATCCCCGGTACAAAAGTAAATTTGCCGAAATTATTCCTGCCATAGAAAGGGATGCACGCATGCAGGAGTATCAGCAGAGACTGTTGCAGAATCTTACATGTGCTTTTCCACAAAACACCAGTGGTGCACGTAGTGAATCTCACAGTTCCAACTTGCCAACCGTGGGACCGTCAAGTGTTCAGCACTCAAACCGTAACAGAACCACAGTATCTGCTGGTAACATCAATTTTGCGGAATCATTTCACCACTTTTTTAGCCCATCCTTTGCAAGGCCACAGGAGACAAGAAGTCTGACACATAGTCAACGCCTAGAGACGATGGTACAGGAGTATCTCCAAGTAAACATTGAAGCCATGACTGTGTCACTGGACCCTTGCTCTTTTTGGGCTTCCAATCTGGATAAATGGCCGGAGCTAGCCACTTACGCCTTGGAGATCTTGTCATGCCCCGCAGCCAGCGTTCTGTCTGAACGTGTGTTCAGCGCTGCTGGTGGTGTGCTGACAGATAAGCGCACGCGGCTCTCCACTGATAATGTAGACAGACTCACGTTCATAAAGATGAACAAATCATGGATCCGAAACGACTTTTCTACCCCTGTGTCATCCTGGGGAGAGTAAAAGCTTGATGATTGGTTAAAATTACCCTACCAACCGTTTTAAGCTTTCAAATTACTAATCATGTTTATCTGTATCTTGACTGGAAAATAATTTGGGCTTTGTAGCAGTGTGCAGCACTGATCCTATTAGCCCATCTATACTAAGCTCCACCAGATTTAAAATTAATAATAATTTTTAGCTGCATCTAGCCCGGAAAATAATTTTGGGGCTCCGAGATGCGCAAGACACATAAGTGCCTTCTTGCTGCACTACCTGCAACATGACCCTCATATTGTCAGAATTCGAAGTAATCATGACTACTGGGTTGCCACACTCTTAGATCCCCCAAACTTTTCGATCAACCTTTTCATTTTAATAAAGACCAAAAAACTAGTCATTTTTGAAATTATAAGCATTAGCAGGTTATTAGAAACTGAAATCAAACAGTTTTCAACTCAAAACTTTATTCTAGGTGATGTTACATTTTCTCATAGGACCCCTTGTTCGAAAGGGGCTTCTGAACTCTCTCGTCCATTGAATTTGTCAGGTTTTGGATGGTTTCTGCTTCAATTGTTTTGCATGAGGACAGAATACCCTCCCAGAGCTGTTGCTTAGATGTGAACTGCCTCCGGCCATCATAGACACTCCTTTGGATGATGCTCCAGAGGTTCTGAATGGGGTAGAGGTCAGGGGAGCATGTGGGTCACACCATAAGTTTGTCCCCTTTTATGCCCATATCAGCCAGAGATGCAGATGTTTTATGTGCAGCATGAGATGGTGCATTATCATGCAAAAAAATGATCTTGCTGTGAAATACATGGTTCTTCTTCTTGAACCATGGCAGGAAGTGCTGTTTGAGAAAATCCACATACATTATGGAGTTCATCTTTAGCGCCTTCAGGGATCCTAAAGGGGCCGACAATCTCTCTCCCCATGATTCCAGCCCAAAACATTACTCCACCTCCTCCTTGTTGGCGCTGTAGCCGTGTTTGCGTGGGGTGTCCGTCAACCAGCCATCCTCCACTCCATCCATCTGGACCATCGAGCGCTGCACGGCACTCATCCGTGAACAAAACAGTTTTGAAATCAGTCTTCATGTAATGTTTGGCCCACTGGAGCCGTTTCTGCTTGTGTGAAGTGGATAGAGGAGGTCGACAGGATGGCATATGCACAGCTGCAAACCTCTGAAGGACCCTGCATCTTGTTGTTCGGGGGACGTTGGAGGCACCAGCAGCTTCAAAAACTTGTCTGCTGCTATGACAAGGCTTTTTTGCCGCTGCTCTTTTAACCTGACGTAATTGCCTGTAGGAAAGAGTCCTCAATTTGCCCTTATCAGCACGCACACGTGTGTACTGTGAATCAGCTACATACTTCTTGATTGCCAAGACACTTCATCCTGATCATCGCACAATGTTGATTGTAGTCATGCCTTGACCTAAACACTCCACAATTTGTTGCTTCTCAGCAGCCGACACATCCTTTTTCTTTCCCATTTTGGCAGAAAATGTAGGCTGCTTAATAATGTGAGACAGCCTTCTTAAGTAGTCTTGCCTTTCATTGGACACACCTGCCAAACTAATTAGCACAGGTGTCTGCAATTGCTTACAGTGATATAAAGAGCCCTGACACACATCACCATCAATGAGTTTAACTGACAAACAAACAAATTCTTCCCTTATCACTCCTAAACACTTTTTGCATAATAATTTGGAACACAGTGTACATGTGCTTTTCCACAAAACACCAGTGGTTCACGTAATGAATCTTACAGTTCCAACTTGCCAACCGTGGTCTGTATGGAGTTGTTCAATAAAGGGCCCAAAATTAAGATAACATAGATGGGAGAGGTCTCTATGAATAGGAATTCCTAAGTATTTGATACCCTGTGAGGGCCAGGCAAAGGGAAAGTTGGACTGGATGGAATCCTATATGGATTTGGGGAGGGAGACATCGAGGGCCTCAGACTTCGCTGCATTGATTTTAAAATTTGACCATGTAACAAAGTGATCTATTTCAGCCATAACAGCATGGATGGATATATGTGATTGAGTGATATATACTAGTACGTCATCAGCAAATAGAAAGCACTTGTACTCGGTGCCTCCCACCTCAATCCACCAAATATTGGGGTTATGGCGAATTCATGAGAGCAGGTGCTCCGTCACTAGGATGTATAAGAGAGGGGACAGAGGACATCCCTGCTTTGTCCCATTGGTGATTGTGAAAGGTGATGAAAATGTTCTGATGCATCCCCTGGGCCTTGGGACACCTGGAGCCGGACCATTTTTGGTGGATGCTGGTGGTTGTAGTCTTCGTGGCGGTGACCCGGTTCCGTGGCTCAGGGTGGTCAAACCAGTGGCGGAACTATTTATGTGGTTTTGATGTTTAAATGTCCGACTACGCCACCCGTGGATTGCGGTCAGAGTGAACCGCCACTGCAGGGCAGACCGCTGAGGCTGGTGTTGTGGGTGCAGCAGAGCGTAGCATAACTCCCCACGGGAGGAGTATAGCCTCAGGGCAGTGTATGCGGAGGATGGGGATGATGGTGCAGGGCAGCAGCAGTAACGACACGGAGTCAGTGATGCAGTCCAGGGCCTTTACTCACAGTTCTTATTATCCAGACCACGTCTGCAGGTAACGGCTGCCCACGTCGTACTGTGCTCACCAGGTGAGGGGCTCAGACAACTCCCAGATAACTTTGGAGCGCTTCACAGGACCCCCTTTGTGTGTCCTTTGTCTGGCCTTTCTTACCAATAGTGTTGAGCCACCCCCGTAGTGTTCGAGTTCGGTTCGGTTCGTCGAACACCCGTGTGTTCGCCGAACTGTTCGTCGAACTGTTCGTCGAACACCTTCGAACACCGTTAAAACCAATGGCAGGCAAACAAAAACACATAGAAACACATAGAAAACACCTTCAAAGGTGTCCAAAAGCTGACAAACTGCTCAGAAGACATAACTAACACATGGAAAAGTGACAAGTACATATAGTCATGCGAAAATAAAAGAGGTGGAGGAGTAAAAGGAGGGGGAGACACAGATATAGGCATGTCATGCCCTTCTAAAATCCAAAAAGTGAGAAGCCGACACGGCCAGTCCGCTCCTGCCCGTGCCACCTCCGTGTCGCCGGGTTTGTGCCAGAGCCGCGGTGAACCCTGACGGCCAGCCCCCCTCTCCCAATACTGGTGCCTGTCCGCTGGTGGGTCGAGCGAGCCCCCCTGTGGTGGAGGCAGCTCTAAGCTTTTTAATTTAAATTGTCTCTCTAATTTGAATGAATACACTTTAAATCCATTTACAAGGATCTATTGGAGGGCAAGTCTCATGCCAGCAGCCGCGGTAATTCCAGCTCCAGTAGCGTCCACTAAAGCTGCTGCAGTTAAAAAGCTTTTATAAGGATCGAGCTCGGCTGTCCACCGCAAGGCATCCTACTGCCAGTCCCAGCCCCTATGCCTTGGGGTGCCTCCTGATGCTCTTCACTAAGTATCCCGAAGCATTTCCTTTGAAAAAATTAAGTGTCTAAACTACAGGTGGTGCAGCTTGCTTAACAGCCGGGATAATCCGCTTACTAGCAGACACTGCTACTAGGCACAAAGTATTTCCTGGGCTAGATGCAGTTAAAAATTTGTAATTAGATACTCTCGTTGGATGCTGAGAAAGCATTCCATAGAGTCTCCTGGCACGCCATATATGATTCTCTTAAAAAGCTTGGGGTAGGGGTCTAGGGGACCCTTTTATAGCCAAAATCACGGCCCTGTATCGCAATACGTCACCTAGGCTGAAGATAAATGGAACTGTAGCACCCTGAGGGCTCGGTTGCTAAAGACGTATTGCACCTCACCCAGAGGTGTGATATCTCACTCTCAGGTAAGGATGGAGTGTGGATCAGGACCCGACACCTGCATGCATTACACCACATTGCCGTGGGGCAGGGCGACCAATATGCCCCTGAGATGGGCACGACAGTCCCTGTCCCTGGCTGGAGTGGGGGGAGGGAACACTGAGGAAGGGGAACCCTGTAGTGCAGGAGCAGGGAGGAAGCAGTTCCTGGGTGCATTGAGAAGGGAGTATAAAAGGTGGGCACCATCTTAGTTCAGTGCAGAGAAGTCTGAGCAGAAGTGGCAGGGAGCAGGGGCTCTGCATGAGCTCTGCTCCGGAGGCGGGCCTAGTAACAGAGGCCCAGGCCTGGAAGAGGGAGAAGGAAGGAAGAGGAGCGGAGAAGGCTCCAGGAACGAGGAATGAAGGGATCCCAGGGGTGCGGACGGGCGAGTCGCGACCGCACGCCCGAATCCACCTGCGTGGAGGGGTCAGGCCAAAGGGGGAGACCGGTCCCCGAACTAGTGGAGGCAGGAAACGACCCTTAGCTAGAAACCGGAGGCTCTGACATTTTATGTGGCGCAGCCCCTCGCTACACCCGCTAGGAAGGCACCACATAGGGTCAGGGAAACTGGCGCCAAGTTTACCAAGAGGAGGCCCGAGGCAGCCGGACAGAAGTGTTGGTAAGAAAGGCCAGACAAAGGACACACAAAGGGGATCCTGTGAAGTGCTCCAAAGTTATCTGGGAGTTGTCTGAGCCCCTCACCTGGTGAGCACAGTACGACGTGGGCAGCCGTTACCTGCAGACGTGGTCTGGATAATAAGAACTGTGAGTAAAGGCCCTGAACTGCATCACTGACTCCGTGTCGTTACTGCTGCTGCCCTGCACCATCACCCCCATCCTCCGCATACACTGCCCTGAGGCTATACTCCTCCCGTGGGGAGTTATGCTACGCTCTGCTGCACCCACAACACCAGCCTCAGTGGTCTGCCCTGTAGCGGCGGTTCACTCTGACCGCAATCCACGGGTGGCGTAGTCGGACATTTAAACATGAAAACCACATAAATAGTTCCGCCACTGGTTTGACCGCCCTGAGCCACGGAACTGGGTTGCCGCCACGAAGCCTACAACCACCAGCATCCACCAAAAAGGGTCCGGCTCCGGGTGTCCCAAGGCCCAGGGGGTGCGTCAGAACATTTTCATCACCTTTACAATCACCAATGGGACAAGGCAGTGATGTCCTCTGTCCCCTCTCTTATACATCCTAGTGACGGAGCACCTGCTCTCATCAATTCGCCATAACGCCAATATTAGGTGGATTGAGGTGGGAGGCACCGAGTACAAGTGCTCTCTATTTGCTGATGATGTCCTAGTATATATCACTCAATCACATATATCCATCCATGCTGTTATGGCTGAAATAGATCACTTTGTTACATGGTAAAATTTTAAAATCAATGCAGCGAAGTCTGAGGCCCTCGATGTCTCCCTCCCCAAATCCATATAGGATTCCATCCAGTCCAACTTTCCCTTTGCCTGGCCCTCACAGGGTATCAAATACTTAGGAATTCCTATTCATAGAGACCTCTCCCATCTATGTTATCTTAATTTTGGGCCCTTTATTGAACAACTCCATACAGACCATGGTTGGCAAGTTAGAACTGTAAGATTCACTACGTGAACCACTGGTGTTTTGTGGAAAAGCACATGTACACTGCGTTCCAAATTATTATACAAAAAGTGTTTAGGAGTGATAAGGGAAGAATTTGTTTGTCAGTTAAACTCATTGATGGTGATGTGTGTCAGGGCTCTTTATATCACTGTAAGCAATTGCAGACACCTGTGCTAATTAGTTTGGCAGGTGTGTCCAATGAAAGGCAAGACTACTTAAGAAGGCTCTCTCACATTATTAAGCAGCCTACATTTTCTGCCAAAATGGGAAAGAAAAAGGATGTGTCGGCTGCTGAGAAGCAACAAATTGTGGAGTGTTTAGGTCAAGGCATGACTACAATCAACATTGTGCGATGATCAGGATGAAGTGTCTTGGCAATCAAGAAGTATGTAGCTGATTCACAGTACACACGTGTGCGTGCTGATAAGGGCAAATTGAGGACTCTTTCCTACAGGCAATTACGTCAGGTTGAAAGAGCAGCGGCAAAAAAGCCTTGTCATAGCGGCAGACAAGTTTTTGAAGCTGCTTGTGCCTCCAACGTCCCCCGAACAACAAGATGCAGGGTCCTTCAGAGGTTTGCAGCTGTGCATGCGCCATCCTGTCGACCTCCTCTATCCACTTCACACAAGCAGAAACGGCTCCAGTGGGCCAAACATTACATGAAGACTGATTTCAAAACTGTTTTGTTCACGGATGAGTGCCGTGCAGCGCTCGATGGTCCAGATGGATGGAGTGGAGGATGGCTGGTTGATGGACACCCCACGCAAACACGGCTACAGCGCCAACAAGGAGGAGGTGGAGTAATGTTTTGGGCTGGAATCATGGGGAGAGAGATTGTCGGCCCCTTTAGGATCCCTGAAGGCGCTAAAGATGAACTCCATAATGTATGTGGATTTTCTCAAACAGCACTTCCTGCCATGGTTCAAGAAGAAGAACCGTGTATTTCACAGCAAGATCATTTTTCTGCATGATAATGCACCATCTCATGCTGCACATAAAACATCTGCATCTCTGGCTGATATGGGCATAAAAGGGGACAAACTTATGGTGTGACCCCCATGCTCCCCTGACCTCTACCCCATTCAGAACCTTTGGAGCATCATTAAAAGGAGTGTCTATGATGGCGGGAGGCAGTTCACATCTAAGCAACAGCTCTGGGAGGGTATTCTGTCCTCATGCAAAACAATTGAAGCAGAAACCATCCAAAACCTGACAAATTCAATGGACGAGAGAGTTCAGAAGCTCCTTTCGAACAAGGGGTCCTATGTGAAAATGTAACATCACCTAGAATAAAGTTTTGAGTTGAAAACTGTTTGATTTCAGTTTCTAACAACCTGCTAATGCTTATAATTTCAAAAATGACCATTTTTTTGGTCTTTATTAAAATGAAAAGGTTGATCGAAAAGTTTGGGGGATCTAAGAGTGTGGCAACCCAGTAGTCATGATTACTTCGAATTCTGACAATATGAGGGTCATGCTGCAGGTAGTGCAGCAAGAAGGCACTTATGTGCCTTGCGCATCTCGGAGCCCCAAAATTATTTTCCGGGCTAGATGCAGCTAAAAATTATTTTTAATTTTAAATCTGGTGAAGCTTTAGTATAGATGGCCTAATAGGATCAGTGCTGCACACTGCTACAAAGCCCAAATTATTTTCCAGTCAAGATACAGATAAACATGATTAGTAATTTGAAAGCTTAAAACGGTTGGTAGGGTGATTTTAACCAATCATCAAGCTTTTACTCTCCCCAGGATGACACAGGGGTAGAAAAGTCGTTTCGGATCCATGATTTGTTCATCTTTATGAACGTGAGTCTGTCTACATTATCAGTGGAGAGCCGCGTGCGCTTATCTGTCAGCACACCACCAGCAGCGCTGAACACACGTTCAGACAGAACGCTGGCTGCGGGGCATGACAAGATCTCCAAGGCGTAAGTGGCTAGCTCCGGCCATTTATCCAGATTGGAAGCCCAAAAAGAGCAAGGGTCCAGTGACACAGTCGTGGCTTCAATGTTTACTTGGAGATACTCCTGTACCATCGTCTCTAGGCGTTGACTATGTGTCAGACTTCTTGTCTCCTGTGGCCTTGCAAAGGATGGGCTAAAAAAGTGGTGAAATGATTCCGCAAAATTGATGTTACCAGCAGATACTGTGGTTCTGTCACGGTTTGAGTGCTGAACACTTGACGGTCCCACGGTTGGCAAGTTGGAACTGTGAGATTCACTACGTGCACCACTGGTATTTTGTGGAAAAGCACATGTAAGATTCTGCAACAGTCTCTGCTGATACTCCTGCATGCGTGCATCCCTTTCTATGGCAGGAATAATTTCTGCAAATTTACTTTTGTACCGGGGATCTAACAGTGTGGCAACCCAGTAGTCAGGATTATTTCTAATTCTCACAATTCGAGGGTCATGTTGCAGGTAGTGCAGCAAGAAGGCACTCATGTGTGTTGCGCATCCAGGAGCACCAAGTCCCTGTTGTGTTGGTGGCGAGGTAACAATCATGCTTCCTTCCTCTGTCCTCTCCCCCCAACCTCGCACAACAGAAATGTGATCAAGGTCTCCCTCATCTGATGAGTCTTCCATCAGTTCGTCCTCCACTTCTTCCTGGGCTCCTGCACCTTCCTCACTAGTTTGGCTGCTACCATGCGCCCTGGTAAAACCATCTCCCCCACCCTCACATGCCTGCCGCCTTGGTGCTGCCGACCGTCTGGACCTTGCAGATGTTAGCCCTTCCGCATACAACTCCTCCTCCTCTACTTCCTCCACCTCCTCTTGTGCCACCACCTGACTCCGAATTCTGTTTAACATGTGCTCCAGCATGTAAATCACCGGAATAGTCATGCTGATAATGGCATCGTCAGCACTAAACATCTTCGTCGCCATTTCAAAACTGTGCAGAAGGGTGCATAGGTCCCTGATCTGAGACCACTCCTCCAGCGTGATT
Source organism: Phyllobates terribilis (assembly GCF_046119375.1). NCBI lineage: Eukaryota > Metazoa > Chordata > Amphibia > Anura > Dendrobatidae > Phyllobates > Phyllobates terribilis. The sequence continues at coordinate 805,142,238 of NW_027362762.1, forward strand.
TGCCCCACCTCTGAATCTCGTTGGCCCAGGCTATATGTCAGAACGTATTGCACCAGGGCTTGTCGGTGCTGCCACAGTCGCTGCAACATGTGCAGAGTTGAATTCCACCGGGTAGGCACATCGCATTTTAGCCGGTGAAGTGGCAGGCCCAACGACTTCTGTAGAGATGTAAGTCGCTGAGCTGCGGGATGCGAACGGCGGAAGTGAGCACACAGCGACCGTGCCCTCTGCAGAAGGCCATCTAGTCTGGGATAGTGGGCTAAAAATTGCTGGACAACCAGGTTCAACACGTGAGCCATACAAGGCACGTGTGTGACATTGCCCCGGCGAAGGGCCGCACCCAGGTTTGCAGCATTGTCGCACACGGCCTTCCCTGGTTTCAGGTCCAGTGGAGACAACCATTCATGAAATTGGTTCTCCAGAGCTGACCACAACTCCTCAGCTGTGTGACTCACATTTCCCAGACATTTCAATGTAAAAACCGCCTGATGACGTTGAGCCCTACTGCCAGCATAGTAAGGAGGTGTGCAGGATCCCTTCTGCGCAGTTAGAAAGCTTGTGGCATGACCAGACAGGCTTTGGGTGCAGGTGGAAGACCGAGAGGAGGTTGAGGAGGCAGAAGCAGTGGTGGAACTTTGACATAAAGAGGATTGACGCACAACTCGTGGGGACGGCAAGACTTGGACAGCAGCCCCTTGTCCTGCTGTCACCATAGTTACCCAGTGCCCAGTCAGCGACATGTAACGCCCCTGTCCATGCCTACTCGTCCAAGTGTCTGTGGTGAAATGCACCCTGTCACACACAGAGTTTCTCAAAGAAGCGGTGATGTTGTGTGCGACATGCTGGTGGAGCGCAGGCACACCTTTCTCTGAGAAGTAGTGCCGACTGGGCATCTGGTACTGGGGCACTGCGACGGACATAAGGTCTCGAAAATCCTCTGTGTCCACCAGGCGGAAAGGCAGCATTTCTGTAGCCAAGAGCTTGCAGATGGTGAAATTCAACCTCTTAGCTTTCTCATGGCTAGGAGGAAATGGTCTGTTACTTGTCCACATCTGAGGGACCGAGGGCTGGCTATTGTGCTTAGACGGGGTTGATAAGGGTGTCCCCGGCAAACTGCCGGTCTGTGAGGAAGATGCAGGCGGACATGTTAGGTTGCCTTGATCCAAAGGTGGTGCTATCGATGTCGGACAGCGCTCAAGACCAGCTGGTGTTACCACCTCCAAAGAAAATGATGACCTGCCAATCACGCTGGCTGTTGCGGGTAAAGAGGTGGCAGGTCTGCGCCCCAAAACAGGTGTGACTGCTGTCCCCCCAGTCACAGAGGATGAAGAGGCCGCGGATGCACAAGATATGGCAGACGGTGGTTGGCCCGGCCGGCTAGACCGCATTGTAGCACACTGAGCTTCCCACTGCAACTTATGCTTCATGTCCATGTGCCGGTTCATGCATGAAGTACTCAAACTATGTATTTTTTGGCCTCTACTTAGCTTTTGCTGACAAATGTTACAGATAACACGAGTTTGGTCATCTTTATCGATCTGAAAAAATGCCCAGGCTATGCAAGGCTTAGCACCCATGCGACCTGAAGAGCCACCACGACTTGTGGTGAGAGACAGAGTTGTGTTTGAGGATGCAGTTGTTGACGTCCTTCCAGTACTACGTCTCTGTCCAGGAAGGCGCAACCTGACCTCGTCGTCACTAGCATCTTCCTCCACCTCCTCTGCTGACCTCATCTCTTGGCTGACTGTGGGTTGACAGTAAGTGGGATCTCCGACCTCATCATCATCACCCTGTGCGTTATCACACCCGTCGTCCTCAGAGCCAACCTGTTCCTGCCCTGACAAAAAACTAAAGTTGTCGCTCCAATCAGGTATTTGAGTCTTATCATCGTCTTCCTCATTGTCTCCACCAACAGGAGTTACAGTTTGGGAATGAGGGTCTACATTATGGTCAGAACCTTCTGCGTCTGGTCCTGGATCCGACTCATAAAGATTCTGGGCATCAGTGCAGATCATTTCCTCGTCTGGATTCACAGAAGCGCTGGAGTCGACCTCTGATTCCCAGGCTATAGTATGAGTAAACAGCTCTGCAGACTCAACCATCTGTTCTACCTCATACTCAGACGGGCAGCTGGAGATTTGGGAGCTGTGAGGAAGCAAGTGCGATTTGGGTGACACCTTTGAGGACTGGAGTATTTGTGATGTTGAAGTTGATGTGGAGGAGAGCCCACTTAAAGGAGCACTTGATATCCGTTGAAGCACCTGCTGTTTTTGTGCCTCATCTGGAATTTGTAGCGATTGGCGTGGCCGTAAGAAAGGGATCTTATCACATTGTCCGCTAAAAGAAGTAGACATTTTAGTTTGGCTGGAAGATGGTCTTTCTTCTGCACCTACCCCACGGACACAACCTTTTTTCCCCTTCCCAACACGCCTATTCCCCTTTCCACCAGCAGCAGGCCTTTTTCCACTCATTTTGGTGGTTAACTAATTCACAACTCTGGAGTTGTTTGCACAAAAAAACAATGGATGGTAACCGAGCAGAGCTGAGTGGCCAAACTGTGGTATTAGGCCAAAACTATTGGCTGGGTTAGATGCAGAAAAAAATTATTTTTAATTTGCAACCTGATGGAGGTCAGTATAGATGGACTAATAGACCAAGTCCCACACACCGCTAGAAGCCCAAATATTTTTTCAGAGCTAGATGCAGAAAATTTTTTTATTCAATTTGCAACCTGATGGAGGTCAGTATAGATGGACTAATAGACCAAGTCCCACACACTGCTAGAAGCCCAAATATTTTTTCAGAGCTAGATGCAGAAAAAAATTATTTTTAATTTGCAACCTGATGGAGGTCAGTATAGATGGACTAATAGACCAAGTCCCACACACTGCTAGAAGCCCAAATATTTTTTCAGAGCTAGATGCAGAAAAAAAATATTTTTAATTTGCAACCTGATGGAGGTCAGTATAGATGGACTAATAGAACAAGTCCCACACGCTGCTAGAAGCCCAAATATTTTTTCAGAGATAAATGAAGAAAAAAATTATTTTTAATTTGCAACCTGATGGAGGTCAGTATAGATGGACTAATAGACCAAGTCCCACACACTGCTAGAAGCCCAAATATTTTTTCAGAGCTAGATGCAGAAAAAAATTATTTTTAATTTGCAACCTGATGGAGGTCAGTATAGATGGACTAATAGACCAAGTCCCACACACCGCTAGAAGCCCAAATATTTTTTCAGAGCTAGATGCAGAAAAAAATTATATTCAATTTGCAACCTGCTGGAGGTCAGTATAGAAGGACTAATAGAACAAGTCCCACACACTGCTAGAAGCCCAAATATTTTTTCAGAGCTAAATGAAGAAAAAAATTATTTTTAATTTGCAACCTGATGGAGGTCAGTATAGATGGACTAATAGACCAAGTCCCACACACCGCTAGAAGCCCAAATATTTTTTCAGAGCTAGATGCAGAAAATTTTTTTATTCAATTTGCAACCTGATGGAGGTCAGTATAGATGGACTAATAGACCAAGTCCCACACACTGCTAGAAGCCCAAATATTTTTTCAGAGCTAGATGCAGAAAAAAATTATTTTTAATTTGCAACCTGATGGAGGTCAGTATAGATGGACTAATAGACCAAGTCCCACACACTGCTAGAAGCCCAAATATTTTTTCAGAGCTAGATGCAGAAAAAAATTATTTTTAATTTGCAACCTGATGGAGGTCAGTATAGATGGACTAATAGAACAAGTCCCACACGCTGCTAGAAGCCCAAATATTTTTTCAGAGATAAATGAAGAAAAAAATTATTTTTAATTTGCAACCTGATGGAGGTCAGTATAGATGGACTAATAGACCAAGTCCCACACACTGCTAGAAGCCCAAATATTTTTTCAGAGCTAGATGCAGAAAAAAATTATTTTTAATTTGCAACCTGATGGAGGTCAGTATAGATGGACTAATAGACCAAGTCCCACACACCGCTAGAAGCCCAAATATTTTTTCAGAGCTAGATGCAGAAAAAAATTATATTCAATTTGCAACCTGCTGGAGGTCAGTATAGAAGGACTAATAGAACAAGTCCCACACACTGCTAGAAGCCCAAATATTTTTTCAGAGCTAAATGAAGAAAAAAATTATTTTTAATTTGCAACCTGATGGAGGTCAGTATAGATGGACTAATAGACCAAGTCCCACACACCGCTAGAAGCCCAAATATTTTTTCAGAGCTAGATGCAGAAAAAAATTATATTCAATTTGCAACCTGCTGGAGGTCAGTATAGAAGGACTAATAGAACAAGTCCCACACACTGCTAGAAGCCCAAATATTTTTTCAGAGCTAAATGAAGAAAAAAATTATTTTTAATTTGCAACCTGATGGAGGTCAGTATAGATGGACTAATAGACCAAGTCCCACACACCGCTAGAAGCCCAAATATTTTTTCAGAGCTAGATGCAGAAAATTTTTTTATTCAATTTGCAACCTGATGGAGGTCAGTATAGATGGACTAATAGACCAAGTCCCACACACTGCTAGAAGCCCAAATATTTTTTCAGAGCTAGATGCAGAAAAAAATTATTTTTAATTTGCAACCTGATGGAGGTCAGTATAGATGGACTAATAGACCAAGTCCCACACACTGCTAGAAGCCCAAATATTTTTTCAGAGCTAGATGCAGAAAAAAATTATTTTTAATTTGCAACCTGATGGAGGTCAGTATAGATGGACTAATAGAACAAGTCCCACACGCTGCTAGAAGCCCAAATATTTTTTCAGAGATAAATGAAGAAAAAAATTATTTTTAATTTGCAACCTGATGGAGGTCAGTATAGATGGACTAATAGACCAAGTCCCACACACTGCTAGAAGCCCAAATATTTTTTCAGAGCTAGATGCAGAAAAAAATTATTTTTAATTTGCAACCTGATGGAGGTCAGTATAGATGGACTAATAGACCAAGTCCCACACACCGCTAGAAGCCCAAATATTTTTTCAGAGCTAGATGCAGAAAAAAATTATATTCAATTTGCAACCTGCTGGAGGTCAGTATAGAAGGACTAATAGAACAAGTCCCACACACTGCTAGAAGCCCAAATATTTTTTCAGAGCTAAATGAAGAAAAAAATTATTTTTAATTTGCAACCTGATGGAGGTCAGTATAGATGGACTAATAGACCAAGTCCCACACACCGCTAGAAGCCCAAATATTTTTTCAGAGCTAGATGCAGAAAATTTTTTTATTCAATTTGCAACCTGATGGAGGTCAGTATAGATAGACTAATAGACCAAGTCCCACACACTGCTAGAAGCCCAAATATTTTTTCAGAGCTAGATGCAGAAAAAAATTATTTTTAATTTGCAACCTGATGTAGGTCAGTATAGATGGACTAATAGACCAAGTCCCACACACCGCTAGAAGCCCAAATATTTTTTCAGAGCTAGATGCAGAAAATTTTTTTATTCAATTTGCAACCTGATGGAGGTCAGTATAGATGGACTAATAGACCAAGTCCCACACACTGCTAGAAGCCCAAATATTTTTTCAGAGCTAGATGCAGAAAAAAATTATTTTTAATTTGCAACCTGATGGAGGTCAGTATAGATGGACTAATAGACCAAGTCCCACACACTGCTAGAAGCCCAAATATTTTTTCAGAGCTAGATGCAGAAAAAAAATATTTTTAATTTGCAACCTGATGGAGGTCAGTATAGATGGACTAATAGAACAAGTCCCACACGCTGCTAGAAGCCCAAATATTTTTTCAGAGATAAATGAAGAAAAAAATTATTTTTAATTTGCAACCTGATGGAGGTCAGTATAGATGGACTAATAGACCAAGTCCCACACACTGCTAGAAGCCCAAATATTTTTTCAGAGCTAGATGCAGAAAAAAATTATTTTTAATTTGCAACCTGATGGAGGTCAGTATAGATGGACTAATAGACCAAGTCCCACACACCGCTAGAAGCCCAAATATTTTTTCAGAGCTAGATGCAGAAAAAAATTATATTCAATTTGCAACCTGCTGGAGGTCAGTATAGAAGGACTAATAGAACAAGTCCCACACACTGCTAGAAGCCCAAATATTTTTTCAGAGCTAAATGAAGAAAAAAATTATTTTTAATTTTCAACCTGATGGAGGTCAGTATAGATGGACTAATAGACCAAGTCCCACACACCGCTAGAAGCCCAAATATTTTTTCAGAGCTAGATGCAGAAAATTTTTTTATTCAATTTGCAACCTGATGGAGGTCAGTATAGATGGACTAATAGACCAAGTCCCACACACTGCTAGAAGCCCAAATATTTTTTCAGAGCTAGATGCAGAAAAAAATTATTTTTAATTTGCAACCTGATGGAGGTCAGTATAGATGGACTAATAGACCAAGTCCCACACACTGCTAGAAGCCCAAATATTTTTTCAGAGCTAGATGCAGAAAAAAATTATTTTTAATTTGCAACCTGATGGAGGTCAGTATAGATGGACTAATAGAACAAGTCCCACACGCTGCTAGAAGCCCAAATATTTTTTCAGAGATAAATGAAGAAAAAAATTATTTTTAATTTGCAACCTGATGGAGGTCAGTATAGATGGACTAATAGACCAAGTCCCACACACTGCTAGAAGCCCAAATATTTTTTCAGAGCTACATGCAGAAAAAAATTATTTTTAATTTGCAACCTGATGGAGGTCAGTATAGATGGACTAATAGACCAAGTCCCACACACCGCTAGAAGCCCAAATATTTTTTCAGAGCTAGATGCAGAAAAAAATTATATTCAATTTGCAACCTGCTGGAGGTCAGTATAGAAGGACTAATAGAACAAGTCCCACACACTGCTAGAAGCCCAAATATTTTTTCAGAGCTAAATGAAGAAAAAAATTATTTTTAATTTGCAACCTGATGGAGGTCAGTATAGATGGACTAATAGACCAAGTCCCACACACCGCTAGAAGCCCAAATATTTTTTCAGAGCTAGATGCAGAAAATTTTTTTATTCAATTTGCAACCTGATGGAGGTCAGTATAGATAGACTAATAGACCAAGTCCCACACACTGCTAGAAGCCCAAATATTTTTTCAGAGCTAGATGCAGAAAAAAATTATTTTTAATTTGCAACCTGATGGAGGTCAGTATAGATGGACTAATAGACCAAGTCCCACACACTGCTAGAAGCCCAAATATTTTTTCAGAGCTAGATGCAGAAAAAAATTATTTTTAATTTGCAACCTGATGGAGGTCAGTATAGATGGACTAATAGAACAAGTCCCACACGCTGCTAGAAGCCCAAATATTTTTTCAGAGATAAATGAAGAAAAAAATTATTTTTAATTTGCAACCTGATGGAGGTCAGTATAGATGGACTAATAGACCAAGTCCCACACACTGCTAGAAGCCCAAATATTTTTTCAGAGCTAGATGCAGAAAAAAATTATTTTTAATTTGCAACCTGATGGAGGTCAGTATAGATGGACTAATAGACCAAGTCCCACACACCGCTAGAAGCCCAAATATTTTTTCAGAGCTAGATGCAGAAAAAAATTATATTCAATTTGCAACCTGCTGGAGGTCAGTATAGAAGGACTAATAGAACAAGTCCCACACACTGCTAGAAGCCCAAATATTTTTTCAGAGCTAAATGAAGAAAAAAATTATTTTTAATTTGCAACCTGATGGAGGTCAGTATAGATGGACTAATAGACCAAGTCCCACACACTGCTAGAAGCCCAAATATTTTTTCAGAGCTAGATGCAGAAAAAAATTATATTCAGTTTGCAACCTGATGGAGGTCAGTATAGATGGACTAATAGAATGATGCTATGCCCAAAAGATTTTACTTCACTAGGTGCAGTAAAAAAATTGGTATTCTATACACAGGTGGTATATCTTGCAACACATATAGGCTACTCCACTGACTAACACACTCTGCAATAGGCCAAAAAGGATTAGCTTTGCTAGATTCAGCCAAATGCTGTGAAAAAAACTTGCACAGCACTGGCACAGACCTGCCTGGCAAAAACTGATAGGAACTCATGTAACCTAGTCCTGAAAAGGACTGCAATTACAATTAGTCTTTACTCCCACAACCGATCTATTTAAGAGCACAGACCTGCCTGATAAAAGTCGTAGGAAATGCTGTAACCTAGTCCTTAAAAGGACTGCAATCACAACTATTCCCTACTCCCAAGCTATCTGTATATTTGTGCGAAAATTAGCTTGAAATTAACAAGGTATAGTGCACACAGCAACAGCCGTGCCGTCTAACACGCAGCTGCAGCAGTGAGAAAATGGTGGCGACGGGGAAAATGGCTTGGTCTTATAGGGCAAGGACATGTGACATACACTGCCAATCACACATGCCCTTGCTTGTGTGAAAAAAAGCACTTCGCTCCGTGTGTGCGCTGCTGATAGGCTGACAGATTGCACCTCCCCACTGCAAATGCGGGAAAGAGAAAAAAAAATGGAGATCTTCATTGTTCCTGCAGAGATCCATCCCCTGCCCCTCCCCCCGCCCCGCTGTACACTCAAACTGCGTATTAACATTAATTTTCATCATTACTGAGAAAAAATCCAGTTATGATTTTGGTGCACGAACAGTTATCGAACATAACCTCGAACAGCCGAATTTTTCTCAAATTGTTCGTGTTCGCCGACCGGCTCGAACACCGCCCAAAACAGCTCGAATTTGAGATTGGCGAACAGTTCGAGTAGAACAACGCTCATCTCTACTTACCAACCCTTCTGTCCGGCTGCCTCGGCCTCCTTTTGGTAAACTTGGCACTAGTTTCCCTGACCCTATGTGCTGCCCTCCTAGCGGGTGTAGCGAGGGGCTGCGCCACATAAAATGTCACAGCCTCCGGTTTCTAGCTGAGGGTCGTTTCCTGCCTCCACTAGTTTCGGGGACCGGTCTCGCCCTTTGGCCTGACCCCTCCATGCAGGTGGATTCGGGCGTGCGGTGGCGACTCGCCCGTCCACACCCCTGGGATCCCTTCGTTCCTCGTTCCTGGAGCCTTCTCCGCTCCTCTTCCTTCCTTCTCCCTCTTCCAGGCCTGGGCCTCTGTTACTAGGCCTGCCTCCGGAGCAGAGCTCATGCAGAGACCCTGCTCCCTGCCACTTCTGCTCAGACTTCTCTGCACTGAACTAAGATGGTGCCCACCTTTTATACTCCCTTCTCAATGCACCCAGGAACTGCTTCCTCCCTGCTCCTGCACTACAGGGTTCCCCTTCCTCAGTGTTCCCTCCCCCCACTCCAGCCAGGGACAGGGACTGTCGTGCCCATCTCAGGGGCATATTGGTCGCCCTGCCCCACGGCAATGTGGTGAAATGCATGCAGGTGTCGGGTCCTGATCCACACTCCATCCTTACCTGAGAGTGAGATATCACACCTCTGGGTGAGGTGCAATACCTCTGTAGCAACCGAGCCCTCAGGGTGCTACAGTTCAATTTATCTTCAGCCTAGGTGACGTATTGCGATACAGGGCTGTGATTTTGGCTATAAAAGGGTCCCCTAGACCCCTACCCCAAGCTTTTTAAGAGAATCATATATGGCGTGCCAGGAGACTCTATGGAATGCTTTCTCAGCATCCAACGAGAGTATCTAATTATGAATTTTTAACTGCATCTAGCCCAGGAAATACTTTGTGCCTAGTAGCAGTGTCTGCTAGTCAGCGGATTATCCCGGCTGTTAAGCAAGCTACACCACCTGTAGTTTGGACACTTAATTTTTTCAAAGGAAATGCTTCGGGGCCACGGGATACTCAGTGAAGAGCATCAGGAGGCACCCCAAGGCATAGGGGCTGGGACTGGCAGTAGGATGCCTTGCGGTGGACAGCCGAGCTCGATCCTTATAAAAGCTTTTTAACTGCAGCAGCTTTAGTGGACGCTACTGGAGCTGGAATTACGCGGCTGCTGGCATGAGACTTGCCCTCCAATAGATCCTTGTAAATGGATTTAAAGTGTATTCATTCAAATTAGAGAGACAATTTAAATTAAAAAGCTTAGAGCTGCCTCCACCACACGGGGGCTCGCTCGACCCACCAGCAGACAGGCACCAGTATTGGGAGAGGGGGGCTGGCCGTCAGGGTTCACCGCGGCTCTGGCACAAACCCGGCGACACGGAGCTGGCACGGGCAGGAGCGGACTGAACGTGTCGGCTTCTCACTTTTTGGATTTTAGAAGGGCATGACATGCCTATATCTGTGTCTCCCCCTCCTTTTACTCCTCCACCTCTTTTCTTTTCTCATGACTATATGTACTTGTCACTTTTCCATGTGTTAGTTGTGTCTTCTGAGCAGTTTGTCAGCTTTTGGACACCTTTGAAGGTGTTTTCTATTTGTTTCTATGTGTTTTTGTTTGCCTGCCATTGGTTTTAACTGTGTTCGAAGGTGTTAGACGAACAGTTCGGCGAACACACGGGTGTTCGACGAACCGAACTCGAACACTACAGGGGTGGCTCAACACTACTGTTAACCACAGACGCCCAGGTCCTTCTCCATGTCAGATTTCCCCAACGGTTTCCCATTTAATATGTATGGGTGACTGCTGTTTTTCTTTCCCATGTGCATGACCTTACATTTATCGGCATTGAACCCCATTTGCCATTCTTTGGCCCAACTCCCCAATTTATCTAAATCCTCCTATAGCTCTGCCCTATCCTCATCTGTATTAACTACTTTACAAAGTTTAGTATCATCTGCAAATATTGCTATTTTACTATGCAACCCTTCCACTAGATCATTAATAAATATATTAAATGATATAGGGCCCAAGACAGACCCTTGAGGCACCCCGCTAGTAACCCTGACACACCCTGAGCTTACTCCATAGATAACCACCCTCTGCTTTCTATCACTCACCCAGCTATTTACCCACTTGCACACATTATCCCCCAGACCAAGCATTCTCATTTTATATACCAAACTTTTGTGTGGCACGGTATCAAACGCTTTGGAGAAGTCAAGGTATACAACATCCACTGACTCTCCCCGGTCCTGCTGTGAGCTCACCTCCTCATAGAAGGCGATCAGGTTTGTTTGGCAGGAGCGATCCCTCATGAATCCATGTTGATATGTAGTTAGACAGTTATTATCCTTAAGATATTCTACAATAGCATCTCTAAGAAATCCTTCAAACAATTTACCCACAACAGACGTTAAGCTTACTGGTCTATAGTTCCCAGGGTCACTGTTAGACCCCTTTTTGAATATTGGTACCACATTTGCTTGGCGCCAGTCTAGTGGGATAGTCCCTGTCTATAAAGAGTGCTTGAATATAAGATACAGCGGTTTGTCTATCACATTACTTAATTCTTTTAGTACCCGGGGGTGTATGCCATCTGGGCCTGGTGACTTGTCTATTTTGATATTATTTAGGCGTTTCTGAACTTCCTCCTGGGTTAGGTGGGTGATATTTAGCGGAGGGTTTACTTTATCACTCTGCATTTCCTCCGATAAATTGTTTTCTTTTGTGAAAACAGTGGAGATGGGAGGCATTCAAAGACAGTCTTTTTACAGCATTATGGCGCCTGTTCTTCTTGAGCGGGCGCCATTTTAAGTGTAAAACAACAGTTCAAGGTGTAAGGCACACAGTACCCGGTAGCAATGGGCACTTCTTCCTTTGCTGCGGGCATGCGATCCTGCCGACTACGCCAGGTTTGTGACGCCTCTACTCAGAAAGCCCGTGTTTTACCCTGGGTGTTGGGGGACTCAGTGTCGGGCCCTGTGATGGAGAGATGGGATGCAACCGTGGCCCGGGCCCGACCCGTGTTCAGGGCCATAACATTAGAAAGAGATGGTGTGGGCTTGTCCGGGTTGAGTGGCTGATTAACGACTACGCCACCTGTGGTGCCTGGTGAAGGGTCACCAGCGCCGCTGCAGTCCGCTGAGACCTGGTGTTACAGCGGCCAAAGTTCTTACCGCTCCCCACAGGCGGAGCGTGGCCTCAGGGCAGAGGGACAGGATGGAGGGGGTAGTAGTAGAGGAGAAGGGATCCCGCATCGCCCTGTGTGGCGCAGAAATAACAGTCCGGAGGCCATAGGGGTGAACTTCCAAGGCTTTACTCACTTAGATGGCAGATGGAAGGCGACTCCCTGCTCCCCGCGGAGTCCTGCGGTCACCAGGGACGGAGGGTCCGACAACCTCCGAGAAAGTCCAGCATTCAGTCGCGACCTTACAGCAGAGTGTTCCTGAACTACAGACCGAATCCTTTCCTGTCCGTCTGTGTGCAAATAGGCCGAGTCTTCGTCTGAGCTCCTGTCAGAACAAGGGTACGGGTGACAATTCCTCTCCATCCGATACCCGGTGGGATCCTCTGGGCCTAACCGGGCTTTCCCGTCCAAGATGTAGAGTAGCAGTGTCGGGGGCCTGTAACCCTTCTTGCAGCCGGAGTCCCTCTGAATATATCAGGTGGGCGAGGACAGGTGGCGTATACCGCTCCGTCTGCATCCTGCCTGGGATCCATTTGCTGTGGAGCCACACTCTTAAGCTCCGGGCCTTCTTGATTCTGGTCCTTGGCCGGGTTGAGACATTCCTTGTCTGCAACCTACCTCCCTTCCCAAGGCCAGGGTACGAGGGCTGTGTCCCTTGCCGTTGCAGGCCCACACAGGATCTGCGTTCACGGAGGGAAGTCACATTACACACAGTAGTTGACAGCAGTTAACAGCCGAAAGACTAGAAAAGGACCAAGATCAAAGATGGCTTTTTATTAAATATGAAATTTAAAGTGTAACTAACTTTTACGTCCTCCACCCTCACCCACTAACTGGTTCCTACCACTTTGTGTTCCCTAGTTTCCCTGTAACCAGGGGAGCAGCACCTAGTGCATACTAGCTCCCTCTGGTGGAGAAGTGTGGTGTTGGATGCAAGGCTGGGTCACAACTATCACACTTGGCTTCCCTCATAGGAGGAACACCACACTCCATTTCAGAAGTGCAGCATCCCTGTGGCGGTCGATCCCTCAGGGGCGCCAGAGATCCAAGCAGGTCAGGCAGTGGGGCAGAGAATGGAGTTACCCGGAGAGCTGGCGCATTCGGCGTTACTCTTCATATCCAAATCGGTGGCCGTGTCTTTCATCACTGGTAAAGTGCCGCTGTAGGTGAAGAGATCACAAAGAGACTGTATTACTTGTTACTCCCTGTATGTGACTGTAGCTGCAAGTAAAGAAGTTTTTACGTTTTTAAGCTGGTCTGGTTTTCTCCTTCTGAGGGCTAAAAGACTCAACAACCGGGACGGCGAAACAGAAGTGAGTATGGCGGTATCCTCCATGGAGACACCACAACACACACACACCCAGGGATGCTCCGAGTCCCCTTTTTCTGTAGCGGGCCAGAGTGAGGGTTTAATCACTGAAGCTGACATGCCACTCACCACCGACTGCCACCCTGCCCCCGTTACACCAACATGGCTATGTATGTGACATCTGATATGCTGTTCGATGAGATAATGTGTGATTGGTGAGGACGTGGTGCAGAAATAGAGTTTTTTCAAGGGAGGACGGTGGAACTATGGCAGATACGAGGGGTGGAGGCAGAGCTGGGGTGGAGCCTGGGCTTAGTATCAAAGGGGCCTGAAAATGTTGCCAGTATGGGGCCCTGAAAATCCTGGTGGCAGCCCTGACTGTAGCTGCAAGTAAATAGGGTTTTTGTTGATGTCAGATTCCCTTTAAATAATTGTACTCATATCTTACATCTTGATATACCATTGCAATTTTGACCTTTCAATGCTGACATTCTGGGCCTTTACCTGCATTTTTTCCCTTTTATTATGAAGACAACTTAGATATAATTCTCTGACAAAAGTTACCAATAGCTTGAGTATTATATATATGAAAGTGTTGCATAATATTAGCTTATGTGGGGCATGTTTTTGCTCTTGCTTCTTGAGGTGTGCTCTGCCCCCAAACTTTTCACTGATATTAAGCAGGGCTAAACAATTTAAAATATTTTTTAATGAGCACTGTTATTTTCTTGTTTGGTATATTAAGGCTGCGTGCCCACTATGTGTTTTTCAAGCGTTTTTTGCCGCGGAATTTCCGCAGCGAAAACGCTTAAAAAAAGCTTGGTAATATGTGCCCCATGATCCCCAATGATAATCCGCATGTGCTGTGCACATGCTGCGGAAATTTAGGCTACGGATTATCATTGCGGAAAAATACGCAGCATGTCCATTAATTTTGCGGACACGCAGCGTAATCGCCGCCATTGACTTGCATTGAACCGCATAATATCCACATAACTACATGTGCACAAGCGGATATCAGACGGTTCAATGTGCGGATGGTACCCAGGTCTGGAGAGAGGAAACTCTCATCCAGACCTGGGTACCATAGAAACTGTAAAAAATAGAATTTAAAATAAAAAATAAAGATTATACTTACCTTCCGATGTCCTCTCGGTGTTTTCTCCCCTCCGTCTGGTCTGCTGTATGGGTCGCGTTGTTGTGAAGGACCTGCCATGACGTCATTGAGTCATGAGACCTGTCACATGACTCAATGACGTCACTGCAGGTCCTTCACACAACCGCGAGCCGCCCAAAACACCGGACCCAGCAGAGAAAACACCTGGAGGACATCGGAAGGTAAGTATAATCTTTTTTTTTATTTTTTACCATTCTTATTCTTTTTTTTTTAACTAATTTGGTCACACTACTATAAAACCATGCCGGTTGCATGGATTTATATAGTGTGAACAAGTTGTCAAGCACTTTTCCAAGTGATGCTAAAATCACTTGGAAAAGCGCTTGATAACCCGCAGGCCGAAATGCATGCAAAAATGCTTGACAAACGCTTCTACATTGCGGGAAAAACGCATGTAAAAACCGCATGCGTTTTTCATGCCAGGGAGAAGCGGAAAAAATATGCAGCATTTCTGCATCGTAGGCATATAGCCTTAAGGGTATTATGTGCATTTTGATTTTTGGTGTTCACGGGTATTTTTTTGTGCTGTCCTTTACTACTAAGAGGTTCTGTGTTGCACTGTGAAATTTGGCTCTTCTGAAGGGATATTTTATGCTTCCCTTTTACAATTGGCACTACGTGTGGTAGTTCTTCGTCACTGTAAGGGTGCATTCAGACGCTTGTATAAATCAGTCCAAGATCGGACCGCAATGCTTGGACTGGACATGGGTCTGCTGACTTGAGCATGAAAGTTACGCTTGGATCAAGAGACCCACTGCTAATCCAAGCATTACGGTCCAATCTCGGACCGATTTATACGGGCGTCTGAATGCACCCTATGGACCAGGGATTTTTACGGTTCACTCAGTATTTGTATTGGGCAGCTGGGATTATTTGGCCACTCCATAATTGTTTGGTAATTCTTGACAAATATTTTAATGCTGCATGGGAATATTTTCTTTATTTTGCATGTCAAATTTATGTAGAAGTGCTGGTTGGTAATTTGATACTGAATAATATTATAGTGATGCACAGAGATAATAATTATAATAATAATAATAATTTTTGTTATATAGTGCCAACATATTCCGCAGCACTTTACAATTAAGCGCGGACATGTACAGACAATAAATTCAATACAATTTAAGACAGTTTAAATAGTTATATTAAGAGTGAGGTCCCTGCTCGCAAGCTTACATTCTACAAGGAAATGGGGGGACACAATTGATGGACACAATAGGTGAAAAGTGCTTGTTATTTCTGGTCTGGCAATTATCATAAATAGGGATTTAAGATATAAAGTTGCATGATCCAGTCATCAGCCAGTATGTTTAAGTGCAATAATCAAGTATCGAGTGCAGTTATCGTGTGCATGGAGGGTGTGGAGACAGATGACTAGTAGGGTGCAGATTCTGAATAATATTTAGAAGGAGGGGACAGGGGAAAGTTAGTTTACTGAGCAGTTGAGTTGGTAGGCTTGTTTAAAGACATGGGTTTTTAAAGTGGGCTTGAAGACATAGGGGCTAGGCATCAGTCGGATCGTCTGGGGTAGTGCATTCCAGAGAACTGGCGCAGCACGAGAGAAGTCTTGGAGACGGAGGTGTGAGGTACGGATTATCCGGAACATTAGTCTTAGGTCATTTGTAGAATGGAGGGCACGTGTAGGGTGATAGACAGAGATGAGAGATGAGATATAAGGCAGTGTAGAACTTTGTGGGTGAGAGTGATGAGTTTATATTGGACCCTGTAGTGAATGGGCAACCAGTGTAATGACTAGCACAAGGTGAAGGCATTGGTGATGCGCCTGGTCAGAAATACGACCCTGGCTGCCGCATTCAGGATGGATTGGAGAGGAGAAAGTTTGGTAAGAGGGAGACCAATCAGAAGAGAGTTGCAGTAGTCCAGACGAGAGTGAATAAGAGCGACAGTAAGAGTTTTAGCAGTTTCAAAGGTGAGAAAAGGTCGGATTCTGGAGATGTTTTTAAGATGCAGGTGACAAGAGCGAGTGAGTGATCGGATATAGGGAGTAAAGGAAAGGTTAGTATCAAATATGACCCCAAGACAGCGGGTGTGCTGCTTGGGAGTTATGGTTGAACCCTCTAAGGTAATTTCGATGTTAGGTAGAGTTAGGTTAGTAGAGGGGAGAAACACAAGAAGTTCAGTTTTGGAGAGATTCAGTTTAAGATAGATGTAGGATATGATGCTAGAGACAGCAGACAGACAATCCTTGGTATTTTGTATTAGGGTAGGGGTGATGTCAGGGAAAGAAGTGTATAATTGGGTGTCGTCAGCATAGAGATGATAAAGGAACCCAAATCTGCTGATTGTTTGTCCAATAGTGGCAGTGTATAGAGAGAAGAGGAGGGGGCCTAGGACTGAGCTCTGCGGAACCCCGATAGTAATAGGACGAGGAGAGGAAGAGGAGCCAGCAAAAGATACAGTGAAGGAGTGGTCAGAGAGGTAGAAGGAATACCAGGAGAGAACGGTTTCCTTGAGGCCTATAGGGCGGAGCATAGTGAGGAGATGCTGGTGATCCACAGTGTCAAATGCGGCAGAGAGATCCAGGAGATTCAGCAGGGAGCAGTGACCTTTGGATTTAGCTGTTAGTAGATTATTAGAGACTTTAGTGAGGGCAGTTTCAGTGGAGTGTAAAGAGCGGAAAACAGATTGTAGAGGGTCGAGGAGAGAGTTATCTGAGAGATAGCGGATTAGACGGGAGTGGACCAAGCGTTCCAGGAGTTTAGAGATGAAGGGAAGATTATGTGATAAGTGTTCTCTCTTCAGGCCCTAACATTAGAATTAAACATTTAGTGAGGACAGAGTAGATGCTATTTGAGAAGCCTTTACAAAACATATCCATTGATTATTATGGATTAATGGACATTACAACAAATTGTAAAGATTCATAAACTAAGAAATATTGCTGACCGTTGAGATTGAAAATTACATTATTCATTTATCATGCTTATATCTTTTACTGTCCATGTCTCATTAAACTCATACATTGGTGCCTTCTTTGGAAAACATCCTAACCTCAACAGGTTAAATCCTTTTATATCAAAAGTACATGAAACAGTCAGAGCCTCCGATAAGCCTTCAGAGAATGTATGCAGGTTATAAAAATGATATTGCTTCTTTATGCTTTTCTTACGATAGCTTTATACACATCATTATCCATTTATATTTCTTATTGCCATGACAACAGCATTGGAGCATTGCAAAAGCTTTCATTGTAAAGATGCATTTGTTTTTTTTATATTTTGTTTGTTTCTCATCCTTTCATTAATTGCTGAATTATAATAAGGCTTCTACCCAGACAGCACTTCCTCACTGCACATAAACTGAAGAAAGGGTGACCTTTTCATGTATCCACGTCCATTATCTGCCTCCTCCTTTCACTGCTGGTATTGATTTAAAACATTGCCATTGTTATGCATGTACTACATGCTGCAAATTTGTCTTGATTATATAGCACCATCTAGTGTTCTTATTCATTTGAGATCTACTTAGCTATTTATATGAAATGTCTAAAGTAGAGATGTCAGAAGTTGATCAATGATCGATGATCAATGATCGATTATCAACCCTTGTAAGCCATTTATATATGGGCATATGCGTCATAGAAAGCTTATTAAAAGGTTACCATATCTGTCAAATGTTGTATTGCTGAGAAATCCACATTTTTCATAATATGTAAATGAGCTTTAAGATCTATGGGCCGGACACAGATCTTTCTGAGAATCTGCCTCCAGAGCTTATTTGAAATAAAAAGGGGACATTAACATTGTGAGACATGTAGATCGGGAGGACAGACTGTCAGTCATTACATGTCTCACACTGATAACAGTGCCTTTAATTTAAAACAAGCTCTGGAGGCAGATTCTCATGCAGTTCTGTGTCTGCACACATAAGCTCATTTACATATTAAGAAAAATGTGGATTTTTCTGGAATAAGGCATCAGATTGCATATATCAAGGTATCATTTTATTCAGCTTCCTATGACCCACATGCCCATATAGACAACTTAGGTGGGTTCATCTTGCTGACAGATGCCCTTTAAAAACATTTGTTAACTGGCAGATGCCGCTGCCAGAAATGTACACTTGCCTTAAACTGGAGAACATTTTTGGAGTAAGTGGCATAACTTTTCATGAATTTGATGGGCAGGAGTAGCCATTACCCGTAGAGCTTATGTACAGCCCAGGTTATGTCCATGAGACTGGTATGTAAACACTTAATATTGCAATATATTTGACCAGCTTCAAAGTTGCATGAATATAATGTGCTATTTTAAGTTGTTTTACACCAAAATTCGGGCGTAAACACCCAAATGAATTAATATGTAATGGGAGAAAGTATCATTCATATGAAGGTTTTGTTCAGCTATTTGTACACCATGAGCTAAGACCAGGAGCAATGTAATCCTATATAGACATATTATACTGTTTTGTGAAATGGATACCAAAATCTATTTTATCTGCGGATCGGTGCTTGTGGTGGAAGCTTCCTATTTTAGGGTAACAGAATTTATCTTTAAATGGGTTGTCGGGACAAAAAGAAAAGAGGCTTGAAGTTTATACTCTCCTACCATCACCTACCTGAATCCAGCACAGGATGTTCCAGGGTTTGCACTCTTACAAGAAAAGGAGGTGTCACCGTTTCACCAGCTGCAGGACCACTGTGATTGGCTTCAGTGGTCAAGTGACTTGCTCATCAAGTCTTTATAACTATGTCTTCACCCCTTCTTTTTGATAAGTCTTGCGATGGACTTTTTTTGTATATGTGGAAGCAAGCAGGGGTCCCCTAATTAGGTTTTGCTAAGCATGCAACACTGTCCTGGCTCCAAACCAGCAAGGGGAGCCCCTCCCCTTGGCAACTGGGATCTGGGGGCGGGGTTAGTTAGACTTAGTGTGAGGAGTTGAAGTGAGGACGTCGACGAGAGAGGAGCTGGGGAGTGGAGCTGCGCGGCAGTTCACCCCAGAAGGAACCAACACAGAGGAACTGGACACGGGAGTCCGAAGCTGTGGGCACTGAAGGCCCAGCAGCAGAAACCGGAGGGCCCAGCACCGCCACGTGGGAGCGATGCATCAGCAAGGCCCGAGCTGCCTACCATATGGGTGAGCACAAACACGTTGCACTCAGGGACGAGGGCCACCGCACAGCTACAAGCATCAGGGCTAAAGAGATTAGTGGAAAGTGAAGGCCTCCAACTTCACCTGGTGAGGTGGATTACTTACTTGCTTCCAGGCTGCCCGGACTTCCACTTCTAGGGGAGAAAACAAGGGGATCTGCTACTTTGGATCTAATCCTTATAAACAGGGAGGAAATGGTTGAGGAGGTAAAGGTGGCTGGGACCCTAGGAGGCAGCGATCATGCTATTATAGAATTTTGGATAACTAGAGGAGGAAGACATGTGAAGACTCAAACTTCAAGGTTAGATTTTAGAAAGGCAGATTTTAAGAGACTCAGAAAGAGAATAGGAGGGATCCAATGGCTGGATGTCCTTAAGGATAAAAATGTCCAGGAAGGATGGGAAATTTTTAAAAATGAGATTCTCAAAGCACAATCGTTAACAATCCCAAAAAGTAGGAAGAATGGGAAGCATTTAAGGAAACCAGGATGGATGAACACAGAACTTAAACACATGCTAAAAAGAAAGAAAGAAATGTTTATTAAATGGAAAGAGGGAGGCATATCTAAAGAAGATTATAATGCAGTCTGCAGATCCTGCAGGGCACGTATCAGGTTAGCTAAAGCTGACAATGAATTAAGGCTTGCAAGAGATGTCAAAAGCAATAAAAAAGGATTTTGGGGGTATGTCAAAAGTAAAAGAAAAGTCAAAGATGCTATAGGATTTTTACAGGATGAAAATGGAGAAATGGTAAGAGAGGATGTTGAGAAGGCCGAACTTTTTAATTCCTATTTTGCATCTGTTTTCTCTCAGAAAGAAAATGTAACATCAACTGATCTTCACTGTCCTTTTAAAGGAATAGAGGAATCCAAGTTATCAGTAAACAGAAAGATTGTGAGGGAATATTTAGCTAACATAAATGAGTTCAAGTCTCCAGGTCCAGATGAATTACACCCCAGAGTACTGAAGGAGATTGTAGAAGAAATTTTAGAACCACTCTCCATAATCTTTGAAAATTCTTGGAGAACAGGAGAAGTCCCAGAAGACTGGAGAAGAGCAAATGTTGTTCCTATCTTCAAAAAGGGGAAGAAGGTGGACCCAGGGAACTATAGGCCGGTGAGTCTGACTTCTATACCAGGAAAGATCTTTGAACAAATTATTAAACAACATGTATGTAAGTACATGGATAAGAATGAAGTGATTAACCAGAGTCAGCATGGGTTTGTAACTAACAAGTCATGTCAGACTAACTTAATTTCCTTCTATGACAGAATCACTGACTGGGTGGATCAGGGAAATGCTGTAGATATAGTATATCTTGACTTCAGCAAAGCATTTGACAAAGTATCTCACATCATCCTTATTGAAAAAATGACCAAGTATGCAATGGACCAGGCAACTGTTAGGTGGATTCATAACTGGCTTAGTGATCGGACTCAAAGGGTGGTTGTAAATGGCTTCACATCCAGCTGGATGAATGTCTCAAGTGGGGTACCACAGGGCTCCGTCCTGGGACCTGTATTGTTCAACATCTTTATCAATGATTTAGATGAAGGAATTGAGGGTAAACTGATTAAATTTGCTGATGACACAAAGCTAGGAGGGATAGCTAATACTAGAGAAGAGAGAGAGAGGATTCAAAAAGACCTAAATAAACTGGAGCAGTGGGCAGCAACCAACAGAATGGTTTTTAACAGGGAAAAATGCAAAGTACTACATCTGGGCAATAAAAATGAAAAAAGCATATACAGAATGGGAGGAATAGAGCTAAGCAACAGTACATGTGAAAAAGACTTAGGTATACTAATAGATCATAGACTGAACATGAGTCAACAGTGTGATGCAGCAGCAAAAAAGGCAAATACAATTCTGGGATGTATTAACAGAAGCATACAGTCTAGATCACGTGAAGTCATTATCGGTCTTTACTCCTCTTTGGTCAGACCTCATCTGGAATACTGTGTACAGTTTTGGGCACCACATTTTAAAAAAGACATAGACAAACTGGAGCAAGTTCAGAGAAGAGCGACCAGAATGGTGACTGGTCTGCAAACCATGTCCTATGAGGAACGGTTGCAGGATTTGGGAATGTTTAGCTTGCAAAAAAGAAGACTGAGAGGAGACTTAATAGCTGTCTACAAATATGTCAAGGGCTGTCACATTGTAGAAGGATCATCTTTATTCTCATTTGCACAAGGAAAGACTAGAAGCAATGGGATGAAACTAAATGGGAGGAGACACAGATTAGATATTAGAAAAAACTTTTTGACAGTTAGGGTGATTAATGAGTGGAACAGGCTGCCACGAGAGGTGGTGAGTTCCCCTTCAATGGACGTCTTCAAACAGAGGCTGGACAGACATCTGTCTGAGATGATCTAGTGAATCCTGCTTTGAGCAGGGGGTTGGACCAGATGACCCAGGAGGTCCCTTCCAACTCTACCATTCTATGATTCTATGATTCTATGATTCTATGATTCTAGCCAGTACCCTAGTCCCAGTTTGCCTAATCACCACCAGTAAAGATAAGAGGAAACGGCTATTAAGTTGTGGACTGATTATTGCTGCACCATCAAACCCTGCACTACAACACCCAGCATCACCTATAACATCTACACTGCCCTGGAGCTAAGCTCTACCTGTGGAGAGCCACACCAGCTTTGCTGCACTAACACCAGCTCCAGAGGACCTGCTCCGCAGCGGCGGCTCCCTTTAGCCGCATATCACAGGTGGCATCACAAACTTTGTACATAAAAACTATAAAATCCCCTTTTTACTGACCGCCCTGGGTCACGGACCAGGTCACCGCCACTGAGACATCTCCCCTAGCAATGACTGGCCCGGCACCGAGTACCCCACGGCCCAGGGGTCGTCAACTTGGCGTCACGAACAGGATTCACGAAGCCCGGTATAACCGGGTCCTGTGTGTCATAGAATTTGCTAAACGGTGTTATCACGTGGTTTGCCGCCCGCCGAGGAAAAGCAAGAGGCCTGATCCGGAACCGCCGGGTAAGAGATCCCTCCGCCTGCAGAGCAGCATACTGGTACGTCAGCAGACGCCCAGGACCTGGCTGAGGTTCACTAGGGGGGAGGAAGATGCCCAACCGGGGGGAGGATTCAGCCGCAGGCGTGGCCGCCGCCACTGTAATGCTGTTATCAATGCCATACATACCGGGGGCGGTGTGGTTGCCCCAGTACTCAGGGGAGTCGCACACCCTGAACGACTTTGAGGAGAGACTGCGCAGTTTGTTTAAAGTGTACCCCCTGTCTGAGGAACAAAAAGTCAGCATCCTCATAGGCCAGCTAATCAGTGCAGCCCAGAGAGAGGTGAAGTCCTGGCCGGGCAGAGACAAAGGCACTGTAAAAGAAATACTGGCCCGATTGAAGGATACCGTTGACACCCGCAGCGCAGGAGAAATTAAGATGAAGTTCTACGGGTGCAAACAAAGGATGCAGGACAGTGTACGGGACTATGCTCTAAGCCTGCAGGAGGCGCTGCGGGCCATCAAACAGGTAGACCCCGACAGTGTGCATGATGAGGACAGATTGCTAACTGAGAAGTTTATTGAGGGGCTCCTGTCCAGTGCTCACAGGACACAGCTGCGCATTATGGCTCTGCAAAACCCTGATCTGAACTTTGCGCAATTTAAAGACAGAGCCATCCGGGTGCTGCAAGAATCAACCCCAGGCAGCACTGCATCCCTCCGGCGCCCGCTATCACATACCACCAGGAGGTGGCGTCCTTTTCACCAGCACCTGTGGAGGCTGACGTGCAGACCCTAGATAATGATCCATCTGCAGAACTGCGCCTTCAGGTCCAGGAGCTGACCAAAAGTGTGGCTACACTAACCAAAACCATGCAGGCCATGCAAGTGTCTCCCAAGGAAAAGATCCACCTGGCTTCCAGTCCAGATGACGTCCCGTGGCGATGACAGAGAAGAATTCCACCGACCAGAGGGAGGAACAGCGATCACTACGACCAGGACGAATAACCCATATGCCGCCGCTGTCAAAAGGCGGGGCACTACGCAAGATTCTGTAATTTAAACGAGCAACCCCTGGGGCAGAGGGCCAACCCCCAGGAGTAAGACGACCAGGCCCACAAAGCTGGCGAGACAAGTACGTGGGAGGATGACCGGTCCTGCCTGTCGTGCTTGATGGCATCCCAATGAACGCATTGCTGGACACTGGGTCCCAGGTGACCACAATGCCATATATCCTTTATAAGCAATACTGGACTGATAAAGACATTACCCACAGTCCAGATAAACATCTTAACATCTATGCCAGCAATCGTCAGCCCTTGTCTCAGGTGTGGTATAAAGAGATGACCATAAAAGTTGGCAAAGTAGAATTGCCATCACAAGGAATGATTATTGTTGATATTGATCGCCAAGAAAGTCACCCTATGATAACCTTAGGCACCAATGTCATAGAAAATTGTCTTGGAGAAATTATTGTTTTGTTGCAACAGGTCGCAGAGACTGCCAGTACCAGTCAGCAGCAAGTTCTGCAGAAGGAAATCAGAGCCCTGATGAGAAGACAACAGGTAGAGCTGTCTGATGGAGAAGTTGGCAGTGTCAGGATGAGTGATCCATTCCCCATTGCAATGCCCCCTAGGAGTGAAATGTTAATATGGTGTCAGGCAGCAATTGGTCTCAGGGGTCAAGATTATCAGGCCCTGGTAGAACCCGTATACTCTGACAGTAGGCCCACCATCTTGACAGCCAGGGGGGTAGTCGATGTCCGCAAAGGGAGAGTACCGATACGCATCCTGAATTGTGGGGAGAAAGAGGTCAATTTACCCCGGTATGCTATCCTTGCTAAGCTGTTCACTGTCAGTAACAACTCAATAAAGACAGTGGAACCCTTGCTTCCGTCCAAACGGATTGGTGTCAGGAGCTACAAGTGGGCACTGACTCCACCCCTCTGCACCAAAAGTATGGAGTATACCGGGTGGTCCAAGAGTATGAACGAGTCTTCAGCAAACACCACTAGACTTTTGGCAGGTAAAAGGGGTCCAACATCATATCCCCACGGGAGATCGTCCGCCCATTAAAGAGAGGTACCGACCTGTACCCCCAGCTCACTATCAATGTGCCAAAAGAATGTTACGGGAGATGAAGGAGGCTGGGGTGATCAGAGATAGTTGTAGCCCCTGGGCAGCTCCATTAGTTCTTGTTAGAAAGAAGGATGGTACAATGAGGATGTGTGTTGATTACAGGCAGATTAACCGCATTACACATAAGGACGCCTACCCATTACACAAAATTGTAGAATCATTAGCAGCACTGAGATCAGCTAACTATTTCTCCACTTTGGATCTCACCAGTGGGTACTGGCATGTTCCTGTGGCAGAGGCGGATAGAGAAAAGACCGCGTTTACAACACCAATGGGCCTCAGCGATTTCAACTGCATGCCATTCGGGCTCTGCAACGCCCCAGGATCCTTCCAGCGGTTAATGGAGTGCTGCCTAGGACACAAAAATTTTGAAACCGTCCTGCTGTACATAGATGATGTAATTGTCTACTCAAAGACATATGAAGACCACCTGGAGCACCTGGCCGAGGTGTTCGAAGCCCTTTCTGGTTATGGCCTGAAGGTAAAGCCATCCAAGTGTCACCTGTTGAAGCCCAAGGTGCAGTACCTAGGTCATGTGGTAAGCGCCAAAGGTGTAGCACCAGACCCTGAAAAAGTCACTGTGATCAAGGACTGGCCAAGACCCTCCACTATTAAGAAAGTGCGGCAGTTCCTCGGGCTGGTGGGCTACTACAGGAGATTCATCAAGGGTTTCAACAAGATAGCGGCACCCATGCAGGACCTCTTAGTGGGCCAGTCCAAGAAGGCCAAGAACCCGAAACCTCCGTTCAAATGGGATAAACCAGAAGACGAATCCTTCACCCAACTGAAAATGACTCTCACCGGAAACGAAGTCCTGGCCTACCCCGACTATGGCCAACCCTTTATACTTCATACAGATGCCAGCAACGTGGGATTGGGAGCGGTGCTGTCCCAGGTACAGCAAGGCAGGGAGAGAGTGATTGCCTATGCCAGCAGGAAGCTCCGGCCCACGGAAAGGAACCCCGACAACAATAGTTCCTTTAAGTTGGAGTTTTTAGCCATAGTCTGGGCCGTAACAGAGCTCTTCAAACATTACCTCGCCTCCTCCAGATTTACAGTCTTCACAGATAACAACCCGCTGACGCACCTGGAGACTGCGAAGCTTGGTGCCCTAGAACAACGATGGATGGCCCGACTGTCTAACTATGAATTTACCATCAAGTATATGGCAGGGCATAAGAACACAAATGCTGATGCGCTATCCAGGATGCCCAACTCGCCAGATAGGGTAGAAGACTCGGAAGAGCTGGAGGAGATAGAGCTACCCGCTTTTCATCGTCACGGGGTGACGCAGTGCTCCCACTGTGTAAGGGACAAGCGCTCCGCCAACAGAGAGGCCACGTTCAACCCATTGCCCCACCATGGATGGGCAGAAATGCAAGAACGCGACCAGGCTGTCCACCTGGTAAAGGGGTTGCTGACACAAGCGGACTCACACCCTGCTCCAGATGCTCCATAGGAGATGCAACAGTTGTGGAAGGAAAAGGGCAAGCTGTTCATCTATGAGGGAAAGCTGTGTCGAAGAAGTATCAACCCCCGGACACACGAACTGGTCTGGCAGGTGGTAGTCCCGAGGCGGGATGCGCCAATGGTCTTAGAAGCTTACCATGATGGAGCAGGACACTTCGGGTGGAAGAAGTTAGAAGGCCTACTACGTGAGCGATTCTACTGGGTTGGCATGAGGAAGGCAATCGAGAGATGGTGTCGAGAATGTCGTCCATGCAACCTGAGACGGAAAGACCGTGACAGCCAGAGGGCTCCCCGGCAGCCCATCATCACCAAGCAACCACTTGAACTGGTAGCCTTGGACCACGTGAAGCTAGCCTCAAGCCGGTCAGGCTATGTCTACGCTCTCACCATAGTAGACCACTACTCCCGGTTCTTGGTAGTAGTGCCAGTGAAAGACCATACGGCTCAGACGGCAGCCAAAGCGTTCCAACAGCACTTTTTGTCGCCCGCACGGTTACCCTGATCAGGTGCTTACCGACCAAGGTCCAGCCTTTGAAGCAGAGGTGTTGCAGGAATTCTGTAACTTGTACGGCTGCAAGAAAATAAGGACTACGCTGTATCATCCCCAGACCAACGGGTTGTGTGAGAAGATGAACCAGGTGGTAATAGACCTGTTGAAGATGTTGCCCCTTGAAGAACGTAGCCTGAGGCCAGAGAAGTTACCAGATTTGGTGGACCTATTTAACCACATCCCGGTGAACTCCACCAACTGTACACCCGCTTACCTGATGAGAGCAAGACCTGGTAAGCTACCCATCGACTTAGACGTGGGAGTCTTAACACCAGAGACGACATCACCAGATGCAGATTGGGATACAGAGTGGCAGCAACAATACCGCAAGGTGCAAGAGTTTGTTGAGAAAAGTTTGTCCCAGGCGAGACAGAAGCAAGAGAAAACTTATAATCAGCACGCACCTGCCGTTCCGTTATCACCTGGAGAACAGGTACTTAAGAGGAAAAGAAGAGTCCACAAGTTAGATGACCAGTGGGAGGTTGAGCCATACATCGTCCTACCCTAAAATTACGACAACACCAAAGTGTGCCTCATCAGCAAAGATGGAGGGGAAACTTCAGCGGCAGTCTCAAGAGACCACTTGAAGATATATGCTGAACAGTTGAAGCACAGAAAAGAAGATCAAGACAGCCCTCGGCCCACAGAAAAAGTGGAGGAAATGGTTCAGACAGTCCTCGGAGAATTTCCCCGGTCTTGGACGCAGGTGAACAAAGCAATTTAGTTCCCGTCCTGACCTTTCTCCAAGCGGACTCACCGGAAACTGCAGAGGCTCCAGAACATCTGGAAGACCAGCCGACCCCAGAGACAGATGTTTCATCAGCAGCAGATCAGGAGAATCTACCCTCTGCTAACAGTGAACCTGTCAGTCCCATGGTGGGTTTAGGAGTCCGGAGAAGGCAGTCCGGTATAGCAGTATGGAGTAGGTCCACGAGAAATGTAGAGGATAGTGAACCCACCACACCAGGGGTAGACAATAGGGACCAGGGTAGGACAGTGACAACAAATGTACTACGTAGGTCGACCTGGATTACAAAAGGTCAGCTTCCTGCCCGCTGGAGGAACTAAAATATAAGAGAATTAAAGCATATGTTGTATATAGTTGTACCCGTTAAATAATCTTGGATATGTATATTTGTTGAATTTATGGACAATTGGGCCACAGGACTAGGTGTGGTCAGTACAATATTGAAAATAGTTACTAATCGGCCTAGAAAATAAACCGCAGGCGTGGTTGAAGACCAGGCCCAACGAAAGAGTGCCATGAAGCCACGCCCAGGGACGATACACAAAGTGGGTTGAGGCGGTTCCCACCAGCCGAATTTCAGTTATCCGGAAAAAGACAATCCCCGGATTGTGGTGTAAAGACTAAGCGCCGCAATGACTGTTTTCAATTCTAGTTTGGTTTTTGTAATTTTTGACTTTATAACCTGTTTGTAATGAGAATTGTTATTTGTTAATTTTAAAATCCTCAGTCTGGGAGTACTGAAGTTAACTAGGGGGGAATGTGGCACCCCAGTGGTCCGGTTGCCACAGTGGCATTGCCTCCCTCACAAGAGGTGATGCCATGCCTGGAAGCAAGCAGGGGTCCCCTAATTAGGTTTTGCTAAGCATTCAACACTGTCCTGGCTCCAGACCAGCAAGGGGAGCCCCTCCCCTTGACAACTGTTGTTTCTAGACCGGTGACAGTGTTTCTGCCACTGTGACATCCTCGACCCTGGTGTACGGATTGGCCTCAAGGCTCTCAGCTTCCACTGTTTCCCTGTCTCGCCACAGTTCAAACAGGTTGATGTGGTAAACCTGGTATGGCTTTCTTATATCTGGCTGGTGAATCTTGTAGTTGACATCACTCAGCTTCTTTACCATCTTGTATGGCCCCTGCCACTTGGCCAGAAATTTAGTTTCAACAGTGGGGATCAACACCAACACTCAGTCTCCAGGGTTAAATTATCTCAGCCGCGCCACCCTATTGGAAACCCTTGCTTGGGCCTCTTGCACTTGAAGGAGGCTCTCCCTCACAATCGGCATCATATTCACAATCCTGCCCTGCATCTGGGCCTCATACTGGATGATGCTCCAGTGGGATGTAACCTCTGATTCCCAGGTCTCCTTTGCAATATGTAGAAGTCCCCGAGGGTGCCATCCGTATAACAGCTCAAATGTTGAGAACCCTGTAGAGACCTGTGGAACTTCCCTAATAGAGAACAACAGGTACGGGAGTAGGCAATCTCAGTCTTGGCCATCTTTCTCTATGACCTTCTTAAGCATGGACTTCAGGGTCTTGTTGAAACTCTCCACCAGGCTGTCCATCTGCAGATGGTGCATGACGTCCTGGAGAGCCTTACATAACTCTCTCATTACTTTGGACATGAACGGCGTTCCTTGGTCAGTCAGGATCTCCTTTAGCAGACCCGTCTGGGAGAAAATATGGACTAGCTCTTGGGCTATACTCCTGGTGGAGGAGTTTCTCAGTGGTACCGCCTCCAGTTAACATGTTGCATAGTCCATGACCACCAGAATGTATTGGTGCTTCCTGGCAGACTTAACTAGGGGCCCGACAAGGTCCATGGCAATCCAGTCAAATGGGTCCTCTATAATGGTTAATGGCACTAGGAGACTAAAAAAGTGGGAGACGGGAGCAGTTAGCTGACTAATAGGACAGGGCCGGCAATAATTAACAATCTCTCGGTGACTCTCTGGCTAGTAGAACATTTGAATGACCCGCTCTTGGGTTTTGTTTACGCCCAGATGCCCACACAAGACATGAGAATGGGCCAGGTCTAGTACCCTACTCCTATAAGGTTCCAATACTAAGAGCTGCTGTTTACTTCAACTCTCAATTTAGTAACCCGCTATATTCAAATCCTCATTTACCACGAAATATGGAAACCTGGTGTTGGCCCCCGGCTCTTGAGCAACCCCATTTATCACAGTAACATTGTCCAATGCCGCTTTTAAAGTAAGGTCCTCCATTTGAGCTCTA
Source organism: Phyllobates terribilis (assembly GCF_046119375.1). Lineage (NCBI taxonomy): Eukaryota > Metazoa > Chordata > Amphibia > Anura > Dendrobatidae > Phyllobates > Phyllobates terribilis. The sequence goes on from NW_027362762.1 coordinate 805,171,894, forward strand.
TCACTACCACTTGGGTTTTGTGACCCGATAAAGCAGCTCCTAATTTATGGTGAAATATGGGAACCTGGTGTCAGCGTCCAGCTCTTGAGTAGTCCCATTTATTACAGAGACATTATCGAATGCATACTTCAATGTAACATCCTGCATTTGAGCAGTACCAAAATTTCCCCCAGAAACCCCCAATTCAGGAACCTCGGCCTCATGGGTCCCCATCTTGTCAAAGGGGAATATCATCCGTCTCGGACTGCGATGGGGATTGTTCATGGGTGAACCAGCTCCTGTCTGAGCAACTTGGCACCCCCGCCTTTCGCCATAAGTCACAGTATAGGCTGAAGTCCAGCCCTATTATAACTGGGTGCAGTTTGTTTTTATCATAACTCTGGTTATGGGTTATTCCTTGGTGTCCCCATGAATACAGCGGATGCCCACAAGCTTTCCAGGGATCAACTGGTGGGGGAGTGTGGCTCTTATCAGGGTCACCAAACTCCCTGAGACCATGAGTCGAGACACCAGTAGCCCATTTATTGTCAAGGGACATGCCTGAGGCACTTCATCGGGCTGATAGTCCACACTGCAGGCTAGATAGGCATAATACGAACAACACCTACCTATGCTGCAGTCTATCTGTTCAGCAGAGATAGAACAATGGATGGCTATGTGCCCAGGACCTTGACATCTTCAACAAATTAAGTCCTTACTAGCGGCCTTTGAAAACCCCTTGGGACCTCAGATTTCTCACAGCTGTGGCTCTATTACCATTCTTCTGAGTGTCAGGCTCCTTCTCCTTCTACACCAGTATGGGTATGCAACCATAAAGGAAAGTAGTGGATAAATCTGTCCACTACAACACGCTCGACCACCTGGGTTGGGGTGGAGGACTCCGGCTGCAACCACTTCTGTACCCGATGCAGTAAGTCGAACATTTGGGAGTAAGGGGCTTTGTCACAGCAATATGCCCAGTGGTGGACCCTTTATGCTCTGACAGATATAGTCACTCCTGAGTGTGTTAATATCTCAGTTTTTAATTTGGCATACTACTGTGCATCCTTTAGGGCCAGGTCATAATAAGCCTTTTGGAGCTTGCCAGTTAGATAGGAGGCTAGCACATCTGCTCACTGCTCCGGCAGCGGCTTTTCCCGCTCTGCCACCATTTCAAACACAGTCAAAAATGCCTCAACATCATCGCCCGGGGTCATCTTTTGCATGGCTCGCCTTACTGCCATCCGGGTGTATGAGTCATCACCTGGACTTGGAGGAGGGGTTGCTGGCCTACAAGAATGGCCTCTGTGAGGAGTTCCATCTGCCGCATAGGCACCTGCTGTTGACGTTGTTGCTGCTGTTGTTGGAGCTGCTGTACCAACAGTATATTTGTTTCTTGTTGTGTTAGCTGCTGCTGCTCCTGCTGTTGAGCTTGAACCAGATGCTTGATCAGCTCCTCCATGCTGACTGACTTTGCTTCCCAGCTCACTGCAGCCTTCACCCAAGATATGAAGGTTATCCACAGCCGTCACACGTACTCTCTGGGGAAGTTGCCCACTCTTCTAGCACCAAGAGTGGTAGATCGGCTCACTCATCTGCACATAGAGGTAGACACAAGAACAATGTATCTTTAAATCTTCCACTGGTTTATTAAAGGTACTGCATAAACCATTGCAGAGTTAGCAAAATAAACACAGCCTTTCTGGCCTAATGGGAAAACAAAATCATAACGTATGGCACAGTCCATGTTCAGGAACAAACATAAAATACAGCTCTGGGCTCTCATCTCCAGGCACACCCAACACTGAATGAGCCAAAATGCTGTGTATTTACCTTCTAGACTCCACCCTGGGGTGGAGATATGATGAACAGCCTCAAACCCACTCTACAGATGTTCACTAAACCTAGCCTTTAACATGGCCGATTAACCCCTCTCAGCACTTAGTGTGCTGGAGCATTTTCCTAGGTTCATATCACTGAAGCTAATTGACGCACCCCCTGGGCCGCGGGGTACTCGGTGCCGGGCCGGTCAGTGCAGGGGATGTCACAGTGGCAGTGACCCGGTCCGTGACCCAGGGCGGTCAATAAAAGGGGATTATAGTTTTTATAGTTTAATGTTCGTGACGCCACCTGTGGTATGCGGCTATATGGAGCCGCCGCTGCCGTGCAGATCCTCTGGAGCTGATGGTGATGCAGCAGAGTTGGGACAGCTCTCCACAGGCAGAAATTAGCTCCAGGGTGGTGCAGTGACGTTATAGATGAGGTAGATGTTGCTGTGCAGTGTAGTGCAGGTGATGGCGCAGATAATAATTCCAGGGGTGCAGTCTTTAAGGTTTACTCACAGTTGTTGAACTCCAGGTTACCAGTACTAGAGTAACCTCCTACGTCGTCCTGCGTTCGCCAAGGAAGGGGTTCAGCAATCTCTCAAGTAACTCTGGAGTATTTAAATGGGACCCCATTCTATGTGCCTTCCTCGGTCGTCTTCCTGCGCTGTCTCTCACCCTCCTGCCCTGTGCCTCACAATCAGTGTCCCAAGCCGGTAGCCTTGGATCTTGTCTGGCGACCTGCAGTCCCCTGGAACCCCTGTGGCCACCTTTTCGGTGATGTAATTGTGGTGGTTGGCAGCTGCACCTTGCAAGTACAGCAGCCTCCAGTTTCTAGCTGAGCCTTGTAGTGCTCCACTAGTTTAGGGGCCGGTCCCCTCTGCGGCCTGATCCCTCTACGTTCCTGCAGATTCGGGGGCACGGGTGGCATCCATACTTCTCGTGCCCCTAATATCCCTTCTGTTCCTCCTGGAGCCTTCCCTGCTCCTGTCCTCTCTCTTTCCTGGGCCTCTCAGGCTAGGCCCCACTCCTCTCAACTCGTGCTCCAAGCACTGGAGCCAGGAGCCTGGACCTCCTCCACTGCTCTCCTGAGCAGGACTGGCAGCTTCTAGATGGTTCCATTCCTTCTTATACTCCTTCTGCCTGTGGTCCCCTGAGCTTCTTCCTCCACCCACACCCACTACATGGTTCCACCCTCCAGCCAGGGACCAGGGACTGTGCTCTCCCATAGGAGCAATCTCGCCCTTCCCTCTGAAGTGGAGTGTAATGGATGCTAGTGTGTGGGTCCCAGGAAATACTCCATCCTTACCTGAGAGTGGGATACCACACCTCTGGATGAGATGCAGTACCTCTGTGGTGACTGAACCCGCAGGGGCGCCACATAATAACCTCAGTGACACATATCTCCCCTCAAGTACTTTGCCAGTGACTTTGTCACAAAAGTTATTGAACCCTTTTGTGTATTTCTGCCTGTGCATTGTGAGAGAATGTATATGCCTTTATTTGTATCATGTTGCATTTTTATTACCTTTGAAATAGGGCTAAATAATGAGATTTCTATCTTAATATGAAAGTGAACAAATGAAAAACATTATCCCAAGAAATGCGTAAACCAGTGCAATGTGACATATTGAATTTCTTTTTTATATATATTACATTTTTCTATTCAATAATTTTCAATATAAAACATTAATACAATAAATACAAACCCATTTAACTTTTAAAACCCACAAACTCATGAAAGAAGGAAAGGAAGTAGATGGAAGAAAAAGAGAACAAACAAGAATTCAGTACCTAAGGCAAGATGTAAATATGCCCCTGGTTATAAGAAAACAAGTTTCGAAATTGTTATACTTTGGGAATAGAATATTTTTTTTGTAACAGACAGACCGTATTAGTTAATGTATATAGCATAACTAACGTAATGCGTAGTATAAATTAATACATAGAAAAATGTCTTAAAACTATACTGTTTTCAGACTAAGATTAGCAGTATCTATGACACTGGACAGAGAAATATACCCTGGAAGATTTTTGTGTTATCAGCCTGCAGTACTTACTTAGCAGGTTGAGTCATACAGTGAATGAAACAACAAAATGTATTTCAAGGTTATTGCCAAAACAGAATCAAGATATTTGACAGACTGAACAAAGTGTTGGCAGACATAAAACATGGATGACAGTTAGTCACCATTCTAAATATTTACACTGCTGCTTGAAAGTCTGTGAACCCTTCAAAATTCTCCATATTTCTACATAAATTGGACCCAAATCTATATCAGATTTTCAAACAAGTACTAAAAGGAAATAAAAAAATCCAAATCAGACAAAAGTGTCAAAGATTTTAGACTTTGTCATTTATTAAAATTGAGGAAAATGATCTTATATCATATCTATGTGTGTGGCAAAAATGTGTGAGCCTTTTGGATTAGCAGATAATTTGAAGGTGAAATTAAAGTCTGATGTTATCAATCAATGGTATGATAGTCAGGTGTGAGTGGGTAACCTCTTTTATTTAAAGAACAGGTATCTATAAAAGTCTGATCTTCACAACACAAACGTGGAAGTGTATAATGGTATAATCAAAGATGGTTTCTGAATATCTTAGAACAGGTGTTGATGTTAATAAGAGTGGAAAGGTTACAAATCATCCAAAATCATCTCTAAAGAATTTGAAATGGAGCCATGGCAACTTGATAGATAAATGATCTGTAATAAAATCATTCTTGTGCAGGCCTGGATAGGTTCACCAGGGTCTTCTCCCCTATTATCCTTATAGTATCAAGCCATTGGGTTGTTGGTCTTCCTCTTCACCTTGTTCCTGCTATTCTACCGACCATGATGTCCTTCTCCAGTGATTGCTCTCTTCATAAGATGTGTCCAAGGTAGACAAGTCATAGCTTGGTGATCCTTGCTTCAAGTGATGTGTTTGGATTGATTTATTCCAAATTGATTTATTTGCTCTTCTTGCCATCCATAATATTGATAACATCCTTCTCCAGCACCACATTTTGTATGCATCAATTCTTCTTCTGTATTGTTTCTTTATCATTCAGGTGTTATGATCTGCAACAAAACTAAGGAAAGATAAGGAAAGCTGTCCCTACAGTAAGACTAAGCTGAATGTAGCGGGCTGCCTGTTCCTTGTGAACAGACCCGCCTTCATCCTCGGCTAGTCTGAACGGAGACCTATAGAATAAAGGGAGGGGTCCCTAAAAGAACTAAGGACTGGGACAAAAATGGGACACCTCCTAAACAGAAGTTGTTGCAGAGCAAAAAGGACAAACTGACAAAAAGTACTAACGGTCCCAGAGGACCAAGAACTGACAGAGATAGGTACAGAAGCACCTGGCTAGAGAGACAGACAAAACAACACTGAAGTCCAGCAAAGCCAGAAGGGCGGAGCTGGAATATATAGGCAGCTGGTCACGTGACCGCAAAACACAAGATAGCAAAAACTAACAGGAGGGTTCTAACAGTACCCCTTCTTCTATGAGGATCCTCCTGATCCTCCAGGCCCAGGCCTATCAGGAAACCTCCTGTGGAAAGCTTTAACAAGCCTAGGAGCAGAGACATCATCCGTCCTTACCCAGGAGTTGTCTTCGGGACAGAAACCCTTCCAGGAGACAAGATACTGTAATTTCCCTCTATGCCATCTTGAATTCAAAATACGAGAAATTTCATATTCACCATCTTCCACCACAGGGGGAACTGTGACAGTGGCATCCCTATTAGATACATCAGCCTTTTTCAACAAAGAAAACATGAAACACAGGATTAATCTTCCAGGAAATAGGGACATCCAACCTAACAGCAAACGGGTTAACAACATGAAGCACTTTAAATGGACCAACAAACTTAGGACCCAGTTTTTTAGAGGGAATCCTCAACTGCAGGTTCTTCGAGGACAACCAAATCATGTCACCCACAGTAAACAAAACCTCTTTATGTTTCCTGTCAAAATACTTCTTGGACTACTTGTTAGCTTCTTGCAGGTTACAATTAGTGTTGAGCCACCCCCGTAGTGTTCGAGTTCGGTTCGGTTCGTCGAACACCCGTGTGTTCGCCGAACTGTTCGTCGAACTGTTCGTCGAACACCTTCGAACACCGTTAAAACCAATGGCAGGCAAACAAAAACACATAGAAACACATAGAAAACACCTTCAAAGGTGTCCAAAAGCTGACAAACTGCTCAGAAGACACAACTAACACATGGAAAAGTGACAAGTACATATAGTCATGCGAAAAGAAAAGAGGTGGAGGAGTAAAAGGAGGGGGAGACACAGATATAGGCATGTCATGTGTTAGAACCTTGCTGTTAGGTTTTTTTTCCTTTGCTGGTCACATGACCTTGTTGGCCTATTTAATCCTGCTCCGCCCTTCTGGCTTTGCTGGACTTCATTGTATATCTACTTTCTAGCTAGCCTGTTCTCTGTATCTAACTCTGTTAGTTTGCTTGGTCTACGGACCTCTATGTTCTATCTATTTTGTTTGTTCGTCTGTCTGCTACTATTTCTGTTAGGAGGTGTCCCATATTCCTCCCAGTCCTTAGTACTTGTAGGGATTCCCTCCCCACATCTATAGGTCTCCGTACAGACTAGATTAGGACTTTAGCAGGTCTGATCGCAGGATCAGGTTCCCTGTTACATCGTAGGGATTCAGCTGAGTCCTATAGTAGGGACAGATCTCCTCTCTTTCCTTAGCTTTGGTAGCAGAACATAACAGTAAGTCCAGCCAGCAAATTCTCTAAGGAAAGATTTTTCTGTTCCATCATGGTGTCGGTTCAGGATTTGGCTCATCGCCTGCAGGGACTCTCTCTGGAGGTGGCCGAGCTCCGTCAGCACGTGAGTAACTGTCCTGGAGCACATTTCTTGGAGCCTAAGGTATGTTTGCCGGATTTATTTTTTGGTGAACACCGAGAATTTTTTTCATTTAAAAATGCTTGCTTATTGTATTTTCGTTTGAGACCTAAGTCCTCTGGGGATGAATCCCAGCGCGTAGGGTTCATAATGTCACTTTTGCGCAAAGAGCCTCAGGAGTGGGCCTTTTCTTTGCAACCTAGTGATTCATGCTTCAGATCAGTGGATAGTTTTTTTTCTGCTTTGGGACTATTATATGATGATCCTGACCGTGTCGCATCAGCTGAGACTGAGTTGAGACGTTTAAAACAAGGATCAGGTAATGTGGAAAAATATTGTACACATTTTCGTCGTTGGTCCACTCAAACAGGGTGGAACGATTCTGCTCTGAAAAGTCTATTTCTTGCTGGGCTCAGTGAAAGGGTTAAAGACCTGCTAATTGCTTATCCTACACCTGAGGATTTGCAACAGGCTATGCAATTAGCTATACGGGTGGATAGAAGACTGCGTGCTAGGGTTAATGAGAGCAAATCCTCTGCTATGTCAGTTTCTGGTTATGATAATGTGTGTACTAACAGTGGTGAACCGATGGAGATTGGATCGGTGGCACCTCGCTCTCAAGAAAAAGACCGTCGTTTTTCGGAAGGCTTGTGTTTCTATTGCGGAAAATCTGGTCATTTGATTAAAGGCTGTGAGCTTCGTATGAAGAAAGAAAAAAAAATGGTCAGTCACGCCCGTATTGCCTGTTTAAATTCCAAGGGTATATTTTTAGCTGCTTCCACGATTGCTCAGGAAAAATTAATGGAATTTCGGGTGTTTGTTGATTGTGGGTCTACACTGAATGTAATTGATGGGGGATTCGTGGAAAAACTCAATTTAAAACCTGAACCTTTATCATCCCCCATTGCTGTGGTTTCTGTGGATGGTTCCCCTTTGAAGAATATTACTCTCAAGGTCAGTGAATTTCCTCTCACTATTAATGGTGTTCACCATGAGAAATTGGATTTGGTAGTGTTGAATAACTTGCCTTCTCCAGTAATATTGGGTTTGCCCTGGTTAAAATTTCACAATCCTGTACTGGATTGGTCTACCAGTGAAATTAAATCCTGGAGCCATAAATGTTATGACAAGTGTTGTAACGGGCGTATTGCAGCTTTGGATAGGGGAGAATTGCCTGTTCCTATTCAGGATTTTTGGAGAGTTTTTTCTGAGAAAGAATCGCAGGTTTTGCCTCCCCATAGAGACTATGATTGTTCTATTGAATTTGTCCCTGGAGCGACTCTTCCTAAGAGTCGTTTATTTAACCTTACTATTCCTGAGAGGAAGGCTTTGGAGGAATACATACAGACAAGCTTGGCCGCCGGTCACATTAGGCCCTCTAAGTCTCCTGTGGCGGTTGGATTTTTTTTTGTAAAAAAAAAGGACGGCGGTTTACGTCCTTGTCTGGATTTTCGTGAGATTAACAAAATTACGGTACGCAATCCTTACCCACTGCCATTGATTCCTGATCTGTTTAACCAGTTATTGGGGGCCAAGTGGTTCTCTAAAATTGACCTTAAGGGGGCATACAATCTGTTGCGCATGAAGGAGGGTGATGAATGGAAGACTGCTTTTAACACTCCTGTGGGTCATTTTGAGAATCTGGTTATGCCTTTTGGTCTTACTAATGCTCCTGCATTTTTTCAGAATCTGATTAATGACATCCTTAGACCTTTGATCGGTAAAAATGTGGTTGTGTATTTGGATGACATTTTGATTTATTCGCCAGATCTGGAGTCTCATTGGCGGAGCGTGCGTGAGGTATTACAGTTATTAATGGACAATTCGCTTTTTGCTAAGCTGGAGAAATGTGAGTTCGCTGTACAGAGAATTAGTTTTTTGGGCTACATTATCTCCAGCAAAGGTTTTGAGATGGATCCGGTTAAGGTTCAGGCTGTGCAGGAATGGCCTAGGCCTATTGGTTTGAAATCGATACAGAGGTTTTTGGGTTTCGCCAATTACTATAGAAAATTCATAAAAAATTTTTCTAGTATTGTCAAACCTCTGACTGATCTCACCAGGAAAGGTGCTGATGCGGTTCAGTGGTCTTCTGAGGCCATTGAAGCTTTTGTGTATCTCAAAGAGAGGTTCACCTCTGCTCCCATCCTTATGCAGCCTGATGTTACTAGGCCGTTTTTGGTTGAGGTTGATGCTTCCTCTGTGGGGGTTGGCGCAGTATTGTCTCAGGATAACGGGGATGGATTACATCCCTGTGCCTTTTTTTCAAAAAAATTTTCGGAGACTGAATTGAATTACGATATTGGTAATCGGGAATTATTGGCTATTAAACTCGCATTTGAACACTGGCGCCACTTCTTGGAAGGTGCGGAATTTCCTGTTCAGGTTCTTACGGATCATAAAAATCTGATATATCTTGATGCTGCCAAGCGCCTGAATGCCCGTCAGGCTAGGTGGGCACTGTTTTTCTCGCGGTTTAATTTCTCCGTTACTTACATCCCTGGTACTAAGAATGTTAAGGCGGATGCCTTGTCTCGCAGTTTTTCTCCCATAGTCGGTGCTGAGAAAGAGGAAAACATTTTACAAGAAGGTGTTGTGATAGCTGCTTTAGACTCCGTTTTGGAAGATGAGATTCTTAAAGCTCAGGAGAATGCCCCATCTAACACTCCTCATGGGAGGTTGTTTGTGCCTGGGACCTTTAGGAGAGATTTGTTTGTTGAGTGTCACGAATCTCGGTTGGCAGGTCATCCCGGAATCTCTGAGACCAAGAGACTGGTGGGTCGCAGTTTTTGGTGGCCTGGATGGCAGAAGGAAGTCATTAAGTGGGTGCGCCAATGTACTATATGTGCTAGATCTAAGTCCTCACATACTCCTGCTGCGGGGTTGCTTTGTCCTTTGGAGGTCCCCAGTGCTCCTTGGACACATTTGGCTATGGACTTTATAACTGACCTTCCCCCCTCTGAGGGTTTTACTGTCATCTGGGTGGTCGTGGACCGTTTTAGCAAGATGTGTCACTTGGTTCCCTTCGTCAAACTGCCCTGCGCTAAAACTCTCGCTAAGGCCTTTGTCAAGGAAATTGTCAGACTTCATGGCGTTCCTACTGACATTGTTTCTGATAGGGGTCCTCAGTTCGTGGCTCGTTTTTGGCGTGCCTTTTGTGACAGGTTGGGAATTCATTTGTCGTTTTCGTCCGGATATCATCCTGAATCTAATGGCCAGACAGAAAGGAAAAACCAGGATGTTGAGCAGTTCTTGCGTTGTTTTGTGGCAGACAATCAAGAGGGGTGGTCTGAGTTTCTGCCACTTGCCGAATTTGCTCTGAACAATCATACATCTTCTTCTGCTGGTTGTTCGCCTTTTTTTTGTTGTTCTGGGAGACATCCGTCGTTTGGGTCGTTCTCCAAGTTGGGATCTGCCGTGCCTGAGGAGGAGAATTTTTCCGGTGATTTGGAAAGAGTTTGGACGGATGTGCGTGGTAATCTTCAGGAGGCCAACAGAAAATCTAAAGACTACTTTGATAGGAAACGACAGGAGGTTTTGTTCGCTGTTGGTGACATGGTTTGGTTGTCCTCTAGGAATCTGCGGTTGAGGATTCCTTCTAAGAAATTGGGTCCCAAGTTTGTAGGGCCCTTTAAGGTGCTTCAGGTTGTCAACCAATCTGCTGTTAGGTTGGAGGTTCCTACCTCCTGGAGAATTAATCCGGTCTTTCATGTCTCTCTGTTAAAAAAAGCTGTTGTGTCGGATGGTGACGCCTCTGCCTCTGTTCCTCCGGTGGTGGAGGACGGGGAATATGAAATTTCTCGCATCCTTGACTCTAGACGGTATAGAGGTAGTTTGCAGTATCTTGTGGCCTGGAAAGGTTTCGGACCCGAGGATAACTCTTGGGTGAGGTCAGATGATGTTTCCGCGTCCAGACTTATCAGAGCGTTTCACAGGAGATTTCCTGATAAGCCTGGTCCTAGGGGATCCGGAGGATCCTCTTAGAAGGGGGGGTACTGTTAGAACCTTGCTGTTAGGTTTTTTTTCCTTTGCTGGTCACATGACCTTGTTGGCCTATTTAATCCTGCTCCGCCCTTCTGGCTTTGCTGGACTTCATTGTATATCTACTTTCTAGCTAGCCTGTTCTCTGTATCTAACTCTGTTAGTTTGCTTGGTCTACGGACCTCTATGTTCTATCTATTTTGTTTGTTCGTCTGTCTGCTACTATTTCTGTTAGGAGGTGTCCCATATTCCTCCCAGTCCTTAGTACTTGTAGGGATTCCCTCCCCACATCTATAGGTCTCCGTACAGACTAGATTAGGACTTTAGCAGGTCTGATCGCAGGATCAGGTTCCCTGTTACATCGTAGGGATTCAGCTGAGTCCTATAGTAGGGACAGATCTCCTCTCTTTCCTTAGCTTTGGTAGCAGAACATAACATCATGCCCTTCTAAAATCCAAAAAGTGAGAAGCCGACACGTTCAGTCCGCTCCTGCCCGTGCCACCTCCGCGTCGCCGGGTTTGTGCCAGAGCCGCGGTGAACCCTGACGGCCAGCCCCCCTCTCCCAATACTGGTGCCTATCCGCTGGTGGGTCGAGCGAGCCCCCCTGTGGTGGAGGCAGCTCTAAGCTTTTTAATTTAAATTGTCTCTCTAATTTGAATGAATACACTTTAAATCCATTTACAAGGATCTATTGAAGGGCAAGTCTCATGCCAGCAGCCGCGTAATTCCAGCTCCAGTAGCGTCCAGTAAAGCTGCTGCAGTTACAAAGCTTTTATAAGGATCGAGCTCGGCTGTCCACCGCAAGGCATCCTACTGCCAATCCCAGCCCCTATGCCTTGGAGTGCCTCCTGATGCTCTTCACTGAGTATCCCGTGGTCCCGAAGCATTTCCTTTGAAAAAATTAAGTGTCCAAACTACAGGTGGTGTAGCTTGCTTAACAGCCGGGATAATCCGCTGACTAGCAGACACTGCTACTAGGCACAAAGTATTTCCTGGGCTAGATGCAGTTAAAAATTTGTAATTAGATACTCTCGTTGGATGCTGAGAAAGCATTCCATAGAGTCTCCTGGCACGCCATATATGATTCTCTTAAAAAGCTTGGGGTAGGGGTCTAGGGGACCCTTTTATAGCCAAAATCACGGCCCTGTATCGCAATACGTCACCTAGGCTGAAGATAAATGGAACTGTAGCACCCTGAGGGCTCGGTTGCTACAGAGGTATTGCACCTCACCCAGAGGTGTGATATCTCACTCTCAGGTAAGGATGTAGTGTGGATCAGGACCCAACACCTGCATGCATTACACCACATTGCCGTAGGGCAGGGTGACCAATATGCCCCTGAGATGGGCACGACAGTCCCTGTCCCTGGCTGGAGTGGGGGGAGGGAACACTGAGGAAGGGGAACCCTGTAGTGCAGGAGCAGGGAGGAAGCAGTTCCTGGGTGCATTGAGAAGGGAGTATAAAAGGTGGGCACCATCTTAGTTCAGTGCAGAGAAGTCTGAGCAGAAGTGGCAGGGAGCAGGGGCTCTGCATGAGCTCTGCTCCAGAGGCGGGCCTAGTAACAGAGGCCCAGGCCTGGAAGAGGGAGAAGGAAGGAAGAGGAGCGGAGAAGGCTCCAGGAACGAGGAACGAAGGGATCCCAGGGGTGCGGACGGGCGAGTCGCCACCGCACGCCCGAATCCACCTGCGTGGAGGGGTCAGGCCAAAGGGGGAGACCGGTCCCCGAAACTAGTGGAGGCAGGAAACGACCCTCAGCTAGGAACAGGAGGTTGTGACATTTTATGTGGCGCAGCCCCTCGCTACACCCGCTAGGAAGGCACCACATAGGGTCAGGGAAACTGGCGCCAAGTTTACCAAGAGGAGGCCCGAGGCAGCCGGACAGAAGGGTTGGTAAGAAAGGCCAGACAAAGGACACACAAAGGGGGTCCTGTGAAGCGCTCCAAAGTTATCTGGGAGTTGTCTGAGCCCCTCACCTGGTGAGCACAGTACGACGTGGGCAGCCGTTACCTGCAGACGTGGTCTGGATAATAAGAACTGTGAGTAAAGGCCCTGGACTGCATCACTGACTCCGTGTCGTTACTGCTGCTGCCCTGCACCATCACCCCCATCCTCCGCATACACTGCCCTGAGGCTATACTCCTCCCGTGGGGAGTTATGCTACGCTCTGCTGCACCCACAACACCAGCCTCAGCGGTCTGCCCTGGAGCGGCGGTTCACTCTGACCGCAATCCACGGGTAGCGTAGTCGGACATTTAAACATCAAAACCACATAAATAGTTCCGCCACTGGTTTGACTGCCCTGAGCCACGGAACCGGGTCGCCGCCACGGAGACTACAACCACCAGCATCCACCAAAAAGGGTCCGGCTCCGGGTGTCCCAAGGCCCAGGGGGCGCGTCAGAACATTTTCATCACCTTTCACAATCACCAATGGGACAAGGCAGGGATGTTCTCTGTCCCCTCTCTTATACATCCTAGTGACGGAGCACCTGCTCTCATCAATTCGCCATAACCCCAATATTAGGTGGATTGAGGTGGGAGGCACCGAGTACAAGTGCTCTCTATTTGCTGATGATGTACTAGTATATATCACTCAATCACATATATCCATCCATGCTGTTATGGCTGAAATAGATCACTTTGTTACATGGTCAAATTTTAAAATCAATGCAGCGAAGTCTGAGGCCCTCGATGTCTCCCTCCCCAAATCCATATAGGATTCCATCCAGTCCAACTTTCCCTTTTCCTGGCCCTCACAGGGTATCAAATACTTAGGAATTCCTATTCATAGAGACCTCTCCCATCTATGTTATCTTAATTTTGGGCCCTTTATTGAACAACTCCATACAGACCACGGTTGGCAAGTTAGAACTGTAAGATTCACTACGTGAACCACTGGTGTTTTGTGGAAAAGCACATGTACACTGTGTTCCAAATTATTATGCAAAAAGTGTTTAGGAGTGATAAGGGAAGAATTTGTTTGTTTGTCGGTTAAACTCATTGATGGTGATGTGTGTCAGGGCTCTTTATATCACTGTAAGCAATTGCAGACACCTGTGCTAATTAGTTTGGCAGGTGTGTCCAATGAAAGGCAAGACTACTTAAGAAGGCTGTCTCACATTATTAAGCAGCCTACATTTTCTGCCAAAATGGGAAAGAAAAAGGATGTGTCGGCTGCTGAGAAGCAACAAATTGTGGAGTGTTTAGGTCAAGGCATGACTACAATCAACATTGTGCGATGATCAGGATGAAGTGTCTTGGCAATCAAGAAGCATGTAGCTGATTCACAGTACACACGTGTGCGTGCTGATAAGGGCAAATTGAGGACTCTTTCCTACAGGCAATTACGTCAGGTTGAAAGAGCAGCGGCAAAAAAGCCTTGTCATAGCAGCAGACAAGTTTTTGAAGCTGCTGGTGCCTCCAACGTCCCCCGAACAACAAGATGCAGGGTCCTTCAGAGGTTTGCAGCTGTGCATACGCCATCCTGTCGACCTCCTCTATCCACTTCACACAAGCAGAAACGGCTCCAGTGGGCCAAACATTACATGAAGACTGATTTCAAAACTGTTTTGTTCACGGATGAGTGCCGTGCAGCGCTCAATGGTCCAGATGGATGGAGTGGAGGATGGCTGGTTGATGGACACCCCACGCAAACACGGCTACAGCGCCAACAAGGAGGAGGTGGAGTAATGTTTTGGGCTGGAATCATGGGGAGAGAGATTGTCAGCCCCTTTAGGATCCCTGAAGGGGCTAAAGATGAACTCCATAATGTATGTGGATTTTCTCAAACAGCACTTCCTGCCATGGTTCAAGAAGAAGAACCGTGTATTTCACAGCAAGATCATTTTTTTGCATGATAATGCACCACCTCATGCTGCACATAAAACATCTGCATCTCTGGCTGATATGGGCATAAAAGGGGACAAACTTATGGTGTGACCCCCATGCTCCCCTGACCTCTACCCCATTCAGAACCTTTGGAGCATCATTAAAAGGAGTGTCTATGATGGCGGGAGGCAGTTCACATCTAAGCAACAGCTCTGGGAGGGTATTCTGTCCTCATGCAAAACAATTGAAGCAGAAACCATCCAAAACCTGACAAATTCAATGGACGAGAGAGTTCAGAAGCTCCTTTCGAACAAGGGGTCCTATGTGAAAATGTAACATCACCTAGAATAAAGTTTTGAGTTGAAAACTGTTTGATTTCAGTTTCTAGCAACCTGCTAATGCTTATAATTTCAAAAATGACCATTTTTTTGGTCTTTATTAAAATGAAAAGGTTGATCGAAAAGTTTGGGGGATCTAAGAGTGTGGCAACCCAGTAGTCATGATTACTTCGAATTCTGACAATATGAGGGTCATGCTGCAGGTAGTGCAGCAAGAAGGCACTTATGTGTCTTGCGCATCTCGTAGCCCCAAAATTATTTTCCGGGCTAGATGCAGCTAAAAATTATTATTAATTTTAAATCTGGTGAAGCTTTAGTATAGATGGCCTAATAGGATCAGTGCTGCACACTGCTACAAAGCCCAAATTATTTTCCAGTCAAGATACAGATAAACATGATTAGTAATTTTAAATCTGGTGGAGCTTATTATAGATGGCCTAATAGAATCAGTGCTGCACACTGCTACAAAGCCCAAATTATTTTCCAGCCAAGATACAGATAAACATGATTAGTAATTTGAAAGCTTAAAACGGTTGGTAGGGTGATTTTAACCAATCATCAAGCTTTTACTCTCCCCAGGATGACACAGGGGTAGAAAAGTCGTTTCGGATCCATGATTTGTTCATCTTTATGAACGTGAGTCTGTCTACATTATCAGTGGAGAGCCGCGTGCGCTTATCTGTCAGCACACCACCAGCAGCGCTGAACACACGTTCAGACAGAACGCTGGCTGCGGGGCATGACAAGATCTCCAAGGCGTAAGTGGCTAGCTCCGGCCATTTATCCAGATTGGAAGCCCAAAAAGAGCAAGGGTCCAGTGACACAGTCATGGCTTCAATGTTTACTTGGAGATACTCCTGTACCATCGTCTCTAGGCGTTGACTATGTGTCAGACTTCTTGTCTCCTGTGGCCTTGCAAAGGATGGGCTAAAAAAGTGGTGAAATGATTCCGCAAAATTGATGTTACCAGCAGATACTGTGGTTCTGTTACGGTTTGAGTGCTGAACACTTAACGGTCCCACGGTTGGCAAGTTGGAACTGTGAGATTCACTACGTGCACCACTGGTATTTTGTGGAAAAGCACATGTAAGATTCTGCAACAGTCTCTGCTGATACTCCTGCATGCGTGCATCCCTTTCTATGGCAGGAATCATTTCTGCAAATTTACTTTTGTACCGGGGATCTAACAGTGTGGCAACCCAGTAGTCAGGATTATTTCTAATTCTCACAATTCGAGGGTCATGTTGCAGGTAGTGCAGCAAGAAGGCACTCGTGTGTGTTGCGCATCCAAGAGCACCAAGTCCCTGTTGTGTTGGTGGCGAGGTAACAATCATGCTTCCTTCCTCTGTCCTCTCCCCCCAACCTCGCACAACAGAAATGTGATCAAGGTCTCCCTCATCTGATGAGTCTTCCATCAGTTCGTCCTCCACTTCTTCCTGGGCTCCTGCACCTTCCTCACTAGTTTGGCTGATACCATGCGCCCTGGTAAAACCATCTCCCCCACCCTCACATGCCTGCCGCCTTGGTGCTGCCGACCGTCTGGACCTTGCAGATGTTAGCCCTTCCGCATACAACTCCTCCTCCTCTACTTCCTCCACCTCCTCTTGTGCCACCACCTGACTCCGAATTCTGTTTAACATGTGCTCCAGCATGTAAATCACCGGAATAGTCATGCTGATAATGGCATCGTCAGCACTAAACATCTTCGTCGCCATTTCAAAACTGTGCAGAAGGGTGCATAGGTCCCTGATCTGAGACCACTCCTCCAGCGTGATTTGCCCCACCTCTGGATCTCGTTGGCCCAGGCTATACGTCAGAACGTATTGCACCAGGGCTTGTCGGTGCTGCCACAGTCGCTGCAACATGTGCAGAGTTGAATTCCACCGGGTAGGCACATCGCATTTTAGCCGGTGAAGTGGCAGGCCCAACGACTTCTGTAGAGATGTAAGTCGCTGAGCTGCGGGATGCGAACGGCGGAAGTGAGCACACAGCGACCGTGCCCTCTGCAGAAGGCCATCTAGTCTGGGATAGTGGGCTAAAAATTGCTGGACAACCAGGTTCAACACGTGAGCCATACAAGGCACGTGTGTGACATTGCCCCGGCGAAGGGCCGCACCCAGGTTTGCAGCATTGTCGCACACGGCCTTCCCTGGTTTCAGGTCCAGTGGAGACAACCATTCATGAAATTGGTTCTCCAGAGCTGACCACAACTCCTCAGCTGTGTGACTCACATTTCCCAGACATTGCAATGTAAAAACCGCCTGATGACGTTGAGCCCTACTGCCAGCATAGTAAGGAGGTGTGCAGGATCCCTTCTGCACAGTTAGAAAGCTTGTGGCATGACCAGACAGGCTTTGGGTGCAGGTGGAAGACCGAGAGGAGGTTGAGGAGGCAGAAGCAGTGGAGGAACTTTGACATAAAGAGGATTGACGCACAACTCGTGGGGACGGCAAGACTTGGACAGCAGCCCCTTGTCCTGCTGTCACCATAGTTACCCAGTGCCCAGTCAGCGACATGTAACGCCCCTGTCCATGCCTACTCGTCCAAGTGTCTGTGGTGAAATGCACCCTGTCACACACAGAGTTTCTCAAAGAAGCGGTGATGTTGTGTGCGACATGCTGGTGGAGCACAGGCACACCTTTCTTTGAGAAGTAGTGCCGACTGGGTATCTGGTACTGGGGCACTGCGACGGACATAAGGTCTCGAAAATCCTCTGTGTCCACCAGGCGGAAAGGCAGCATTTCTGTAGCCAAGAGCTTGCAGATGGTGAAATTCAACCTCTTAGCTTTCTCATGGCTAGGAGGAAATGGTCTTTTACTTGTCCACATCTGAGGGACCGAGGGCTGGCTATTGTGCTTAGACGGGGTTGATAAGGGTGTCCCCGGCAAACTGCCGGTCTGTGAGGAAGATGCAGGCGGACATGTTAGGTTGCCTTGATCCAAAGGTGGTGCTATCGATGTCGGACAGCGCTCAACACCAGCTGGTGTTACCACCTCCAAAGAAAATGATGACCTGCCAATCACGCTGGCTGTTGCGGGTAAAGAGGTGACAGGTCTGCGCCCCGAAACAGGTGTGACTGCTGTCCCCCCCGTCACAGAGGATGAAGAGGCCGCGGATGCACAAGATATGGCAGACGGTGGTTGGCCCGGCCGGCTAGGTCGCATTGTAGCACACTGAGCTTCCCACTGCAACTTATGCTTCATGTCCATGTGCCGGTTCATGCATGAAATACTCAAACTATGTATTTTTTGGCCTCTACTTAGCTTTTGCTGACAAATGTTACAGATAACACGAGTTGGGTCATCTTTATCGATCTGAAAAAATGCCCAGGCTATGCAAGGCTTAGCACCCATGCGACCTGAAGAGCCACCACGACTTGTGGTGAGAGGCAGAATTGTGTTTGAGGATGCAGTTGTTGATGTGCTTCCAGTACTACGTCTCTGTCCAGGAAGGCGCAACCTGACCTCGTCGTCACTAGCATCTTCCTCCACCTCCTCTGCTGACCTCATCTCTTGGCTGACTGTGGGTTGACAGTAAGTGGGATCTCCAACCTCATCATCATCACCCTGTGCGTTATCACACCCGTCGTCCTCAGAGCCAACCTGTTCCTGCCCTGACAAAAAACGAAAGTTGTCGCTCCAATCAGGTATTTGAGTCTTATCATCGTCTACCTCATTGTCTCCACCAACAGGAGTTACAGTTTGGGAATGAGGGTCTACATTATGGTCAGAACCTTCTGCGTCTGGTCCTGGATCCGACTCATAAAGATTCTGGGCATCAGTGCAGATCATTTCCTCGTCTGGATTCACAGAAGCGCTGGAGTCGACCTCTGATTCCCAGGCTATAGTATGAGTAAACAGCTCTGCAGACTCAACCATCTGTTCTACCTCATACTCAGACGGGCAGCTGGAGATTTGGCAGCTGTGAGGAAGCAAGTGCGATTGGGGTGACACCTTTGAGGACTGGAGTATTTGTGATGTTGAAGTTGATGTGGAGGAGAGCCCACTTAAAGGAGCACTTGATATCCGTTGAAGCACCTGCTGTTTTTGTGCCTCTTCTGGAATTTGTAGCGATTGGCGTGGCCGTAAGAAAGGGATCTTATCACATTGTCCGCTAAAAGAAGTAGACATTTTAGTTTGGCTGGAAGATGGTCTTTCTTCTGCAGATGTTACTGTTGCTTTAACACCTACCCCACGGACACAACCTTTTTTCCCCTTCCCAACACGCCTATTCCCCTTTCCACCAGCAGCAGGCCTTCTTCCACTCATTTTGGTGGTTAACTAATTCACAACTCTGGAGTTGTTTGCACAAAAAAACAATGGATGGTAACCGAGCAGAGCTGAGTGGCCAAACTGTGGTATTAGGCCAAAACTATTGGCTGGGTTAGATGCAGAAAAAAATTATATTCAATTTGCAACCTGATGGAGGTCAGTATAGATGGACTAATAGAACAAGTCCCACACACAGCTAGAAGGCCAAATATTTTTTCAGAGGTAGATACAGATAAAAATTATTTTTAATTTGCAGCCTGTTGGAGGTCAGTATAGATGGACTAATAGAGAAAGTCCCACACACTGCTAGAAGGCCAAATATTTTTTCAGAGCTAGATGCAGACAAAAAATTATTTTGAATTTGCAACCTGATGGAGGTCAGTATACAGTGCCTACAAGTAGTATTCAACCCCCTGCAGATTTAGCTGGTCTGATAAGATGCAAATAAGTTAGAGCCTTCAAACTGCAAACAAGAGTAGGTTTTATGAACAGAAGCATAAATCTTACAAACCAAAAAGTTATGTTGCTCAGTTGAATTTTATTAAATTTTAAACATAAAAGTGTGGGTCAATTATTATACAACCCCTATGTTTAATATTTTGTGGAATAACCCTTGTTTGCAATTACAGCTAATAATCGTCTTTTATAAGACCTGATCAGGCCGGCACAGGTCTGTGGAGTTATCTTGGCCCACTCCTCCATGCAGATCTTCTCCAAGTTATCTAGGTTCTTTGGGTGTCTCATGCGGACTTTATTCTTGAGCTCCTTCCACAAGTTTTCAATTGGGTTAAGGTCAGGAGACTGACTAGGCCACTCCAACACCTTGACTTTTTCCCTCTTGAACCAGGCCTTGGTTTTCTTGGCTGTGTGCTTTGGGTCGTTGTCTTGTTGGAAGATGAAATTACGACCCATCTTAAGATCCTTGATGGAGGAGCGGAGGTTCTTGGCCAAAATCTCCAGGTAGGCCGTGCTATCCATCTTCCCATGGATGCGGACCAGATGGCCAGGCCCCTTGGCAGAGAAACAGCCCCACAGCATGATGCTGCCACCACCATGCTTGACTGTAGGGATGGTATTCTTGGGGTCGTATGCAGTGCCATCCAGTCTCCAAACGTCACGTGTGTGGTTGGCACCAAAGATCTCGATCTTGGTCTCATCAGACCATAGAACCTTGAACCAGTCTGTCTCAGAGTCCTCCAAGTGATCATGAGCAAACTGTAGACGAGCCTTGACATGACGCTTTGAAAGTAAAGGTACCTTACGGGCTCGTCTGGAACGGAGACCATTGCGGTGGAGTACGTTACTTATGGTAATGACTGAAACCAATGTCCCCACTGCCATGAGATCTTCCCGGAGCTCCTTCCTTGTTGTCCTTGGGTTAGCCTTGACTCTTCGGACAAGCCTGGCCTCGGCACGGGAGGACACTTTCAAAGGCTGTCCTGGCCGTGGAAGGCTAACAGTAGTTCCATAAGCCTTCCACTTACGGATGATGCTCCCAACAGTGGAGACAGGTAGGGCCAGCTCCTTGGAAAGGGTTTTGTACCCCTTGCCAGCCTTGTGACCCTCCACGATGTTGTCTCTGATGGCCTTGGAATGCTCCTTTGTCTTTCCCATGTTGACCATGTCTAAGTGCTGTTCACAAGTTTGGGGAGGGTCTTAAATAGCCAGAAAAGGCTGGCAAAAGAGATCTTTAATCCACACATGTGAAGCTCATTATTCTTGGTGCCTGAACTACTTCTTAATACTTTTGGGTTGCTAAACAGAATTCTTGTGGTTTGAGGGGTTGAATAATAAATGACATTCTGAATTAACTTTTAAAGTTTTTAAAAAAAAAAACAACAAAAACAAAATTTGCTGCAGTGCATTTCCCACTTCCAGGCTGATCTACAGTACAAATGTCACAATGCCAAGTTAATTCCGCATGTGTCAACCAGCTAAATCTGCAGGGGGTTGAATACTACTTGTAGGCACTGTAGATGGACTAATAGAGAAAGTCCCACACACTGCTAGAAGGCCAAATATTTTTTCAGAGCTAGATGCAGACAAAAAATTATTTTTAATTTGCAATCTGATGGAGGTCAGCATAGATGGACTAATAGAGAAAGTCCCACACATTGCTAGAAGGCCAAATATTTTTTCAGAGCTAGATGCAGATAAAAATTATTTTTAATTTGCAACCTGATGAAGGTCAGTATAGATGGATTAATAGAACAAGTCCCACACACAGCTAGAAGCCCAAATATTTTTTCAGAGGTAGATGCAGATAAAAATTATTTTTAATTTGCAACCTGATGGAGGTCAGTATAGATGGACTAATAGAGAAAGTCCCACACACTGCTAGAAGGCCAAATATTTTTTCAGAGCTAGATGCAGATAAAAATGATATTCAATTTGCAACCTGATGGAGGTCAGTATAGATGGACTAATAGAGAAAGTCCCACACACTGCTAGAAGGCCAAATATTTTTTCAGAGCTAGATGCAGATAAAAATTATATTCAATTTGCAACCTGATGGAGGTCAGTATAGATGGACTAATAGAACAAGTCCCACACACCGCTAGAAGCCCAAATATTTTTTCAGAGGTACTGTAGATGTAGATAAAAATTATTTTTAATTTGCAACCTGATGGAGGTCAGTATAGATGGACTAATAGAAAAAGTCCCACACACTGCTAGAAGGCCAAATATTTTTTCAGAGCTAGATGCAGATAAAAATTATTTTTAATTTGCAACCTGGTGGAGGTCAGTATAGATGGACTAATAGAGAAAGTCCCACACACTGCTAGAAGGCCAAAAAATTTTTCAGAGCTAGATGCAGATAAAAATTATATTCAATTTGCAACCTGATGGAGGTCAGTATAGCTGGACTAATAGAACAAGTCCCACACACAGCTAGTAGCCCAAATATTTTTTCAGAGGTACTGTAGATGCAGATAAAAATTATTTTTAATTTGCAACCTGATGGAGGTCAGTATAGATGAACTAATACAACAAGTCCCACACACAGCTAGAAGCCCAATATTTTTTCAGAGGTAGATGCAGAAAAAAATATATTTAGTTTGCAACCTGATGGAGGTCAGTATAGATGGAGTAATAGAACAAGTCCCACACATAGCTAGAAGCCCAAATATTTTTTCAGAGGTAGATGCAGATAAAAATTATTTTTAATTTGCAACCTGATGGAGGTCAGTATAGATGGACTAATAGAGAAAGTCCCACACACTGCTAGAAGGCCAAATATTTTTTCAGAGCTAGATGCAGATAAAAATGATATTCAGTTTGCAACCTGATGGAGGTCAGTATAGATGGACTAATAGAGAAAGTCCCACACACTGCTAGAAGGCCAAATATTTTTTCAGAGCTAGATGCAGATAAAAATTATATTCAATTTGCAACCTGATGGAGGTCAGTATAGATGGACTAATAGAACAAGTCCCACACACCGCTAGAAGCCCAAATATTTTTTCAGAGGTACTGTAGATGCAGATAAAAATTATTTTTAATTTGCAACCTGATGGAGGTCAGTATAGATGGACTAATAGAGAAAGTCCCACACACTGCTAGAAGGCCAAATATTTTTTCAGAGCTAGATGCAGAAAAAAATTATATTCAGTTTGCAACCTGATGGAGGTCAGTATAGATGGACTAATAGAGAAAGTCCCACACACTGCTAGAAGGCCACATATTTTTTCAGAGGTAGATGAAGAAAAAAATATATTCAGTTTGCAACCTGATGGAGGTCTGTATAGATGGATTAATAGAACAAGTCCCACACACAGCTAGAAGCCCAATATTTTTTCAGAGGTAGATGCAGAAAAAAATATATTCAGTTTGCAACCTGATGGAGGTCAGTATAGATGGACTAATACAACAAGTCCCACACACAGCTAGAAGCCCAATATTTTTTCAGAGCTAGATGCAGAAAAAAATTATTTTCAATTTGCAACCTGATGGAGGTCAGTATAGATGGACTAATAGAATGATGCTATGCCCAAAAGATTTTACTTCACTAGGTGCAGTAAAAAAATTGGTATTCTATACACAGGTGGTATATCTTGCAACACAGATAGGCTACTCCACTGACTAACACACTCTGCAATAGGCCAAAAAGGATTAGCTTTGCTAGATTCAGCCAAATGCTGTGAAAAAAACTTGCACAGCACTGGCACAGACCTGCCTGGCAAAAACTGATAGGAACTGATGTAACCTAGTCCTGAAAAGGACTCCAATTACAATTAGTCTTTACTCCCACAATCTATCTATTTAAGAGCACAGACCTGCCTGATAAAAGTCATAGGAAATGCTGTAACCTAGTCCTTAAAAGGACTGCAATCACAACTATTCCCTACTCCCAAGCTATCTGTAGATTTGTGCGAAAATTGGCTTGAAATTAACAAGGTATAGCGCACACAGCAACAGCGGTGCCGTCTAACACGCAGCTGCAGCAGTGAGAAAATGGTGGCGACGGGGAAAATGGCTTGGTCTTATAGGGCAAGGACATGTGACATACACTGCCAATGACACATGCCCTTGCTTGTGTGAAAAAAAGCACTTCGCTCCGTGTGTGCGCTGCTGATAGGCTGACAGATTGCACCTCCCCACTGTAAATGCGGGAAAGAGAACAAAAAAATGGAGATCTTCATTGTTCCTGCAGAGATCCATCCCCTGCCCCTCCCCCCACCAAGCTGTACACTCAAACTGCGTATTAACATTAATTTTCATCATTACTGAGAAAAAATCCAGTTATGATTTTGGTACACGAACAGTTATCGAACATAACCTCGAACAGCCGAATTTTTCTCAAATTGTTCGTGTTCGCCGAACGGCTCGAACACCGCCCAAAACAGCTCGAATTTGAGATTGGCGAACAGTTCGAGTAGAACAACGCTCATCTCTAGTTACAATGTACATTAGTCCAAACTCTCTCCAAATCACCGGAAAAATTCTCCTCCTCCGGCACCGCCGACCCCAATTTGGAGAACGAACCAAAAGACGGATGTCTCCCAGTACAACAAAAAAAAGGAGAACACCCAGCAGAGGAGGATGTATGATTGTTAAGAGCAACTCAGACCACACCTCTTAATTGTCCACCACAAAACATCGCAAAAAATGTTCTACATCCTGGTTCTTTCTTTCAGTCTGTCCATTCAATTCAGGATGATAACCAGATGAAAATGACAAATGGACTCCCAACCTGTCACAAAAAGCACGCCAAAAGCGAGCCACAAACTGAGGTCCTCTATGAGAAACAATATCCGTGGGAACGCCATGGAGCTTGACAATCTCCTTAACAAACGCCTTAGCGAGTGTCTTGGCGCAGGGCAACTTAACGAATGGAACCAAATGACACATCTTACTAAAACGGTCCACGGCCACCCAGATGACAGTAAAACCCTCGGACACCAGAAGATCAGTAATAAAATCCATAGCGAGATTCTTCCAAGGCACACTAGGAACCTCCAGAGGGCAAAGCAGCCCCGCAACAGGAGCATGTGAAGACTTAGATCTAGCACACACAGTACACTGACGCACCCACTTAATGACTTCCTTCTGCCACCCAGGCCATCAAAAACTGCGACCGACAAGTCTCTTAGTCTCCGAAACTCCTGAATGACCTGCCAACAGAGACTCATGACACTCCACAAACAAACCTCTCCTAAAGGCTCTAGGCACGAACAACCTCCCATGGGGAGTGTTAGATGGAGCATCATCTTGAGAATTCAGAATCCCATTCTCCAAAATGGAGTCCACAGCCGCCACCACAACTCCTTTCTGCAAAATGCTCTACTCCTCCTCGGAACCGACCGTAGGAGAGAAGCTCCGAGATAAAGCATTGGCTTTAACATTCTTAGTACCAGGGATATAGGTAATAGAAAAATGAAACGAGAAAAAAAAAGTGCCCACCTAGCTTGTCGGGCATTCAAGCTCTTGGCAGCATCCAGATAGATCAAATTCTTATGATCTGTGAAAACCTGAATAGGAAATCTAGCGCCTTCCAAAAAATGATGCCAATGTTCAAACGCAAGTTTAATAGCCAGCAACTCCCGATTTCCAACATCATAATTCAGTTTGGTTTCAGAAAATTTTTTCGAAAGAAGGCACAAGGATCTACTCCACCCTTGTTCTCCTGAGACAAAACTGATCCGACCCCCACCGATGAAGCATCGACCTCGACCAAAAAAGGCTTGGTCTCATCAGGCTGCATAAGGATAGGGGCAGAACTGAACCTCTCTTTGAGATACTCAAATGCTTCAATGGCCTCAGTAGTCCACTGGTCCGTATTCGCACCTTTCCTGGTGAGATCGGTTAGAGGTTTAACAATTACAGAAAAATTCTTAATGAATTTGCTGTAATAATTTGCAAAACCCAAAAATCTCTGTATAGATTTCAAACCAATAGGCCTAGGACATTCTTGCACAGCATGAACATTCACAGGGTCCATCTCAAAGCCCTCGCTGGAGACAATAAAGCCCAAAAAACTAATTTTCTGCACAGCAAACTCACATTTCTCCAGCTTAGCAAAGAGTGAATTATCACTCAATAACTGCAAAACTTCACGTACACTATGCCGATGGGACTCTAGATCTGGTGAGTAAATCAAAATGTCATCCAAATACACAACCACATTCTTACCAATCAAAGGTCTCAGGATGTCATTAATAAGGTTCTGAAAAAATGCAGGTGCATTGGTAAGACCAAAAGGCATCACCAGATTCTCAAAATGACCTACTGGAGTGTTAAAAGCAGTTTTCCAATCATCACCCTCCTTCACTCGTAACAAATTGTATGCCCCCCGGAGATCAATTTTGGAGAACCACTTGGCCTCCACTAACTGGTTAAACAAGTCAGGAATTAACGGCAATGGGTAGGAATTGCGTATGGTAATCTTATTCATTTCACGAAAATCCAGACATGTACGTAAACCATCGTCCTTTTTTTTAACAAAGAAAAATCCAACTGCCACAGGCGACTTAGATGGTCTAATGTGACCAACAGCCAGGCTAGTCTGTATGTACTCCTCCAAGGCCTTTCTTTCAGGGATAGTCAGATTAAACAAGCGACTCTTGGGAAGAGTAGCTCCCGGAACAAACTCAATGGCGCAATCATAATCCCTATGAGGAGGTAAAACTTGCGACTCCTCCTCCGAAAAAACCCTCCAAAAATCTTGAATAGGTACCGGTAATTCCCCTTTTTCCACAGCCGCAATGCGACCATTACAACATTTATCAAAGCACTTCGGACTCCAAGAGTTAATCACATTAGTAGACCAGTCCAATAAAGGATTATGCAGTTTTAACCAAGGCAATCCTAGAACAATTGGAGAGGGTAAATTATCTAAAACAACCAAGTCCAAAATTTCTTGGTGAACTCCATTGATAGTGAGGGGAAATGCAGCAGTGTTGTGAGTAATACATTTCAAAGGATTGTTATCAATTGCAATCACAGAAATAGGTGATGACAAAGGTTTGGATTTCAATTTAAGGTTTTCCAAAAACCCTTTATCAATCACATTAAGTGTTGAACCACAATCCACAAATACCTGAAATTCAATCTAATCTCCCTGCAAAGTAGTACTCCCAGAAAGAAATACTCCTGCAGAGCGTAAACAAGCTATACGGGCGTAACTGAGCTTTTTTTTTTCTTTTCTTAAACGATGCTCACAATTAGTGTTGAGCCACCCCCGTAGTGTTCGGGTTCGGTTCGGTTCGTCGAACACCGGGATGTTCGAGGAACTGTTCGTCGAACTGTTCGTCGAACACCTTAGAACACCGTCGAACACCGTTAAAACCAATGGCAGGCAAACAAAAACACATAGAAACACATAGAAAACACCTGCAAAGGTGTCCAAAAGCTGACAAACTGCTCAGAAGACACTCTCTTTAAAAAAGCCGGCTGGCAAATTCAGCAGCGGCATACACCGGTACCCGACAATTTAGACAAGAAGGAATAGAGCATCACACATAGATTAGATAGATAGAAACATGTCAGTCACACATATAAGAAGCACAGTGACAGTATTGGTTACTGCACTTGTCATTTAGTGTAAAGGATTTATTAAAAAAAATATTAGTGTTTTCATGCACCGTCTCTTTAAAAAAGCCGGCCGGCAATTCAGCATCTGTACCCGACAATTTAGAACAGAAAGAATAGAGCTTCACACATAGATTAGATAGATAGAAACATGTCAGTCACATATATAATAAGTACAGTGATAGTGTTGCTTACTGTACTTGTCATTTAGTGTAAAGGATTTATTTAAAAAAATAATAGTGTTTTCATGCACTGTCTCTTTAAAAAAGCCGGCCGGCAATTCAGCAGCGGTACCCGACAATTTAGAACAGAAAGATAGAGCATCACACATAGATTAGATAGATAGAAACATGTCAGTCACATATATATGAAGTACAGTGATAGTGTTGGTTACTGTACTTGTCATTTAGTATTAAAATAAAGGATTTATTATTAAAAAAATTGGCGTGGGGTTCCCCTTAATTTTAGGCTCTAGCGGAGGTTAAGCAGACGGCTGGGGCAGATGTTTGAAGCCTGGGAAGGGGGTAATACCCACGGAGCTTCCCAGGCTACTAATATCAGCCCCCAGCTGAATACATAGCCTTTACTAGCTATTAAAATGGGGGACCCCCCAAAAAAAATGACGTGGGGTCCCCCCTAATTTAATAGCTAGCAAAGGCTAGGCAGACAGCTGGGGGCTGATATTAATAGCCCAGGAAGGGAGCCATGAATATTGGCCCACTCCCAGGCTAGAAACACCAGCCGTCAGCCGCCCCAGAAATGGCGCATTCATAGGATGCGCCAATTCTGGCACTTAGCCTCGCTCTTCCACGCTGCCCTGGTGCGGTGGCAGGGGGTAATAGGGTTGGGGTTGATGTCAGCTTATAATGCCAGCTGACATCAAGCCCAGGTTAGTAATGGAGAGGCGTCTATAAGACACCCCCATTACTAACCCCATAGTCAAAGTTAAAAAAAACACAAACACCCAGAATAAAGTCCTTTAATTGAAATAAAGACACAATCCTTTATTGTTCTAAATTAAACCATACTTACCATCACGCCCATTCCAGCTGAAGCCAACGATCTCCTGCAATAAAAGAAAAATAATAAAGCAACCTCATCCTTACCTTTCCATGGTTCCCACGACAGCTTCAGCTCTGCTACATCGAGATGACAGGCTGGACCGCAGCAGAACGCTGCCATCCAGCCTGTCATCCCGCAGACACTGAGAAGCGCAGGCTTGCTTGCGCTGCTCAGCGTCTCTCTGTGACGACATCCAGATGAGCCGAGTTCATGTCCAATGAACTCGGCTCACCTCATGCACGTCACTGACAGCGTGGGAAAATTCTCACGCTGAAGCGCTGATTGCAGGAGAATTTTCCCATGCTGTCAGTGACGTGCAGGAGGTGAGCTGAGTTCATTGGACATGAGCTCACCTCATGCACATCACTGACAGCATGGGAGAATTCTCCTGCACTCAGCACTTCAGCGTGAGAATTTTCCCACGCTGTCAGTGACGTGCATGAGGTGAGCCGAGTTCATTGGACATGACCTCGGCTCATCTGGATGCCGTCACAGCGAGACAGTGAGGAGCGCAAGCATGCCTGCGCTTCTCAGTGTCTGCGGGATGACAGACTGGATGGCAGCGTTCTGCTGCGGTCCAGCCAGTCATCTCGATGTAGCAGAGCTGAAGCTGTCGTGGGAACCATGGAAAGGTAAGGATGAGGTTGGTTTATTATTTTTCTTTTATTGCAGGAGATCGTTGGCTTCAGCTGGAATGGGTGTGATGGTAAGTATGGTTTAATTTAGAACAATAAAGAATTGTGTCTTTATTTCAATTAAAGGACTTTATTCTGGGTGTTGTGTTTTTTTTAAATACTTTACTAGAAATTCATGGCGGTCATGTCTAATACTGGCGTGACCCCATGAATTTTGGGCTTGGGGCCAGCTGATAATACCAAGCTGGCCCTAACCCCTTTATTACCCAGTGAGCCACCGCACCAGGGCCCTGGATGAGTTAAGTACAGCGCCAGAAGATGGCGCTTCTATGAACGCGCCATTTTCCGGGGTGGCTGCGGACTGCAATTTGTAGCGGGGGGGGGCCCAGAAAGCTTGGGCCTCCCTGCGCTGCAGATTCCAGCCCCCAGCTGCCTAGTTGTACCTGGCTGGACACAAAAATAGGGCGAAGCCCCACGTACTTTTTTTTTAATTATTTCATGAAATTCATGAAATAATTAAGAAAAAAAGGCCTTCCCTATATTGTTGTGTCCGGCCAGGTACAAATAGGCAGCTGGTGGATGGGGGCAGCCCGTTCCTGCCTGCTGTACCTGGCTGGACACAAATATAGTGCGAAGCCCCACTTCAATTTTTTTTAATTATTTCATGAAATTCATGAAATAATTAAGAAAAAAAGGGCTTCCCTATATTGTTGTGTCCGGCCAGGTACAAATAGGCAGCTGGTGGATGGGGGCAGCCCGTTCCTGCCTGCTGTACCTGGCTGGACACAAATATAGTGCGAAGCCCCACTTCAATTTTTTTAAATTATTTCAGGAAATTCATGAAATAATTTAAAAAAAATTGACGTGGGGCTTCGCACTATATTTGTGTCCAGCCAGGTACAGCAGGCAGGAACGGGCTGCCCCCAACCACCAGCTGCCTATTTGTACCTGGCCGGACACAACAATATAGGGAAGCCCTTTTTTTCTTAATTATTTCATGAAATAATTTAAAGAAAATTGACGTGGGGCTTCGCCCTGTTTTTGTGTCCAGCCAGGTACAACTAGGCAGCTGGGGGCTGGAATCTGCAGCGCAGGGAGGCCCAAGCTTTCTGGGCCACCCCCGCTGCAAATTGCAGTCCGCAGCCACCCCGGAAAATGGCGCGTTCATAGAAGCGCCATCTTCTGGCGCTGTACCCAACTCATCCAGGGCCCTGATGCGGTGGCTCACTGGGTAATAAAGGGGTTAGGGCCAGCTTGGCATTATCAGCTGGCCCTAAGCCCGAAATTCATGGGGTCACGCCAATATTAGACATGACCACCATGAATTTCTAGTAATGTATTTAAAAAAAACACAACACCCAGAAAAAGTCCTTTAATTGAAATAAACACACAATTCTTTATTGTTCTAAATTAAACCATACTTACCATCACGCCCATTCCAGCTGAAGCCAACGATCTCCTGAAATAAAAGAAAAATAATAAAGCAACATCATCCTTACCTTTCCATGGTTCCCATGACAGCTTCAGCTCTGCTACATCGAGATGACAGGCTGGACCGCAGCAGAACGCTGCCATCCAGCCTGTCATCCCGCAGACACTGAGAAGCGCAGGCTTGCTTGCGCTCCACAGTGTCTCTCTGTGAGGGCATCCAGATGAGCCGAGTTAATGTCCAATGAACTCGGCTCACCTCATGCACGTCACTGACAGCGTGGGAAAATTCTCCTGCACTCAGCGCTTCAGCGTGGGAGAATTCTCACACTGAAGCGCTGAGTGCAGGAGAATTCTCCCACGCTGTCAGTGACATGCAGGAGGTGAGCTGAGTTCATTGGACATGAGCTCACCTTATGCACGTCACTGACAGCGTGGGAAAATTCTCCTGCACTCAGCGCTTCAGCGTGGGAGAATTCTCACGCTGAAGCGCTGAGTGCAGGAGAATTCTCCCACGCTGTCAGTGACGTGCAGGAGGTGAGCTGAGTTCATTGGACATGAGCTCACCTTATGCACGTCACTGACAGCGTGGGAGAATTCTCCTGCACTCACCGCTTCAGCGTGAGAATTTTCCCACGCTGTCAGTGACGTGCATGAGGTGAGCCGAGTTCATTGGACATGAACTCGGCTCATCTGGATGTCGTCACAGAGAGACGCTGAGCAGCGCAAGCAAGCCTGCGCTTCTCAGTGTCTGCGGGATGAGAGGCTGGATGGCAGCGTTCTGCTGCGGTCCAGCCTGTCATCTCGATGTAGCAGAGCTGAAGCTGTCGTGGGAACCATGGAAAGGTAAGGATGAGGTTGCTTTATTATTTTTCTTTTATTGCAGGAGATCGTTGGCTTCAGCTGGAATGGGCGTGACGGTAAGTATGGTTTAATTTAGAACAATAAAGGATTGTGTCTTTATTTCAATTAAAGGACTTTATTCTGGGTGTTTGTGTTTTTTTTAACTTTGACTATGGGGTTAGTAATGGGGGTGTCTTATAGACGCCTCTCCATTACTAACCTGGGCTTGATGTCAGCTGGCATTATAAGCTGACATCAACCCCAACCCTATTACCCCCTGCCACCGCACCAGGGCAGCGTGGAAGAGAGAGGCTAAGTGCCAGAATTGGCGCATCCTATGAATGCGCCATTTCTGGGGCGGCTGACGGCTGGTGTTTCTAGCCTGGGAGGGGGCCAATATTCATGGCTCCCTTCCTGGGCTATTAATATCAGCCCCCAGCTGTCTGCCTAGCCTTTGCTAGCTATTAAATTAGGGGGGACCCCACATCATTTTTTTGGGGGGGTCCCCCATTTTAATAGCTAGTAAAGGCTATGTATTCAGCTGGGGGCTGATATTAGTAGCCTGGGAAGCTCCGTGGGTATTACCCCCTTCCCAGGCTTCAAACATCTGCCCCAGCCGTCTGCTTAACCTCCGCTAGAGCCTAAAATTAAGGGGAACCCCACGCCAATTTTTTTAATAATAAATCCTTTATTTTAATACTAAATGACAAGTACAGTAACCAACACTATCACTGTACTTCATATATATGTGACTGACATGTTTCTATCTATCTAATCTATGTGTGAAGCTCTATTCTTTCTGTTATAAATTGTCGGGTACCGCTGCTGAATTGCCGGCCGGCTTTTTTAAAGAGACGGTGCATGAAAACACTATTATTTTTTTTGATAAATCCTTTACGCTAAATGACAAGTACAGTAAGCAACACTGTCACTGTACTTCGTATATATGTGGCTGACATGTTTCTATCTATCTAATCTATGTGTGAAGCTCTATTCTGTCTGTTATAAATTGTCGGGTACCGCTGCTGAATTGCCGGCCGGCTTTTTTAAAGAGACGGTGCATGAAAACACTATTATTTTTTTTGATAAATCCTTTACGCTAAATGACAAGTACAGTAAGCAGCACTTTCACTGTACTTCGTATATATGTGGCTGACATGTTTATATCTATCTAATCTATGTGTGAAGTTCTATTCTTTCAGTTCTAAATTGTCGGGTACAGGTGTATGCCGCTGCTGAATTGCCGGCTTTTCATGTTTCACTGTTGGCACTGTTCCCATCGATTTGGGCAATCACTGTAATGCCACAACCACCATGGCTGTGGCATTACAGTGAGTGGCAGACAATCCCTGCATGATTGGTGCTCTAAATAGCGCCAGACATGCAGGACACGCTTTTGGTGCACGAACAGTTATCGAACATAACCTCGAACAGCCGAATTTTTTGCAAATCGTTCGGGTTCGTCGAACAACTCGAACACCGCCCAAAACAGCTCGAATTTGAGATTGGCGAACAGTTCTAGTCGAACACCGCTCATCTCTACTCACAATACTTAATCAAATGGTCAGCTTTACCACAATAAAGACACAATCACTCGGTAAACCTCCGGTCTCTTTCCTGAGAGCTGTTACGGATCCGGGTGGTGGAACCTCTGTGCTGCGGTGCAAGGAGGGACCCAGAGGGGCGTAACTAAGTATCAACTCAGACCGACCTAGGTCGCACAGCGGCTAACGACTCCGTGACCAGGGAGGGACCGAGCAGAGGGACCAGATGCTACTCTGGGGACGACCTTGTAAGAGAGCAGGTGACTCCCACGGATCAGAAGGCAGAGACTGACCGATACTGCAGATGGGCACAGCAGGCAGGCTGACGAGAGGTCCAGGTAGATGAACTGGCAGAGACAGCAGGCGACAGGCGGGAGCCTGTAGGTAGGCTGTCAGGTGGTCACGGCAAGTGACGGGAAGGAGCCTCCGTGTAGGCTGACAGGTGGTCATGGCAAGTGACAAGCAGGAGCCTCCAGGTAGGCTGACAGGTAACAGGCAGGTGCTTCCAGGTAAGCAGGCGGACAAAGCCCATAGACAGACTGGCGGACTGAACGGAAGACAGACTGTCGGGCTGGAGAGTTGTCAGGCTGGCGGACTGGACTGGTAGTCAGGCTGGTGGGCAGGACTAGTAGTCAGGCTAGCAGCAGAACCTGAGGGCTGAAGCTGAGGTAAGTACACTGTGCATCAACTATTGCTTGGGCACCTCCATATTGGAGGAGGTGCTTTAAATATGGGAGGACCTCCGGCAATTGGCTGGGAACTCCTTAGGGTGGCGCGCGGCCCCTTTAAGAGGGAGGGAGCGCGCGTGTGCGCGCCCTAAGCACAGTGCCTGGGAATCTGCACGCGCCGGCAGAAGCAGGAAGAGGAGCGCTGGAGAACGCCGGGCAGGGAGCGCGGCAATGAGAGGGACGGCATCTCTGCCTGGCAAGGGGCAGACACTGATGCTACAGTAACCCCCCCTTTATGCCCCCTCTTTTTTAGACCAGAAAGAAATTTTCCAAGGAGAAGCGGGGCATGAATGTTCTCCCTGGGTTCCCAAGTCCTCTCCTCTGGGCCAAACCCCTTCCAATCCACCAGAAAAAAGCGTTTTTCCTCTTACCCTCTTGGTGGCCAGAATGTTCTCTACCTCAAAAACGTCCTCAGCAGAAACCGGAGCAGGGGGAGTACCTGGATTGTTGGAAAAAGAATTAAACACAACTGGTTTGAGGAGAGATACGTGGAAGGAGTTGGGAATCCGTAAGGTGGCCGGGAGTTTTAACTTGTAGGCCACTGGGTTGATTTGTTTGAGGACTTCAAATGGACCGATGAACCGAGGACCCAACTTGTAGGAGGGTATTTTGAGCCGAACATGTTTGGAGGAGAGCCAAACCTTGTCTCCCGGACGTAATTGAGGCGGATCCAGATGTCTCTTGTCAGCATGTTTCTTCATCCGCTCGGAGGACTGAAGAAGTGCGGACCTAGTATTCTCCCAAATGGTGGAAAATTTGCTGACCAGAGACTCCGCGGCAGGGTTATCCACGGAAGCGGAGACGGGAAACGGAATCCGGGGATGTTGACCATAGACTATAAAGAACGGGGACTTGGAAGTCGATTCGCTCTCATGGTTGTTGTAGGAGAATTCGGCCCATGGTTGGAGGTCCACCCAATCGGTATGGTGAGCATTAACAAAGTGCCGGAGGTAGCTGGTAAGGATCTGGTTGATACGCTCCACTTGGCCATTGGATTGTGGATGGTAAGCGGAGGAGAAATCCAGGGTTAAATACATCAGGGGGCAGTACAGAGATCTCGCCCATGACCTGTTTATACCAAGGATGGTGACAAAGACGAGGGGGCACACTATGCGTCTGGAGGAAAGGAGGTTCCTGCACCAGTATAGAAGGGGATTCTTTACGGTCAGAGCCGTGAGACTCTGGAACTCTCTGGGAGAGGAAGTGGTGATGTCCAACTCACTTAATGAGTTCAAGAGAGGCTTGGACGCCTTTCTTGAGAGCAATAAAATTACATCTTATGTTTAGTGATGGTTAATTATTCCAGGGATTTAATCTGACTGCCAGATTGGTGTCGGGAAGTGAATTTTTCCTCAATGATGTAAATTGGCCTATACCGCATGTTTTTTTTTTGCCTTCCCCTGGATCAACGCTGCGGAATAGCTGCAGTGCACAAGAAATAGGCTGAACTGGATGGACGCTTGTCTTTTTTCGGCCTTATAAACTATGTAACTATGTAACATCCAGCAGCTTACACGTAGCTCTCCAGAAGCGAGAGGTGAACTGAACCCCTCGATCAGACACAATGTGGAGGGGTAGGCCATGGAGACGGAAAATGTGAAGGAAGAAGTCCTTAGCCAGCTCTGATGCAGACGGGAGACCAGGCAGAGGGATGAAGTGGGCCATTTTAGAAAAGCGGTCGGCGACCACCCAAATGACTGTACAGCCGGCAGAAACAGGGAGATCTGTAATAAAGTCCATAGCAATGTGTTGCCAATTGGCAGCAGGTATGGGAAGAGGCAGTAGGTGACCGGCTGGAAGATGTCTGGGAACTTTGTTGCGGGCACAAGACGAACAGGCCGAGACGAAGTCTACCACATCCTTGCGCAGGGTGGGCCATCAGTAATGCCGGGTAATGAGCAGGAAAGCTTTCTTATGACCGGCATGGCCGGCTAGTTTAGATTAATGACCCCAGTGAAGAATCTTCTCCCGATCTGGAACTGCTACAAACGTCTTACCGGATGGGAGACGAGTAAGATCAAAGGGGGCCATACTCATCACTTTGGAGGGGTCGATGATGTGCATAGGCTCCTCCTCTAGATCGGAGGACAGGAAGGATCGGGACAAGGCGTCAGCTTTAATATTCTTGTCTGCCGGGCGGAAATGTAGGATAAAGTCGAAGCGAGCGAAGAACAAAGACCACCGGGCCTGACGAGGATTGAGTCTTTGGGCATTCTGGAGATATGCAAGGCTTTTGTGATCAGTATAGATGATCACTGGGTATAGAGCCCCTTCAAGCAGGTAACGCCACTCCTCCAGCGCCAATTTGATGGCTAGCAGTTCTCGGTCTCCTATGGAGTAGTTGCGCTCAGACGAGGAGAAGAGTTTGGAGAAGAAGCCGCAGGTTACCATTCTCCCGGATGAAGATTTTTGGGTGAGCACCGCTCCGGCTCCAGAGGAGGAAGCATAAACCTCCAGGAAGAACTGTTTGTTGCAGTCCGGACGGTGCAGTACTGGGGCAGAGGAGAAGTCTTGCTTTAAGGAAAGGAAGGCCTCCTCAGCTTTGGATGGCCATAACTTGGGATTTGCTCCCTTACGGGTGAGCGCAGAGATGGGAGCAATCCTGGAAGAGAAATGCGGGATGAAGAGACGGTATTAGTTGGCGAAGCCTAGGAATCGCTGAATGGCCTTCAACCCCTCCGGACGGGGCCATTTTAAGACAGCAAAGAGCTTCTCGGTGTCCATTCGTAGACCTGTCTGGGAGATAATATAGCCCAGGAACGGAAGGGAGGTCTGCTCGAAGAGGCACTTCTCAAATTTGGCATAGAGGTGATTCTGCCTGAGCCTAAGCAGGACCTGACGAACATCCCTCTGGTGTGTGGGAAGGTCCGGAGAGAAGACCAAGATGTCATCCAGGTACACCACCATGCAGGAATATAGAAGATCACGGAAGATGTCATTGACTAATTCTCGGAAGACGGCGGGAGCTTTGCAGAGACCGAAGGGCATTACACAGTATTCATTGTGACCGTCCCGGGTATTGAATGCCGTCTTCCACTCGTCTCCTTGACGGATCCGGACCAGGTTATACGCCCCACGTAGATCCAGCTTGGAAAAGATCCTAGCGCCCTTAAGGCGGTCAAACAACTCGGAGATGAGTGGCAGGGGGTATTTGTTTTTGACCGTGATTTGGTTGAGTCCTCGATAGTGTATACAGGGGCGTAGTGAACCATCTTTCTTCTTGACGAAGAAGAATCCGGCTCAAGCCGGGGAGGTAGATTTCCGGATGAATCCCCTAGCCAGATTCTCCTTAATGTATTCCAACATGGCCCGGGTTTCGCCCGACGACAACGGGTAAATACGCCCACGAGGTGGAGTGGCACCGGGTACCAGGTCAATCGGGCAATCATATGGCCTATGAGGTGGCAGTGTCTCTGCTTCCTTTTTGTCAAAGACATCTGCAAATGACCAGTAAGGTGCTGGTAAACCGGGTAGATTAGCCGGGGTGAGGGGCGGACGAACCGGGCGGACCGGAACCAGGCAGATCTTATGGCAATCCTGCCCCCAACGGAGAACTTCACCGGATTGCCAGTTCAGCACGGGTTCATGTCTCTGGAGCCAGGGTAGACCTAGCAATAGGGAGTGAGAGAGACCGGAAAGCACATGGAAGGAGATCCTCTCAGAGTGCAGCATTCCCACCTGCAGGGTTATAGGTTTTGTGACGAGCAGGATGGTCACCGGAAGGAGTCTTCCATCCACAGAGGCGACTGTCAATGGTTCAGCCAGAGGCTTGGTGGGAATGTGATATTTCTCTACTATGAACTGGGAAATGAGGTTCCCAGCAGCTCCGGAATCTAGGTTTGCAATTTCAAAGTAGCGGATCTCTCCCCAGGAGATGGAGACAGACAAAGTTAGGGAAGGAGAGGGTTTACTTTTGTCTAGGATGACCTCTCCGAGTGGTCCTAGATACTGGCATTTCCCGGGCAGGAACTGATGAAGTGCTCCTTACTGCCACAATAGAAACAGCTCCCCTCGGTTCGGCGTGACTCTTGGCGAGATTTGACCATCTTGGTCTGGTCGACCTGCATAGGTTCAGACGAGCATGCCCGGGGAGTTGCTAATTGAGAGACAGGTCTCTGGAAAGTAGGAGCAAGGCGAGGAAATCTTCGCTCCCGGGTAGTCTCTTTAGCACGCTCCAGGAAACGGATGTCGATCCGGTAGCTAGCGACACCAGGTCATCCAGGGTGCTAGGAATGTCCCGGCCAGCTAACTCATCCTTAATTCAGCCGGAAAGGCCCTCCCAGAAGATGAACACCAGGGCCTTATTGTCCCAGGCAAGCTCAGAAGCGAGGGTACGGAACTGTATGGCATACTGGCCCACGGTGAGACTTCCTTGGCGGAGACGGAGCAAAGAGGAGCCAGTAGAGGATTTTCGTCCTGGTTCATCGAAGACTTTCTGGGAAGCAGTGAGGAAAGATGATAGATCAGACACCAGGGGATCCCCTCTCTCCCACAGGGGATTAAGCCATGCCAGTGCCTCCCCAGTGAGATGGGACATAATGAAGGCCACCTTGGCCCGGTCGGAGATGAACTGGTATCCCAATAGCTCAAAGTGCAGGGTGCACTGGTTTATGAAACCCCGAGCTAGAGCGGGGTCGCCTCCAAAACGAGGAGGTGCAGAAAGCCGGGGACCTGGGCTGGATGCCGTGGTATTGGTGGGCAGCGGCGCTGCCGGAGCGGGAGTCGCACGATTCGAGGCGGACACAGGTGGAACAGACAGTGTGTCCAGGTGGGAGTTGACACTTCGCAGGAAGTTCAGGATGGTTTGCTGTTGGGATCTCTGATGAGAAACCTCCTGGTACAGGTCAGAGAGCGAGGGGGCTTTTGGGCCACCGGGTTCCATGGTCCGAGCAAACTGTTACGGATCCGGGTGGTGGAACCTCTGTGCTGCGGTGCAAGGAGGGACCCAGTGGGGCGTAACTAAGTATCAACTCAGACCGACCTAGGTCGTACGGCGGCTAACGACTCCGTGACCAGGGAGCGACCGAGCAGAGGGACCAGGTGCTACTCTGGGGATGACTTTGTAAGAGAGCAGGTGACTCCCATGGGTCAGAAGGCAGAGACTGACCGATACTGCAGATGGGCACAGCAGGCAGACTGACGAGAGATCCGGGTAGACGAACTGGCAGAGACAGCAGGCGACAGGTGGGAGCCTCTAGGTAGGCTGTCAGGTGGTCACGGCAAGTGACAGGAAGGAGCCTCAGGGTAGGCTGACAGGTGGTCATGGCAAGTGACAAGCAGGAGCCTCCAGGTAGGCAGACAGGTGGTCACGGCAAGTGACAGGCGGGAGCCTCTAGGTAGGCTGTCAAGTGGTCACGGCAAGTGATGGGCAGGAGCCTCCAGGTAGGCAGACAGGTGGTCATGACAAGTGACGGGCAGGAGCCTCCAGGTAGGCTGACAGATAACAGGCAGGTGCTTCCAGGTAAGCTGGCGGACAAAGCCCATTGACAGACTGGCGGACTGAACGGAAGACAGACTGTCGGGCTGGAGAGTAGTCAGGCTGGCAGACTGGACTGGTAGTCAGACTGGTGGGCAGGACTAGTAGTCAGGCTAGCAGCGGGACCTGAGGGCTGAAGCAGAGGTAAGTACACTGTGCATCAACTATTGCTCGGGCACCTCCATAATGGAGGAGGTGCTTTATATATGGGAGGACCTCCGGCAATTGGCCGGGGACTCCTTAGGGTGGTGCGTGGCCCCTTTAAGAGAGAGGGAGCGCGCGCCCTGAGCACAGTGCCCGGGAAGCTGCGCTCGCCGGCAGAAGCAGGAAGAGGAGCGCTGGAGGACGCCGGGCAGGGAGCGCGGCGGTGAGAGGGACGGCGTCTCTGCCTGGAGTGACATCGCCCCAACCTTCATCGGTTCTCCGCCGTCAGAGCAGAATTTCTGGGGACTAGGAACTGACATTACAGGAGTTTTTACCTCATTAAGCCTGCACCTCAGTCTCCTGTCTAGACGAACAGCTAACTGCATGGCATCCTGCAGAGTCTCAGGTGCAGGGAATGCAATTAGCAAATCCTTAACCCTTTCACTCAGACCAGCAAGAAATAAACATCTCAGCGCAGGATCATTAAATATAACTTCTGAAGCCCATCTCCTGAAGTGTGTACAATAATTTTCAACATCATCTCACCCCTGATTTAAACGCCTGAGTTCTGCTTCAGCAGATGCGATTCGATCACGATGGTCTTATAATAGCCCAATAGCAGAAAAAAATTCTTCAACAGACCTTAAACAAGGATCATTAGGTTGGAGAGAAAAGGCCCACCCCTGTGGTTCTTTGCGCAAAAGTGACATAATAAAACCAATGCGCTGTGATTCATTCCCAGAGGACCTTGGTCTCAAACGAAAATATAACAAACAAGCATTTTTAAAGGAAAATAAATCTTGCTGTTTACCATAAAAAACATCAGGCAGTCCTACCTTGGGTTAGACAAAATGCGCTCCAGAACAGCAACTCACGTGTTGCTGAAGTTCGGCCACCTCCAGAGACAATCCCTGCAGGCGTTGAGCCAAATCCTGGACAGAAACCATACTGATCCCCGAATTTCTTTCCTTTTAGTTTTTTGGGCTGGACTTACTGTTATGATCTGCAACATGTACTAAGGAAAGATAGGGGAAAGCTGTCCCTACAGTAAGACTAAGCTGAATCCATAGGATGTAGCGGGCTGCCTGTTCCTAGTGAACAGACCCGCCTTAGTCCTCGGCTAGTCTGAACGAAGACCTATAGAATTAAGAGAGGGGTCCCTAAAAGAACTAAGGACTGGGACAAAAATGGGACTCCTCCTAAACAGAGAAGTTGTTGCAGAACACAAAAAAACAAACTGACAAAAATGTACTAGAGGTCTCAGAGGACCAAGCGAACTTGACAGAGAAAGGCACCGAAGCACCAGGCTAGAGAAACAGTCAAACACTGAAGTCCAGCACAGCCATAAGGGCGGAGCTGGAATATAAAGGCAGATGGTCACGTGACCGCAAAACACAAGATGGAAAAAACAAACAGGAGGGTTCTACCATTTAAGGGGAGACTACAACCTGGTTAGAATCAGAGAAGGGGACGAATCGTAGACAGTGTTCAATACCCCGGAAGATCATTTTGAGAGTTTGGTTATGCCTTTTGGCTTGACCAATGCACTTGCGGTTTTCCAACATTTCATAAATGATATTTTTCATCATTTGGTGGGGAGGTTTGTGGTGGTCTATCTGGACGATATTTTGGTTTATTCATCTGATTTTGAGACCCATCGGGGGCATGTTAAGCAGGTGCTCCAGATATTAAGGGATAACAAACTCTATGCCAAACTAGAGAAATGTGTTTTCGCTGTTCAGGAAGTGCAGTTTTTGGGGTACTTTTTGACACCTTCAGGATTTTGGATGGATCTGGAGAAGATCAGTGCAGTCATTGACTAAGAACATCCCGAGAACCTGAAGGCTCTACAACGTTTTCTGGCCTTTACAAATTTTTACAGGAAATTCATCCAAAGTTACTCGGTGGTAGTGAAACCCCTTACTGACATGACTAAGAAGGGGTCTGATTTTTCCAATTGGTCGGAGGCTTCCCTACAGGCTTTTTCTTCCTTAAAGAATCATTTTGCCACTGCACCTATTCTAAGACAACCCAATGTTTCTCAACCCTTTATTGTTGAGGTCGATGCTTCAGATGTCAGAGCTGGGGCTGTGTTGTCTCAGGGTGCGTCCCCTGGTAAATGGCGTCCATGTGCTTTCTTTTCTAAAAAATTCTCTCCAGATGAGTGAAATTAGGCAATCAAATTGGCGTTCGAGGAATGGCGACCCTGGTTTGAGGGGGCTGTCCATCCTATTACTGTTACTACTGACCATAAGAGCCTGTCATATCTCCAGTCAGCTAAACGGCTCAACCCTAGGCAAGCCAGATGGTCCCTGTTTTTTACTAGGTTCAATTTTGTTGTCACTTTTTGTACAGGGGTCAAAAACGTCAAGGCTGATGCTTCATCCCGGAGCTTCCCTGGTGGTGGTGACCATGAGAATCCTGCCCCGATATTACAGAA
Organism: Phyllobates terribilis; assembly: GCF_046119375.1. Taxonomy (NCBI): domain Eukaryota; kingdom Metazoa; phylum Chordata; class Amphibia; order Anura; family Dendrobatidae; genus Phyllobates; species Phyllobates terribilis. The sequence continues at coordinate 805,213,300 of NW_027362762.1, forward strand.
AGGGGTAGTTATTTCGGCTCTTTTTCCTGAACTGGAGGGTGAGGTGCTAGAGGCTCAGGGGGATGCCCCTGCCTCCTGCCCTTCAGGAAAGTTATTTGTACTACCTGATCTGCGCCGTAAAGTAATCAAGGAACATCATAACTCTGTGCTTGCTGGCCATCCAGGTGGTAAGGCAACTGCGGACCTCCTCTCTCGTCGTTTTTGGTGGCCACAGTTGCATCGGGATGTAATTGAACACGTAGCTGCTTATAGTATTTGCCCGTGTTCTGAGGTTTCGCACACCTGTCCGTCTGGTACTCTTCTTCCACTACCTATCCCTAGGAGACCATGGACATATTTGTCCATGGATGTTATTACTGACCTACCGGTTTCCGCAGGCAAAATGGTGGTTTTGGTCGTAGTAGATAGGTTCAGTAAAATGGTTCACTTCGTCGCTTTACCTGCACTTCCCAATGCTAAGACACTTGCTCAGGTGTTCATAAATGAGATTGTGAAGCTTCACGGGGTTTTCTCCGATGTGGTGTCTGATCGGGGGAACCAGTTTGTTTCCAAGTTCTGGAAGGCATTCTGTTCTCGACTGGGAGTGCAGCTGTCCTTTCCCTCTGCCTTCCACCTTCAGTCAAATGGTCAGCCCAAGCGTGTCACAGTTGCATCGGGATGTAATTGAACACGTAGCTGCTTGTAGTATTTGCCCGCGTTCTGAGGTTTCGCACACCCGTCCGTCTGGTACTCTTCTTCCACTACCTATCCCTAGCAGACCATGGACACACTTGTCCATGGATTTTATTACTGACCTACCGGATCTGCAGGCAAAATGGTGGTTTTGGTCGTAGTAGATAGGTTCAGTAAAATGGTTCACTTCGCCGCTTTACCTGCACTTCCCAATGCTAAGACACTTGATCAGGTGTTCATAAATGAGATTGTGAAGCTTCACGGGGTTTTCTCCGATGTGGTGTCTGATTGGGGGACCCAGTTTGTTTCCAAGTTCTGGAAGGCATTCTGTTCTCGACTAGGAGTGCAGCTGTCCTTTCCCTCCGCCTTCCACCTTCAGTCAAATGGTCAGACCAAGCGTGTCAATCAGAACTTGGAGACATACCTCAGGTGTTTCGTCTCAGAAAATCAGGAGAATTTGGAGTCCTACTTATCACTGACATGTCACCGTTTTTCAGTGCATACGGTTATCATCCACAGTTTGTTACTTTCAGTGGGGGAGGAGCTTCAAGAGTTCCTGAAGAGGAACGGTTTGCGTTGTCGCTCTCCTCGGTGTGGCAGGGTGTTCTGTGGTATTTGAAGACCATGGGTGACAAGTAAAAACGTATGGCTGACAGAAAACGCTTGGCAGGTCCTAACCTGAATGTGAATGACTTTGTGTGGTTGTCTACCAAGAATATAAGATTGAAAGTTCCTTCTTGGAAGCTGGGTTTATTGGTCCCAACAAAATTACCGCCGTCATTAACCCAGCAGCGTTTCATGTTGAACTTCTTCGGGCCCTTAAAGTTCACAATGTGTTCCACAGGTCCTTACTCAAAAGGTACGTAGAACCTCTTGATCCCTCACCTCTACTACCGCCCCCAGTAATGGTTGATGGTAATTTGGAGTTCGAGATTTTGAGGATAGTAGATTTTCGTCTGCAACTTCGTTCTCTGCAATACTTGGTGCACTGGAAAGGCTATGGTCCAGAGGAAAGGATGTAGGTTTCAGCGTCAGAGGTGAACGCTCCCAGATTGGTTCTCTCTTTTCACACCTCTTTTCCTGAGAAACCCGGTCCTGAGTGTCCGGAGGCCACTCGAAGCAGGGGGGGTGTACTGTCACGGGTGTGTCAGAGGTGACAGACCATCGCCCTGCAGTGGTTTGAGGGAGGTCTCCATGTTTGACAATGCAGACAGCTGCCTAGATAGGAGGCTGTGTTTAAGGCTCATTGACTACCTCCCTTTAGTCTTGGTATATATATATACCTGGTGTGTCAAGGTGGGCATCGCCGGTTATACTCATTTCTACTTGGAACTTGGCTGAAGCAGCATCATTGATAGAACAATGAATTCTGACATGGCAGGACAGCTATTCATGAGCTTAATTTCAAAAGAACATGGGTCATGCAGCAAGACAATGACTCAAGGCTCAAAAAGCCAACCCAAAGTCTCTCTTCAAAATAAGAGTTAAAAATTGTTTAAAGTTTTTGAATGCCCAAGTCAAAGTCATGTTTTTAATTCTATAGAAATATTGTGGAAAGACCTGAAGTAAGTAGTTCTTGGGAGAAAACTTACGAGCATAACTGAGTTGAAATTCCATTGTAGGAAGGAATGGGATAAAATTATTTCCAAACTGATGAGCAGGACTAATCAACAATTACCTGAACTGTTTAGATGCAGTTATTACACCTGATAATAAAATCAAAATTTCATATTGGATCACATTCCTCAAAATAAAATGCATAGTCTAATATATACTTTAATGACATTTGTGAAAATCTGATGTGGGTTTAGGTCAAATTTATGTAGAAATATTGAAAGTTCTGAAGGGTTTACAAACTTTCAAGCACTTCTGTAAATGGCGAGATCGTTCTCCGTATTAATACTTTTATTTAGGGGTAGGGTTCCTCCTTGTGGAGAGTGACATGCCCGGACTGGCACGTCAGTATGAGGAGACTAAAGCACCTTGCATACTCCTCTGGGAAATTACACTTTTGTGTTTTCATTGGCTGTAAGCCATAATCATCAACATTAACAGAAATAAACACGTGAAATAGATCACTCTGTTTGTAATGACTCTGTATAATACTGTATATGAGTTTCACTTTTTCTATTGAAGAACTGAAATAAATTAACTTTTTGATGATATTCTAGTTTTGTGAGATGCACCTGAATGTCATGGTGCCTTAATTAAAAGCATTTCATGATCTACCTATATTTCATGTTGTTATAAGAGACTGAAATCACTTAAAAAATGTTAATAATTTAAAATGTAGGTAAATGCTAACATGTTAAATTCAAAACTACAACAAGCCTTGTACCTAGGTAGAGGTAAAAGTAAAAAATAATATATAAATCTAAAATAGATTGATGATAAAAAGAAATATTTTGGACCTGATTTATCAACACTGGCGCATCTTTCAACTGTCATGCACAATTGCCAGAATGTTACTCTTTTCAATGACTAGAGATCATTTCTAGAATAAGTTAAACAAATTGATGAATTGAATTTCCTGCTCTTGGCAGGAAGTGGGGAAAATCTTCACCTGATTTGCTCTTCATTGCCAATTGGGAGGTATTAGTGAATTCTATTACCATGTTTGTACTTTGATTTTAGTGAAATTATGAGAAAAATAGGTGAATGAATTCTCTATTGCATTCTCAGCAACTCAACAAAATGAAAAAAAAACCTGGTAAATTGATTTGTTTACCCTGAATCCTGATATGATCTTTACAAAAGGCTCATTTTACAAATGCTACAGTCATCAAAATTGAAATTACAATTGAAGCAAATGGAAAGTTTTGGAATTATAAAAATCACAGGATCAATGAACATTTTAATGATATGCAAATGATGAAAAAATGGATACAAAATTTTCAAAACATCACATCTCGATTTATTTAGTATTGAGTATGAGTGCAATGCACAGAGATCCACACACTTACATCACTAGGCATGCTATCAATTAAATTATTAATGGTTGCCTGAAGAATGTGCTGCCACTTTGAAAGCACTTGGGCAAATCATCAAGCTACACGACTGGCAGCTCCCTTTGCAACTGACAACCATTGATGTTCCAGATGTGCTCAATGAGAGACAAATCCAGAGTAGGACCAGTGTGACGCTCCCTCATGAAGGTCTGTTTATGGCATTGTCCACATTGACTTGTCAGATTCTAAAACTTGCACATAATGATCCATTCTGTTCTACAAGTGAGATTAGATGTCACATACCTAGCCCAAGGTATTAAACAACATCTATAGAAGGCATTTCCATGACATTCAACTATAAGCCAGACATCAAGCTAAAGGTATTAGATTTACCTTACACCACCTCTCTCAAAAGCTAATTGCGTCCATGATGACTTCTCAGCCCATAACAAATGGAGTGGGTTTGTGATAATGTTATGACTGCCAAAGCACACTCACATGGGTAACATACAAATCAGGAAGACAAATACCTGAACCTGACAGGTCCCTGTTCAGACTACGAAAAAAAAACATTTTCTGACCCTGGTCTCTCCCTGCTTGACCATGGAGGTTGGCACCCTAAGATAACATAATGACACCCCCACACAATGGCGGCTTACTCTGAATGTCCTTAGCAGCTCCTAGGATCACCAGAGTAGCAGATCCCTAAGGATTAAAGGAATCCCATACAAAACTACTGCAACCAACACAAACTACAGCAAAGTGAATGAATCCAACAAAATCTATCACCAGCAGGAAAAACCATTAGGGGAAGGTATTTAAATTTGCACCTGAAAGGTGATAGGGCAGACAAACAGAGTAAATAAAAAACACCTGTAGCCAAAAACCGACAGAAACAAAGATAACAGAAATAAAACAGTCAAAGAAAAGGTGCATCTGTTGTGGCTCAGCAGAAAGAGATGCTGACCACAGAACACAGAATCAAGGGTTTAAATCCAGAAGCATGACAGTCTCCCATTGAGCAAATCTTGAACCTTGATGATTGACAATTGCAAAGGGAGCTGCTAGCAGCATATCTTCATGATTTGTGTGCCCAAGTGTATTCAGTGTGGCAGAACCTTCCTCAGACTGCCATTAATAGCCATATTGCTTGCAGTAAAGATTTGTAAGTGCGTGTATTTCTGTGCTTGGCACTGATACTCAGAAGTAAATAAATCAATATGTGTTGAAAATTCTGTGTCATTTTTTTGCATCACTTGATCATTATCGATCTTGTGATATCATAATTCCACTACTCTTTCATATTGGTGATGCATTATCAATGTTGAGCAATGTATAGAGAACTAGCTCCCTTCCCTCAAATTTGGTACCTTCCATAAAAGAGAATTTCACCATATTTTGAGTTGACCGAGAGAATGAAAATAAAAAATGCTTCCCTGTAATACTGAGCAAAATCATCTCATATGCTAATGATATGTGCTTTAGAAAAGTCTCACAATATTATCTACTGACAGTTTTTATATTTTTCTCTGGATGTGCCAATACCAGGTTAATAGAGTAAGCTGTTTCTATCTCCTTTGCATAGATATGGGTTTTAAAAGAGCATTGAAAAATATATTTCCTTGTTTCTCCATAAAACATTGCTAGGGCTGTTTAATCCAAATGACTCGTGACATATTAAAAAGTCTTATAATTTTAAACAAAGTAAATAGTATTAGTTTTCATTGTTACATTCACAAAGTAGAATTGCGGATAATTCTATGGAAACACAAGTCCTGGATTCTGCATTATTTTTAATGATATTAATGATGACTATAAAATGACAAAACCCTTCTTTATTGATATCTTCACTACATGAGAAATGTTCTAAAACTGTTGGCTCTCTCTTGCACATTGACACAGAAGATGAAATGATGGGGCATAGTGTCCCTTTAAACAAATAGAGCGGCAGACTTTGTTCACTAGAGCAGAATGGAAATTATGTATATTTTAAATGAGTAAAAGGATTTGTTCCTTGGAGAGAATTTATTATACCACTTAACCATAGAAGAGAGAATGAAGCCAGACTACTGCCCTTACACAGGACTGCTATATATTTACTGTAATTGAACAAAGAATGGCTTCAATGTATCCTGTAATTGTTATTATGTCTTTATTGAAATATAAGGCTATTTTTGCAAGTTATTTGTAACGATTAAATGTAAAAGATTAATTAATGAAAAAGGATTAAAAGTTATTCTTGTTGGAAATGGTTCAAAACAAAAAAACCTTCAAGGTCAAAATTAAAAATTAAAAATCAAATTACTTTTTTATAAAAAAAAGAAGTTTACAAAAAGTGATGTTTGATATGTGGGAGTCCTATCAAGGAACTTTTCTCTGGTGACGAAGGAATGGCTAGTACATAATTTGGTATTTTCTGTGGTAACATATGGCTGCAAAACCTGGACAATAAGGAAACAAGACAGAAGAAGAATTGATGCCTTCAACATAAGGTGCTGAAGAAGGGTGTTATCAATACTGTGGTTTGCAAGAAGAACAAATAAATCAATTTAGGAACAAATCAATGAAATGTCTATGTCACTCGAAGCAAGCATCACTAGGGTATGAATTTCCAACTTAGGAAACATCATACAAAGAGAGCAATCAATGGAAAAGGATATCATGGTCGGAAGAATAGAAGATGCAAGGCGATGGGGAAGACCAGAAATCAGATGGCTTGATACCATCAAGATAACGGTGGAAAAAAACCTAGTGGACCTAACTAGACTTGTGCAAGATCGATCTTCATACAGATTATTCATCCATCAAGCCTCCATGGAGCCCAAGGCTGTTAAAAAAGAAAAACAAAACAAAACATAAACCTACAACAATTAGCAAAATGAAGAGAGGCAAAGGCACAGGTTCACTAACACTTTCCACTGTGCTTGCTGTAGCAATCCAATTTACTAGATCACTAACTGCAGCAAAAGCGCTTCGGTGCTCTAGCAATTATTGCTGCCCACTAATTCGACTACTAGGTTAGTACCTTCCCCATCATTGGAGGGCTATTGTATGGGTTGGCTATCAATAAAAAAAAAGTTTCGTAAGGTTCTTTTAAAATTTTGACATGCTATATGGTTTAGAGAATTGTCGATATGAGGTTTTCAGACTGCACTTGGAGAATAAAAATATTTCTTTGCAATCAAAAGATAAAAACTCTGTTAGGAACTACTGTTTATATAATATCTCCATATCCTTTGTGCAGAAAAGGAAACCCATGGACTGTGTTGTAAAATTCTAAGTCATAAAATAACTCTGATGTTTCCTTCTGTCAATGTTTCATTTCCCTTGGATGTTGTATAAACATAAAAAAAAATAAAATAAAAACATATCTGATACAGAGACTGTCATTGCTCCCCAAGAAAAAAGGTCTTCATGATTTATGGCAGACAGTTGACAATCTAATCCTAGGACATGACCACCTCCATATTCTTGTATACAATCTAATTTCAGGTACTCATGTGTTTAGTTTTTCCTGAACACATTCTAAAAGAAAAGAAAGCATTACAGCTCACAAGTTGACATGATAAATACAAGATATAAGTGACATTAGACAGACTATGGCCTATCTTTAACCTGTGCAGCACTTTGTCATACATTTTCTGAGTTATTCCATCTATCACCATCAAATATGTATGTGTGTTGCTTTATAAAGTAGAAGTCATTGAATTCATTTTAAGGCTAAAGGATAAAGAAACCCTTCAAAATTGTAGATTTTAGAGTAAGACATGATGTACTTAAAATCTGATCCTAAATTTAAAATTAATTAAGGTACTACACAATTTCTTCAACAAAATCCACACCACTGATATCAATATGGAAATGTCTCATGTGAGCCTACCCTCTTTCTCTATGTGTGTAGAGAGAGACTTGTTTGTCTATAGGAGAGGATGTAAATGAAAAAAATGTGGAAAAGTTCACATGATATGAATACTTTTTCAAGGCACTGTATATATGCAAAAACAATTATTCTGTTGATGGATATATATTTACCTATTGATTAACTCCCACCTGGTCAGTCTGATTCTGTATTTTCTATAACTTTTTTTGGCTTTTTTATTTTTTTCATTTATCATCCTTTGTATATGACATCTTGCCTTTTTACTTTTTTCTTTAATTAGTGTATCTGATGAAAGTCAAAGTTGACCACTGAAACGTAATGTAATTCAGTTCACTGTGGAACAGTAAATATCTTTTCAATTGCAAAATCGAGTGCCTAGTTTTTCTGTTACATCGTAAGGGGTAGGAACCTACTGATGCACCACCTTCCAGGAGTGCCATGCTCGATGCAAAAATTGTCTACTGATGAGGCTGCTGCTCTCTAATCTCCAACATGCCTTCCCTCTTTCTTCCAACTTAAATCATGAACATTTCTAAAAGTGGTCCTTGCTTTCCGTAAGACATAACTTTTTTCTCTTTTAAGGACCAATAGCTATTTGGGATAACCAACATTATTACTTTACAACTGTAGGTTACTTTCTAAGGCCCAGGAATCGTTATGCCAAATTTGATGGGAAAGACAAAGGCCTCACAATGGATCATGTCTCAGTGATTAAAGGGTTAAGCTGTTGAAATGAAAGATATCTTATGGCCCGATATATCATTGCCTATTCTCCACTATTTGGAGTAAATACATCTCAATTAGTGATTTTTTGATTTGCAACAAATTCATCAAATGATATGTGGCTTTTTGAAAATTTTTCTTTAGTTTAGCTTTATGATTTTTAAGCTATGTTACTTTTCCAGATGTATTAGACCAACTCATCAAATTTGACTTTTCTAAAAGGTCACAAAATTTGTCTCAGACGTACTTCAGTCCCAACTGGAGTGATTTTATGTACACCAAGTATTTTGGTGTAATTTATATGTCAATTGGCAAAACGTGCAACTTTTTGAACAAGGGTGTAAAGGTGATTGGATTTTAACCCAAAAATATGATTTGCAGTGACTAAATTCATATGAATCGCATAATTAAAAAGCCTCTAATTGCCAAAAAAAATATGTACAGAACACTGTGAGTTTCACATGGAATCAACTGAACACATTTTTGAGCTCTGTAATGCAAACATAGCCTTTTTAATGAAAAGGGAGAAATATTGGCACATCCACAGGAAAAATAACAAATCTTTATTTTGGATACATTAAATAAGTAGTCCCATATGGTAGAAAAAAACTGACATGCTTTTGGCGCCAAGTACGCCCTTAGGTTTAATGCCCACGATGCAGAAATGAAGCAGAAATTTTCCTGAGCATTTCTGCATCTGATTGGCAGAAAAACGCATGCATTTTTACATGCATTTTTTCACGCATTTGGTGCGTATTTGCATGCGTATTTGCCATGCGTTTTTTCAATGCATTGTATAGGCAAATACACATGCAGAAACGCACAAGAATTGGTCATGTCCCTATTTTTTCTGCGAGTAAAATCTGCGCAGAAAAAATGCGGACCATGTGTACAGAACTTGCAGAATGTCATAGGAAGTCATGGGATAAGGTATGCAATGCGTTTCTGAAGCGTTTACGCGCTGCAAATACGCACCAAAAACGCATCGTGGGCACACAGCCTTAGTCATTTTTACATGAATTCTAGCATTTTGAGATTCGATTTTAAAATAAACAACCTTGCCTGGCATCATGTCCCACACTGCTGAAGCATCAGAGAGAAGGTAAACATAATTTTCAAAAGATTCTCTCATCTTTACTGCAAATATGCCAATTGCATAACCCCAAAAATTTCTGAAGACTTTTGAAGAAAAATAGATTTTTTTTAATTTCACTTATGAGGTTTAAAGAATTTTGGTTTGTCATTAAGGGCAAAATTGTTGAAAATTATCCAATTTTTCTCTTTCTGACTTCTCCTGTAAAGGGGGCCACACACACACATAAAAGTGTTACCTTTGCAGGGACTTTGCAGGGACTGGAAAGAGTTCTCCTAGTCAGACATACAATCAGGAACCATTTACTGTACAAAAACTACTCCAAACGGAACACAGATTTTCCTGCTTATATGTCAATTCTACCACTGCAACGATTTCTAAACATTTTTGGAAAAAAATGTTTTTTGAGGTCTTTTTTAACTTTTACTTATAAATTTTAAAGATGTTTGGTTGAACAATTTTCTATAATGTAGCCATTTCTCACAATCCTGATCAGGGTGCTATCCATGAAAATTCAACCCAGACAGAGTCACATTAATATTTAATTTGACTCAAAATTAAAAAGAAGGTGAGTTTTTAAATAGAAAAATTGATCCACATAATACAATAAATTTTGGTTTAAAAAGTGGCATTTTGTGCTGAAACCGGGAAGGGACAGCTTTTTGATACATTAAATAATGGCAACTAGGTATCTTCAATAGTGTTGAGCCACCCCCGTAGTGTTCGAGTTCGGTTCGGTTCGTCGAACACCCGTGTGTTCGCCGAACTGTTCGTCGAACACCTTCGAACACCGTTAAAACCAATGGCAGGCAAACAAAAACACATAGAAACACATAGAAAACACCTTCAAAGGTGTCCAAAAGCTGACAAACTGCTCAGAAGACACAACTAACACATGGAAAAGTGACAAGTACATATAGTCATGCGAAAAGAAAAGAGGTGGAGGAGTAAAAGGAGGGGGAGACACAGATATAGGCATGTCATGCCCTTCTAAAATCCAAAAAGTGAGAAGCCGACACGGCCAGTCCGCTCCTGCCCGTGCCACCTCCGTGTCGCCGGGTTTGTGCCAGAGCCGCGGTGAACCCTGACGGCCAGCCCCCCTCTCCCAATACTGGTGCCTGTCCGCTGGTGGGTCGAGAGAGCCCCCCTGTGGTGGAGGCAGCTCTAAGCTTTTTAATTTAAATTGTCCCTCTAATTTGAATGAATACACTTTAAATCCATTTACAAGGATCTATTGGAGGGCAAGTCTCATGCCAGCAGCCGCGTAATTCCAGCTCCAGTAGCGTCCACTAAAGCTGCTGCAGTTAAAAAGCTTTTATAAGGATCGAGCTCGGCTGTCCACCGCAAGGCATCCTAGTGCCAGTCCCAGCCCCTATGCCTTGGGGTGCCTCCTGATGCTCTTCACTAAGTATCCCGTGGTCCCGAAGCATTTCCTTTGAAAAAATTAAGTGTCCAAACTACAGGTGGTGTAGCTTGCTTAACAGCCGGGATAATCCGCTGACTAGCAGACACTGCTACTAGGCACAAAGTATTTCCTGGGCTAGATGCAGTTAAAAATTTGTAAGTAGATACTCTCGTTGGATGCTGAGAAAGCATTCCATAGAGTCTCCTGGCACGCCATATATGATTCTCTTAAAAAGCTTGGGGTAGGGGTCTAGGGGACCCTTTTATAGCCAAAATCACGGCCCTGTATCACAATACGTCACCTAGGCTGAAGATAAATGGAACTGTAGCACCGAGGGCTCGGTTGCTACAGACGTATTGCACCTCACCCAGAGGTGTGATATCTCACTCTCAGATAAGGATGGAGTGTGGATCAGGACCCGACACCTGCATGCATTACACCACATTGCCGTGGGGCAGGGCGACCAATATGCCCCTGAGATGGGCACGACAGTCCCTGTCCCTGGCTGGAGTGGGGGGAGGGAACACTGAGGAAGGGGAACCCTGCAGTGCAGGAGCAGGGAGGAAGCAGTTCCTGGGTGCATTGAGAAGGGAGTATAAAAGGTGGGCACCATCTTAGTTCAGTGCAGAGAAGTCTGAGCAGAAGTGGCAGGGAGCAGGGGCTCTGCATGAGCTCTGCTCCGGAGGCAGGCCTAGTAACAGAGGCCCAGGCCTGCAAGAGGGAGAAGGAAGGAAGAGGAGCGGAGAAGGCTCCAGGAACGAGGAATGAAGGGATCCCAGGGGTGCGGACGGGTGAGTCGCCACCGCACGCCCGAATCCACCTGCGTGGAGGGGTCAGGCCAAAGGGAGAGACCGGTTCCCGAACTAGTGGAGGCAGGAAACGACCCTCAGCTAGAAACCGGAGGCTCTGACATTTTATGTGGCGCAGCCCCTTGCTCCACCCGCTAGGAAGGCACCACATAGGGTCAGGGAAACTGGCACCAAGTTTACCAAGAGGAGGCCCGAGGCAGCCAGACAGAAGTGTTGGTAAGAAAGGCCAGACAAAGGACACACAAAGGGGGTCCTGTGAAGCACTCCAAAGTTATCTGGGAGTTGTCTGAGCCCCTCACCTGGTGAGCACAGTACGACGTGGGCAGCCGTTACCTGCAGACGTGGTCTGGATAATAAGAACTGTGAGTAAAGGCCCTGAACTGCATCACTGACTCCGTGTCGTTACTGCTGCTGCCCTGCACCATCACCCCCATCCTCCACATACACTGCCCTGAGGCTATACTCCTCCCGTGGGGAGTTATGCTACGCTCTGCTGCACCCACAACACCAGCCTTAGCGGTCTGCCCTGTAGCGGCGGTTCACTCTGACCGCAATCCACGGGTGGCGTAGTCGGACATTTAAACATCAAAACCACATAAATAGTTCCGCCACTGGTTTGACCGCCCTGAGCCACGGAACCGGATCGCCGCCACGAAGACTACAACCACCAGCATCCACCAAAAAAGGTCCGGCTCCGGGTGTCCCAAGGCCCAGGGGGTGCGTCAGAACATTTTCATCACCTTTCACAATCACCAATGGGACAAGGCAGGGATGTCCTCTGTCCCCTCTCTTATACATCCTAGTGACGGAGCACCTGCTCTCATCAATTCGCCATAACCCCAATATTAGGTGGATTGAGGTGGGAGGCACCGAGTACAAGTGCTCTCTATTTGCTGATGATGTCCTAGTATATATCACTCAATCACATATATCCATCCCTGCTGTTATGGCTGAAATAGATCACTTTGTTACATGGTAAAATTTTAAAATCAATGCAGCGAAGTCTGAGGCCCTCGATGTCTCCCTCCCCAAATCCATATAGGATTCCATCCAGTCCAACTTTCCCTTTGCCTGGCCCTCACAGGGTATCAAATACTTAGGAATTCCTATTCATAGAGACCTCTCCCATCTATGTTATCTTAATTTTGGGCCCTTTATTGAACAATTCCATACAGACCACGGTTGGCAAGTTAGAACTGTAAGATTCACTACGTGAACCACTGGTGTTTTGTGGAAAAGCACATGTACACCGCGTTCCAAATTATTATGCAAAAAGTGTTTAGGAGTGATAAGGTAAGAATTTGTTTGTTTGTCAGTTAAACTCATTGATGGTGATGTGTGTCAGGGCTCTTTATATCACTGTAAGCAATTGCAGACACCTGTGCTAATTAGCTTGGCAGGTGTGTCCAATGAAAGGCAAGACTACTTAAGAAGGCTCTCTCACATTATTAAGCAGCCTACATTTTCTGCCAAAATGGGAAAGAAAAAGGATGTGTCGGCTGCTGAGAAGCAACAAATTGTGGAGTGTTTAGGTCAAGGCATGACTACAATCAACATTGTGCGATGATCAGGATGAAGTGTCTTGGCAATCAAGAAGTATGTAGCTGATTCACAGTACACACGTGTGCGTGCTGATAAGGGCAAATTGAGGACTTTTTCCTACAGGCAATTACGTCAGGTTGAAAGAGCAGCGGCAAAAAAGCCTTGTCATAGCAGCAGACAAGTTTTTGAAGCTGCTTGTGCCTCCAACGTCCCCCGAACAACAAGATGCAGGGTCCTTCAGAGGTTTGCAGCTGTGCATACGCCATCCTGTCGACCTCCTCTATCCACTTCACACAAGCAGAAACGGCTCCAGTGGGCTAAACATTACATGAAGACTGATTTCAAAACTGTTTTGTTCACGGATGAGTGCCGTGCAGCGCTCGATGGTCCAGATGAATGGAGTGGAGGATGGCTGGTTGATGGACACCCCACGCAAACACGGCTACAGCGCCAACAAGGAGGAGGTGGAGTAATGTTTTGGGCTGGAATCATGGGGAGAGAGATTGTCGGCCCCTTTAGGATCCCTGAAGGCGCTAAAGATGAACTCCATAATGTATGTGGATTTTCTCAAACAGCACTTCCTGCCATGGTTCAAGAAGAAGAACCGTGTATTTCACAGCAAGATCATTTTTCTGCATGATAATGCACCATCTCATGCTGCACATAAAACATCTGCATCTCTGGCTGATATGGGCATAAAAGGGGACAAACTTATGGTGTGACCCCCATGCTCCCCTGACCTCTACCCCATTCAGAACCTTTGGAGCATCATTAAAAGGAGTGTCTATGATGGCGGGAGGCAGTTCACATCTAAGCAACAGCTCTGGGAGGGTATTCTGTCCTCATGCAAAACAATTGAAGCAGAAACCATCCAAAACCTGACAAATTCAATGGACGAGAGAGTTCAGAAGCTCCTTTCGAACAAGGGGTCCTATGTGAAAATGTAACATCACCTAGAATAAAGTTTTGAGTTGAAAACTGTTTGATTTCAGTTTCTAACAACCTGCTAATGCTTATAATTTCAAAAATGACCATTTTTTTGGTCTTTATTAAAATGAAAAGGTTGATCGAAAAGTTTGGGGGATCTAAGAGTGTGGCAACCCAGTAGTCATGATTACTTCGAATTCTGACAATATGAGGGTCATGCTGCAGGTAGTGCAGCAAGAAGGCACTTATGTGTCTTGCGCATCTCGGAGCCCCAAAATTATTTTCCGGGCTAGATGCAGCTAAAAATTATTTTTAATTTTAAATCTGGTGAAGCTTATTATAGATGGCCTAATAGGATCAGTGCTGCACACTGCTACAAAGCCCAAATTATTTTCCAGTCAAGATACAGATAAACATGATTAGTAATTTGAAAGCTTAAAACGGTTGGTAGGGTGATTTTAACCAATCATCAAGCTTTTACTCTCCCCAGGATGACACAGGGGTAGAAAAGTCGTTTCGGATCCATGATTTGTTCATCTTTATGAACGTGAGTCTGTCTACATTATCAGTGGAGAGCCGCGTGCGCTTATCTGTCAGCACACCACCAGCAGCGCTGAACACACGTTCAGACAGAACGCTGGCTGCGGGGCATGACAAGATCTCCAAGGCGTAAGTGGCTAGCTCCGGCCATTTATCCAGATTGGAAGCCCAAAAAGAGCAAGGGTCCAGTGACACAGTCGTGGCTTCAATGTTTACTTGGAGATACTCCTGTACCATCGTCTCTAGGCGTTGACTATGTGTCAGACTTCTTGTCTCCTGTGGCCTTGCAAAGGATGGGCTAAAAAAGTGGTGAAATGATTCCGCAAAATTGATGTTACCAGCAGATACTGTGGTTCTGTTACGGTTTGAGTGCTGAACACTTGACGGTCCCACGGTTGGCAAGTTGGAACTGTGAGAATCACTACGTGCACCACTGGTATTTTGTGGAAAAGCACATGTAAGATTCTGCAACAGTCTCTGCTGATACTCCTGCATGCGTGCATCCCTTTCTATGGCAGGAATAATTTCTGCAAATTTACTTTTGTACCGGGAATCTAACAGTGTGGCAACCCAGTAGTCAGGATTATTTCTAATTCTCACAATTCGAGGGTCATGTTGCAGGTAGTGCAGCAAGAAGGCACTCATGTGTGTTGCGCATCCAGGAGCACCAAGTCCCTGTTGTGTTGGTGGCGAGGTAACAATCATGCTTCCTTCCTCTGTCCTCTCCCCCCAACCTCGCACAACAGAAATGTGATCAAGGTCTCCCTCATCTGATGAGTCTTCCATCAGTTCGTCCTCCACTTCTTCCTGGGCTCCTGCACCTTCCTCACTAGTTTGGCTGCTACCATGCGCCCTGGTTAAACCATCTCCCCCACCCTCACATGCCTGCCGCCTTGGTGCTGCCGACCGTCTGGACCTTGCAGATGTTAGCCCTTCCGCATACAACTCCTCCTCCTCTACTTCCTCCACCTCCTCTTGTGCCACCACCTGACTCCGAATTCTGTTTAACATGTGCTCCAGCATGTAAATCACCGGAATAGTCATGCTGATAATGGCATCGTCAGCACTAAACATCTTCGTCGCCATTTCAAAACTGTGCAGAAGGGTGCATAGGTCCCTGATCTGAGACCACTCCTCCAGCGTGATTTGCCCCACCTCTGAATCTCGTTGGCCCAGGCTATACGTCAGAACGTATTGCACCAGGGCTTGTCGGTGCTGCCACAGTCGCTGCAACATGTGCAGAGTTGAATTCCACCGGGTAGGCACATCGCATTTTAGCCGGTGAAGTGGCAGGCCCAACGACTTCTGTAGAGATGTAAGTCGCTGAGCTGCGGGATGCGAACGGCGGAAGTGAGCACACAGCGACCGTGCCCTCTGCAGAAGGCCATCTAGTCTGGGATAGTGGGCTAAAAATTGCTGGACAACCAGGTTCAACACGTGAGCCATACAAGGCACGTGTGTGACATTGCCCCGGCGAAGGGCCGCACCCAGGTTTGCAGCATTGTCGCACACGGCCTTCCCTGGTTTCAGGTCCAGTGGAGACAACCATTCATGAAATTGGTTCTCCAGAGCTGACCACAACTCCTCAGCTGTGTGACTCACATTTCCCAGACATTTCAATGTAAAAACCGCCTGATGACGTTGAGCCCTACTGCCAGCATAGTAAGGAGGTGTGCAGGATCCCTTCTGCGCAGTTAGAAAGCTTGTGGCATGACCAGACAGGCTTTGGGTGCAGGTGGAAGACCGAGAGGAGGTTGAGGAGGCAGAAGCAGTGGAGGAAAAATGACATAAAGAGGATTGACGCACAACTCGTGGGGACGGCAAGACTTGGACAGCAGCCCCTTGTCCTGCTGTCACCATAGTTACCCAGTGCCCAGTCAGCGACATGTAACGCCCCTGTCCATGCCTACTCGTCCAAGTGTCTGTGGTGAAATGCACCCTGTCACACACAGAGTTTCTCAAAGAAGCGGTGATGTTGTGTGCGACATGCTGGTGGAGCGCAGGCACACCTTTCTTTGAGAAGTAGTGCCGACTGGGCATCTGGTACTGGGGCACTGCGACGGACATAAGGTCTCGAAAATCCTCTGTGTCCACCAGGCGGAAAGGCAGCATTTCTGTAGCCAAGAGCTTGCAGATGGTGAAATTCAACCTCTTAGCTTTCTCATGGCTAGGAGGAAATGGTCTTTTACTTGTCCACATCTGAGGGACCGAGGGCTGGCTATTGTGCTTAGACGGGGTTGATAAGGGTGTCCCCGGCAAACTGCCGGTCTGTGAGGAAGATGCAGGCGGACATGTTAGGTTGCCTTGATCCAAAGGTGGTGCTATCGATGTCGGACAGCGCTCAAGACCAGCTGGTGTTACCACCTCCAAAGAAAATGATGACCTGCCAATCACGCTGGCTGTTGCGGGTAAAGAGGTGGCAGGTCTGCGCCCCAAAACAGGTGTGACTGCTGTCCCCCCAGTCACAGAGGATGAAGAGGCCGCGGATGCACAAGATATGGCAGACGGTGGTTGGCCCGGCCGGCTAGACCGCATTGTAGCACACTGAGCTTCCCACTGCAACTTATGCTTCATGTCCATGTGCCGGTTCATGCATGAAGTACTCAAACTATGTATTTTTTGGCCTCTACTTAGCTTTTGCTGACAAATGTTACAGATAACACGAGTTGGGTCATCTTTATCGATCTGAAAAAATGCCCAGGCTATGCAAGGCTTAGCACCCATGCGACCTGAAGAGCCACCACGACTTGTGGTGAGAGGCAGAGTTGTGTTTGAGGATGCAGTTGTTGACGTGCTTCCAGTACTACGTCTCTGTCCAGGAAGGCGCAACCTGACCTCGTCGTCACTAGCATCTTCCTCCACCTCCTCTGCTGACCTCATCTCTTGGCTGACTGTGGGTTGACAGTAAGTGGGATCTCCGACCTCATCATCATCACCCTGTGCGTTATCACACCCGTCGTCCTCAGAGCCAACCTGTTCCTGCCCTGACAAAAAACTAAAGTTGTCTCTCCAATCAGGTATTTGAGTCTTATCATCGTCTTCCTCATTGTCTCCACCAACAGGAGTTACAGTTTGGGAATGAGGGTCTACATTATGGTCAGAACCTTCTGCGTCTGGTCCTGGATCCGACTCATAAAGATTCTGGGCATCAGTGCAGATCATTTCCTCGTCTGGATTCACAGAAGCGCTGGAGTCGACCTCTGATTCCCAGGCTATAGTATGAGTAAACAGCTCTGCAGACTCAACCATCTGTTCTACCTCATACTCAGACGGGCAGCTGGAGATTTGGGAGCTGTGAGGAAGCAAGTGCGATTTGGGTGACACCTTTGAGGACTGGAGTATTTGTGATGTTGAAGTTGATGTGGAGGAGAGCCCACTTAAAGGAGCACTTGATATCCGTTGAAGCACCTGCTGTTTTTGTGCCTCATCTGGAATTTGTAGCGATTGGCGTGGCCGTAAGAAAGGGATCTTATCACATTGTCCGCTAAAAGAAGTAGACATTTTAGTTTGGCTGGAAGATGGTCTTTCTTCTGCACCTACCCCACGGACACAACCTTTTTTCCCCTTCCCAACACGCCTATTCCCCTTTCCACCAGCAGCAGGCCTTTTTCCACTCATTTTGGTGGTTAACTAATTCACAACTCTGGAGTTCTTTGCACAAAAAAACAATGGATGGTAACCGAGCAGAGCTGAGTGGCCAAACTGTGGTATTAGGCCAAAACTATTGGCTGAGTTAGATGCAGAAAAAAATTATTTTTAATTTGCAACCTGATGGAGGTCAGTATAGATGGACTAATAGACCAAGTCCCACACACCGCTAGAAGCCCAAATATTTTTTCAGAGCTAGATGCAGAAATTTTTTTTATTCAATTTGCAACCTGATGGAGGTCAGTATAGATGGACTAATAGACCAAGTCCCACACACTGCTAGAAGCCCAAATATTTTTTCAGAGCTAGATGCAGAAAAAAATTATTTTTAATTTGCAACCTGATGGAGGTCAGTATAGATGGACTAATAGACCAAGTCCCACACACTGCTAGAAGCCCAAATATTTTTTCAGAGCTAGATGCAGAAAAAAATTATTTTTAATTTGCAACCTGATGGAGGTCAGTATAGATGGACTAATAGACCAAGTCCCACACACTGCTAGAAGCCCAAATATTTTTTCAGAGCTAGATGCAGAAAAAAAATATTTTTAATTTGCAACCTGATGGAGGTCAGTATAGATGGACTAATAGACCAAGTCCCACACACCGCTAGAAGCCCAAATATTTTTTCAGAGCTAGATGCAGAAAAAAATTATATTCAATTTGCAACCTGCTGGACGTCAGTATAGAAGGACTAATAGAACAAGTCCCACACACTGCTAGAAGCCCAAATATTTTTTCAGAGCTAAATGAAGAAAAAAATTATTTTTAATTTGCAACCTGATGGAGGTCAGTATAGATGGACTAATAGACCAAGTCCCACACACTGCTAGAAGCCCAAATATTTTTTCAGAGCTAGATGCAGAAAAAAATTATTTTTAATTTGCAACCTGATGGAGGTCAGTATAGATGGACTAATAGACCAAGTCCCACACACCGCTAGAAGCCCAAATATTTTTTCAGAGCTAGATGCAGAAAATTTTTTTATTCAATTTGCAACCTGATGGAGGTCAGTATAGATGGACTAATAGACCAAGTCCCACACACTGCTAGAAGCCCAAATATTTTTTCAGAGCTAGATGCAGAAAAAAATTATTTTTAATTTGCAACCTGATGGAGGTCAGTATAGATGGACTAATAGACCAAGTCCCACACACCGCTAGAAGCCCAAATATTTTTTCAGAGCTAGATGCAGAAAAAAATTATATTCAGTTTGCAACCTGCTGGACGTCAGTATAGAAGGACTAATAGAACAAGTCCCACACACTGCTAGAAGCCCAAATATTTTTTCAGAGCTAAATGAAGAAAAAAATTATTTTTAATTTGCAACCTGATGGAGGTCAGTATAGATGGACTAATAGACCAAGTCCCACACACTGCTAGAAGCCCAAATATTTTTTCAGAGCTAGATGCAAAAAAAAATTATTTTTAATTTGCAACCTGATGGAGGTCAGTATAGATGGACTAATAGACCAAGTCCCACACACCGCTAGAAGCCCAAATATTTTTTCAGAGCTAGATGCAGAAAATTTTTTTATTCAATTTGCAACCTGATGGAGGTCAGTATAGATGGACTAATAGACCAAGTCCCACACACTGCTAGAAGCCCAAATATTTTTTCAGAGCTAGATGCAGAAAAAAATTATTTTTAATTTGCAACCTGATGGAGGTCAGTATAGATGGACTAATAGACCAAGTCCCACACACTGCTAGAAGCCCAAATATTTTTTCAGAGCTAGATGCAGAAAAAAATTATTTTTAATTTGCAACCTGATGGAGGTCAGTATAGATGGACTAATAGAACAAGTCCCACACGCTGCTAGAAGCCCAAATATTTTTTCAGAGATAAATGAAGAAAAAAATTATTTTTAATTTGCAACCTGATGGAGGTCAGTATAGATGGACTAATAGACCAAGTCCCACACACTGCTAGAAGCCCAAATAATTTTTCAGAGCTAGATGCAGAAAAAAATTATTTTTAATTTGCAACCTGATGGAGGTCAGTATAGATGGACTAATAGACCAAGTCCCACACACCGCTAGAAGCCCAAATATTTTTTCAGAGCTAGATGCAGAAAAAAATTATATTCAGTTTGCAACCTGATGGAGGTCAGTATAGATGGACTAATAGAATGATTCTATGCCCAAAAGATTTTACTTCACTAGGTGCAGTAAAAAAATTGGTATTCTATACACAGGTGGTATATCTTGCAACACAGATAGGCTACTCCACTGACTAACACACTCTGCAATAGGCCAAAAAGGATTAGCTTTGCTAGATTCAGCCAAATGCTGTGAAAAAAACTTGCACAGCACTGGCACAGACCTGCTTGGCAAAAACTGATAGGAACTGATGTAACCTAGTCCTGAAAAGGACTCCAATTACAATTAGTCTTTACTCCCACAATCTATCTATTTAAGAGCACAGACCTGCCTGATAAAAGTCGTAGGAAATGCTGTAACCTAGTCCTTAAAAGGACTGCAATCACAACTATTCCCTACTCCCAAGCTATCTGTATATTTGTGCGAAAATTGGCTTGAAATTAACAAGGTATAGCGCACACAGCAACAGCGGTGCCGTCTAACACGCAGCTGCAGCAGTGAGAAAATGGTGGCGACGGGGAAAATGGCTTGGTCTTATAGGGCAAGGACATGTGACATACACTGCCAATCACACATGCCCTTGCTTGTGTGAAAAAAAGCACTTCGCTCCGTGTGTGCGCTGCTGATAGGCTGACAGATTGCACCTCCCCACTGCAAATGCGGGAAAGAGAAAAAAAAATGGAGATCTTCATTGTTCCTGCAGAGATCCATCCCCTGCCCCTCCCCCCGCCCCGCTGTACACTCAAACTGCGTATTAACATTAATTTTCATCATTACTGAGAAAAAATCCAGTTATGATTTTGGTGCACGAACAGTTATCGAACATAACCTCGAACAGCCGAATTTTTCTCAAATTGTTCGTGTTCGCCGACCGGCTCGAACACCGCCCAAAACAGCTCGAATTTGAGATTGGCGAACAGTTCGAGTAGAACAACGCTCATCTCTAATCTTCAATTGAGCATGAGTGCACCCAATTCTTTTGCAAAAGTCAATAAAATTCAAGTGGTCTGGCATCATTTGTGGTGAACTTTGAAATATTGGAGTACAATTTCCATGTAATTGGAAGAACGAATGTATGTTTCTTGGGCACACAAAATGAGAACTGACAAATCCGATGCAAAGAAAATAAAGGAGGAAATGTATGGAAAGCAGTAGGTAGAGATGATGGTGAGGATGATGACAAGGTACATGTCTTTCAAGAACGCATGTTGACTGTTCATGTCTTCCAAAATATCGACTGAAAAGAGTTTTTTTCCGGTGTAATATGTTCTTTAACCCCCAAGGTGCTGTGGGTTATGAGATTTTGTGGAAAATTAGAAAGAGGTTTCATTAACAGATTGGAAATTTCGCTCAGCACAACATTAACTGTTATGGCTGCAAAGGAGGTGGGCTAATCCTAACTCTGACTCTAGCTGATGATGTTGCTGTCAGAGGCTACATCATCCTGTTATAATTGAGATGAGCAATGGGACAAAAACTCCAATATCCCCCCCACTTCCTCCATGCTAATGCACTTGCCAGAGTTTGCAAAGGAGGAAAAATAAAATTTGCTTTTGGACTACTACTGCCAGAATGGTTGCTGCCAGCATGGTGTTTAAGTTGCTAGCGGCAACTGCATTCTTAAATGTGATTTTATTGTTTTTGGTCTATGGGCTTGTCATGTCCGTCGCCTGTGGTCTGTTTAGAATATATTTTGGACAAAAGAAGAGCGCTTAATTTTTTTCTAAACTTTGTTTAAAAAATGTACTAATTTTTGGTTTAACCCCTTTACCCCCGAGGGTGGTTTGCACGTTAATGACCAGGCCAATTTTACAATTCTGACCACTGTCACTTTATGAGGTAATTACTCTGGAATGCTTCAACAGATCCCCCTGATTCTGAGATTGTTTTTTCGTGACATATTGTACTTCATGATTGTGGTAAAATTTCTTCGATATCACTTGCGTTTATTTGTGAAAAAAAAGAAAATTTGGCGAAAATTTAGAAAATTTTGCAATTTTCAAAATTTTAATTTTTATGCCCTTTAATCAGAGAGATATGTCACACAAAATAGTAAATAAATAACATTTCCCACATGTCTACTTTACCTCAGCACAATTTTGGAACCAAAATTTTTTTGTTAGGGAGCTATAAGGGTTAAAAGTTAACCAGCGATTTCTCATTTTTCCAGCAAAATTTACAAAAACATTTTTTTAGGGACCACATCACATTTGATGTCACTTAGAGAGGTTTTTATGACAGAAAATACCCAAAAGTGACACCATTCTAAAAACTGCACCCCTCAAGGTGCTCAAAACCATATTCAAGAACTGTATTAACCCTCCAGGTGCTTCACAGGAATTTTTGGAATGTGGAAGAAAAAAATGAATATTTAACTTTTTTCACAAAAATGTTACTTTAGACCCATTTTTTTTTTATTTTCGCAGGGGTAACAAGAAAAAATGTACCCCAAAATTTGTTGTGCAATTTCCCCTGGGCACGCAGATACCCCATATGTGGGGAAAAAACACTGTTTGGGCGCATGGCAGGGCTCGGAAGGGAAGGAGCGCCATTTGACTTTTTGATTGTAATATTTGCTTGAATAATTAGTGGACGCCATGATGCGTTTGTAGAGCCCCTGATGTGCCTAAACAGCGAAAACCCCCCACAAGTGACCCCATTTTGGAAACTAGACCCCCAAGGCACCTATCTAGATGCATAGTGAGAACTTGGAACTCCTAGGTGCTTCACAAATTGATTCGTAAAAATGAAAAAGTATTTTTTTTCCAGTTTTTCATTTTTACAAATCCATTTGTGAAGCACCTGGGGATTCCAAGTGCTCACTATGCATCTAGATAGGTGCCTTGGGTGGTCTAGTTTCCAAAATGGGGTCACTTGTGGGGGAGCTCCAATGTTTAGGCACACAGGGGCTCTCCAAACACGACATGGTTCCAATTTGTTAGCGGACACCATGTCGCGTTTGGAGACCCCTGTGTGCCTAAACATTGGAGCTCTCCAACAAGTGATCCCATTTTGGAAACTAGAGGGAGCTGATTTGTCACTTTTTCTGTATTTTATAAAAGCAAACCCCAATGTTTGTATGATAGGGATAAGCAGTCATATAACAGGTTAAAAGTGGCCCATTTTTCTCTTATTTTATTATTCCCACTTCCCTGAATATTCAGTTTTTTTTGTTTCTTAAATCTGCTATACAGTTCCAGAGATTTTTATGGTCTTTACTAAAGGAAATTGGCTTACAGGCTCTCTGGGGGTTTGTCGTAAGGCTGTTGTGCATAATTAACCTGTGAGCCATGCCTCCTTCTTAAATATTATAAAAATTAACAGTGAATTCAAAGATCCATACCTCTGGAATCATATGGGGGATTTAAAAAAATAAAAAAGCAGAATACTCAGGGGAGCGGCGGGAATAAAATAAGAGCAAAAACTGGCCACTTTTGATTTGGTGACAATGTCAAGATTTAATAGATTTCCAGCTTAAAATGGCAGGTCTGGAAATCATATGTTAATCACATCTGCTATCCTCTATTATTTCAACCTCTGTTCCCATTTTCTTATACATATAGGTTGTGGACATAACTATGGTTGAACACAGCACTTTGATATATGTATGATACTATATACAGTACTAACTCAATGTCAAAATTAGTTTTCCTCCCAGAAAAAGGCAGCAGTTACTCTCAAGATAGATTTTTCAGAATGTACTGTATTAGGCTGTTTTTAATTTCTAAGTGACAATGTCACATGAGATATACCACTCAAAATTTCTTCCCATGCCAAACCGTTAAATATGTGAATGAAGTAGACCTTGTATAATGCAGAACTAGTGAACTGTACATGATCAAATGACTTTTGGTTTGCTAAACACTTTCGTCAGCTTGGAAAATAAAAAATCTACAAAGGTTTGCTCATTCTCCCTATCAGCAGATATGCATGGTGTGTGATGAAATTATTTGTCAAGCTGAAAATGCGCAAATTACAGTGACAGGTGAATGAGCTTCTACCAACATGCTTTTGTCCAGATCTTAATTTTACTGAACAGCTTTATTTTTTATTATACAGATAACATATTACAGGACAAATCATACTGTAGATGTTATATACTTCACAAAATGATTACTGAAATTCATCTGACTGAGCTTATTTTTGTACCTCACAAGTAGAGAGCTAGGCTGTTAAATCGTGTTCACTGAGAAATAATTGTTCAATTAAATACCGGTGTAACAGGGCAGATTAACCCCCCCGGCCAGAATATACCCGGGGTTAAAGTGGCCTAGGCCAGATTATACCCAGGGTATATTCTGGCCTAGGCCAAACGATACCTTGGGGTATAAATTGGCCTAGGCCAGATTATACCCCTCTTGACCAGAATATACCCCAGGTATATTATGGCCTAGGCCAAACTATACCCCTGGGTATAAATTGGCCTAGGCCAGATTATATCCCTCCGGGTCAAAATATACCCCAGCTGCTGTAGATCAGATTTTTCATGCTTTTGAGAACCATTGGGTGATATACTTAATAATGGGGCCCCAGTCAGTGCACAGGGGCCCCAGGCAGCACACAGGGGCCCCAGGCAGTGCACAGGGGGCCAGAGACAGCACGCAAGGAAGGAAGAGACAGCGCGCAAGGGGGGGGGGGAGACAGCACGCAGGGCCCCTGTGAGCTTTCTCTGCTCCCCGTGTGCTGTCTCTGTTCCCCTGTGCGCTATCTGGGACCCCCTGCTCGCTGTGTGGGACCCCTGTGCGATGTCTGAGGCCCCGTTCTTGAGGATATCACTCAATCCTGTGCAATGTCTGGGGCCCCTGTGCGATGTCTAGGGCCCCTGTGCGACGTTTGGTGCCCCTGTGCGACGTCTGGGGCCCCTTTCTTGAGTATATTACTCAATGGTTCTAATATGCTTAAAAAATCTGATTTACAGCAGCAGGGTTATATTCTGGCCCGGAGGAGTAAAGTCTGGCCTAGGCCAATTTTTACCCCGGAGTATAGTTTGCCTTAGACTATAATATACCCATGGTCTATACTCCTCTAGGGCAGAATATTAGTGTGTTTTGCTGCTGTAGTGCTATAGTATATATAGATGCACATACACAAACCATATACCATTTTATTTTAGTTCTTAGCCTTTATGGACACTTTGATTAGCGACCAGGGAAGAGAGTTTGTGAAGTCGATCATTGACAACCTGATGGATCATTTTCAAACAGATCACCGCATTTCATACACCTACCACCCACAAACAAATGGCCAGCGGGAACGTGACAATCAAACACTCAAAGAATCTTTTAGCAAGCTTGTCAATGACCAAGGAACCAACTGAGACCAGTTCATCCCTGGTGTTTTGTTTGCCTATCACACATCTGTGCATGCCTCAACCAAGTGCACTCCATTTGAGGTCATGTATGGATAAAAGGCTAAGCTTCCTATTGACCTCAATCCATGAGCAAATGACATTGTGGATGTCAGGTCTCTTTCAGATGATGCCAACCCTGATGTGCTAAATGCACTTACAACTAGTGTTGAGCCACCCCCGTAGTGTTCGGGTTCGGTTCGGTTCGTCGAACACCGGGATGTTCGAGGAACTGTTCGTCGAACTGTTCGTCGAACACCTTAGAACACCGTCGAACACCGTTAAAACCAATGGCAGGCAAACAAAAACACATAGGAACACATAGAAAACACCTTCAAAGGTGTCCAAAAGCTGACAAACTGCTCAGAAGACGCTTTCTTTAAAAAAGCCGGCCGGCAATTCAGCAGCGGCATACACCGGTACCCGACAATTTAGACATGAAGGAATAGAGCATCACACATAGATTAGATAGATAGAAACATGTCAGTCACATATATATGAAGTACAGTGACAGTGTTGCTTACTGTACTTGTCATTTAGTGTAAAGGATTTATTAAAAAATATAATAGTGTTTTCGTGCACCGTCTCTTTAAAAAAGCCGGCCGGCAATTCAGCAGCGGTACCCGACAATTTATAACAGACAGAATAGAGCTTCACACATAGATTAGATAGATAGAAACATGTCAGTCACATATATATGAAGTACTGTGACAGTGTTGCTTACTGTACTTGTCATTTACTGCAAAGAATTTATTTAAAAAAATAATAGTGTTTTCATGCACCGTCTCTTTAAAAAAGCCGGCTGGCAATTCAGCATCTGTACCCGACAATTTAGAATAGAAGGAATAGAGAATCACACATAGATTAGATAGATAGAAATATGTCAGTCACATATATATGAAGTACAGTGACAGTGTTGCTTACTGTACTTGTCATTTACTGCAAAGGATTTATTAAAAAATATAATAGTGTTTTCATGCACCGTCTCTTTAAAAAAGCCGGCCGGCAATTCAGCATCTGTACCCGACAATTTATAACAGACAGAATAGAGCTTCACACATAGATTAGATAGATAGAAACATGTCAGTCACATATATAATAAGTACAATGACAGTGTTGGTTACTGTACTTGTCATTTAGTATTAAAATAAAGGATTTATTATTAAAAAAAATTGGCGTGGGGTTCCCCGTAATTTTAGTCTCTAGCGGAGGTTAAGCAGACAGCTGGGGCAGATGTTTGAAGCCTGGGAAGGGGGTAATACCCACGGAGCTTCCCAGGCTACTAATATCAGCCCCCAGCTGAATACCTAGCCTTTACTAGCTATTAAAATGGAGGACCACCCCAAAAAAATGACGTGGGGTCCCCCCTAATTTAATAGCTAGCAAAGGCTAGGCAGACAGCTGGGGGCTGATATTAATAGCCCAGGAAGGGAGCCATGAATATTGGCCCCCTCCCAGGCTAGAAACACCAGCCCTCAGCCGCCCCAGAAATGGCGCATCCATAGGATGCGCCAATTCTGGCACTTAGCCTCGCTCTTCCACGCTGCCCTGGTGCGGTGGCAGGGGGTAATAGGGTTGGGGTTGATGTCAGCTTATAATGCGAGCTGACATCAAGCCCAGGTTAGTAATGGAGAGGCGTCTATAAGACACCCCCATTACTAACCCCATAGTCAAAGTTAAAAAAAAAACACAAACACCCAGAATAAAGTCCTTTAATTGAAATAAAGACACAATTCTTTATTGTTCTAAATTAAACCATACTTACCATCACGCCCATTCCAGCTGAAGCCAACGATCTCCTGCAATAAAAGAAAAATAATAAAGCAACCTCATCCTTACCTTTCCATGGTTCCCAGGACAGCTTCAGCTCTGCTACATCGAGATGACAGGCTGGACCGCAGCAGAACGCTGCCATCCAGCTTGCCATGCCGCACACACTGAGAAGCGCAGGCATGCTTGCGCTCCTCAGTGTCTGACTGTGACGGCATCCAGATGAGCCGACAATGAACTCGGCTCACCTCATGTACGTCACTGACAGCGTGGGAAAATTCTCCTGCACTCAGCGCTTCAGCGTGAGAATTTTCCCACGCTGTCAGTGACGTGCATGATGTGAGCCGAGTTCATTGGACATGACCTCGGCTCATCTGGATGCCGTCACAGCCAGACACTGAGTAGCACAAGCATGCCTGCGCTTCTCAGTGTCTGCGGGATGACAGGCTGGATGGCAGCGTTCTGCTGCGGTCCAGCCTGTCATCTCGATGTAGCAGAGCTGAAGCTGTCGTGGGAGCCATGGAAAGGTAAGGATGATGTTGCTTTATTATTTTACTTTTATTGCAGGAGATCATTGGCTTCAGCTGGAATGGGCGTGGCGGTAAGTATGGTTTAATTTAGAACAATAAAGAATTGTGTGTTTATTTCAATTAAACGACTTTTTTCTGGGTGTTTGTGTTTTTTTTAAATACTTTACTAGAAATTCATGGTGGTCATGTCTAATATTGGCGTGACCCCATGAATTTCGGGCTTAGGGCCAGCTGATAATGTCAAGCTGGCCTTAACCCCTTTATTACCCAGTGAGCCACCGCACCAGGGCCCTGGATGAGTTGGGTACAGCGCCAGAAGATGGCGCTTCTATGAACGCGCCATTTTCCGGGGCGGCTGCGGACTGCAATTTGCAGCGGGTGGGGCCCAGAAAGCTTGGGCCTCCCTGCGCTGCAGATTCCAGCCCCCAGCTGCCTAGTTGTACCTGGCTGGACACAAAAATAGGGCGAAGCTCCACGTATTTTTTTTTTAAATTCATGAAATTCATGGAATAATTAAGAAAAAAAGGGCTTTCCTATATTGTTGTGTCCGGCTAGGTACAAATAGGCAGCTGGTGGTTGGGAGCAGCCCGTTCCTGCCTGCTGTACCTGACTGGACACAAATATAGGGCGAAGCCCCACATCAATTTTTTTTTCATTATTTCATGAATTTCCTGAAATAATTTAAAAAAAATTGACGTGGGGCTTCGCCCTATATTTGTGTCCAGTCAGGTACAGCAGGCAGGAACGGGCTGCCCCCAACCACCAGCTGCCTATTTGTACCTGGCCAGACACAACAATATAGGGAAGCCCTTTTTTAAAAAAAATTATTTCATGAAATAATTAAAAAAAAATTGACGTGGGGCTTCGCACTATATTTGTGTCCAGCCAGGTACAGCAGGCAGGGACGGGCTGCCCCCAACCACCAGCTGCCTATTTGTACCTGGTTGGACACAACAATATAGGGAAGCCCTTTTTTTCTTAATTATTCCATGAATTTCATGAAATAATTTTAAAAAAAAATGCGTGGGGCTTCGCCCTATTTTTGTGCCCAGCCAGGTACAACTAGGCAGCTGGGGGCTGGAATCTGCAGCGCAGGGAGGCCCAAGCTTTCTGGACCCCACCCGCTGCATATTGCAGTCCGCAGCCACCCCGGAAAATGGCGCGTTCATAGAAGCGCCATCTTCTGGCGCTGTACCCAACTCATCCAGGGCCCTGGTGCGGTGGCTCACTGGGTAATAAAGGGGTTAAGGCCAGCTTGGCATTATCAGCTGGCCCTAAGCCCGAAATTCATGGGGTCACGCCAATATTAGACATGACCACCATGAATTTCTAGTAAAGTATTTAAAAAAACACAACACCCAGAATAAAGTCCTTTAATTGAAATAAACACACAATTCTTTATTGTTCTAAATTAAACCATACTTACCGTCACGCCCATTCCAGCTGAAGCCAATGTCTTCTGCAATAAAAGTAAAATAATAAAGCAACCTCATCCTTACCTTTCCATGGTTCCCACGACAGCTTCAGCTCTGCTACATCGAGATGACAGGCTGGACCGCAGCAGAACGCTGCCATCCAGCCTGTCATCCCGCGGACACTCAGAAGCGCAGGCATGCTTGCGCTCCTCAGTGTCTCGCTGTGACGGCATAAAGATGAGACAAGCTCATGTCCAATGAACTCGGCGCACCTCATGCACGTCACTGACAGCGTGGGAGAATTCTCCTGTACTCAGCACTTCAGCGTGAAAATTCTCCCACGCTGTCAGTGACGTACATGAGGTCAGCTGAGTTCATTGGACATGAATGAGCTCACCTCATGCATGTCACTGACAGCGTGGGAAAATTCTCACGCTGAAGCGCTGAGTGCAGGAGAATTTTCCCACGCTGTCAGTGACGTGCATGAGGTGAGCTCATTCATGTCCAATGATCTCAGCTCACCTCATGCACGTCACTGACAGCGTGGGAAAATTCTCCTGCACTCAGCGCTACAGCGTGAGAATTCTCCCACGCTGTCAGTGACGTGCATGAGGTGAGCTCATTCATGTCCAATGAACTCAGCTGACCTCATGCACGTCACTGACAGCGTGGGAGAATTCTCACGCTGAAGTGCTGAGTGCAGGAGAATTCTCCCACGCTGTCAGTGACGTGCATGAGGTGCGCCGAGTTCATTGGACATGAACTCGTCTCATCTTTATGCCGTCACAGCCAGACACTGCAGAGCGCAAGCATGCCTGCGCTTCTCAGTGTCTGCGGGATGACAGGCTGGATGGCAGCGTTCTGCTGCGGTCCAGCCTGTTATCTCGATGTAGCAGAGCTGAAGCTGTCGTGGGAACCATGGAAAGGTAAGGATGAGGTTGCTTTATTATTTTTCTTTTATTGCAGGAGATCGTTGGCTTCAGCTGGAATGGGCGTGACGGTAAGTATGGTTTAATTTAGAACAATAAAGGAATGTGTCTTTATTTCAATTAAAGGACTTTATTCTGGGTGTTTGTGATTTCTTTTAACTTTGACTATGGGGTTAGTAATGGGGGTGTCTTATAGACGCCTCTCCATTACTAACCTGGGCTTGATGTCAGCTGGCATTATAAGCTGACATCAACCCCAACCCTATTACCCCCTGCCACCGCACCAGGGCAGCGTGGAAGAGCGAGGCTAAGTGCCAGAATTGGCGCATCCTATGGATGCGCCATTTCTGGGGCGGCTGACGGCTGGTGTTTCTAGCCTGGGAGGGGGCCAATATTCATGGTTCCCTTCCTGGGCTATTAATATCAGCCCCCAGCTGTCTGCCTAGCCTTTGCTAGCTATTAAATTAGGGGGGACCCCACGTCATTTTTTTGGGGGGTCCCCCATTTTAATAGCTAGTAAAGGCTAGGTATTCAGCTGGGGGCTGATATTAGTAGTCTTGAAGCTCCGTGGGTATTACCCCCTTCCCAGGCTTCAAACATCTGCCCCAGCTGTCTGCTTAACCTCCGCTAGAGACTAAAATTACGGGGAACCCCACGCCAATTTTTTTTAATAATAAATCCTTTATTTTAATACTAAATGACAAGTACAGTAACCAACACTGTCACTGTACTTATTATATATGTGACTGACATGTTTCTATCTATCTAATCTATGTGTGAAGCTCTATTCTGTCTGTTATAAATTGTCGGGTACCGGTGTATGCCGCTGCTGAATTGCCGGCTTTTCATGTTTCACTGTGAGCACTGTTCCCATCGATTTGGGCAATCACTGTAATGCCACAACCACCATGGCTGTGGCATTACAGTGAGTGGCAGACAATCCCTGCATGATTGGTGCTCTAAATAGCGCCAGACATGCAGGACACGCTTTTGGTGCACGAACAGTTATCGAACATAACCTCGAACAGCCGAATTTTTTGCAAATCGTTCGGGTTCGTCGAACAACTCGAACACCGCCCAAAACAGCTCGAATTTGAGATTGGCGAACAGTTCTAGTCGAACACCGCTCATCTCTACTTACAACCATTCATAACAGGATCCACTCAACTGTAAGCACCAACATCCATTCTGCTCAGGAACACCAAAAGTGTGCCTTTGATCACCGACACAACAGCAACAAAGAAATCACTGCTGGCACCATTGTTTATATCAAGAATCAATATTGTATTCATCGCATGGGTTCAAAGATGGAACCACGCTGGGTTGGACCCTACTTAGTTGTGGAATCCTTAACCAAGGGACGAGTAAAACTTAAGAATAACAAGGCTGTGTGCCCACGATGCATTTTTTAAGCGTTTTTGCAGCGGCAATTCCACTGCAGGAACGCTTGGTAGAGGGTCTACCATGCTCCCCAATGATAATCCGCATGTGCTGTGCACATGCTGCAAAAATTTCCGCTGCGGATTATCATTGCGGAAAAAAACGCAACACTACCAATTATTTTGTGGAAGCGCTGCATTTTCGCCGCCATTGACTTGCATTGGAGCGCATGCATTACGCATCACTGCATCTGTAGATGCGCATTCCATGTGTTTCAACGTGCGGATGGTACCCGGGTCTGGAGGAGAGGAGACTCTCCTCCAGACCCGGGTACCATAGAACCTATAAAAAAAAACAATAAAATAAAAAATAAATATTATATTTACCTTCAGATGGCCCGCAGTGCGCTTGTCTTTGCTTGCCGGCAGATCGCGGTGGACTTAAGGACCTGCGCTGAAGTCATTTAGCCATGTGATGGCAGGTCCTTCAGTGTAATGCGAGCTGATGGAAAGCCAGGGTGGATCGAATAAAGACTCCGAGGGCCATCAGAAGGTAAGTATAGATTTATTTTTTTATTTTTTACCATTCTTTACTGTCACACTATATAAATCCATGCCATTTACATGGATTTATATAGTATGACCAAGTTGTCAAGCACTTTCCAAGTGATGCTAAAATCGCTTGGAAAGCGCTTGTCAACCCGCATGCGGAAATGCATGTGAAGAACGCTTCACATCCGCTTGTCCCTGGCAGGAAAAATGCATGTACAATCCGCATGCATTTTTTCTGCCAGGTAGATGCAGAAATGCTCAGGAAAAAATCCCGAGCATTTCTGCATCGTGGGCACATAGCCTAAGACTGGTAAGATACTAAGCAACACCTACCATACCAGAAACCTTAAGATTTACCGCTATGAAGAGACTTCTCTACCACCCCAGTCCACTTATGACTGTCCCAGTGACTCTGCCACACAGAAACACAAGCAAAACAAGACTTTCAACCCACTACCAAGTTCAGGAAGGAAGGATCTTACCACCACTCTTGACCTTATGTTTAGTAGGGTTGTGTACTTTGGATGACAAGAGATCTTGGACAACCACAGCGTACATATAAAACCAAAGGTGATGGGAACTGCTACTTTTGGGCCATTAGCTATATCCTGACAGGAACAGAAGACAATTACTCCCTTCTCAGAGCTAAAGTAATCCACCAACATGAAAACTGACTTGTCCAAAAAACTACAGGGCTACTTTAATCAAGATGTGAACACCTCTGGCATCTCTTGTGATGGAGTCTGGGCAACTGATGCAGAAATCATGGCCACAGCAAATCTGTTGAGTTGTGACATCGTCATCCACACAAAAGTCGGTGACACCATGGATTAGTTGACCTATCCCGCAAGCTTCAATCTGCAGTAAACACCAGAACATGCACTTTATCTTGAAAACAAGCATTATCATTTTAATGTTGTTATTAGTGTTTACTAATCATTTTAATGTTGATATCAGTGTTTACCTTTGAATGTTTATACTGTAGTGTCCTGTCACCAGCCATGTGTATGATTATCGGCCAAAAGCCTCTCAGGAACCAATAATCGCCCCATGTAAAGGTACCTTTATAAGCTGAAGTTTTGAAATGTTATGACTTTTATTATATCCTGAACAGTCATGTTTTTTATGAACCGTCAAGGTTTTCTGGTTGAAGTAAAAAAAAGTCTGTGTGTTTAGAATTTGAAACAATAAAATGTTGAAAAATTGTTTTCTGGTTGAAGTAACAAAAGTCTGTGTGTTTAGAGTTTTAAACAATAAAATGTTGAAAAATTATGTCATTCTTGAGTATATCAGTCAATGGTGCTTATAAATGTGAAAAATCTGATCTTTAATATACTTTAATATACTTTAATCTTTATTATACTCAAGAACGGGGCCCCAGACATCACACAGGGGCCCCAGACATAGAATCATAGAATCATAGAATCATAGAATGGTAGAGTTGGAAGGGACCTCCTGGGGCATCTGGTCCAACCCCCTGCTCAAAGCAGGATTCACTAAATCATCTCAGACAGATGTCTGTCCAGCCTCTGTTTGAAGACGTCCATTGAAGGGGAACTCACCACCTCTCGTGGCAGCCTGTTCCACTCATTAATCACCCTAACTGTCAAAAAGTTTTTTCTAATATCTAATCTGTGTCTCCTCCCATTTAGTTTCATCCCATTGCTTCTAGTCTTTCCTTGTGCAAATGAGAATAAAGATGATCCTTCTACAATGTGACAGCCCTTGACATATTTGTAGACAGCTATTAAGTCTCCTCTCAGTCTTCTTTTTTGCAAGCTAAACATTCTCAAATCCTGCAACCGTTCCTCATAGGACATGGTTTGCAGACCAGTCTCCATTCTGGTCGCTCTTCTCTGAACTTGCTCCAGTTTGTCTATGTCTTTTTTAAAATGTGGTGCCCAAAACTGTACACAGTATTCCAGATGAGGTCTGACCAAAGAGGAGTAAAGACCGATAATGACTTCACGTGATCTAGACTGTATGCTTCTGTTAATACATCCCAGAATTGTATTTGCCTTTTTTGCTGCTGCATCACACTGTTGACTCATGTTCAGTCTATGATCTATTAGTATACCTAAGTCTTTTTCACATGTACTGTTGCTTAGCTCTATTCCTCCCATTCTGTATATGCTTTTTTCATTTTTATTGCCCAGATGTAGTACTTTGCATTTTTCCCTGTTAAAAACCATTCTGTTGGTTGCTGCCCACTGCTCCAGATTATTTAGGTCTTTTTGAATCCTCTCTCTCTCTTCTCTAGTATTAGCTATCCCTCCTAGCTTTGTGTCATCAGCAAATTTAATCAGTTTACCCTCAATTCCTTCATCTAAATCATTGATAAAGATGTTGAACAATACAGGTCCCAGGACGGAGCCCTGTGGTACCCCACTTGAGACATTCATCCAGCTGGATGTGAAGCCATTTACAACCACCCTTTGAGTCCGATCACTAAGCCAGTTATGAATCCACCTAAGTTGCCTGGTCCATTGCATACTTGGTCATTTTTTCAATAAGGATGGTGTGAGATGCTTTGTCAAATGCTTTGCTGAAGTCAAGATATACTATATCTACAGCATTTCCCTGATCCACCCAGTCAGTGATTCTGTCATAGAAGGAAATTAAGTTAGTCTGACATGACTTGTTAGTTACAAACCCATGCTGACTCTGGTTAATCACTTCATTCTTATCCATGTACTTACATACATGTTGTTTAATAATTTGTTCAAAGATCTTTCCTGGCATAGAAGTCAGACTCACCGGCCTATAGTTCCCTGGGTCCACCTTCTTCCTATTTTTGAAGATAGGAACAACATTTGCTCTTCTTCAGTCTTCTGGGACTTCTCCTGTTCTCCAAGAATTTTCAAAGATTATGGAGAGTGGTTCTAAAATTTCTTCTGCGATCTCCTTCAGTACTCTGGGGTATAAATCATCTGGACCTGGAGACTTGAACTCATTTATGTTAGCTAAATATTCCCTCACAATCTTTCTGTTTACAGATAACTTGGTTTCTTCTATTCCTTTAAAAGGACAGTAAAGATCAGTTGATGTTACATTTTCTTTCTGAGAGAAAACAGATGCAAAATAGGAATTAAAAAGTTCGGCCTTCTCAACATCCTCTCTTACCATTTCTCCATTTTCATCCTGTAAAAATCCTATAGCATCTTTGACTTTTCTTTTACTTTTGACATACCCCCAAAATCCTTTTTTATTGCTTTTGACATCTCTTGCAAGCCTTAATTCATTGTCAGCTTTAGCTAACCTGATACGTGCCCTACAGGATCTGAAGACTAGTGTTGAGCCACCCCCGTAGTGTTCGAGTTCGGTTCGGTTCATCGAACACCCGTGTGTTCGCCGAACTGTTCGTCGAACTGTTCGTCGAACTGTTCGTCGAACACCTTCGAACACCGTTAAAACCAATGGCAGGCAAACAAAAACACATAGAAACACATAGAAAACACCTTCAAAGGTCCAAAAGCTGACAAACTGCTCAGAAGACACAACTAACACATGGAAAAGTGACAAGTACATATAGTCATGAGAAAAGAAAAGAGGTGGAGGAGTAAAAGGAGGGGGAGACACAGATATAGGCATGTCATGCCCTTGTAAAATCCAAAAAGTGAGAAGCCGACACGTTCAGTCCGCTCCTGCCCGTGCCACCTCCGTGTCGCTGGGTTTGTGCCAGAGCCGCGGTGAACCCTGACGGCCAGCCCCCCTCTCCCATTACTGGTGCCTGTCCGCTGGTGGGTCGAGCGAGCCCCCCTGTGGTGGAGGCAGCTCTAAGCTTTTTAATTTAAATTGTCTCTCTAATTTGAATGAATACACTTTAAATCCATTTACAAGGATCTATTGGAGGGCAAGTCTCATGCCAGCAGCCACGTAATTCCAGCTCCAGTAGCGTCCACTAAAGCTGCTGCAGTTAAAAAGCTTATATAAGGATCGAGCTCGGCTGTCCACCGCAAGGCATCCTACTGCCAGTCCCAGCCCCTATGCCTTGGGGTGCCTCCTGATGCTCTTCACTGAGTATCCCGTGGTCCCGAAGCATTTCCTTTGAAAAAATTAAGTGTCCAAACTACAGGTGGTGTAGCTTGCTTAACAGCCGGGATAATCCGCTGACTAGCAGACACTGCTACTAGGCACAAAGTATTTCCTGGGCTAGATGCAGTTAAAAATTTGTAATTAGATACTCTCGTTGGATGCTGAGAAAGCATTCCATAGAGTCTCCTGGCACGCCATATATGATTCTCTTAAAAAGCTTGGGGTAGGGGTCTAGGGGACCCTTTTATAGCCAAAATCACGGCCCTGTATCGCAATACGTCACCTAGGCTAAAGATAAATGGAACTGTAGCACCCTGAGGGCTCGGTTGCTACAGAGGTATTGCACCTCACCCAGAGGTGTGATATCTCACTCTCAGGTAAGGATATAGTGTGGATCAGGACCCGACACCTGCATGCATTACACCACATTGCCGTGGGGCAGGGCGACCAATATGCCCCTGAGGTGGGCATGACAGTCCCTGTCCCTGGCTGGAGTGGGGGGAGGGAACACTGAGGAAGGGGAACCCTGTAGTGCAGGAGCAGGGAGGAAGCAGTTCCTGGGTGCATTGAGAAGGGAGTATAAAAGGTGGGCACCATCTTAGTTCAGTGCAGAGAAGTCTCAGCAGAAGTGGCAGGGAGCAGGGGCTCTGCATGAGCTCTGCTCCGGAGGCGGGCCTAGTAACAGAGGCCCAGGCCTGGAAGAGGGAGAAGGAAGGAAGAGGAGCGGAGAAGGCTCCAGGAACGAGGAACGAAGGGATCCCAGGGGTGCGGACGGGCGAGTCGCCACCGCACGCCCGAATCCACCTGCATGGAGGGGTCAGGCCAAAGGGGGAGACCGGTCCCCGAAACTAGTGGAGGCAGGAAACGACCCTCAGCTAGAAACCGGAGGCTGTGACATTTTATGTGGCGCAGCCCCTCGTTACACCCGCTAGGAGGGCAGCACATAGGATCAGGGAAACTGGCGCCAAGTTTACCAAGAGGAGGCCCGAGGCAGCCAGACAGAAGGGTTGGTAAGAAAGGCCAGACAAAGGACACACAAAGGGGGTCCTGTGAAGCGCTCCAAAGTTATCTGGGAGTTGTCTGAGCCCCTCACCTGGTGAGCACAGTACGACATGGGCAGCCGTTACCTGCAGACGTGGTCTGGATAATAAGAACTGTGAGTAAAGGCCCTGGACTGCATCACTGACTCCGTGTAGTTACTGCTGCTGCCCTGCACCATCACCCCCATCCTCCGCATACACTGCCCTGAGGCTATACTCCTCCCGAGGGGAGTTATGCTACGCTCTGCTGCACCCACAACACCAGCCTCAGCGGTCTGCCCTGCAGCGGCGGTTCACTCTGACCGCAATCCACGGGTGGCGTAGTCGGACATTTAAACATCAAAACCACATAAATAGTTCCGCCACTGGTTTGACCACCCTGAGCCACGGAACCGAGTCGCCGCCACGAAGACTACAACCTCCAGCATCCACCAAAAAGGGTCTGGCTCCGGGTGTCCCAAGGCCCAGGGGGTGCATCAGAACACTTTCATCACCTTTCACAATCACCAATGGGACAAGGCAGGGATGTCCTCTGTCCCCTCTCTTATACATCCTAGTGACGGAGCACCTGCTCTCATCAATTCGCCATAACCCCAATATTAGGTGGATTGAGGTGGGAGGCACCGAGTACAAGTGCTCTCTATTTGCTGATGATGTACTAGTATATATCACTCAATCACATATATACATCCATGCTGTTATGGCTGAAATAGATCACTTTGTTACATGGTCAAATTTTAAAATCAATGCAGCGAAGTCTGAGGCCCTCGATGTCTCCCTCCCCAAATCCATATAGGATTCCATCCAGTCCAACTTTCCCTTTGCCTGGCCCTCACAGGGTATCAAATACTTAGGAATTCCTATTCATAGAGACCTCTCCCATCTATGTTATCTTAATTTTGGGCCCTTTATTGAACAACTCCATACAGACCACGGTTGGCAAGTTAGAACTGTAAGATTCACTACGTGAACCACTGGTGTTTTGTGGAAAAGCACATGTACACTGTGTTCCAAATTATTATGCAAAAGGTGTTTAGGAGTGATAAGGGAAGAATTTGTTTGTTTGTCAGTTAAACTCATTGATGGTGATGTGTGTCAGAGCTCTTTATATCACTGTAAGCAATTGCAGACACCTGTGCTAATTAGTTTGGCAGGTGTGTCCAATGAAAGGCAAGACTACTTAAGAAGGCTGTCTCACATTATTAAGCAGCCTACATTTTCTGCCAAAATGGGAAAGAAAAAGGATGTGTCGGCTGCTGAGAAGCAACAAATTGTGGAGTGTTTAGGTCAAGGCATGACTACAATCAACATTGTGCGATGATCAGGATGAAGTGTCTTGGCAATCAAGAAGTATGTAGCTGATTCACAGTACACACGTGTGCGTGCTGATAAGGGCAAATTGAGGACTCTTTCCTACAGGCAATTACGTCAGGTTAAAAGAGCAGTGGCAAAAAAGCCTTGTCATAGCAGCAGACAAGTTTTTGAAGCTGCTGGTGCCTCCAACGTCCCCCGAACAACAAGATGCAGGGTCCTTCAGAGGTTTGCAGCTGTGCATATGCCATCCTGTCGACCTCCTCTATCCACTTCACACAAGCAGAAACGGCTCCAGTGGGCCAAACATTACATGAAGACTGATTTCAAAACTGTTTTGTTAACGGATGAGTGCCGTGCAGCGCTCGATGGTCCAGATGGATGGAGTGGAGGATGGCTGGTTGATGGACACCCCACGCAAACACGGCTACAGCTCCAACAAGGAGGAGGTGGAGTAATGTTTTGGGCTGGAATCATGGGGAGAGAGATTGTCGGCCCCTTTAGGATCCCTGAAGGCGCTAAAGATGAACTCCATAATGTATGTGGATTTTCTCAAACAGCACTTCCTGCCATGGTTCAAGAAGAAGAACCATGTATTTCACAGCAAGATCATTTTTTTGCATGATAATGCACCATCTCATGCTGCACATAAAACATCTGCATCTCTGGCTGATATGGGCATAAAAGGGGACTTATGGTGTGACCCCCATGCTCCCCTGACCTCTACCCCTTTCAGAACCTCTGGAGCATCATCAAAAGGAGTGTCTATGATGGCGGGAGGCAGTTCACATCTAAGCAACAGCTCTGGGAGGGTATTCTGTCCTCATGCAAACAATTGAAGCAGAAACCATCCAAAACCTGACAAATTCAATGGACGAGAGAGTTCAGAAGCTCCTTTCGAACAAGGGGTCCTATGTGAAAATGTAACATCACCTAGAATAAAGTTTTGAGTTGAAAACTGTTTGATTTCAGTTTCTAATAACCTGCTAATGCTTATGAATTCAAAAATGACCATTTTTTTGGTCTTTATTAAAATGAAAAGGTTGATCGAAAAGTTTGGGGGATCTAAGAGTGTGGCAACCCAGTAGTCATGATTACTTCGAATTCTGACAATATGAGGGTCATGTTGCAGGTAGTGCAGCAAGAAGGCACTTATGTGTCTTGCGCATCTCGGAGCCCCAAAATTATTTTCCGGGCTAGATGCAGCTAAAAATTATTATTAATTTTAAATCTGGTGGAGCTTAGTATAGATGGGCTAATAGGATCAGTGCTGCACACTGCTACAATGCCCAAATTATTTTCCAGTCAAGATACAGATAAACATGATTAGTAATTTGAAAGCTTAAAACGGTTGGTAGGGTAATTTTAACGAATCATCAAGCTTTTACTCTCCCCAGGATGACACAGGGGTAGAAAAGTCGTTTCGGATCCATGATTTGTTCATCTTTATGAACGTGAGTCTGTCTACATTATCAGTGGAGAGCCGCGTGCGCTTATCTGTCAGCACACCACCAGCAGCGCTGAACACACGTTCAGACAGAACGCTGGCTGCGGGGCATGACAAGATCTCCAAGGCGTAAGTGGCTAGCTCCGGCCATTTATCCAGATTGGAAGCCCAAAAAGAGCAAGGGTCCAGTGACACAGTCATGGCTTCAATGTTTACCTGGAGATACTCCTGTACCATCGTCTCTAGGCGTTGACTATGTGTCAGACTTCTTGTCTCCTGTGGCCTTGCAAAGGATGGGCTAAAAAAGTGGTGAAATGATTCCGCAAAATTGATGTTACCAGCAGATACTGTGGTTCTGTTACGGTTTGAGTGCTGAACACTTGACGGTCCCACGGTTGGCAAGTTGGAACTGCGAGATTCACTACGTGCACCACTGGTGTTTTGTGGAAAAGCACATGTAAGATTCTGCAACAGTCTCTGCTGATACTCCTGCATGCGTGCATCCCTTTCTATGGCAGGAATAATTTCTGCAAATTTGCTTTTGTACCGGGGATCTAACAGTGTGGCAACACAGTAGTCAGGATTATTTCTAATTCTCACAATTCGAGGGTCATGTTGCAGGTAGTGCAGCAAGAAGGCACTCATGTGTGTTGCGCATCCAGGAGCACCAAGTCCCTGTTGTGTTGGTGGCGAGGTAACAATCATGCTTCCTTCCTCTGTCCTCTCCCCCCAACCTCGCACAACAGAAATGTGATCAAGGTCTCCCTCATCTGATGAGTCTTCCATCAGTTCGTCCTCCACTTCTTCCTGGGCTCCTGCATCTTCCTCACTAGTTTGGCTGCTACCATGCGCCCTGGTAAAACCATCTCGCCCACCCTCACATGCCTGCCGCCTTGGTGCTACCGACCGTCTGGACCTTGCAGATGTTAGCCCTTCCGCATACAACTCCTCCTCCTCTACTTCCTCCACCTCCTCTTGTGCCACCACCTGACTCCGAATTCTGTTTAACATGTGCTCCAGCATGTAAATCACCGGAATAGTCATGCTGATAATGGCATCGTCAGCACTAAACATCTTCGTCGCCATTTCAAAACTGTGCAGAAGGGTGCATAGGTCCCTGATCTGAGACCACTCCTCCAGCGTGATTTGCCCCACCTCTGGATCTCGTTGGCCCAGGCTATACGTCAGAACGTATTGCACCAGGGCTTTTCGGTGCTGCCACAGTCGCTGCAACATGTGCAGAGTTGAATTCCACCGGGTAGGCACATCGCATTTTAGCCGGTGAAGTGGCAGGCCCAGCGACTTCTGTAGAGATGTAAGTAGCTGAGCTGCGGGATGCGAACGGCGGAAGTGAGCACACAGCGACCGTGCCCTCTGCAGAAGGCCATCTAGTCTGGGATAGTGGGCTAAAAATTGCTGGACAACCAGGTTCAACACGTGAGCCATACAAGGCACGTGTGTGACATTGCCCCGGCGAAGGGCCGCACCCAGGTTTGCAGCATTGTCGCACACGGCCTTCCCTGGTTTCAGGTCCAGTGGAGACAACCATTCATGAAATTGGTTCTCCAGAGCTGACCACAACTCCTCAGCTGTGTGACTCACATTTCCCAGACATTTCAATGTAAAAACCGCCTGATGACGTTGAGCCCTACTGCCAGCATAGTAAGGAGGTGTGCAGGATCCCTTCTGCGCAGTTAGAAAGCTTGTGGCATGACCAGACAGGCTTTGGGTGCAGGTGGAAGACCGAGAGGAGGTTGAGGAGGCAGAAGCAGTGGAGGAACTTTGACATAAAGAGGATTGACGCACAACTCGTGGGGACGGCAAGACTTGGACAGCAGCCCCTTGTCCTGCTGTCACCATAGTTACCCAGTGCCCAGTCAGCGACATGTAACGCCCCTGTCCATGCCTACTCGTCCAAGTGTCTGTGGTGAAATGCACCCTGTCACACACAGAGTTTCTCAAAGAAGCGGTGATGTTGTGTGCGACATGCTGGTGGAGCGCAGGCACACCTTTCTTTGAGAAGTAGTGCCGACTGGGCATCTGGTACTGGGGCACTGCGACGGACATAAGGTCTCGAAAATCCTCTGTGTCCACCAGGCGGAAAGGCAGCATTTCTGTAGCCAAGAGCTTGCAGATGGTGAAATTCAACCTCTTAGCTTTCTCATGGCTAGGAGGAAATGGTCTTTTACTTGTCCACATCTGAGGGACCGAGGGCTGGCTATTGTGCTTAGACGGGGTTGATAAGGGTGTCCCCGGCAAACTGCCGGTCTGTGAGGAAGATGCAGGCGGACATGTTAGGTTGCCTTGATCCAAAGGTGGTGCTATCGATGTCAGACAGCGCTCAACACCAGCTGGTGTTACCACCTCCAAAGAAAATGATGACCTGCCAATCACGCT
The DNA here is from genome assembly GCF_046119375.1 of Phyllobates terribilis. Taxonomy (NCBI): domain Eukaryota; kingdom Metazoa; phylum Chordata; class Amphibia; order Anura; family Dendrobatidae; genus Phyllobates; species Phyllobates terribilis. Next base: position 805,255,742 of record NW_027362762.1, read on the forward strand.
GGCTGTTGCGGGTAAAGAGGTGGCAGGTCTGCACCCCAAAACAGGTGTGACTGCTGTCCCCCCAGTCACAGAGGATGAAGAGGCCGCGGATGCACAAGATATGGCAGACGGTGGTTGGCCCGGCCGGCTAGGCCGCATTGTAGCACACTGAGCTTCCCACTGCAACTTATGCTTCATGTCCATGTGCCGGTTCATGCATGACGTACTCAAACTATGTATTTTTTGGCCTCTACTTAGCTTTTGCTGACAAATGTTACAGATAACACGAGTTGTGTCATCTTTATCGATCTGAAAAAATGCCCAGGCTATGCAAGGCTTAGCACCCATGCGACCTGAAGAGCCACCACGACTTGTGGTGAGAGGCAGAGTTGTGTTTGAGGATGCAGTTGTTGACGTGCTTCCAGTACTACGTCTCTGTCCAGGAAGGCGCAACCTGACCTCGTCGTCACTAGCATCTTCCTCCACCTCTTCTGCTGACCTCATCTCTTGGCTGACTGTGGGTTGACAGTAAGTGGGATCTCCAACCTCATCATCATCACCCTGTGTGTTATCACACCCGTCGTCCTCAGAGCCAACCTGTTCCTGCCCTGACAAAAAACTAAAGTTGTCGCTCCAATCAGGTATTTGAGTCTTATCATCGTCTTCCTCATTGTCTCCACCAACAGGAGTTACAGTTTGGGAATGAGGGTCTACATTTTGGTCAGAACCTTCTGCGTCTCGTCCTGGATCCGACTCATAAAGATTCTGGGCATCAGTGCAGATCATTTCCTCGTCTGGATTCACAGAAGCGCTGGAGTCGACCTCTGATTCCCAGGCTATAGTATGAGTAAACAGCTCTGCAGACTCAACCATCTGTTCTTCCTCATACTCAGACGGGCAGCTGGAGATTTGGGAGCTGTGAGGAAGCAAGTGCGATTTGGGTGACACCTTTGAGGACTGGAGTATTTGTGATGTTGAAGTTGATGTGGAGGAGAGCCCACTTAAAGGAGCACTTGATATCCATTGAAGCACCTGCTGTTTTTGTGCCTCATCTGGAATTTGTAGCGATTGGCGTGGCCGTAAGAAAGGGATCTTATCACATTGTCCGCTAAAAGAAGTAGACATTTTAGTTTGGCTGGAAGATGGTCTTTCTTCTGCAGATGTTACTGTTGCTTTAACACCTACCCCACGGACACAACCTTTTTTCCCCTTCCCAACACGCCTATTCCCCTTTCCACCAGCAGCAGGCCTTTTTCCACTCATTTTGGTGGTTAACTAATTCACAACTCTGGAGTTGTTTGCACAAAAAAACAATGGATGGTAACCGAGCAGAGCTGAGTGGCCAAACTGTGGTATTAGGCCAAAACTATTGGCTGGGTTAGATGCAGAAAAAAATATATTCAGTTTGCAACCTGATGGAGGTCAGTATAGATGGACTAATACAACAAGTCCCACACACAGCTAGAAGCCCAATATTTTTTCAGAGGTAGATGCAGAAAAAAATATATTCAGTTTGCAACCTGATGGAGGTCAGTATAGATGGACTAATACAACAAGTCCCACACACAGCTAGAAGCCCAAATATTTTTTCAGAGGTAGATGCAGAAAAAAATATATTCAGTTTGCAACCTGATGGAGGTCAGTATAGATGGACTAATACAACAAGTCCCACACACAGCTAGAAGCCCAAATATTTTTTCAGAGGTACTGTAGATGCAGATAAAAATTAGTTTTAATTTGCAACCTGATGGAGGTCAGTATAGATGGACTAATACAACAAGTCCCACACACAGCTAGAAGCCCAAATATTTTTTCAGAAGTACTGTAGATGCAGATAAAAATTAGTTTTAATTTGCAACCTGATGGAGGTCAGTATAGATGGACTAATAGAGAAAGTCCGACACACTGCTAGAAGTCCAAATATTTTTTCAGAGCTAGATGCAGAAAAAAATTATATTCAGTTTGCAACCTGATGGAGGTCAGTATAGATGGATTAATAGAACAAGACCCACACACTGCTAGAAGGCCAAATATTTTTTCAGAGCTAGATGCAGGTAAAAATTATTTTTAATTTGCAACCTGATGGAGGTCAGTATAGATGGACTAACAGAGAAAGTTCCACACACTGCTAGAAGGCCAAATATTTTTTCAGAGCTAGATGCAGACAAAAAATTATTTTTAGTTTGCAACCTGATGGAGGTCAGTATAGATGGACTAATAGAACAAGTCCCACACACAGCTAGAAGCCCAATATTTTTTCAGAGGTAGATGCAGAAAAAAATATATTCAGTTTGCAACCTGATGGAGGTCAGTATAGATGGACTAATAGAGAAAGTCCCACACACTGCTAGAAGGCCAAATATTTTTTCAGAGCTAGATGCAGACAAAAAATTATTTTTAATTTGCAACCTGATGGAGGTCAGTATAGATGGACTAATAAAGAAAGTCCCACACACTGCTAGAAGGCCAAATATTTTTTCAGAGCTAGATGCAGAAAAAAATTATATTCAGTTTGCAACCTGCTGGAGGTCAGTATAGATGGACTAATAGAACAAGTCCCACACACAGCTAGAAGCCCAAATATTTTTTCAGAGGTAGATGCAGATAAAAATTATTTTTAATTTGCAACCTGATGGAGGTCAGTATAGATGGACTAATAGAGAAAGTCCCACACACTGCTAGAAGGCCAAATATTTTTTCAGAGCTAGATGCAGACAAAAAATTATTTTCAGTTTGCAACCTGATGGAGGTCAGTATAGATGGACTAATAGAACAAGTCCCACACACAGCTAGAAGCCCAAATATTTTTTCAGAGGTAGATGCAGATAAAAATTATTTTTAATTTGCAACCTGATGGAGGTCAGTATAGATGGACTAATAGAGAAAGTCCCACACACTGCTAGAAGGCCAAATATTTTTTCAGAGCTAGATGCAGACAAAAAATTATTTTCAGTTTGCAACCTGATGGAGGTCAGTATAGATGGACTAATACAACAAGTCCCACACACAGCTAGAAGCCCAAATATTTTTTCAGAGGTAGATGCAGAAAAAAATTATATTCAGTTTGCAACCTGATGGAGGTCTGTATAGATGGATTAATAGAACAAGTCCCACACACAGCTAGAAGCCCAATATTTTTTCAGAGGTAGATGCAGAAAAAAAATATATTCAGTTTGCAACCTGATGGAGGTCAGTATAGATGGACTAATAGAGAAAGTCCCACACACTGCTAGAAGGCCAAATATTTTTTCAGAGCTACATGCAGACCAAAACTTATTTTTAATTTGCAACCTGATGGAGGTCAGTATAGATGGACTAATAGAGAAAGTACCACACACTGCTAGAAGGCCAAATATTTTTTCAGAGCTGGATGCAGATAAAAATTATTTTTAATTTGCAACCTGATGGAGGTCAGTATAGATGGACTAATAGAGAAAGTCCCACACACTGCTAGAAGGCCAAATATTTTTCAGAGCTGTATGCAGATAACAATTATTTTTAATTTGCAACCTGATGGAGCTCAGTATAGATGGACTAATAGAGAAAGTCCCACACACTGCTAGAAGGCCAAATATTTTTTCAGAGCTGGATGCAGATAAAAATAATTTTTAATTTGCAACCTGATGGAGGTCAGTATAGATGGACTAATAGAGAAAGTCCAGCACACTGCTAGAAGGCCAAATATTTTTTCAGAGCTGGATGCAGATAAAAATTATTTTTAATTTGCAACCTGATGGAGGTCAGTATAGATGGACTAATAGAGAAAGTCTCAAACACTGCTAGAAGGCCAAATATTTTTTCAGAGCTAGATGCAGACAAAACATTATTTTCAGTTTGCAACCTGATGGAGGTCAGTATAGATGGACTAATAGAACAAGTCCCACACAAAGCTAGAAGCCCAAATATTTTTTCAGAGGTAGATGCAGAAAAAAATTATATTCAGTTTGCAACCTGATGGAGGTCTGTATAGATGAATTAATAGAACAAGTCCCACACACAGCTAGAAGCCCAATATTTTTTCAGAGGTAGATGCAGAAAAAAAATATATTCAGTTTGCAACCTGATGGAGGTCAGTATAGATAGACTAATAGAGAAAGTCCCACACACTGCTAGAAGGCCAAATATTTTTTCAGAGCTAGATGCAGGTAAAAATTATTTTTAATTTGCAACCTGATGGAGGTCAGTATAGATGGACTAACAGAGAAAGTTCCACACACTGCTAGAAGGCCAAATATTTTTTCAGAGCTAGATGCAGACAAAAAATTATTTTTAGTTTGCAACCTGATGGAGGTCAGTATAGATGGACTAATAGAACAAGTCCCACACACAGCTAGAAGCCCACATATTTTTTCAGAGGTAGATGCAGAAAAAAATTATATTCAGTTTGCAACCTGATGGAGGTCTGTATAGATGGATTAATAGAACAAGTCCCACACACAGCTAGAAGCCCAATATTTTTTCAGAGGTAGATGCAGAAAAAATATATATTCAGTTTGCAACCTGATGGAGGTCAGTATAGATGGACTAACAGAGAAAGTCCCACACACTGCTAGAAGGCCAAATATTTTTTCAGAGCCAGATGCAGACAAAAAATTATTTTTAATTTGCAACCTGATGGAGGTCAGTATAGATGGACTAATAGAGAAAGTCCCACACACTGCTAGAAGGCCAAATATTTTTTCTGAGCTGGATGCAGATAAAAATTATTTTTAATTTGCAACCTGATGGAGGTCAGTATAGATGGACTAATAGAGAAAGTCCCACACACTGCTAGAAGTCCAAATATTTTTTTCAGAGCTGGATGCAGATAAAAATTATTTTTAATTTGCAACCTGATGGAGGTCAGTATAGATGGACTAATAGAGAAAGTCCCACACACTGCTAGAAGGCCAAATATTTTTTCAGAGCTAGATGCAGACAAAAAATTATTTTCAGTTTGCAACCTGATGGAGGTCAGTATAGATGGACTAATAGAACAAGTCCAACACACAGCTAGAAGCCCAAATATTTTTTCAGAGGTAGATGCAGAAAAAAATTATATTCAGTTTGCAACCTGATGGAGGTCTGTATAGATGAATTAATAGAACAAGTCCCACACACAGCTAGAAGCCCAATATTGTTTCAGAGGTAGATGCAGAAAAAAAATATATTCAGTTTGCAACCTGATGGAGGTCAGTATAGATGGACTAATAGAGAAAGTCCCACACACTGCTAGAAGGCCAAATATTTTTTCAGAGCTGGATGCAGATAAAAATAATTTTTAATTTGAAACCTGATGGAGGTCAGTATAGATGGACTAATAGAGAAAGTCCCACACACTGCTAGAAGGCCAAATATTTTTTCAGAGCTGGATGCAGATAAAAATTATTTTTAATTTGCAACCTGATGGAGGTCAGTATAGATGGACTAATAGAGAAAGTCCCACACACTGCTAGAAGGCCAAATATTTTTTCAGAGCTAGATGCAGACAAAAAAATATTTTCAGTTTGCAACCTGATGGAGGTCAGTATAGATGGATTAATAGAACAAGTCCAACACACAGCTAGAAGCCCAATATTTTTTCAGAGGTAGATGCAGAAAAAAAATATATTCAGTTTGCAACCTGATGGAGGTCAGTATAGATGGACTAATAGAGAAAGTCCCACACACTGCTAGAAGGCCAAATATTTTTTCAGAGCTAGATGCAGACGAAAAATTATTTTTAATTTGCAACCTGATGGAGGTCAGTATAGATGGACTAATAGAGAAAGTCCCACACACTGCTAGAAGGCCAAATATTTTTTCAGAGCTGGATGCAAATAAAAATTATTTTTAATTTGCAACCTGATGGAGGTCAGTATAGATGGACTAATAGAGAAAGTCTCACACACTGCTAGAAGGCCAAATATTTTTTCAGAGCTGGATGCAGATAAAAATTATTTTTAATTTGCAACCTGATGGAGGTCAGTATAGATGGACTAATAGAGAAAGTCCCACACACTGCTAGAAAGCCAAATATTTTTTCAGAGCTAGATGCAGACAAAAAATTATTTTCAGTTTGCAACCTGATGGAGGTCAGTATAGATGGACTAATAGAACAAGTCCCACACACAGCTAGAAGCCCACATATTTTTTCAGAGGTAGATGCAGAAAAAAATTATATTCAGTTTGCAACCTGATGGAGGTCTGTGTAGATGGATTAATAGAACAAGTCCCACACACAGCTAGAAGCCCAATATTTTTTCAGAGGTAGATGCAGAAAAAAAATATATTCAGTTTGCAACCTGATGGAGGTCAGTATAGATGGACTAATAGAACAAGTCCCACACACTGCTAGAAGCCCAAATATTTTTTCAGAGGTAGATGCAGAAAAAAATTATATTCAGTTTGCAACCTGATGGAGGTCTGTATAGATGGATTAATAGAACAAGTCCCACACACAGCTAGAAGCCCAATATTTTTTCAGAGGTAGATGCAGAAAAAAAATATATTCAGTTTGCAACCTGATGGAGGTCAGTATAGATGGACTAATAGAGAAAGTCCAACACACTGCTAGAAGGACAAATATTTTTTCAGAGCTAGATGCAGAAAAAAATTATATTCAGTTTGCAACCTGATGGAGGTCAGTATAGATGGACTAATAGAACAAGTCCCACACACTGCTAGAAGCCCAAATATTTTTTCAGAGCTAGATGCAGAAAAAAATTATATTCAATTTGCAACCTGATGGAGGTCAGTATAGATGGACTAATAGAATGATGCTATGCCCAAAAGATTTTACTTCACTAGGTGCAGTAAAAAAATTGGTATTCTATACACAGGTGGTATATCTTGCAACACAGATAGGCTACTCCACTGACTAACACACTCTGCAATAGGCCAAAAAGGATTAGCTTTGCTAGATTCAGCCAAATGCTGTGAAAAAAACTTGCACAGCACTGGCACAGACCTGCCTGGCAAAAACTGATAGGAACTGATGTAACCTAGTCCTGAAAAGGACTGCAATTACAATTAGTCTTTACTCCCACAATCTATCTATTTAAGAGCACAGATCTGCCTGATAAAAGTCGTAGGAAATGCTGTAACCTAGTCCTTAAAAGGACTGCAATCACAACTATTCCCTACTCCCAAGCTATCTGTAGATTTGTGCGAAAATTGGCTTGAAATTAACAAGGTATAGCGCACACAGCAACAGCGGTGCCGTCTAACACGCAGCTGCAGCAGTGAGAAAATGGTGGCGACGGGGAAAATGGCTTGGTCTTATAGGGCAAGGACATGTGACATACACTGCCAATGACACATGCCCTTGCTTGTGTGAAAAAAGTACTTCGCTCCGTGTGTGCGCTGCTGATAGGCTGACAGATTGCACCTCCCCACTGTAAATGCGGGAAAGAGAAAAAAAAATGGAGATCTTCATTATTCCTGCAGAGATCCATCCCCTGCCCCTCCCCCCACCCCGCTGTACACTCAAACTGCGTATTAACATTAATTTTCATCATTACTGAGAAAAAATCCAGTTATGATTTTGGTGCACGAACAGTTATCGAACATAACCTCGAACAGCCGAATTTTTCTCAAATCGTTCGTGTTCGCCGAACGGCTCCAACACCGCCCAAAACAGCTCGAATTTGAGATTGGCGAACAGTTCGAGTAGAACAACGCTCATCTCTGGTCTTGATATCCTGTCAGACACATCTTTAATTTTTGCTCCTGGAAGACAGCACATTTCTCTTGAGGTTATGTCTGGTCTGCAGATAGCGGCCTCTGTTCCTCTTAACAGGGAATCCCCCATGACCACCACTCTCCGTTTTTTCTTCACAACATTCTTCTTTCTCCATCCAGGAGGATTCTGAGTGCTTACAAGGTTATTCAAGGTCATCGCACAGGGGCCCCAGACATCGCATAGGATTGAGTGATATACTCAAGAACAGGGCCCCAGACATCGCACAGGGGCGCCAGACATCACACATCGCACAGGGGCCCAAGACATCGCACAGGGGCCCCAGACATCGCATAGGATTGAGTGATATATTCAAGAACGGGGCCCCAGACATCGCACAGGGGGTCCCAAACAGCGCACAGGGGCCCCAGACATCACACATCGCACAGGGGCCCAGATATCGCACAGGGGCCCCAGACATTTCACAGGATTGAGTGATATACTCAAGAACGGGGCCCCAGACATCGCACAGGGGGTCCCAAACAGCACACAGGGGCCTCAGACATCGCACAGGGGTCCCAGACATAACACATCGCACAGGGGCCCCAGACATTGCAGAGGGGTCCCAGACATCGCACAGGATTGAGTGATATACTCAAGAATGGGGCCTCAGACATTGCACAGGGGGTCCCAAACAGCGCACAGGGGGTCCCAGACAGCGCACAGGGGGGCAGAGACAGCTTCCTTTTTACCTTGTGTTTTTTTATTGTCGTTTTTTTGTATCAAATTCTTCAAAATGGCACATGTGCTTCATGAATTTTGCACAAAATTAAAAATGTCTTTTTTGTCTTTGAGCAATTTTGTTACTTTTTAGTATAGATGAGCGGATCAATACAAGGAGGATCAAGTTTGAAAAGTTCAAATTTCCTGAAATCTGCATTTATATGCAAACTCGAACAATTTGCAATTCAATTTGCGGTTCACAAAAAAAAAATGCACACACAAAAATTAACAACAATAAGAGGTTAAGGTTTTGTGACTGTTTGGCTAGTCTCATTTAACGATCATAGCCGCCACAGCAAAGTACTTTCTGTGTGTGTACTTACTTAACGACTTCCGATATTTTGTCTAGGGTGGGAGAATTTTAACCCCTTTAAAGCCCAAGACGTACTAATATGCGTCAGTGCCCTGGGCTTCAAGAGCCTGACCCGTATTAGTACGTCATTGCGATCGTGCGCGCACACAGGCAGTTCGGGCGCGATCGCCGCCGGGTGTCAGCTGATAGTCACAGCTGACACCCGGTACTATGTGCAGGGAGTGGTCCCGCACCGCTCCCGGCACATTAACCCCCGCAATGCTGCGATCGAAGTCGATCGCAGCATTGCGGTGGCTAAGAGGGGTTAATCGGTATACTCACCTCCTCTTCCGGCCTCCAGCGCTGTCTGCCGGGGCTTCCCGGTTGTTGCCATGACGACCCGATGTCGTCATGACAACATCCGGGTCACCAGACAGCAGGAAGATTTTTTAGGACATGCGCAGTGCATCTCCAAACTATCTTCTCCCTGTCCAGCGCTGACTGCCTGCATGGCACAGGGATGGTGCTCAATCCCTATGCTATGCAGGCGATCAGATTAAAAAAAGTGAAAGTCCCATAGTGGGACAAAGTAAAAAAGTAAAAAAAAATTGTAAAAATATTTAAAAAAAATAAAATAAAATAATCTACTAAAAATAAAAATATAATGTACCCATCAATAAATATTATTATGAAAAAAAAGCAATAAAAGTACACATATTTGGTATCGCCGCGTCCGTAACAACCTGACCTATAAAACTGTTCCACTAGTTAACCCCTTCAGTGAACAGAGGCTGCCTGGTAATGATGGGCCTCAATGGAGTCTTCTGGCTGGCACGGTCCTTCCTTCTGAGGTTACATGGGCCGCAATCAACATCTTTCTATGGCCCCTCTTATTCCTAACCAGAAGAACCGCTACCGTAACAGGAACTCCAGTTTCTTCCACCCAAAGTGTCCTGCTCCGTCATGGTAGGCCTCCAGGACCATAGCCGCATCTCGCCTGGGAACTACTACTTGCCAGGTTAACTCGTGTGTCCGGTGGTTGACAAGCCTTCTGCACAGCTTACCTTCGTAGAGGAATAGTCTGCTCTTCTCCTTCCACAGTTGCTTAGCTTCCTCAGGGGCATCCGGATCGGGGTAGGCATCTGCCTGAGTCAGCATTTCCTTCACCAAGCGAACTGCAGGGTCACTATCCTGCGTTTCAGCCCTGCCGTGGTGAGGTAAGGGATTGAACATGACGGTGGTCGAGTCTTTGTCTCTTACATGGTGGGAGTACTGAGTGGCCCCATACCGGTGGAATGCAGGGAGCTCTATTTCCTCCAGCTCGTCTGGATCTTCTCCCTCATTGGGCAAGTGGGGAATTCTCAATAGGGCATCTGCATTGGCATTGGCTCGGCCTGCCCGGTACTTGATTGTGAAGTCATAATTTGATAGCCGGGCCATCCATCGCTGCTCTAGGGTACCAAGTCTCGCAGTGTCCAGGTGCGTCAACGGATTGTTGTCCATGTACACAGTGAACTTTGCAGAGGCCAGGTAATACTTGAAACGTTCCGCTATGGCCCACACCACTGCCAAGAACTCCAGCTTAAAGGAGCTGTAATTCTCCGGGTTTCTCTCGGTGGGCCTCAGCTTCCGGCTGGCGTACGCGATCACCCTTTCTCTGCCCCGTTGGTTCTGTGACAGTACGGCTCCCAGTCCCACATTACTGGCGTCTGTGTGGAGGATAAAAGGCTGGCCATAATTCGGGTAGGCCAGGATCTCATCCCCCGTGAGGGCCATCTTCAGCTGGCGGAAGGACTCCTCTTCCGGCTTGTCCCACTTGAAGGGTGGCTTTTGGCTTCTGGTCTTAGATTGTCCTATCAGGAGGTCCTGCATATGGGCTGCCATCTTGGTGAACCCGGGGATGAACCTTCGGTAGTAGCCTACCAACCCGAGGAACTGCCTCACTTCTTTTATGTTAGAGGGGCTTGGCCAGTTCTTTATTGCCGAGATTTTGTCAGGGTCGGGGGCTACTCCTTCTGCACTCACCACGTGTCCCAGGTACTGTACCTTCGGCTTTAACAGATGGCACTTGGAGGGTTTCACTTTCATGCCAAAGCCTGCCAGGGCCTTGAACACTTCGGCCAGGTGCTTTAGATGGTCGTCGTAAGTCTTCGAATAGACAATAACATCGTCCTGGTAGAGTAGGACTGTTTCAAAATTCCTATGTCCTAGGCAGCATTCCATCAGCCTCTGGAAGGTCCCTGGTGCGTTGCAGAGCCCTAACGGCATACAGCTGAATTTACTGAGTCCCATCGGGGTGGTGAAGGCGGTCTTCTCCTTGTCAGCCTCTGCTACAGGAACCTGCCAGTACCCGCTAGTAAGATCCAAAGTAGAGAAGAAGTTAGCTGATTTTAGTGCGGCTAAAGACTCCTCTATCCTAGGTAACGGGTACGCGTCTTTATGGGTGATACGATTGACCTTTCTATAGTCCACGCACATTCTCATGGTACCGTCTTTCTTTTTTACCAAAACTAAGGGAGCTACCCAGGGGCTACAGCTATCTCTAATGACCCCAGCTTCTTTCATTTCTCTCAGCATGCCCTTTGAGTTCTGATAATGTGCAGGGGGTACAGGTCTGTGTCTCTCTTTTATTGGTGGGTGGCTCCCCGTGGGGATGTGGTGTTCTACTCCCTTTACTCGGCCGACGTCTGGCGGGTGCTTACTAAAGATTCTCTCGTACTCCTGAACCACCCGGTAGACTTCTTGTTTTTGGTGCAGGGGAGTGGAGTCAGCACCCACATGGAGTTTCTGGCACCAGTCCTCCTTGTGTTTCTGGGAGCCATTATCCTCCGCTGGTGGAGACGGAGGCAAGGGTTCCACGACCCTGATTGCATTGTGTTCAACAGCAAACAATTTGGCTAATGTAGCTTATCGGGGCAAGTATACTTCCCTTTCCCCAATGTTTAGAATGCGGACGGGCACCCTCCCATGGCGGACATCAACCACCCCCCGGGCTGTCAAAATGGTGGGCCTGCTGTCTGAGTGCACGGGTTCTACCATGGCTTGGTAGTCTCTTCCTCTTAACCCGATTGCAGTCCGACACCAGATCATCATTTCGCTTTTGGGAGGCATGGCAATGGGGAACGGGTCGCTCATCCTTACGCTACCGATCTCACCACCAGACAGTTCTACCTGTTGCCGTCTCATCAGGGCTCTTATCTCTTTCTGGAGGACCCTCTGTTGGCTGGAGCTAGCATTCATCGCCACCTGCTGCAAAATTACAATTACTTCTGAAAGACAATTTTCAATCACGTTAGTACCCAAGGTTATTTTAGGGTGACTTTCTCGACGATTAATGTCCACAATGATCACTCCCTGTGCCGGCCGTTCAACTTTACCAATCTTAATGGTCATCTCTCTGAACCCCACCTGCGGCACGGGCTGGCCATTGCTGGCGATGATGCTCAAGTCATTGTCCGGATAGCGGGTTATGGCAATGTCACTCAAATACTGCTTAAAAAGTACATAGGGGAGGGTAGTTACTTGTGACCCGGTAACCAGCAGTGCTTCATGGGGATACCGTCCAGCACTACGGGTAAAACTGGGCGTCCCCCCACATACTTATCACGCCAATTAGATGGGCCTGGTGACCTTATGCCTGGGGATTGGCCCTCTGCCCCAGGTCCGACCCGTTTAAAGTACAGTACCTGGTTATGTGTCCTGGCTGGTTGCACCGGTGGCAAATCGGCTGTCCATCCTCAGCATAGCGGTCTGTGGGCCTCCCTCTGAATGACGGGATCCTCCTCTGTCGACGCCATGGGACATCCTCCGGACTGGAAGCCAGCTTGATTGGTCTTGACAGTTCCATCTGTAATGACTGTACAGTCCTGGTCAATGCAGCAACACTCTTGGTTAGTTCCTGGACCTGATGGTGCAGGTTTGCAGGCGGGGATGGGTTTAAGGCCTGCGCATCAGCCCCCACAAGGTCCGCAGGGTAGGGCGCCGAGACCTGGTGGTAAGTGAGGGCAGGGCGCCGGGAAGCTACAGCGCCACCTGGTGCGGGTTCTCGGAGCACCCGGATGGCCCTATCTTTAAACTGTGCAAAAGTCAAATCGGGGTTCTGTAGGGCCATGAGGCGCAGCTGGGTTCTGTGGGCGCTGGACAGCAGACCTTCTATGAACTGTTCAGTCAATAGTTTATCTGTATCCTGCATGCTGCCAGGGTCAGCTTGTTTGATCGCTGTTAAGGCTTCTTGCAAGTTTAAGGCATAGTCCCTGACACTATCTTGGGCTGGCTGCTTACATCCATAGAACCGCATTTTTATTTCTGCTGAGGTACGGGTATCAAAGATGTCCCATAGATGGGTCAGAACCCCCCTTACAGTCCTTTTCTCCTCAGCTGTCCAAGACTTTACCTCCCGCTGGGCCGCACCAATTAACTGCCCTATCAGTATGCTTACTTTCTGTTCTTCTGTCAGGGGATAAACTTTGAACAAGCTATACAGCCTTTCTTTGAAGTCGCCCAAGGTATGCGACTCGCTGGCATACTGTGGCAGCCAGGCCGCTCCGGGGATATAGGGCATGAAAAACGGCATCACAGCTGCAGTGACTACGCTGGTGGTAGAGGGTCCCTCCGCGTCCGACATCTTCCTCCCCCCTTGTGAACCGTGGCCTACCTTCCGGCGATCCTCTTCGGTAGGCCGCGGCTCCACTCGCGATGCTCAGGGTGAGGACCTTACGTCGCTGGGTGATGACGTCGGCATCCTCTGGATCTCCTTCCAGGACCTTGCGCAGTGTCTCAGCGTATGGCGGGGCTTCAGGTCTCGCGTGTTTTTGACGTCCACTCCCCTCTTCTTCCCGCGCGGCGTCCCGAAGATGACGCCCGATGGCGGGAAACGGCACTGGATGGCGGGAAACGGCCCCGAATGGCGAGAAACTTCACTCAGGTATGTATAAAGTCATTTTCAGGCACGCAATACCCCTGGGCCGTGGGGTACCCAGAACCGGGCTTCTGTACGATGCTGGGGGTAGTAGTGGCAACCCGATCCCGTGGCTCAGGGTGGTCAGACCAAATTGTGACAGTCTATTTATAGATTTGTGAATGTCTGACTATGCCACCCGTGGATTGCGGTCAGAAATAACCGCCGCTGCGAGGCAGACCGCTGAGGCTGGTGTTGGTGTGCAGCACAGGGGTAGGATAACTCCCCACGGGAAGAGTGTAGCCTCAGGGCAGTGTAGGTGGATGCTGGGGGTGATAGTGCCGGCCGCAATAGTGAAAGTTCAGAGCCCGTTTCAAAACAGTTCTGGGTCTTTATTGTTGATGTTAGTAATGACCCAACAGTAGTACCGGCTAGGAATGGGCCTGGGTGTCTGAGAGCATTCGGGCGAGCCCCACTGGTCAGGGTGAGTGTGTAGGCCTACCGTTCTCTCTATGCTCTTTCTGACTATCCCCCTCTCCGTGGTGTAATAGCCCACGTCCCGGAGCTGGCCGTGCACTTCTCGCCTGTATGGCTTGCGACTTGGGCCTTGGGTACCTTTTGCTTTCTCCTCGCTGTACTGGTCCCTCTGTGTGGCGGAACCTCCAGGCTTCTTAGGCCAAGGGACCTGAAATCCCTCGCAGTTTGGTTCTTTTCTGCTGGGAATGATAACCTGGACAGCCTTGGACCCCAATGTCCGGTTAGACTGGTTCTCTGCCAGGACCGGCTCTCGTCGCCTCTGTCCTTGGCTTGCAGTTTCTCCTCTGCCTCATGGACTCCTCAGCTGCTGCTGACCTGTCCCTCTTCTCTGAGAACCCTTCTGGTCACTTCAGAAGTGGGTTCTGGTCTCTCTAACCCTGCCCCAGTTAAAGCTTTTATAGGGCAGCCAGCTCCCCCTACTGGCCTGGGACAGGAGGTGCTGCATGCTAATGGTCCCTAACCAGGGAACCTCCCTCCTGCTCTCAGACACAGATTATTGTTTGTGGCATCCAGGCCTGGGGTGACACAAGAGCATTTCAGAAGACAGAGAAGCGGGATGGTGACATCGCTCAACATCTTGGTGGAGTCCTCAAAGTTTTAGAGGATGGTACAGATGTCTGATATCCATGTCCACACCTGAGGCCTTATGTGGGAAGTTTGAACTGAATACCGACAGCCTTGTTGATGCTGGTAGTCAACAACTGCCCTCTTCTGCTCACAAATCATTCCCAACATCTGCAGTGTAGAGTTCCAACGAGTGGGGATATCACACACCAGTCGGTGAGCCAGAAGCTGCAAACGCTGCTGAAGCACGGCAAGGGTGGAGGAAGCTGTAGCTGACTTTCTAAAATGGGCACACAGGCGGCAAACTTTGACAAACAGATCCACCAGCTCCGGGTAGGTTTTGAGAAACCGCTGAACCACGAGGTTAAGCATATGGGCCAGGCATTGTACATGTGTGAGCTCGCCTCGCTTCAGAGCCGCCACCAGGTTCCGGCCATGGTCAAACACTGGATGGCTGTAGGTCCAGCGGTGTCAGCCACAGATCTGCCTGCTCTTTCAGAGATGTCCACAACTCTTCAGCATTGTGCGGTTTGTCACCTAAGCATATTAGCTTCAAGACAGCCCGTTGCCGCTTGGCTGAGGCAGTGCTGCAGTTCTTCCAGCTTGTGACTGATGTGGTCACTTCGGAGATGGAGGCTGAAGAGGAAGACTAGGCTAAGGAGGATGAGGTGCAGGAGCTGTAGACTGTGGGGGCAACCCTGATTGACCTAGGGCCCGCAATCCTTGGCGTCGGGAGGATTTTTTCAATCCCAAGGTCCGACTGGGTCCCGGCTTCCACAATATTAACTCAGTGTGCCGTCCCTGCCCACAAGCACTTGTCCACGTGTCTGTGGTTTGGTGGACTTTCCTAGTAACTGCATTTTTTAGGACCTGGCTAATGTTGTGGGATACGTGCTTGTGTAATGTGGGGACGGCATACCGGGTGAAATAGTGGTGGCTGCGGAATGAGTACCGAGGGACGGCTGCCACCATCAGGTTGTGGAAAGCTTCTGTCTCTATGAGCCTAAAAGGCAACATTTTGAGCGCAAGCAGTCATGAAATGTGGGAATTTAGTAGTGTGGCCTGTGGGCAATTGACTGCATATGTGCGCTTGCGTTCCAAGGACTGGGGTATGGACAACTGAACGCTGCGCTGGGACAAGGACGTGCTTGCTGATGGTGCTAGTTGAGAGTGTGCAATGACAGGTGCAGGGCAGGAGGCATCTTCGCATGCACTATGGACGGGGATTGGCTTGCACGCACAACAGCGGAAGAAGCAGTGGTGTCACCTGCAGACACTGTTCCTGGACCCTGGGGATCGGCCCACAAAGTCGGGTGCTTTGCTGCCATGTGCCTGATCATGCTGGTTGTAGTCAGGCTGGTAGTTTTTCTACCCCTGTTGATGCTGGCCTGGCAGGTGGTGCAAATGACCTTTTTGGGGTTATCGGCAGAGTCTTTAAAAAACAACCAGACTCAGGAAGTCCTAACAGTTGTACTGGCAACTTCTGTGATGTTGGTGTTACGGGGAACGGTTGCCCGCCTTCTGTCTGTGGCCACCACACTGCTTTTTCCTGCCTGTTGGGGTGCTCTGCCTCCTTCCCCCTGTGTGCTGCTGTCCTCTCTCTGCATGTCCTCCTGCCAGGTTGGGTCAGTTACTATATCATCCACCTCCTCGTCTTCCACTTCTGCAACCTGGTCCTCCTCCTGACTTTCTGGCAATTGTGTCTCACCATCATCCACCTCTTGTGACACTTTCCCACCGTCACCTTCGTATGACTGTGGCTGCTCAAATATTTGGGCATCGCTACATGCGATCTCCTCTTGCCGAGCTTCAAGTGAACCAGTCGAGAGGCCCAAATCTATAAATGGAAAAGTGAACAGCGCTTCAGAGTGTCCAAGTGTGGGATCAGTTATCTCTGGCCACTCGGCATGGTGGGAGAAAGGAGGTTTAGGGTGCACTCCAGACTCACGGCTACTGAGACTTGACCGTGTGGAAGACAGGGTGGTGTTGCTGTCTAAGTGACTGGAAGTATTATCTGCTATCCAATCAATAACCTTTTCTCACTGCTCTGTGTTCAATAGTGGTGTTCTTTGGTCCCCTATTAATTGGGACAGGATGGTTGAGTGAGACGATGTGGGTATTTGTTGTGGCACAATTTCAGCTTGCCAATGGCCTCGGCCTCTGCATGCACCATCACGATCACGTTCAGTTCCCCGTACCTTGCCACGTGCCTTGCCCATTTTAAATGGAGGACAATATTTTTCACGCTCACAACAAATGACTGAATTTGGAGCAAACTTATATGTGATCCATGTGACGGACAAAACACAGTTTCACATAGCTGGCCTGTAGGTAACTATGTTTAACAGCAAACTGGTGTCAATAACTTCACTGACACACTGAAACAAAATTTTAATGGAGGCCAGAAATGGCAGAATTTTCAGTGAACTTATATGTGATCCGTGTGACAGACAAACCACAGTTTTAAATAGCTGGATTTTTAGTGCTGTAATATGGAAAGGACCTCGCTGTATTCTGCAGTGCCAACAAGCAGATGGCACAGAAAAACTGTGTTCTCTCGACTGCTTTTTAACCAAATAGAGAAGATTAAGATAAAAAAAAAATATTCCTGGCCCCTGATACGTGGGGCTATTTCTACAAATATAATATCTGTAAAAGCACCAGCAGACAGAACTGTAATGGACCCTCTTGCTATATGCACTGGAGTCTGCTATATACCATGCCTGCCTAGCACTGATATACCTGCAGCTGGATTAGTCGTCAGAAGGACTGTTAGTTGAGATGGATATGTGCAGAGAATCTTGTGGAATATCTACTCTACTCAACTAATAATCAACCAAATCTCTCTCTAGCTCAGCAGCACCTCTCCCTACACTGCCTGATTGCGGAGTAGACTGACGAGCATGGCGGCGCCAAGTCTGATATAGACCTGATGACGATGTGTGGCCAGCCAATCACTGTAATGCCACAAACAACATGGCTGCAGCATTACAGTGTGTGGCAGACATTCCCTGCATGTTGATTGGCACTCTAAAGAGCGCCAAACATGCAGGGAGGGGACTCAAGCATCAGCTCGAGCATCTCGGAAGTACTCGGCGAGCTCCGAGCATCTCGAGTACTGAGATGCTCGGGCAACTACCGAGTACTTGCGAGTATGCTCGCTCATCACTAGTAACTACAGAAACGTTACTTCAAGTTTCCTTAACAGCTATATGTCTAAGTGATTGGGCGACATCGCAGGAAGGTTCGGATACATGTCTTCCTTTTACTGATTTGTAATAATAATGTATAGTGAATTATAAACATGAAAGTTAATAAAAACACATAAGATCTGTTCTGTAATTGAGACATTTGGATGAGCAAGTATTCAGTTAAAAAATCCATAAAGTCTCTCGCACTCTTATCTTACCCAGCCAGTCTCCTCTATTTTTTGGTTATTCTGTCAATTCAGATCTATTGAAAGGATCGCAGGTCTTTTCTGTATTGGTGCTTTGGAAATAGACTTAATGGGGTCATATTTTTTTTTTTAAAAAAACACACAAATTTTGAGGTAATAGAGGGATGTCTTTAGTTTATTGTACTTATCTAGAGTGGAGAGCTGCTAGAGAGTGTTGATTACTATAAAGGATAAAGCCTCTCTGTGCGACATATGGAAAGCCCATTAATTTGTCTGTGGAAGTAATGCGAGAAAATGAGACACTTCCTGCATGAGTTTCCTACAGTTTATAGCTTATTGCTGAAGGACCCACCACCAGAGTACTTCTTATCAGCTTGTTGTCTGTGGGACCTATCTAACAAAAAGAGACTGCCAAAGCTGAACATCCTCATGTATTGACAATTTAATTAAAAAATAATAGTACGTATTAAATATTATCTATTATAGCTTTTGTTCAATTCTTAACAATACAATCCTATATTGTAATGTCTGGAATGCCTCTGTATTGCAATACTTGTGCACCATTTGATCTTATCTGCACTCCAGTTTCTTCCTTCCCTCCAAAAACTTAAAATAGAGTATTCGATTATAAGCTATGTACATTAAGAATAGAGACTGATATAAGTGATGGCAATGACTATGAGCTACGTATTTTGAGGACAGGTACACATATAAGTGGTGTTGCCTCTAAATCAGAAACACAAAATAAAATATTATATTTTGTGAACTAGAAATGACAACTGTGTAGTTCCCTTAATATCTCTTTCATATAGTTCAATCTACTGTTCCATTGTTACCTGTTCATGCTTGTCTGCTGCAACCTGCTGACCAGAAGTTTTGTGTCACTCCCTCGCTCCTCCTTTTCCATTTTTTCTAGAACGTGGGAGTGTCCTGCCGCTCTGTGTACTACCTCACTTCCTGGCATCCATTGTTTTCCTCCAGCCACCAGTGTGAGAGGCACACATCTCCCTTTGGGCTGCAGAAAGCAAAGTCTTTTGGTCAGCAGCAGCTTCCGCAGCTCAGTAGCGGCTCCAGGGGTGAACACCCACAAGACAATTACAGTACTGGCTACTTGTATCATCTGCACTGTATCGTCTCACTGTCTTTGGGTATGGTTCAAATAAACCACCGCTGATTCATCCCTCTGTGTCCACGTTTGACTCCATCCACCTGGAGCCGCACTTGGTCCTGTCCGCCTCGCTTCAAGGATAAGAAGGTAACACCTCTCACATCATAATTTTACTGTGCACCTTCAATCGCCTTAAGTTGGGACAGAACAGTCAAAAGACAACTTTAAGCACAGCAAAAACAGTGCCTTAAGATCATTATCCGGCTACTGACTCCCTAAGAATCCAGCACCTCACTCTGGAATCTGCCCAGCAACAGCACTTGCCTGGGTAAGCTAACAAGATGCCCTCACATCTGTGCCAGAGGTTTCCCTCCGTCCATACCCTGCTATAAACTTGCAGTATATTATACCACATCGCTGTTGATCGCGGGACCGAAAAACAAACAAAAGCCCACATTTCTCTACAAAACACCTTAGGAATCTTATCAGGGCGTCTTAACGAAGCTGCACCGCAATTTCCAGCCCCCAATTCAAAAGTTTAGTTTCATAAAGAGACAGCACACCTTAAACCAAAATGGCCAAAAAAGACCTTGCACAGTTCCCCACTGCTGAAACAGAGCAAATACAACCCGATACTGTCCAAGATGAAGAGCAGGAAGCAGAAACCACGCTCCCAGCAGACCAAGTTGTTCGACAAAGACGCTCTGTCAAACCAACAATAAAGGCTATTGAGAACTATCGCAATACAAAAGACTAATTATGTGACAACCTTGAAGAACTATGGGAACGGGTTTCTTGCCACATGTCAAAACTTCAATCCTCTTCAGGTGACACTGCAAACTTACAAGCTGCCATTGAACGACTGAACACAGCTCAAGAAAAATACCAATACCAATACTGTTTACGAGGTACACTACCTTTCTAAAAAGCTCCAATCTTGACGAAGCCCTTTCAGATCTGAGCAAGGCAGAATTGGTATACAGGGAAAGAGAAGCCAAGGTACAAAATGTCAAAGATGAAGCAGAATACCGTATTTCTCACCAGCAAGAAACGAGATCTCACAGAACAACCTCATCTAGACACTCCTCTCGGTCATCAAGAGCATCATCCTGAAGAAGGTTAGCCTTGAGTGACAGAATTCTAGAGGCCCGCATAAGAGCAGAACAATCCAAGGTGAGACGTTCCTTCACAGAAAGAGAAGCAGAAGCAGAGATCAAGAGGGTAGAAGCAGAGAATAAGAGGGCAGAAGCAGAGGCTCGGATAAAGGTTCTTCATTCACAGATGGAAGAGGAATTTGCGTTAGCTGAAGTGAAGCTACTCGAGCAAGCATTGAGCCAAGGTCCTGATCCAGTTTGCTCTCCACCACAGGAAATAGACGATCTGGTTGATCGCACCAGAGACTATGTGCTGAACCAGTTACCTGAGTCAACCCCAGGCCTCATCACCGTCCAAGCCAACAACACTGAGATATCCAAGTCAGCTCCACAGGCAGCACCAAGGCCTTCCACAGCACCTGAGCAAGTTAATGACAGTCACCAGGTGGTGCCTTCTCAAATGCAGTCACTACAGCAAGCTGGCTACCAAGCATTTCTTCATCCACCTCCACAGCTCGAGCAGCAGTCATCAGAATCTACAGAGGCTAAACCACAGCTCAACCCTGCCGCAAATTATTCTACCCAGAAACATCTCAACCTTTCACGCCAGGCAACCCATACGCCCAAGGGACATCACAAGTTGTCATGGCAACAAGTAGTGAGAAATCCGATATGTCGGAGTTTGCCAGGTTTATGGTGAGCAGAGAGCTAATCAACACCAGTCTTTCAAAATTTGATGATTGTGCAGAGAAGTACAGGGCCTGGAAGGCAACCTTCAAGACTGCAATCGCCAACCTCAGTCTCACCGCAGAACAGGAGCTTGACCTCATGATCAAATGGTTGGGTCCAGATTCTACAAACCGTATCAAGAACCTTAGAACTGTCTACGTGGGACAAGCAGGAGCAGTTCTCACTGCTGCCTGGCAAAGACTGTAACGCACCTTTGGCAGTGCAGAAGCAATAGAAAAGGCCCTATTCAAGAGACTTCAGAACGTCCCAAAGATCAACCTCAAGGAAGTCCGCAAGCTTCAAGACCTAAGTGATTTGCTCATGGGGCTGGAGCTCGCCAAAAGAGACCCTCGTCTGTCCGGCCTGTGTTACCTGGATACAGCACATGGAGTGAACCCAATCACGATTAAGCTACCGTACAGTTTGCAGGAGAAGTGGGCAACATCAGTCACAAGGTGCAAGAGAGTACACAATGTCACCTTCCCCCCATTCATTTCTGCAGGTTCATCGACGAGCAATCCCAGATGAGGAACGACCCCACTCTCAACTTCCTACAGCTTAACACTGCAACTTCAACTACACCATCATCGAAGTATGAAGGTGTCATACAGAAACGTAGAGACTTTGAGAACACTGTGAGTGTTAGAAAGTCTAATCTCCCTTCACCTGCAGTTCCCACCGGTACACCGTACACTGCATCATCAGGAGACAAGTCCTTCAATCAGGAGTGTCCCATTCACAAGAAACCTCACTCACTGAGCAAGTGCAGAGGATTCAGGTCCAAGGCCCTTCAGGAGCGCAAGAAAGTCCTCACCGAGCTTGGGGTATGTTTCAGATGCTGCGCTTCAGTGGAGCATATGGCCAAAGACTGTGAAGCTGTCATCAAGTGTGAGGAGTGTAATAGCGAAGAACACACCTCAGCTATGCACCCAACCCCGCTCGCCAGAGATTCACCGACTGCAGTCTTCGCCATCGCTCCCACTCAAAGTCATGGTGGGGAGCCCCAGAATCAGTCTAACACCGCCACAGCCGTCTCATGCTCATGCTCTGAGGTATGTGGTGAGGGTCAAAGGGAGAAGTGTTGTGCCCGAATATGTCTAATCAAAGTCTATCCGGAAGGGCTTCCAGAAAAGGCAGTGAAGATGTATGCCATAATAGATGACCAAAGCAACCGGTCCTTAGCAGGACCCAAGTTCTTTGAAGCCTTTGGAATTAAAGGTCCATCAGAACCCTACACTTTAAATGCCTGTTCAGGCCGTATAGAGACCAGAGGCAGGAGAGTACGGGGATTCATTGCTTCTCCTATCAATGGAGATACCGAAATACCCCAACTCCAAATACCTAATTACAAGGACGATATTCCTACTCCCGAAGCTGCACTTCACCAACCACACCTAAGGCACTTGGCCAGTGTTATTCCTCCTATGGATGTCAACGCCGAGGTTCTGCTCCTGCTTATTAGAGACAATCTAAGGGTACACAAGGTGCGTCAACAGTGTAATAGACCTGACTATGCACCATACGCCCAGAGACAGGACTTAGGATGGGTAGTCATAGGAAATGTATGTGCAAATCGTTCAGAGATTAATTCTTTCCAGACTCACGTGCGTGCAGATGGACGCACTACCTTTATCAAGCCATGTCCTCATCATTATGGGGTGAAAGAGAAGTCTCCAGACCCCACACAGACAACTGGCATTGCTTCTCTATTTATCAGCAACTTGGGGAGATCAGTCTTCCACACAACTAAGGACGACGACAAGGTAGCCCTGTCAGTAGAGGACAAAGAATTTATCAAAATAATGGACTGTGAGTTCTCTAAAGATGAAACAGACCACTGGGTTTCTCCATTACCCTTCCGAGCTACAAGTTCTGCCTAGATTTAACTCCCTTCAGCGTACCATGAGCAACAAGCCCAAAATGAGAGAGCACATCGTCACCTTTATGAACAAGATATCCCGCAATTCTTATCACTCAAAAGACCGACAACGCAATATTGCCTAGCGGAGATTTTACTCATGCAAACATTTATCAGAAGCATTGGAAACGTGTTCAATACTTGGCGGACTATTTCGGAAGGTGGAATTGAAGGTCGTCAGGAAAGGCGAGGCAAAGACTTTTACAAGACCCATCCACGAACTTGTTCTGTTGTTGCCTGTTGAGAGCATCCCTATTGAATGGACAGTACAAGTCTAGAACGTTTGAGTCTTCTTCTTGGATACAGACTTGACTTATGTTTAACGTTGCATTTTAACATGCCTTTTCTTTACAGGTTGTTTTAGTTATAGACTCTAGCAGTGAAATCCCCAAAGTGAATTTCAGACGGGAAGTATGCTGTTCCCTTAATATCTCTTTCATATAGTTCAATCTACTGTTCCATTGTTACCTGTTCATGCTTGTCTGCTGCCACCTGCTGACCTGAAGCTTTGTGTCACTCCCTCGCTCCTCCTTTTACATTTTTTCTAGAATGTGGGAGTGTCCTGCAGCTCTGTGTATTACCTCACTTCCTGGCATCCATTTTTTTCCTCCAGCCACCAGCGTAAGAGGCACACATCCCCCTTTGGGCTGCAGAAAGCAAAGTATTTTGATCAGCAGCAGCCTCCGCAGTTCAGTAGCGGCTCCAGGGGTGAACACCCACAAGACAATTACAGTACTGGCTACTTGTATCATCTGCACTGTATCGTCTCACTGTCTTCGGGTATGTTCAAATAAACCACCGCTCATTCATCTCTCTACGTTTGACTCCATCCACCTGGAGCCGCATTCGGTCCTGTCTGCCTCGCTTCAAGGATAAGAAGGTAACACTTCTCACATCATAATTTTACTGCGCACCTTCAATCGCCTTAAGTGGGGACAGAACAACAACCTATGTCCGCTTCTTTGATAGTTGTTTCGTCTAGCACTTGTCTAAGTTAGTTGTTATATTTTACTTGCCATAATATGGTTTGTCATCAGACATTTCAGATAATTATTTTGTAATAACTAGTAATGCACGAGTGTACTCATCACTACTCGCTACTCACCCGAGCATCAGTGTGCTCAAGATGCTCTTTACTCGGTGAGTATTTTTTTAAAGCTCGGGCAGAAGCTCAAGTCCCCGCCCTGTATGTTTGGTGCTTTTTAGACAGCCAATAAACATGTAGGGATTGCCTGCCAGTCATTGTAATGCCGTAGCCATGTTGGTAGTGGCATTACTGTGATTGGCTGGCCGCATTGCGTCATCAGGTTTACATCAGACCCGGGACCTTATGCTCTGCATAGAGAATTTTACCTTCGTTTAGACATGGATATCATACCAATTTTATTTCTATAATCTGCAACAATAGCCCTTATGAAGGCTCATTCTAATGAATATTAATACTGCTGTTAGCAGTAGTTAGGGACAGATTGTGGAGAGATAGAGTAGGACAGGATAGGGTTCATTGCATGTCCTTTATACTGCTGGAACTCATATATCTAATAGCCGTTCTGAGGGCTACTAATAATCCTTTTGCTTTTAATCCTGCAAATTGTCATGAAAAGACATATTATACGCCAAAATGTGTGGTAAAACATACAACCATAATTGGTTGATAGGAATAGCATCGCTATTTAGTGCAAGCAGTGAAAAACGTCCATCTGAGGTATGCTAAATTTGCTGCGATACAAATACAGAAAAGTGTTCTCAGCATCAAAATATTATACACCATTTAAATGGCTCTATTTGTGCATTAAAAGCATACAGACAAACTTGGTTCGTTGCAATAGCATCGCTATATAGTGCAAGCAGTGAAAAAAGTCCATCTGAGGTGTGCTAAATTTGCTGCAATACAAATACTGCATAGTTTTCTCAGCATCAAAAAATTTAACGCTATTTAAACTGCGGCAGTTGTGCATTGAAAACATCCAGACTTGACCAGTAACCAATAGTATCGCTATATTAGTATTGCAGTGTAACAAGTCCATCTGAGGTGGGCAAATTTTACTGTGATAAAAATACTGCAGTTTTCTCATCATCAAAAAATTCTGTGCTATTTAAAATGCGCCAGTTATGCATTGAAAATATACATCCAGACTTGGCTTGTAACCAGTAGCATCGCTATATTGCTATTGCAATTTAACAAGTCCATCTGAGGTGGGCAAATTTTACTGAGATAAAAATACTGCAGTTTTCTCAGTATCCAAAAATTCTAAGCTATTTAAATTGTGACAGTTGTGCTTTGAAAACATACAGAAGATCCAGACTTGGCCGATAACCAGTAGCATCGCTATATTGCTATTGCAGTGTATCAAGTCCATCTGAGGTGGTCAAATTTTACTGTGATAAGAATCCGTTAAAGTTTTTTCAGCAGGGAAATATCATATGTACTTTAAAATGGGCAGGGTGCGTGGTAAGGGACGGGGAAGTGTATATGATGCTGATGGTGTGCGCCAAGGCCGTGGGCGAGGTAGAAACTGTGCCTGCTGCGGGAGCACAACACACACATCATGTCGACCTAGCTTCCTGTCCCACTTTTTAGGGGGCGCGGAACACCACTCTTGAAGCCAGAGCAGTGTGAAAAGGTTGTTGGTTGGATAGCAGACAATGCTTCCAGTCAGTTTGCCACCACCGCCCTGTCTTCCACATGGTCCAGTCACAGTAGCCGTGAGTCTGGACCACATAATCTTCACCCTGATCCTCCTTCCTCCCACCATGTTGAGTGCCCAGAGACAAGTGATCCCACACTTGGACACTCCGAAGAGCTGTTCACATTTCCATTTATAGATTCTAGCCGCTCGCCCTGCCAGCTTCAAGCGGGACACGAGAAGATTGCATATAGGGATGCCCAAATATTTCAGCAGCCGCAGTCACAATAAGGCGATGGTGGAAAAAAAGTGGATGATAATGAGACACAATTGCCAGCAAGTCAAGAGGAGGACCAGGGTGCGGAAGTGGAAGACGAGGTGGTGGACGTTGAAGTCACTGACCCAACTTGGGAAAGTGACATACAGAGTGAATATAGCAGCACAGAGGGGGAGGGATCCTCAGCACCACAACAGACAGGAAGAGGCAGTGGGGTGGACAGAGACACAAGGCGGGTAACTGTTCCCCTGAACACAAACTTGAGGGAAGTTGCCAGTCCAAGGGTTAGGTCTTCCGAGTATGGTGTTTTTTTTAAAGACTGTCTAGTTAACCCAAAAAAAGGCCATTTGCAACATCTGCCTTGCCAGCATGAGCAGGGGCAGCAAAACTACCAGCCTGATCACCACCAACATGCTCAGGCACATGACAGCAAAGCACCTGACTACTTGGGCTGAACGCCAGTGTTCAGACACAGTGTCTGCGGGTAATACCAGATCCCCTGTCCATAATGCAGGCAAAGATGCCTCCCACTCTGCACCAGTCATTGCACACTTGCAATCACCATCAGCAACCACGTCCACGTCCCTACCCCAGTCCTTGGAATGCAAATGTAAATATGCAGCCACCAACCCACAGGCCACAATACTAAACAGCCACATTTTCAGACTGCTTGCCCTGGAAATATCGCCATTTAGGCTTGTGGAGACGGAGGCTTTATGCAACTTCATGGCAGCGATCATCCCTCAGTGCTAGTGTTGAGCCACACCCGTAGTGTTCGAGCTCGGATCGGTTCATCGAACACCCGTATGTTCGCCGAACTGTTCGTCGAACACCTTCGAACACCGTTAAAACCAATGACAGGCAAACAAAAACACATAGAAATACATAGAAAGCACCTTCAAAGGTGTCCAAAAGCTGACAAACTGCTCAGAAGACACAACTAACACATGGAAAAGTGACAAGTACATATAGTCATGCGAAAAGAAAAGAGGTGGAGGAGTAAAAGGAAGGGGAGACACAGATATAGGCATGTCATGCCCTTCTAAAACCAAAAAAGTGCGAAGCCAACACGGCCAGTCCGTTCCTGCACGTGCGACCTCTGTGTCGCCGGGTTTGTGCCAGAGCCGCGGTGGACCCTGACGGCCAGCCCCGCTCTCCCAATACTGGTGCCTGTCCACTGGTGGGTCGAGCGAGCCTCCCCTGCGGTGGAGGCAGGTCTAATCTTTTTAATTTAAATTGTCTCTCTAATTTGAATGAGTACTCTTTAAATCCTTTTACAAGGATCTATTGAAGGGAAAGTCTCGTGCCAGCAGCCGCGGTAATTCCAGCTCCAGTAGCGTCCACTAAAGCTGCTGCAGTTAAAAAGCTTTTATAAGGATCGAGCTTGGCGGTCCACCGCAAGGCGTCCTACCGCCAGTCCCCTATGCCTTGGGGTGCCTCCCCGATGCTCTTCACTGAGTGTCCCGGGGCCCCGAACCATTTCCTTTGAAAAAATTAAGTGTCCAAACTACAGGTGGTGTAGCTTGCTTAACAGCTGGGATAATCCGCTGACTAGCAGACACTGCTACTAGGCACAAAGTATTTCCTGGGCTAGATTCAGTTAAAAATTTGTAATTAGATACTCTCATTGGATGCTGAGAAAGCACTCCATGGAGTCTCCTGGCACGCCATATATTATTCCTTTTAAAAGCTTGGGGTAGGGGTCTAGGGGACCCTTTTATAGCCAAAATCACGGCCCTGTATCGCAATACGTCACCTAGGCTGAAGATAAATGGAACATTTTCATCACCTTTCATAATCACCAATGGGACAAGGCAGGGATGTCCTCTGTCCCCTCTCTTATACATCCTAGTGACGGAGCACCTGCTCTCATTAATTCGTCATAACCCCAATATTAGGTGGATTGAGGTGGGAGGCACCGAATACAAATGCTCTGCATTTGCTGATGATGTCCTAGTATATATCACTCAATCACATATATCCATCCCTGCTGTTGTGGCTGAAATAGATCACTTTGTTACATGGTCAAATTTTAAAATCAATGCAGCGAAGTCTGAGGCCCTCGATGTTTCCCTCCCCAAATCCATACAGGATTCCATCCAGTCCAACTTTCCCTTTGCCTGGCCCTCACAGGGTATCAAATACTTAGGAATTCGTATTCATAGAGACCTCTCCCGTCTATGTTATCTTAATTTTGGGCCCTTTATTGAACAACTCCATACAGACCACGGTTGGCAAGTTAGAACTGTAAGATTCATTACGTGAACCACTGGTGTTTTGTGGAAAAGCACATGTACACTGTGTTCCAAATTATAATGCAAAAAGTGTTTAGGAGTGATAAGGTAAGAATTTTTTTATTTGTCAGTTAAACTCATTGATGGTGATGTGTGTCAGGGCTCTTTATATCACTGTAAGCAATTGCAGACACCTGTGCTAATTAGTTTGACAGGTGTGTCCAATGAAAGGCAAGACTACTTAAGATGGCTGTCCCACATTATTAAGCAGCTTATATTTTCTGCCAAAATGGGAAAGAAAAGGGATGTGTCGGCTGCTGAGAAGCAACAAATTGTGGAGTGTTTAGGTCAAGGCATGACTACAATCAACATTGCCAAGACACTTCATCCTGATGATCGCACAATCAAGAAGTATGTAGCTGATTCACAGTACACACGTGTGTGTGCTGATAAGGGAAAATTGAGGACTCTTTCATACAGGCAATTACGTCAGGTTAAAAGAGCAGCGACAAAAAAGCCTTGTCATAGCAGCAGACAAGTTTTTGAAGCTGCTGGTGCCTCCAATGTCCCCCGAACAACAAGATGCAGAGTTCTTCAGAGGTTTGCAGCTGTGCGTAAGCCATCCCGTCGACCTCCTCTATCCACTGCACACAAGCAGAAATGGCTCCAGTGGGCCAAACAATACATGAAGACTGACTTCAAAACTGTTTTGTTCACCGAGGAGTGCCATGCAACGCTCGATGGTCCAGATGGATGGAGTGGTGGATGGCTGGTTGATGGACACCCCATGCAAACACGGCTACGGCGCCAACAAGGAGGAGGTGGAGTAATATTTGGGGCTGGAATCATGGGGAGAGAGATTGTCGGCCCCTTTAGGATCCCTGAAGGGGTAAAGATGAACTCCATAATGAATGTGGAGTTTCTCAAACAGCACTTCCTGCCATGGTTCAAGAAGAAGAACCGTGTATTCCGCAGCAAGATAATTTTCATGCATGATAATGTACCGTCTCATTCGGCACATAACACATCTGCATCTCTGGCTGATATGGGCATAAAAGGGGACAAACTTATGGTGTGACCCCCATGCTCCCCTGACCTAAACCCCATTGAGAACCTCTGGAGCATCATCAAAAGGAGTGTCTATGATGGCGGGAGGCAGTTCACATCTAAGCAACAGCTCTGGGAGGGTATTCTGTCCTCATGCAAAACAATTGAAGCAGAAACCATCCAAAACCTGACAAATTCAATGGACGAGAGAGTTCAGAAGCTCCTTTCGAACAAGGGGTCCTATGTGCAAATGTAACATCACCTAGAATAAAGTTTTGAGTTGAAAACTGTTTGATTTCAGTTTCTAATAACCTGCTAATGCTTATAATTTCAAAAATGACCATTTTTTTGGTCTTTATTAAAATGAAAAGGTTGATCGAAGAGTGTGGGGGATCTAAGAGTGTGGAAACCCAGTAGTCAGGATTATTTCGAATTCTGACAATCTGAGGGTCATGTTGCAGGTAGTGCAGCAAGAAGGCACTCATGTGTCTTGCGCATCTATGAGCCCCAAAATTATTTTCCGGGCTAGATGCAGCTAAAAATTATTATTAATTTGAAAGCTGGTGGAGCTTAGTATAGATGGCCTAATAGAATCAGTACTGCAAACTGCTACAAAGCCCAAATTATTTTCCAGCCAAGATACAGATAAACATGATTAGTAATTTTAAATCTGGTGGAGTTTAGTATAGATGGCCTAATAGAATCAGTACTGCACACTGCTACAAGGCCCAAATTATTTTCCAGCCAAGATACAGATAAACATGATTAGTAATTTGAAAGCTTAAAACGGTTGGTGAGGTGAATTTAACAAATCATCAAGCTTTTACTCTCCCCAGGATGACACAGGGGTAGAAAAGTCATTTCGGATCCATGATTTGTTCATCTTTATGAACGTGAGTCTGTCTACATTATCAGTGAGGAGCCGCATGCGCTTATCTGTCAGCAAACCACCAGCAGCACTGAACACACATTCAGACAGAACGCTGGCTGTGGGGCATTACAAGATCTCCAAGGAGTAAGTGGCGAGCTCCGGACATTTATCCAGATTGGAAGCCCAAAAAGAGCAAGGGTCCAGTGACACAGTCATGGCTTCAATGTTTACTTGGAGATACTCCTGTACCATCGTTTCTAGGCGTTGACTATGTGTCAGACTTCTTGTCTCCTGAGGCCTTGCAAAGGATGGGCTAAAAAAGTGGTGAAATGATTCCGCAAAATTGATGTTACCAGCAGATACTGTGTTACTGTTACGTTTTGAGTGCTGAACACTCGACGGTCCCGCGGTTGGCAAGTTGGAACTGTGAGATTCACTACGTGCACCACTAGTGTTTTGGGGAAAAGCACATGTAAGATTCTGCAACAGTCTCTGCTGATACTCCTGCATGCGTGCATCTCTTACTATGGCAGGAATAATTTCCGCAAATTTACTTTTGTACCGGGGATCTAACAGTGTGGCAACCCAGTAGTCAGGATTATTTCTAATTCTCCCAATTCGAGGGTCATGTTGCAGGTAGTGCAGCAAGAAGGCACTCATGTGTCTTGCGCATCCAGGAGCACCAAGTCCCTGTTGTGTTGGTGGCGAGGTAACAATCATGCATCCTTCCACTGCCCTCTCCCCCCAACCTCGCACAACAGAAATGTGATCAAGGTCTCCCTCATCTGATGAGTCTTCCATCAGTTCGTCCTCCACTTCTTCCTGGGCTCCTGCACCTTCCTCACTAGTTTGGCTGCTACCATGCGCCCTGGTAAAACCATCTCCCCCAACCTCACATGCCTGCCGCCTTGGTGCTGCCGACCATCTGGACCTTGCAGATGTTAGCCCTTCCGCATACAACTCACCCTCCTCTACTTCCTCCACCTCCTCTTATGCCACCACCTGACTCCGAATTCTGTTTAACATGTGCTCCAGCATGTAAATCACCAGAATAGTCATGCTGATAATGGCATCGTCAGCACTAAACATCTTCGTCACCATTTCAAAACTGTGCAGAAGGGTGCATAGGTCCCTGATCTGAGACCACTCCTCCAGCATGATTTGCCCCACCTCTGGATCTCGTTGGCCCAGGCTATACGTCACAACGTATTGCACCAAGGCTTGTCGGTGCGGCCACAGTCGCAACATGTGCAGAGTTGAATTCCACCGGGTAGGCACATCGCATTTTAGCCGGTGAAGTGGCAGGCCCAACGACTTCTGTAGAGATGTAAGTCGCCGAGCTGCGTGATACGAACTGCGGAAGTGAGCACACAGTGACCGTGCCCTCTGCAGAAAGCCATCTAGTCTGGGATAGAGGGCTAAAAATTGCTGGACAACCAGGTTCAACACGTGAGCCATACAAGGCACGTGTGTGACATTGCCCCGGCGAAGGGCCGCACCCAGGTTTGCAGCATTGTCGCTCACGGCCTTCCCTGGTTTCAGGTCCAGTGGAGACAAGCATTCATGAAACTGGTTATGCAGAGCTGACCACAACTCCTCAGCTGTGTGACTCACATTTCCCAGACATTTCAAAGTAAAAACCGCCTGATGACGTTGAGACCTGCTGCCAGCATAGTAAGGAGGTGTGCAGGATCCCTTCTGCGCAGTTAGAAAGCTTGTGGCATGACCAGACAGGCTTTGGGTGCAGGTGGAGGACCGAGAGGAGGTTGAGGAGGCAGAAGCAGTGGAGGAACTTTGAGATAAAGAGGATTGACGCACAACTCGTGGGGACGGCAAGACTTGGACAGCAGCCCCTTGTCCTGCTGTCACCATAGTTACCCAGTGCCCAGTCAGCGACATGTAACGCCCCTGTCCATGCCTACTCGTCCAAGTGTCTGTGGTGAAATGCACCCTGTCACACACAGAGTTTCTCAAAGAAGCGGTGATGTTGTGTGCGACATGCTGCTGGAGCGCAGACACACCTTTCTTTGCGAAGTAATGCCGACTTGGCATCTGGTACTGGGGCACTGCGACGGACATAAGGTCTCGAAAATCCTCTGTGTCCACCAGGCGGAAAGGCAGCATTTCTGTAGCCAAGAGCTTGCAGATGGTGAAATTCAACCTCTTAGCTTTCTCATGGCTAGGAGGAAATGGTCTTTTACTTGTCCACATCTGAGGGACCGAGGGCTGGCTGTTGTGCTTAGACGGGGTTGAGAAGGGTGTCCCCGGCAAACTGCCGGTCTGTGAGGAAGATGCAGGCGGACATGTTAGGTTGCTTGATCCAAAGGTGGTGCTATCGATGTCGGACAGAGCTGAACACCAGCTGGTGTTTCCACCTCCAAAGAAAATGATGACCTGCCAATCACGCTGGCTGTTGCGGGTAAAGAGTTGGCAGGTCTGCGTCCCAAAACAGGTGTGACTGCTGTCCCCCCAGTCACAGAGGATGAAGAGGCCACGGATGCACAAGATGTGGCAGACGGTGGTTGGCCCGGCCGGCTAGGCCGCATTGTAGCACAGTGAGCTTCCCACTGCAACTTATGCTTCATATCCATGTGCCGGTTCATGCATGAAGTACTCAAACTATGTATTTTTTGGCATCTACTTAGCTTTTGCTGACAAATGATACAGATAACACGAGTTGAGTCATTTTTATCGATCTGAAAAAATGCCCAGGCTATGCAAGGCTTAGCACCCATGCGACCTGAAGAGCCACCACGACTTGTGGTCAGAGGCGGAGTTGTGTTTGAGGAAGCAGTTGTTGACGTGCTTCCAGTACTACGTCTCTGTCCAGGAAGGCGCAACCTGACCTCGTCGTCACTAGCATCCTCCTCCACCTCCTCTGCTGACCTCATCTCTTGGCTGACTGTGGGTTGACAGTAAGTGGGATATCCAACATCGTCATCATCACCCTGTGTGTTATCACACCCGTTGTCCTCAGAGCCAACCTCTTCCTGCCCTGACAAAAAACTAAAGTTGTCGCTCCAATCAGGTATTTGAGTCTCATCATCATCTTCCTCATTGTCTCCACCAACAGGAGTTACAGTTTGGGAATGAGGGTCTACGTTATGGTCAGAAACTTCTGCGTCTGGTCCTGGATCTGACTCATAAAGATTCTGGGCATCAGTGCAGATCATTTCCTCGTCTGGATTCACTGTAGCTCTGGAGCTGACCTCTGATTCCCAGGCTATAGTATGAGTAAACAGCTCTGCAGACTCAACCATCTGTTCTACCCCATGCTCAGCTGGAGACTTGGGCACTGTGAGGAAGCAAGTGCGATTGGGGTGACACCTCTGAGGACTGGAGTATTTGTGATGTTGAAGTTGAGGTGGAGGAGAGCCCACTTAAAGGAGCACTTGATATCCGTTGAAGCACCTGCTGTTTTTGTGCCTCATCTGGAATTTGTAGCGATTGGCGTGCCGTAAGAAAGGGATCTTATCACATTGTTCGCTACATGAAGAAGACATCTTAGTTTGGCTGGAAGATGGTCTTTCTTCTGCAGATGTTACTGTTGCTTTAACACCTACCCCACGGACACAACCTTTCTTTCCCTTCCCAACAAGCCTATTCCCTTTTCCACCAGCAGCTGGCCTTTTTCCACTCATTTTGGTGGTTAACTAATTGACAACTCTGGAGTTGTTTGCACAAAAAACAATGGATGGGAACCGAGCAGAGCTGATTGGCCAAACTGTGGTATTAGCCCAAAATTATTGGCTGGGTTAAATGCAGAAAAAATTAGATTGAATCTGCAACCTGCTGGAGGTTAGTATAGATGGACTAATAGAACAAGTCCCACACACTGCTACAAGCCGAATTATTTTTTCAGAGCTAGATGCAGAAAAAAATTAGACTGAATTTGCAAACTGGTGGAGGTTAGTATAGATGGACTAATAGAACAAGTCCCATACACTGCTACAAGCTGAAATATTTTTTCAGAGCTAGATGCAGAAAAAAATTATAATGAATTTGCAACCTGGTGGAGGTTAGTATTGATGGACTAATAGAACAAGTCCCACACACTGCTAGAAGCCGAAGTATTTTTTCAGAGCTAGATGCAGAAAAAAATTATATTGAATTTGGAACCTGATGGAGGTTAGTATAGATGGACTAACAGAACAAGCCCCACACACAGCTAGAAGCCGAAATATTTTTTCAGAGCTAGATGCAGAAAAAAATTATATTGAATTTGCAACCTGATGGAGGTCAGTATAGATGGACTAATAGATCAAGTCCCACACACTGCTAGAAGCTGATATATTTTTTCAGAGCGAGATGC
The DNA here is from genome assembly GCF_046119375.1 of Phyllobates terribilis. NCBI lineage: Eukaryota > Metazoa > Chordata > Amphibia > Anura > Dendrobatidae > Phyllobates > Phyllobates terribilis. The sequence goes on from NW_027362762.1 coordinate 805,290,047, forward strand.
AGAAAAAAATTATATTGAATTTGCAACCTGATGGAGGTTAGTATAGATGGACTAATAGAACAAGTCCCACACACTGCTAGAAGCCGAAATATTTTTTCAGAGCTAGATGCAGAAAAAAATTATATTCAATTTGCCACCTGATGGAGGTTAGTATAGATGGACTAATAGAACAAGTCCCACACACTGCTAGAAGCCAAAATATTTTTTCAGAGCTAGATGCAGAAAAAAATTATATTGAATTTGCAACCTGATGGAGGTTAGTATAGATGGACTAATAGAACAAGTCCCACACACTGCCAGAAGCCCGAAATATTTTTTCAGAGCTAGATGCAGAAAATAATTATATTGAATTTGCAACCTGATGGAGGTTAGTATAGATGGACTAATAGAACAAGTCCCACACACTGCTACAAGCTGAACTATTTTTTCAGAGCTAGATGCAGAAAAAAATTAGATTGAATTTGCAACCTGGTGGAGGTTAGTATAGATGGACTAATAGAACAAGTCCCACATACTGCTACAAGCTGAACTATTTTTTCAGAGCTAGATGCAGAAAAAAATTAGATTGAATTTGCAACCTGGTGGAGGTTAGTATAGATGGACTAATAGAACAAGTCCAAAACACTGCTAGAAGCCGAAATTTTTTTTCAGAGCTAGATGCAGGAAAAAATTATATTGAATTTGCAACCTGATGGAGGTTAGTATAGATGGACCAATAGAACAAGTCCCACCCACTGCTAGAAGCCGAAATATTTTTTCAGAGCTAGATGCAGAAAAAAATTATATTGAATTTGCAACCTGATGGAGGTTAACATAGATGGACAAATAGAACTAGTCCCACACACTGCTAGAAGCCAAAATATTTTTTCAGAGCTAGATGCAGAAAAAAATGATATTGAATTTGCAACCTGATGGAGGTTAGTATAGATGGACTAATAGAACAAGTCCCACACACTGCTACAAGCTGAACTATTTTTTCAGAGCGAGATGCAGAAAAAAATTATATTGAATTTGCAACCTGATGGAGGTTAGTATAGATGGACTAATAGAACAAGTCCCACACACTGCTAGAAGCCGAAATATTTTTTCAGATCTAGATGCAGAAAAAAATTATATTGAATTTGCAATCTTATGGAGGTTAGTATAGATGGACTAATAGAACAAGTCCCACACACTGCTACAAGCTGAACTATTTTTTCAGAGCTAGATGCAGAAAAAAATTAGATTGAATTTGCAACCTGGTGGAGGTTAGTATAGATGGACTAATAGAACAAGTCCCACACACTGCTACAAGCTGAAGTATTTTTTCAGAGCTAGATGCAGAAAAAAATTAGATTGAATTTGCAACCTGGTGGAGGTTAGTATAGATGGACTAATAGAACAAGTCCCACACACTGCTAGAAGCCGAAATATTTTTTCAGAGCTAGATGCAGAAAAAAATTGTATTGAATTTGCAACCTGATGGAGGATAGTATAGATGGACTAATAGAATGATGCTATCCCAAAAGGTTGTACTTCACTAGGTGAAGTAAAAAAAATTGTATTCTATACACAGGTGGTATAGCTTGCAACACAGATAGGCTACTCCACTGACTAACACACTCTGCAATAGGCCAAAAAGGATTTGCTTTGCTAGATTTAGCCAAATGCTGTGAAAAAAATTTGCACAGCACTGGCACAGACCTGCCTGTCAAAAAGTGATAGGAAATGATGTAACTTAGTCCTGAAAAGGACTGCAATTACAATTAGTCTTTACTCCCAACCTATCTATTTAAGAGCACAGACCTGCCTGATAAAAGTGATAGGAACTGATGTAACTTAGTCCTGAAAAGGACTGCAATTACAATTAGTCTTTACTCCCAACCTATCTATTTAAGAGCACAGACCTGCCTGATAAAAGTCGTAGGAAATGATGTAACCTAGTCCTTAAAAGGACTGAAATCACAACTATTCCCTACTCCCAAGCTATCTGTAGATTTGTGCGAAAATTGGCTTGAAATTAACAAAGTATAGCGCACACAGCAACAGCGGTGCCGTCTAACACGCAGCTGCAGCAGTGAGAAAATGGTGGCGACGGGGAAAATGGCTGGGTCTTATAGGGCAAGGACATGTGACATACACTGCCAATGACACATGCCCTTGCTTGTGTGAAAAAAGCACTTCGCTCCGTGTGTGCGCTGCTGATAGGCTGACAGATTGCACCTCCCCACTGTAAATGCGGGAAAGAGAATAAAAAATGGAGATCTTCATTATTTCTGCAGAGATCCATCCTCTGCCCCTCCCCCCTCCCCACTGTACACTCAAACTGCGTATTAACATTAATTTTTAGCATTACTGAGAAAAAATCCAGTTATGATTTTGGTGCACGAACAGTTATCGAGCATAACCTCGAACAGCCAAATTTTTTTCAAATCGTTCGGGTTCGCCGAACGGCTCGAACACCGCCCAAAACAGCTCGAATTTGAGATTGGCGAACAGTTCGAGTCTAACACTGCTCATCTCTACTCAGTACTCAGTCTCCAGCTCCCACTATTTCTCCCAGTGTTCTGTCCCCGCCTAACATAAGCACATGTCCCAAAACATCAGCCGTGCCCTGACTAACACTGTTACTGGGATTGTCTACCTAACCATGGACACGTGGACAAGTGCTTGTGGTCAGGAATACTACATTTCCATGATGGCACACTGGGTGAATATTGTGGAAGCCGGGACCCAGTTGGACCTTGGGAGGGAACATGTGCTAACTGCGCCAAGGATTGCGGGCCCTAGTTAAATCAGGGTTGCCCCCGCTTTCTACAGCAGCTCCTGCACTTCCTCCTCCTCCTCAGCCTCCTTCTCTGAATCATCAACATCAGTCACAATCTGGAATCACTGCAGTACTGCCTCGGCCAAGCAGCAACAGGCTCTACTGAAGCTAATCTGATTAGGTGACAAACCTCACACCACCACAGAGTTGTTGAAAGGTCTAACAGACCAGACTGATCTGTGGCTTTCGCCCCTGAGCCTACAGACAGGCATGGTCATGTGTGACAATGGCCATAACCTAGTGGCAGCTCTGAAGCTTGGCAACCTCGCATATGTACCATGCCTGGCCCACGTGCTCAACTTAGCGGTTCAGCAGTTTCTCAAAACCTATCGAGACCTGCCTGATCTACTTGTGAAAGTATTCAGCGTGTGTGCCCATTTTCATAAGTCAGCTACAGCTTCTGATGCCCTGGCAGTGCTGCAGCAGTGTTTGCAACTTCCAGCTCACTGACTGGTGTGCAATGTCACCACATGTTGGAACTCAATGTTACATATGTTTGCAAGGCTTTGTGAGCAACAGAGGGCAGTAGTTAAATACCAGCTCCAACATGTCCATCGGTATTCCAGTCAGCCTCCGCACATAAGAGCTGATGAGTGGGCATGGGTGTCTGATATCTGTGCTGTTCTCCAAAACTTTGAGGACTCAACCAAGATGGTGTGCAGCGATGATGCCATAATCAGCGTAGCCATCCCACTTCTCTGTCTACTGAAACACTAGCCGCTCACAATTAAAAAGGAGGCTTTGCAGGCAGAGCAAGATGAGATGTTGCAAGAAACTATACAGGGTGATGCTACAAACCACAGTCTCATCTCATCTTCTCAACACTGATCAGGAGGATAAGGAGGAGGGCAAGGAGGAGGAGATGGACAGTCATCCTCTTGGTGGGGACAGGGAAGTCTTGGCTGTTGACAGTCTGGCACAAGTGGCTGAGTTTATGTTTCGCTGCCTTTCCTGTGACCCTTGCATTGTATGCATTTTGGCCAACACTAATTACTGGTTGGTCACCCTTCTAGACCTACGCTACAAGGAGGACTTTCCATCTCTCCATCCAGTGGCGGAGTGGTCTACGAAAATGTTGCAGTACCAGAAGGCCCTAGTTGAAGATTTATTAAAAAAATTATCATTTGACAATGCTGGCAGCAGAGGTAACTGTTTGTCGGACAACCAAGGAGTAGACACGGGGGAGACACACCAGATGCAGCAGAGGCAGGGGAACACTATCAATGGTCTGGGACAGTTTTCTCAGACCCTCCCACCACCCAGGCCCTGATGCATGGGGTACTCTGACAAGGAGGGAAACATTTTGGAAGATGCTGAAGGAGTACCTTGCCGACCATACCAGTGTCCTCCATGATTCTTCTGTGCCTTACAATTATTGGGTATCCAAGCTAAACATGTGGCATGTACTGTCCCTATACACCTTGGAGGTTCTGCACTGCCGCTAGCGTTTTGTGAGTGTGGTTTTTTAGTGCTGTTCGGGGTATTATAAGGGTATTATAAGTGGTAGGAGCATCCACCTGTCAACTGAAAATGCTAACAAGCTGACTCTTATCAAAATGAACAAGGGTTGAATTGGCCCAGACTTCTTAACACCACAGGATGACAGCAGCAGGACATAAACTCAAATCCATTGTTTTTCTGGTCTATTCCAAAGCACCCCTTCCCACCCTAACATGGGTATACGCATCATGATTTAATCTTTTTTGGTAAATGTTTTCCAGCCAATGCACTTAGTGCATGCACATTACCAGTCTAGGATACCCACTTCTTAATAATGGGAAAATAATGTTTTCAGAGGACCTCCACTACGTCTCTTCAAAGGGGTATTGGAGTGCCTACTTCTAATTTTTGGCATCCCTGCTCTTAGTGTATATGTTTTACCAGTTTTACCACTCCTTAGTAATGGGAAAAAATGCTTTTCGGATGCTCCACCTTCTAGTAGAGGGAATATTTTTGCAACCCTAAAGAGCTGGTGGGTTCTATTAATATATGATCCAGTGCCTTGTTGTGGGCTGTCAGTTGGTCATCACATAGCGAGTTCTCACACTGCAGACAGGATATCGCAGCTCGGACAGGAGACTTTGTACAGTAAGTACGGAAAATCCTGATCTCCTCCATATCAGACTGAGTAGATGCGAAATGTTCCACTATATTCCCCAGCATGGTTGATGAAATAACAGTACTTGGTGCTGCTAATCTATTCTATATTCTACAATATTACTATATTACCTCTCTTTTCTGCAATTTGTGTATGGTGAGTGGTCGCACTAGGGATAATGTATTACTGGCGTCTAGTCAGGGATTATTGTCTTATTGTTCTTGCTGCTGCAACGGAAAAAAAAATATATATATAGTTATTCTATTCCAGGTGCTTGGTATCATCTGCTGAAAATGATTGTTCATTCTAGTCACATACATCTCTTCCGCTGTCTATAACTTGATTGCTTTTTTCCAAAAACTCATTGACAGATTCATAATTTTTATGGTGATCTGTACTCAGAAATTCATCAAAGCAGGCAGGGTTGCTTGCGTTCCTCCACAGTTTGGTGCTGTTACATAGAAAAAAAATATTTTTAGAGCCTATTCAAATCTATTCTACATTCTTCAATATTACCTCTCTTATCTGCAATTCGTGTACAGTGTTCTATCGCACTAGGAATAGAGTATTATAGGCATCTAGTCAGGGATTATTGCCTTATGGTCCTTGCTGCTGCAACGGAAAAAAAATCTATTTTATTTCCTATTAATACCACTGTTAGCTGAATTTAGTATAGGGACAGGTGACAGGTATCATCTGCTGGAAGTAAGTCTTCATTATGGTCACATACATCTCTTCCACTGTCTGTAACTTGATTGCTTTTTTCAAAAAACTCATTGACAGATTTGTGATTTTTATGGTGATCTGTACTCAGAAATTCATTAAAGCAGGCAAAATTAACTGATTTAAGGTGTCCATTCGCAGTTTCTCTGTAGCATCTGTATACAAGAGGTAGTGATTGGAGACTTTACACTACTGGAGCTGGAATTACCACTTCATGACTCTCCAGTGCTTTATTTTTATCCATTTAAGGGTGCTTCTTGAAGTATGTTTGGGGTCATTGCCCTGCTGAAAGACCTAGGATGCAAATCCTGCTTTCTAACACTGTGCACTACATTGAGACCTGAAATCCTTTGGGAATCTTCACATTTCATGATGCATTGCACACAGTCAAGGCACCCAGTGCCTTTATTTATAGGCCTCATTCCATTTACAATATACAGCTGAATGATGTGCTTTAACAAAAAGCATTATCTTGGTCTCATCTGTCCACAAGATGCCTGCTGGCCGTCTAAAAGTTATGGAAATCGCCTGCTGGCACTCTATAACTTGTGAGGGCAGTGTGCTGGCCCACCAAGTTTCAAACTTTACAGAATATATGCGAAAAAGAAAATTTGACTACCTCAGATGGATACATTATATTTCAGTAGCAATATACAGCTATGCAAAGCATAGCCGGCTGCTGGCCCTCCAAAAATGCATAGTGAGAGCTGGCTGCTGGCCCTCTGAAAATGTTGAGTGAAGACTGCCTACTGCACCTCTAAAATTTGAGTGAGGCCCGCTGAATGGCCTTCTGACAAAAGTGAGAGCCACGTGCTGACTCTCTAACAATAGTAAGGGCCACTTGATGACCCTCTACAAATAGTGAGGGCTGTCTGATGGCCCTGAAAAAAAGTGACTTTCAGAGTCTTCATAAATTAAACAGGATGTGTCTGATCATGTCTCACACACCATATGGCCAGATAAGGTATTAAAATGTTAAAATTACATTTGTAGGTGAATGTTTTTTTCACCATTGAAAGCAATTACAAACGTGCAAAAACACCACCTGTAAACATAGCCCAAGTTGTGAAGGAGCTTTTTTTTCTCTTATTTGTTTTGCCTTATATACAGGTGCATCTCACTAAATTAGAATATCATCAAAAAGTTAATTTATTTCAGTTCTTCAATTCAAGAAGTGAAATTCATATATTATATAGAGTCATTACAAACAAAGTGATCTATTTCAAGTGTTTATTTCTGTTTATGTTGATGATTATGGCTTACAGCCAATGAAAACACAAAAGTCATTATCTCAGTAAATTAGAATACTTTATAACAACAGCTTGAAAAATGTTTTTAAAATCCTAAATGGTGGCCTACTGAAATGTATGTTCAGTAAATGCACTCAATACTTGGTCGGGGCTCCTTTTGCATCAATTACTGAATCAATGCAGCAGGGGCATGGAGGCGATCAGCCTGTGGCACTGCTGCGGTGCTATGGAAGCCCAGGTTGCTTTGATAGCACCCTTCAGCTCGTCTGCATTGTTGTGTTTGGTGTCTCTCATCTTCTGGTGTCTCTCATCTCTTGACAATACTTAAGAGTAAGGTCAGGCGAGTTTGCTGGCATATCAAGCACAGTGATACTGTTGTTTTTAAACCAGGTATTGGTACTTTTGACAGTATGGAATGGTGACAAGTCATGCTGGAGAATTAAATTTCCATCTCCAAAAAACCTTGTCGGCAGAGAGAAGCATGACGTGCTCTAAAATTTCCTGGTAGATGGTTGCACTGACTTTGGTCTTCATAAAACCCAGTGGACCTACACCAGCAGATGACATGTCTCCCCAAATCCTCACTGATTGTGGAAACTTCAGACTAGACCTCAAGCAGCTTGGATTGTGTGCCTCTCCACTCTTCCTCCAGACTCTGGAACTTTGATTTCCAAATGAAATGCAAGATTTACTTTCATCTGAAAACAACACCTTGCACCACTGAGCAACAGTCCAAGTCTTTTTCTCCTTGGCCCAGGTAAGATGCTTCTGGCGTTGTCTATTGGTCATGAGTGGCTTGACACAATACTTGACACAAGGAATGCAACACTTGTAGCCCATGTGTAACAATTATAGTGGATAACTAATGAGACTGTTTGCGTCGAGCAAGATACAACAGTACACAGTTTATAGGTGAAAAGTCTATATTAAAGCACACAGAATTTTGCACAAAAATGCAGAGAAATCTCAAAGCCTTAAGTTCACAGAATAATGAGTCTTTGCAAGGTTAGTTCACCGTTATATATATATATATATATATACCAGCAAGTCCATAAAATGCAGAGGCAATCAAAGAGGCCCGGGTAAAAGTCTCGGACAGTGCAGACCAGTCCCGTGCTCAGCGACCATCTGAATAAGGAGAGTGAGAACTCAGAGCAGCTTACTTGAGAGCCAAGCAGATGAAGGGCAGAGGTGCAGAGGAACCAGCACAAAATAGCCAGGGGCACGAGAAATTCTGGAAACTAGAGTATGAAGCAGACTCTCAGGGAACAGGAGATTCCAGCAGAATTTCAGGAGCATGCAGAAAGCCAGGAAGTCACCAGAAGGAGGATCTCAGGCAAAATACTCTAGCACTGGACTAGAGGCTGGGGTGGAGTTATAAGGGCAGGAGGTAAGGGCACATGATACAGAAGACGCCATCTTGAAAAAGGGCAGAAATGTCCCAAAGGAAAACAAAACATTCAGAGTCCTGACATTACTCCCTCCTTAGGAGAGGCCTCGGGACGATCCTGGACCCAGTTTCTCAGGGAATCTTTGATGGAAACAAGAAATCTTTTGTTGGGCATTGATGTTTTCTACAGGTTCCCAAGAGTCTTCTTCAGGGGGATACCCCTGCCATCTTATCAAATACTGAAGCCGATTCCTGTGAATCCTAGAGAGCACATAGTCCTTAGTATCCTTCAGGCTGGTCGGCCACCAGAAAAATCTGTTTAGGAATTCTTGTGTCTTCTGTACCCCCCTGTGACCAGCCAACTTGGAGTCATGGACCAACTTGAGGATCTGCAGATGAACGGCCTCAGGGACGTAGATACATCGATCTCTGAACAACATGCCACCACTAAGAACGAGATTGATATCAGCAGGAGGATTGGCCAGAAATACATCACCGTCTTAGGCGTCCTTGAACTCCTTCCATAAGTCTTGATTGTGCATCACTCCGATGAAGTTGGCATCAGATAGAATGGTTTTGGACGGGGCTCCAGGTACGGAATCCGCAGCATGGATTCGGGATAAAGCATCAGCCTTCCCATTATGAGAACCTGGGCGGTACGAAATAACAAAGTTAAATTGATTTAAAAATAGATTCCAACGAGCCGGCTGAGGAGAAAGACATCTAGCGGATCTAAGGAACTCTAAATTGCGATGGTCAGTCAATACTACAATCTGTTGTGCGGCTCCTAGCAGATGGTGCCTCCATTCCTTGAAAGCTACAATAATAGCCTGCAATTCCTTGTCTCCCACATCGTAATTCTTTTCTGCTGAGGTAAGTCTACGGGAAAAGAAAGCACAAGGATGTAGCAGACTCTTCTCTCCAGTTCTTTGGGAGAGAATAGCCCCCAAAACATTATCAGAAGCGTCCACCTCCACAATGAAAGGCTGTGCTGGGTCTGGGTGGATCAACAGTGGTGCGGAAGTGAAACGGGTCTTAAGCCGATCAAAAGCTTCTTGAGCCTGTGATGACCACTTAAAGGGCTTTTCCTTCTTGGTCAAGGAAGTGATGGGCTGAACAATATCAGAAAAATTTCGAATAAAACGTCTATAGAAATTTGCAAAACCGATAAAACGTTGGACCTCTTTAACGTTCTTAGGTACCGGCCAGTCAAGGATTGCCTGAATCTTACCAGATTCCATGTTCAGCCCCTGAGGAGAGATGATATAACCTAAAAACTGGATCTCAGAACGATGGAACTCACATTTCTCTGGCTTGATATACAGATGGTTCTCTATCAGACGTTTCAAAACAGATTTGACATGTTCCTCATGTTCCTGCAGAGAGTCAGAAAAAATTAGAATATCGTCCAAATAGATCACCACAAACTGATCTAATAGATCTCTAAAAATGTCATTAGCAAGATGTTGAAACGTCGCAGGGGCATTACAAAGCCCAAAGGGCATCACGAGGTATTCAAAGTGTCCATACCGACATCTGAATGCTGTCTTCCATTCATCACCGGAATGAATACGCACCAGATTATAAGCCCCACGAAGGTCCAGTTTAGTGAATATCTTGGCATGACGAACTCTCTTCAATAATTCGGGAATCAACGGCGAAGGATAGCGATTCCGTATGGTTACCTTAATAAGCTCCCTCTACTCAATACAGGGTCTCAGGGTCCCATCCTTTTTCTTCACAAAAAATATAGGCGCCCCTGCTGGTGAGGAAGAAGGGCGTATGAAGCCTTTAGCCAGATATTCATCAATATATTCCTTCAGGGCTTGAAGCTCAGGTGCCGCCAAAGGGTATACATTATTGAAAGGAATAGCAGCCCCAGGAAGCAGCTCAATGGGACAGTCGTAATGCATATGTGGAGGAAGCTGATCTGCTTTCTTTTGGTCACAAATATCAGAGAATTCTTTATACACAGAATGTAAAGAAAAAACCTGTGCAGGAGATTCTTTATCTCTGGACTCGGGAATGGCTTCTGTAATCGCAGAGTTGCTCCTTGTATGGAAGGTAATCTCCTTGGTCTCCCAGTTGACAATTGTGTTCCAAGCATGCAACTAAGGGATGCCTAAAATCACAGAAAAATGAGAAGAAATTAATAGAAAAGAAAGTTGCTCCTGATGATTAGGCTCCAACAAAATTTCAAGGGGTACTGTTTCCTGATCCACATGGCCAGAGACTAAGGGTGACCCATTCACTGTTTCCATGGCAATAGGTGAGGCTCTATGCTGTATCTCAATGCCATGTTCATTGGCGAATGTAATGTCCATAAAGTTGCCCCCTGTGCCAGAGTCAATCATAGCCGCACTGGAAATCCACTGCCCTGTACACAGAATCTTAATAGGGAGAGTTCTTTTCCTGCAGTTCCCTGGGAGGGGTAGCCAGAGAGACAGAATGGAAAACAGCGTTTAATGGCAGGCTACATTCAGAGATGTCAGACTCATCGTCACAGTTATCATACTCCCCTACCGCTGCTAGCACCTTGTTAGGCCGCTTAGGACAGTTGATTAGGAAGTGGTGACCGCAGTAGAAACATAGCCGCTCTCGCAGACGGTGCTCCCGGTGCTCATTACTTTCACGCCTCTGCACAGAATCAATCTGCATGGCCACTTCCTCTACCTCCCGAGATGATTTACCTGAAGGCTCTTTTGGAGGAAATGAAAAATTAGACATACAGTTAAATACAGCCAATTTCTCCTGTCTACGCTCAGTAAGGCGAATATCTATGCGTACACAATGCTGTATAAACGTTTCTAACTCTTGTGGTGACTCTGAATGGCCTAGTTCAACCTTCACAATGCTAGACAGACCTTTCTTAAAAATAGGTAATTGTGCATAACTGTCCCAATTAGTATCAACTGCTAATCTCCTAAATTCGGTCGCATATTCAATAACAGAGCGTTTACCCTGGCATACAGATAATAAAGCAGACTCAGCGGTTGCACGGCGGTTAGGGTCATCAAACATTAATGCCATAGCGGCCAAAAACTCATCCAAATCATTTAACGATGGATCACGAGACTCAATCATTGGATTCGCCCAGGCGAGCGCTCATGAGGTCAGCAGCATAATTACACACAATACTTTAGAACGATCAGTAGGAAAACGGTCAGCATGTACATCAAGTTATAGCATACACTGGTTCACATATTGGGACTCCAAGTCAGCAAGTTTGTTTTCCTGAGCCGCCATACAGGTACTTAAGTCCTGTAAAGTTTGTCCAAACACTTGTTGATTGTGCTCAAGGCCTCCAAGTCTCTTTTGCACACCTTCCACATCTTTCTGCAGAGATCTAATTATGGCATACACCTGCTCTAACTTGCTTTCTGCAGTCATTGCTCCAGCAGTCTCCTAAAGGGGCTAGAGTATCCTGTAACAATTATAGTGGATAACTAAGGAGACTGTTTGCGTCGAGCAAGACACAACATTACACAGTTTATAGGTGAAAAGTCTATATTAAAGCACACAGTGTTTTGCACAAAAATGCAGAGAAATCTCAAAGTCTTAAGTTCACAGAATAATGAGTCTTTGCAAGGTTAGTTCACCATTATATATATACATATACAGTACAGACCAAATGTTTGGACACACTTTCTCATTTAAAGATTTTTCTGTATTTTCATGACTATGAAAATTGTACAATCACACTGAAGGCATCAAAACTATGAATTAACACATGTGGAATTATATACTTAACAAAAAAGTGTGAAACAACTGAAAATATGTCTTATATTCTAGGTTCTTCAAAGTAGCCACCTTTAGCTTTGATGACTGCTTTGCACAGTCTTGGCATTCTCTTGATGAGCTTCAAGAGGTAGTCACCGGAAATGGTTTTCACTTCACAGGTGTGCACTGTCAGGTTTAATAAGTGGGATTTCTTGCCTTATAAATGGGGTTGGGACCATCAGTTGTGTTGTGCAGAAGTCATGTGGATACACAGCTGATAGTCCTACTGAATAGACTGTTAGAATTTGTATTATGGCAAGAAAAAAGCATTAAGTAAAGAAAAACGAGTGGCCATCATTACTTTAAGAAATTACGGTCAGTCAGTGCAAAAAATTGGGCAAACTTTGAAAGTGTCCCCAAGTGCAGTTACAAAAACCATCAAGCGCTACAAAGAAAATGGCTCACATGAGGACCGCCCCAGGAAAGGAAGACCAAGAGTCACCTCTGCTTCTGAGGATAAGTTTATCCGAGTCACCAGCCTCAGAAATCGCAGGTTAACAGCAGCTCAGATTAGAGACCAGGTCAATGCCACACAGAGTTCTAGCAGCAGACACATCTCTACAACAACTGTTAAGAGGAGACTTTGTGCAGCAGGCCTTCATGGTAAAATAGCTGCTAGGAAACCACTGCTAAGGACTGGCAACAAACAGAAGAGACTTGTTTGGGCTAAAGAACACAAGGAATGGACATTAGACCAGTGGAAATCTGTGCTTTGGTCTGATGAGTCCAAATTTGAGATCTTTGGTTCCAACCACCATGTCTTCGTGCGACGCAGAAAAGGTGAACGGATGGACTCTACATGCCTGGTTCCCACCGTGAAGCATGGAGGAGGAGGAGTGATGGTGTGGGGGAGCTTTGCTGGTGCCACTTTTGGGGATTTATTCAAAATTGAAGGCATACTTAACTAGCATGGCTACCACAGCATCTTGCAGCGGCATGCTATTCCATCCGGTTTGCGTTTAGTTTGACCATCATTTATTTTTCAACAGGACAATGACCCCAAACACGCCTCCAGGCTGTGTAAAGGCTATTTGACCAAGAAGGAGAATGATGGGGTGCTACGCCAGATGACCTGGCCTCCACAGTCACCAGACCTGAACCCAATCGAGATGGTTTGGGGTGAGCAGGACCGCAGAGTGAAGGCAAAAGGGTCAACAAGTGCTAAGCATCTCTGGGAACTCCTTCAAGATTGTTGGAAGACCATTTGTGGTGACTACCTCTTGAAGCTCATCAAGAGAATGCCAAGAGTGTGCAAAGCAGTCATCAAAGCAAAAGGTGGCAACTTTAAAGAACCTAGAATAGAAGACATATTTTCAGTTGTTTCACACTTTTTTGTTAAGTATATAATTCCACATGTGTTAATTCATAGTTTTGATGTCCTCAGTGTGAATGTACAATTTTCAAAGTCATGAAAATACAGAAAAATCTTTAAATGAGAAGGTGTGTCCAAACTTTTGGTCTGTACTGTATATATATATATATATATATATATATATATATACATACATATATATGCCAGCAAGTCCATACAATGCAGAGGCAATCAAAGAGGCCCGGGTAAAAGTCTCGGACAGTGCAGATCAGTCCCGTGCTCAGCGACCATCTGAATAAGGAGAGTGAGAACTCAGAGCAGCTTACTTGAGAGCCAAAGCAGATGGAGGGCAGAGGTGCAGAGGAACCAGCACAAAACAGCCAGGGGCACGAGAAATGCGGGAAACTAGAGTATGAAGCAGACTCTCAGGGAACAGGAGATTCCAGCAGAATTTCAGGAGCATGAAGAAAGCCAGGAAGTCACCAGAAGGAGGATCTCAGGCAAAATACTCTAGCACTGGACTAAAGGCTGGGGTGGAGTTATAAGGGCAGGAGGTAAGGGCACATGATACAGAAGATGCCATCTTGAAAAAGGGCAGAAATGTCCCAAAGGAAAACAAAACATTCAGAGTCCTGACACCATGTCCTGGATACTTCTGTGTGTGGTGGCTCTTGAAGCAATGACTCCAGCTTCTTGTGAATCTCCCCCAAATTTTTGAATGGCCTTTTCTTAAGAATCCTTTCAAGGCTGCAGTTATCCTGGTTGCTTGTGCACCTTTTTCTACCACACTTTTTCCTTCCACTCAACTTTCTATTAATATGCTTGGATACAGCACTTTGTGAACAGCCAGTTTCTTTAGCAATGACCTTTTATGGGTTACCCTCCTTGTGGAGTGGGTCAATGACTGCCTTCTGGACATCTGCCAGGTCAGCAGTCTTCCCCATGATTGTGGAGCCTACTGAAACAGACTAAGGGACCTTTCTAAATGCATAGCAAGCCTTTGCAGGTGTTTTTTGTTAATTATTCTAATTTACTGAGATAATGACTTTAGTATTTTCATTGGCTGTAAGCCATAATCATCAACATTAACAGAAATAAACACTTAAAATAGATCACTCTGTTTGTAATGACTATATATAATACTGTATATGAGTTTCCCTTTTTGTATTGAAGAACTGAAATAAATTAACTTTTTGATGATATTCTAATTTAGTGAGAAGCACTTGTAGGTGCCCAGAACAGCGAACATGAAGCTGAAGCTGTGGAGAGGCAGGAAAACTATTTGCATGAGGTGAAGTGATGTCCCCTGGTGCAGCACACACAGTATCATTCCATCAACATTCTCTCTGCACTAAGCAGCAAGATCTCATGATAATTTGGGGGATCTTAGGCTATGTGCCCACGTAGCAGATTTGATGCAGAGCGTTTTTGCCTCTCTCTGGCAGAAAAAAACGCATGTAAATCTGCATGCGTTTTTTTCTGCCAGAGAGAAGCGTTCTTTCAGCGTTTTTACATGCGTTTTTACATGCGTTTTCGCATGCGTTTTTTCAAGCAGTTTTCTAAGCAATTTTGACCATCACTTGGAAAAGTGCTTGACAAGTTGGTCACACAATATAAATCCATGCAACCAGCATGGATTTATAATGTGTGAACAACTGATGCTTTAAATGCAGCATCTATAGTAAAAAAAAAAGAGAAAAAACGTTAAAAATAAAAAAAAAACTGTATACTCACTTCTCCGGTCTCCTCCAGTCTCCTCCCGGTGGCGATCCTGCAATCCTCTCTCTTCGGCAACCCGCAGTGTACTGTCAGGACCTGCGGTGACGTCATTTACTCAGCTGATGGTCACGTGACCATCATCTGACCGCCGACGTCAGCGGTCGCGTGACCATCAGGTGACTAAATGACATCACCGCAGGTCCTGACAGAACACCGCGGGACGCTGAAGAGAGAGGACCCGCCGGGAGCAGACTGGATGAGACCAGAAAGCAGACCAGGGGCTGCCAGAGAGGTGAATATACAGGGTTTTTTTTTTTTTTAACTTTTTAATTTCTTTTTTTCACTGCGTGGTAGCCGGGATGAAGAGGAGTTGTAGTCTCCTCTTCATCCCGGGTACCACACGCACCGTGATTACTCTGCAAATTCACGGCCATTGAATTTCATTGAAACGCAGCAAATCCACATATACCTGCGGGTTTTCTGCGTTTCAATGTTCCTCAATGGCCACAAATTTGCAGCGTAATCACGGTAGAAATGGTCATGCTGCGTTTTGCAACACAATGCGAATTCAGCGCACAAATTAGCGCATCATGTGCACAGCACATCCGTATTCACATTGCTTTGCATGGCAGACTGTTTTACAAGCATTTTTGCTGCGCTTTCGCAGCCGTAAAAACGCCGCAAAAACGCTATGTGGGCACATGGCCTTACTGTTTTTAGTTAAAAGAGAATGTAGAGAGTATCATATTGTTTGCACTGCAGACGGGGACATTGCTACACTTGTTGAGAAGAGTTGTCACCGCCACTCCGCAGCTTCAATATCCATGACTTTAAACAAAAGAGAGTGAATTATCAGAAGTAAGAACCCTATCAAAGTTTTGCTTGTCTCTGCAGAACTTCATTGTCTATCATTAGCACACTGCTCTCTGCACTAATCAGTGTGACAACAGTTCAATCAAAGCAGAGATCAATATATTACAATGATATTATATTGTGTTTGGAGGAACTGTGGGAGCCTCATATTGTGTGGGAGGTCACTGTGGGAACATCATAGTGCGTGAGGGTCACTATGGTGGTTTCAGAGTGTGGGATCTGTGGGGATATCATACTGTGTTGGGGCAATGTAGTAGCATCCATTTTTCTTGTATGAAGAAAAAAATGAATAATTTCTCCTACCAATTAAACAGTAAAACATGGACAGCACATGGATGATGTCCATGTGCTTTTTGTTTTTTTTGTCATGGAACCAATGACTTACATTGGTATGTTTGATCCATAAAACAAATCAAAGTAAGACAATTGGTCCACAAAAAAATTGACAGATGAAAAAGCACAATGATTGTAATGAGCTTATTATCTATTCTCAAAAATAACGGCTTGTAAATGTAACAAAAATACTGATATGTGGAAGTACCCTTTATGTGAGTCTTGAAAATATTATTTTTACTTTCTATCATGGGTCTTCAAACTATTATTTTCCCTTTCTATCATGGAGTAAAGTTATTTTAAAGTACTGTAGTTTAAGAAGAAAAAACTATTTCTAGTTATTTTTCTATTACATTATTTTATTTCACTTGGAAAACTAAGCTGTAGAAATTCAATCAAAGCCTGAGGAGCAAAAAGAGGCCACGTTGTTAGATTCTGAAAAATCAATACCTTTCAAGAAGACATCTCTGCAATGCCACTGTAAGTCAGATAATAGTCTGTCTGTGGCCCGAAAATAAGGTGCATTGAAAAGTGACATTAACAACCCTCTTGTTACTGAAGGGTCAGCAAATGATCACCTGGCTTTAGCTCTCACACGTGTAAATGGAAATCCCACTCCTCACTATTGCATCATGTTTGCTTTCAAGTAAGGTGTAACTTACATCACTGCAATCATAATTCTAGACATCAAAGAAAATCAAAAACTCAGTTGACTTGTTCTTCTCCAGACCATTTTCATAGTTATGAAAGTATATAGAGTATTCATATCAGTTTCTTGCCATGACATAGTCTCTAGTGATGAGCGAGCACTAAAATGCTCGGGTACTCGTTGCTCGGGTCGGGCAAATTGAAATGCTCGTTCCGAGCAATGAGCCCAATGTAAGTCTATGGGAAACTCGAGCATTTTTCCGCGGCTCCCGCCGGCGGTCTACAGAGGGTCTAACAATTGCCCAAATAGATAGGAACAGTGCTCAAATGACATTGGAACAGCATGGGGAAGACTCCTGGAAGCATCTCTGACTCCCAGGTCACTGCTGTCAACAATGTTGTCAGAGGTATTACGCCACTTTTACTGACTCACAAAAAACATACAAAACTAAATCAAAATGGATTTTCCTGGGAAAAATGTTAAGAAACATCCTTTCCAGGGTAATGACTTGTATATAAGGCAAAATAAATATACAAAAACAAAAATGCTCCTCCACACCTTGGGCTATATTCACACATAGCGTTTTTGATGCATTTTTGCACTTTTGCATTGCTTTCAACAGTGAAAAATGCTTTCACTGGGAAATGTCACTTTAACCTTTTTACTACCTTATCTGGCCATGTTGTGTGTGAGACATTATCAGACACATTCATACAGTGCTGAAAAGACATGGGAACAGCATGGGTAAAACCCCTGAAAGTATCTCTGACTCTCAGGGAACTGCTTAAAACTGTGGTCATCCCATCAGACGTGATCTTATATTACTGCGGTAATAATACAGCCATTTTTGGCAACGTGACAAATCTTAAACTCCATTTAAAATGGACAAGGTGTGTGTCAAGGGATGGGGAAGAGAACATAATGATGATGGCGATAGTGCACGCAGAGGCCGTGGGCACGATGAAAATGTGCCTGCTGAGAGAGCACAGCGAACACCCACATCATGGTGAACTACCTTCCGGTCCCAATTTCTAGGGTCCGCGGAACATCACTATTGAAACCAGAGCAGTGTGAAAAGGTTGTTGGTTGGATAGCATATAAAGCATCCAGTCATTTTGCCACCACCACCACCCTGTCTTCCACACGGTCAAGTCTCAGTAGCCATGAGTCTGAACCACATATTCCTCACCCTGATCCTCCTTCCTCCCACCATGCCGAGTGCCTGGAGACAACAGATCCCACACTTGGACACACAGAAGAGCTGTTCACTTTTCCATTTGTAAATTCGAGTGTCTCGCCCGGCCAGCTTCAAGCGAGTCAAGAGGAGAACGCGTGTAGCGATGCCCAAATATTGGAGCAGCCACAGAGTTTGCCACCACCAGCATCAACACCCTGTGTTTCACATGGTTCAGTCTCAGTAGATGTGAGTTTGGACCACATTATTATTAGTGATGAGCGAGCATGTTTGCTACTGCTTGGTGCTCGCCCGAGCATCTCGCTGCTCGAGATGCTCGGCGCTCACCGAGTATTTCCGGGGTTGCTCGGCGGGAGCTCGGGTCTCCTCCTTGCATGTTTGGTGCTCTTTAGATTGAAAATCAACATGCTGGGATTGCCTGCCACTCACTGAAATGTCGTAGCCATGTTGGTTGTGGCATTACAGTGATTGGTTGCTGCTGCTGTTAGATATTTCTAGAAATAGGCCCAGGTCTCAGGGGCCAGGAATAATTTTTTGGGGGATTTTTATCCTCATTATTTGCTTAAAAAGCAATCCAGAGAACACAGTTTTTCTGCGCCATTTGCTTGTTGGCACTGCAGAAGGTCCTTTCCATATTACAGCGCTAAAAATCCAGCTATTTAAAATTGTGGTTTGTTCGTCACACGGATCACATATAATTGCGCTGAAAATACTGCCATTTCTGGCCTCCATTAAAAAAATGTTTAGTGTGTCAGTGAAGCAATTGACACCAGATTGCTGTTCAAAATAGTTACTTACAGGCCAGGTATTCAAAACTGTGTTTTCTCTGTCACACGGATCACATATATGTTTTCAGAAAATACTGCCATTTCTGACCTCCATTAAAAATTTGTTTCAGTTTGTCAGTGAAGCAATTGACACCAGATTGCTGTTCAAAATAGTTACCTACAGGCCAGGTATTTAAAACTGTGTTTTCTCCAACACACAGATCACATATACTTTTTCAGAAAATACTACCATTTCTGACCTCCATTAAAACTTTGTTTCAGTGTGTCAGTGAAGCAATTGACATCAGTTTGCTGTTCAAAATAGTTACCTACAGGCCAGGTATTTAAAACTGTGGTTTGTCCGTCACACGGATCACATATAAATTCGCTCCAAATTCAGTCATTTGTTGTGAGTTGGAAGATATTGTCCTCCATTTAAAATGGGCAAGGCATGTGGCAAGGGGTGGGGAACTGGTTGTGATGGTGATGATGTTGAATGCAGAGGCCTAGGCCGTGGGCAAGCTGAAATTGTGCCACAACAAACATCCACATTTTCTCGCTCGACCTTCCTGTCCCAATTAATAGGGGACCGCAGAATACCACTATTGAACACAGAGCAGTTTGAAAAGGTTATTGGTTGGATAGCAAATAATGCTTCCAGTCACTTAGCCACCACCACCACCTTGTCTTCCACACGGTCAAGTCTCAGTATCTGGAACGGATATTCCTCACCCTGAATCTCCTTCCTCCTACCATGTTGAGTGTCCAGAGACAACTGATCCCACACTTGGACACTCCGAAGAGCTGTTCACTTTTCCATTTATAGATTCGGGCCTCTCGTCCGGTCCACTTGAAGCGGGGCAAGAGGAGATTGCATGTAGCAATGAGGAACCAGGAAGATCCAGCTGAACAAATCTTCTAAAATCCATATTTTATTGGGTCATACAAAAAATATTTTAAAAGTCAACCTTGGAGAAGAACAGCAAACGCGTTTCGAACTAAAGGTTCTTAATCATTGCATAGCAAAAAAACAGCAAGGAAGTGGTATTTATATGTCATGTCCTGCTATGCACCTGTTCAGAGCTAGATTATTCAGAAATGTAAACACACATACCATATTAAAATCGTATAGCATAAAAACAATGCATATAAATGTGAAAAATCCAAGAGAAAAAAAGAAAGGAACATAAACATAATAATAATCCATAAATAATCACTCATAATGATACATCAAATCATGTCTGATATTTGGATTTTAGAAGATTTGTTCAGCTGGATCTTCCTGGTTCCTCATTGTTCGCCCTGTACCACTCCTGACTCCGTGCTGTTGGTCTTCTAGGTGGGTGAGCTGATTTTTTCCTTTCTTTTTCTGCTGCATGTAGCAATGCCCAAATATTTGAGCAGCCACGGTGACACGAAGACGACGGTGGGAAAGTGTCACAAGAGATGGACGATGATGAGACACAATTGCAAGAAAGTCAGGAGGAGGACCAGAGTGCGGAAGTGAAAGATGAGGTGGTGGATGATATAGTACCTGACCCAATCTGGCAGGAAGACATGCAGAGAGAGGAGAGCAGCACACAGGGGGAGGCAATCAGAGCACCCCAACAGGCAGGAAGAAGCAGTGTGGTGGCCGCAGAAAGAAGGCAGGCAACCATTCCCCATAACACCAACATGAAGGAAGTTGCCAGTACAACTCTTAGGTCTTCCCAAGTCTGGTTGTTTTTTAAAGACTCTGCCAATAACCCCAAAAAGGCCATTTGCACCACCTGCCAGGACAGCATCAGCAGGGGTGGCAAATCGACCAGCCTGACCACCACCAGCATGATCAGGCACATGGCAGCAAAGCACCCTATTTTGTGGGCCAAACCCCAGGGTCCAGGAACAGTGTCTGCAGGTGGCAGGATTGCTTCTTCTGCTGTTGTGCATGCAAGCCAATCCCCTGTCTATGGTGCATGCGAAGATGCCTCCTGCCCTGCACCTGTTGTTTCACACTCTCAAGCAGCAGCATCAGGAAGCACGTCCACGTCCTTGTCCCGGTGCAGCGTTCAGTTGTCCATACCCCAGTCCTTGGAACGCAAGCCCAAATATGCATCCAAAGCCCCACAGGCCACACTACTTAATTCCCACATTTCACGACTGCTTGCGCTCGAAATGATGCCTTTTAGGCTCGTGGAGACCGAAGCATTCCGCAACCTGATGGCGGCCTTCCCTCGGTACTCAGTCCCCAGCCGCCACTATCTCTCCTGGTGTGCCGTCTCCGCATCACACAAGCATGTGTCCAAAAACATTACCCGTGCCCCCAACAATGCAGTTACTGGGAAAATCTACCTAACTACGGACATGTGGACAAGTGCTTGAGGGCAGGAATGGTACATCTCGCTGACGGCACACTGGGTTAACATAGTGGAAGCCGGGACCCAGTCGGACCTTGGACGGAACACGTTCTCCCGACGCCAATCATTGCAGGCCCTAGGTCAATCAGGTTTGCCCCCACAATCTACAGCTCCTGCACCTCATCCTCCTCAGCCTAATCCTCCTCTTCAGCCTCCATCTCCGAAATGACCACATCAGTCACAAGCTGTAAGCACTGCAGCACTGCCTCGGCCAAGCGGCAACAGGCTGTGCTGAAGCTAATTTGCTTAGGTGACAAACTGCACAATGCTGAAGAGTTGTGAATGGCTCTGAAAGAGCAGGCAGATCTGTGGCTCACACCGCTGAACCTACTGCCAGGCATGGTTGTGTGTGACAATGGCCGGAAACTGGTGGTGGCTCTGAGGCGAGGCGAGCTCACACATGTACCATGCCTGGCCCATGTGCTTAACCTCATGGTTCAGCGGTTTCTCAAATCCCACCCGGATCTGTCGGATCTACTTGCTAAAGTACGCCGCCTGTGTGCCCATTTTAGAAAGTCACCTGCAGCTTCCGCCACCCTTGCCGTGTTTCAGCAGCGTTTGCAGCTTCCGGCTCACAGATTGGTATGTGATGACCCCACTCATTGTATCTCTACACTGCAGATGTTGGGAAGGATTTGTGAGCAGAAGAGGGCCTTTGTTGAGTACCAGCATCAACAAGGCCGTCAGTATTCAGTTCAGACTCCGCACATAAGACCTCAGGAATGGACATGGATGTCAGACATATGTACCATCCTCTAAAACTTTGAGGACTCCACCAAGACTGTGAGCGGCGATGTCACGATAATTAGCGTCACCATCCCGCATCTTTATCTTCTGAAGCGCTCTCTGCTCACAATCAAAGCGGATGCATTGCAGGCGGAGCACAATGAGATGGACCAAGGAACCATACAGGGTGATTACACACAGACCAGCCTCAACTCATCCAAATGTGGATTGGGTGACAACGAGGAAGAGGAGGAGGAAGAACAGGGGATAGTGTCATGCACTATAGACGGTACTACCTGCACAACTGTCATACTGTCTGTTCAGCAAGGATGGCCAGAGGACAGAGAGGAGGAGGAGAGCATGGTCAGTCATCTTCTTGGTGAGGACACGAAAGTCTTGCCTGTTAGCAGTCTGTCACACATGGCTTAGTTTATGTTACGCTGCCTTTCCCATGACCCTCGCGTTCTCA
Organism: Phyllobates terribilis; assembly: GCF_046119375.1. Taxonomy (NCBI): domain Eukaryota; kingdom Metazoa; phylum Chordata; class Amphibia; order Anura; family Dendrobatidae; genus Phyllobates; species Phyllobates terribilis. The sequence continues at coordinate 805,312,533 of NW_027362762.1, forward strand.
AAATTTTTGGTGACAGTCATTACTGGTTGGTTGCATTTCTAGACGCACGCTACAAGGAGAACTTTATATCTCTTATTCCTGAGGCAGACAGGTCTACAAAAATGAGACAGTATCAGGAGGTCCTTGTTGCGGAACTATTAAAAAAATTCCCATCTGAAAATGCTGGCAGCAAAGGTCACAGTTTGTTGGAAAACCAAGGAGTACAGGCAATAGAGACACAAATGCATACCAGCAGAGGTAGGGGAACACTGTCAAAGTTCTGGGACAGTTTTCTCAGACCCTTCCATCGCACAGGCCCTGAGGTGAGGGGTACTCTCACAAGGAGTGCAAAGTTTGGGAAGATGTTGAGAGAGTTCCTTGCCGACCATACCAACATCCTCCGTGATTCCTCTGTGCCTTATAATTATTGGGTATCAGAGCGGGTTTTTAGTGCCACTGGTGGAATTATAACTGATAAGCGCATCTGCCTGTCAACTGAAAATGCTGACAGGCTGACTCTTATAAAAATGAGCAAGGGCTGGATTGGGCCAGAGTTTTCAATACCACCGAATGATAGCAGCGTAACATAAACTCAAATACTGTGTACTTTTTTGGGGAGGTCTAGCTCTATTCCAATGCACCTCTGTCTTCACACCCAGACATGGTATACACTTCCTGATTTTGTCTATTTGCTCTTGTCCTCCTCCTCATCCTCATTCTCATCCTCCACCACCATATCACCACCATATCAACCATATCTATGTCTCTTGCAAGGGAGATTGGAGTTCCTCTAAATTTTTGGCAGCCGTTGCATTCACTGCATAGGCAAATAGTATGGGAGGCCCACTTCCTAATAATGGGAGCATGGGAGTTCACCTGATGAAGGCTTGCATGCCATCGAAACGCGTTGTGTTTTTAGAAGGACGTTATTAAAAGGTAGTAATTGCTGAATTTTATATGCCTTAGCCCTTCTTATCACCAGCTTTTACCTTTTGCATTTTCTACATTTTATCCCTTTGGGGTTACTGGTGAGCTGCTTTGGCTTACTTTTTAATTTTAGCTCATGGACTGTTTGCCCCTCATTTTGACATCCTAGCGCTTCTTACTACCAGCTTCAACATCTTTTTTCTTTTAAATTGTTAGTGGGGTTTTTCTTAAATTTTGGCAGCCTTTCGACTCACTACATTCCCTATAACTGTATACAAGACCCTCTCCTTTCTAATGGGAACATGTCGTTGCTATGGTCCAGCTCTATGTGTCTTTAAATTGTTAGTGCGGTTTTTCCCAAATTTTGAAAGCTGTTGGACTCACTGCACACCCTATAACTGAATAGCAGACCTTCTCCTTTCTAATGGGAACATGTCGTTACTGTGGCCCAGCTCTATGTGTCTTTAAATTGTCAGTGGGGTTTTTCCTAAATTTTGGCAGCTGTTTGACTCACTGCATACCCTATAACTGTATAGCAGACCCTCTCCTTTCTAATGGGAATTTCATACTCGTTACTGTGGCCCAGCTCTATGTGTCTTTAAATTGTTATTGGGGTTTTTCCCAAATTTTGTCAGCCCTTGCAGTCACTGCATGGGTATTACTACTATAGGAGACCCACTCCTTTATAATGAGAACATTTTTTTACTGAGACCCTCCTCTTTGGCTCTTCAAAGGGGTTTTGGGGTGCATCCAAATTTTTGGAAGCCCTTGCAGTCACTGCATACACAATAACAGTATAGGAGACCCACTCTTTAATAATGGGAACAACAGAGCATAGCTGACTGCTGGCCCTTTAAGAATAGTAAGGCTGTAAAAATAGTGTTTGTGACTTTCAGAGTCCCTTCTTCATAAATGAAACAGGATGTGTCTGATAATGTTTCACACACCACATGGCCAGATAAACTTGTAAAATGTTAAAATGACATTTCCTAGTGAATGCATTTTTCACCTTTGAAAGCAATGCAAAAGTACAAAAATGCATCAAAAACCCTACATGTGAACATAGCCCAAAGTGTAGAGGAGCATTTTTGTTTTTGTATATATATTTTGCCTTATATACAAGTCATTACCCTGGAAAGGATGTTCCTTAACATATTTCCCAGGAAAATCCATTTTCATTTAGTTTTTGCATGTTTTATTGTGAGTCCGTAAAAGTGGCATAATACTCTGACAACATTGTTGACAGCAGTGACCTGGGAGTCAGAGATGCTTCCAGGAGTCTTCCCCATGCTGTTCCCATGTAATTTGAGCAATGTTCCCATCGATTTGGGCAATTTTTAGGCCCTCTGCAGACTACCGGGGGGTCCGCCATAAAAATGCTTGCATTTTCCATAGACTTACTACACCCGTGACAGTAGATATGTGGGCATAACCTTGATTTAATAAAAAATAGAATTTGAGTTTTTGTCATTTGTGAGTCCTAGAAGATACATAGAGAGTACCTTGCCGACCATACCAACATCCTCCGTGATTCCTCTGTGCCTTATAATTATTGGGTATCAGAGCGGGTTTTTAGTGCCACTGGTGGAATTATAACTGATAAGCGCATCTGCCTGTCAACTGAAAATGCTGACAGGCTGACTCTTATAAAAATGAGCAAGGGCTGGATTGGGCCAGAGTTTTCAATACCACCGAATGATAGCAGCGTAACATAAACTCAAATACTGTGTACTTTTTTGGGGAGGTCTAGCTCTATTCCAATGCACCTCTGTCTTCACACCCAGACATGGTATACACTTCCTGATTTTGTCTATTTGCTCTTGTCCTCCTCCTCATCCTCATTCTCATCCTCCACCACCATATCACCACCATATCAACCATATCTATGTCTCTTGCAAGGGAGATTGGAGTTCCTCTAAATTTTTGGCAGCCGTTGCATTCACTGCATAGGCAAATAGTATGGGAGGCCCACTTCCTAATAATGGGAGCATGGGAGTTCACCTGATGAAGGCTTGCATGCCATCGAAACGCGTTGTGTTTTTAGAAGGACGTTATTAAAAGGTAGTAATTGCTGAATTTTATATGCCTTAGCCCTTCTTATCACCAGCTTTTACCTTTTGCATTTTCTACATTTCATCCCTTTGGGGTTACTGGTGAGCTGCTTTGGCTTACTTTTTAATTTTAGCTCATGGACTGTTTGCCCCTCATTTTGACATCCTAGCGCTTCTTACTACCAGCTTCAACATCTTTTTTCTTTTAAATTGTTAGTGGGGTTTTTCTTAAATTTTGGCAGCCTTTCGACTCACTACATTCCCTATAACTGTATACAAGACCCTCTCCTTTCTAATGGGAACATGTCGTTGCTATGGTCCAGCTCTATGTGTCTTTAAATTGTTAGTGCGGTTTTTCCCAAATTTTGAAAGCTGTTGGACTCACTGCACACCCTATAACTGAATAGCAGACCTTCTCCTTTCTAATGGGAACATGTCGTTACTGTGGCCCAGCTCTATGTGTCTTTAAATTGTCAGTGGGGTTTTTCCTAAATTTTGGCAGCTGTTTGACTCACTGCATACCCTATAACTGTATAGCAGACCCTCTCCTTTCTAATGGGAATTTCATACTCGTTACTGTGGCCCAGCCCTATGTGTCTTTAAATTGTTATTGGGGTTTTTCCCAAATTTTGTCAGCCCTTGCAGTCACTGCATGGGTATTACTACTATAGGAGACCCACTCCTTTATAATGAGAACATTTTTTTACTGAGACCCTCCTCTTTGGCTCTTCAAAGGGGTTTTGGGGTGCATCCAAATTTTTGGAAGCCCTTGCAGTCACTGCATACACAATAACAGTATAGGAGACCCACTCTTTAATAATGGGAACAACAGAGCATAGCTGACTGCTGGCCCTTTAAGAATAGTAAGGCTGTAAAAATAGTGTTTGTGACTTTCAGAGTCCCTTCTTCATAAATGAAACAGGATGTGTCTGATAATGTTTCACACACCACATGGCCAGATAAACTTGTAAAATGTTAAAATGACATTTCCTAGTGAATGCATTTTTCACCTTTGAAAGCAATGCAAAAGTACAAAAATGCATCAAAAACCCTACATGTGAACATAGCCCAAAGTGTAGAGGAGCATTTTTGTTTTTGTATATATATTTTGCCTTATATACAAGTCATTACCCTGGAAAGGATGTTCCTTAACATATTTCCCAGGAAAATCCATTTTCATTTAGTTTTTGCATGTTTTATTGTGAGTCCGTAAAAGTGGCATAATACTCTGACAACATTGTTGACAGCAGTGACCTGGGAGTCAGAGATGCTTCCAGGAGTCTTCCCCATGCTGTTCCCATGTAATTTGAGCAATGTTCCCATCGATTTGGGCAATTTTTAGGCCCTCTGCAGACTACCGGGGGGTCCGCCATAAAAATGCTTGCATTTTCCATAGACTTATTACACCCGTGACAGTAGATATGTGGGCATAACCTTGATTTAATAAAAAATAGAATTTGAGTTTTTGTCATTTGTGAGTCCTAGAAGATACGGCATACTGTGTGTTCTTCCACTAAGCTCTGTGCCATTTCCGTGACATCAGGTTTAGTAATTTTCTTTTGTTAACCCTTTTAATTTATCTAATTGTATATATTGTATTGTTTTGTTCCCATTTTGTACCCTCTTCTTATATTTTTCATAAACACTATCTATCTTTCCGGATTAAATATGTAAAATTCCTCTGTTCCCTTTGCTCTGTAAACCACACCCCTGAAGCCATACGCTAATTCTAATGGGTGTTTAATCGGCCTGTATAAACAATTGGTGGTGGCAGATAGTAGTTCTTTTTGTTATTGTAGAGTTGGCAGTGACCATACTGGGGTATATATATATATTCCATACATTAGAATCAGAGGTGTATATACCATACGCTCAGTGTGAGTTCCCCAATAACCGGCCTATTAGTGGAAGTAGCCAGGGCCTTGTCCATCACTCATCATTCAATTGCATAATTGTCTTGATGATTGGAGGCAGCAGAGTTGCGTTCCCTGACAAACTGATGACAGCAGTGGGATCTGCGTGATCTTTCAAGTGTCATGTGTGACAAATTGGTGGCAAGCGGTGAGATCTGCGCAACCCTCTCGGCTACATTATCTTTGACATGCACACATAGATATTCACCTAAGAAAGATAAAACCTCACTTTTACTTTCTTAAATATTCAGGTTTGTTAAACTTTTGCATTGACTGACAGTACTGTAGTTGTTCAATAATAAAATTAATCATCAAAAATACAAATGGCCTAATAATTGTGCACACAAAGTAGAATGTAAGCTGTTTTGGTCAGCGGGTATATCTTCTCTCCCCCACTTGTATTTTCTGAGCAATTTCAATATTTCTAGATTTGCACAAATTTATTCACAGAAAATCAAAATTTGGGAGGAAAATTTGGCACATCTGACATATTCAAACTTCAAAAGATCCACTCATCGCTATATGGAAGCTTTCTCTATTTTAGCAGCCTGCAATTTTACTTTTGCTTGACTGTTTTCAAATATCGCAACAGTCAAGGATCTTGTTATAGTCTTTCTGTCTCATCCAAGGACTGCAGCTAAGGGGAGGCAGCAGGTCAAAGAATACTGTTAAACTTCCTACTTCCAAATTGTAAAAAGATCACATATAGCTGCCAAATCAGAAAATGTTGAGGTAGTTAGTGTCGAGCGAGTATGTTTGGTTAACCCTTTCGCCGAGTATACTCGGCCGAGCACCAAGTATTTATAGAATGCTCGGGCTTTAAGTTTTCGTCGCTCCGTGAACATGATTTGCAACTGTTTGACAGATTTAATACATGTGAGGAATGCTGGAAAAACAGGCATTCCTCACATGTATTAAATCTGTCAAACACTATCTCGCTCAACACTAGAGGTAGTCTATCTAGGTGGACAAGATAGCTGCATGGGGCAATGGTGCTCTGGTATGCAAAGCCTGCTCACTAGAGATGAGCGTTGTTCTACTCAAACTGTTCGCCAATCTCAAATTCGAGCTGTTTTGGGCGGTGTTCGAGCCGTTCGGCGAACACGAACAATTTGAGAAAAATTCGGCTGTTCGAGGTTATGTTCGATAACTGTTCGTGCACCAAAATCATAACTGGATTTTTTCTCAGTAATGATGAAAATTAATGTTAATATGCAGTTTGAGTGTACAGCGGGGTGGGGGGAGGGGCAGGGGATGGATCTCTGCAGGAACAATGAAGATCTCCATTTTTTTTTCTCTTTCCCGCATTTACAGTGGGGAGGTGCAATCTGTCAGCCTATCAGCAGCGCACACACGGAGCGAAGTGCTTTTTTTCACACAAGCAAGGGCATGTGTCATTGGCAGTGTATGTCACATGTCCTTGCCGTATAAGACCAAGCCATTTTCCCCGTCGCCACCATTTTCTCACTGCTGCAGCTGCGTGTTAGACGGCACCGCTGTTGCTGTGTGCGCTATACCTTGTTAATTTCAAGCCAATTTTCGCACAAATATACAGATAGCTTGGGAGTAGGGAATAGTTGTGATTGCAGTCCTTTTAAGGACTAGGTTACAGCATTTCCTACGACTTTTATCAGGGAGGTCTGTGCTCTTAAATAGATAGGTTGTGGGAGTAAAGACTAATTGTAATTGGAGTCCTTTTCAGGACTAGGTTACATGAGTTCCTATCAGTTTTTGCCAGGCAGGTCTGTGCCAGTGCTGTGCAAGTTTTTTTCACAGCATTTGGCTGAATCTAGCAAAGCTAATCCTTTTTGGCCTATTGCAGAGTGTGTTAGTCAGTGGAGTAGCCTATCTGTGTTGCAAGATATACCACCTGTGTATAGAATACCAATTTTTTTACTGCACCTAGTGAAGTAAAATCTTTTGGGCATAGCATCATTCTATTAGTCCATCTATAGTGACCTCCATCAGGTTGCAAATTAAAACTAATTTTTATCTGCATCTACAGTACCTCTGAAAAAATATTTGGGCTTCTAGCAGTGTGTGGGACTTGTTCTATTAGTCCATCTATACTGACCTCCATCAGGTTGCAAACTGAATATATTTTTTTCTGCATCTACCTCTGAAAAAATATTGGGCTTCTAGCTGTGTGTGGGTCTTGTTCTATTAATCCATCTATACTGACCTCCATCAGGTTGCAAACTGAATATAATTTTTTTCTGCATCTAGCTCTGAAAAAATATTTGGCCTTCTAGTAGTGTGTCGGACTTTCTCTATTAGTCCATCTATACTGACCTCCATCAGGTTGCAAATTAAAACTAATTTTTATCTGCATCTACAGTACCTCTGAAAAAATATTTGGGCTTCTAGCTGTGTGTGGGACTTGTTGTATTAGTCCATCTATACTGACCTCCATCAGGTTGCAAACTGAATATATTTTTTTCTGCATCTACCTCTGAAAAAATATTTGGCCTTCTAGTAGTGTGTCGGACTTTCTCTATTAGTCCATCTATACTGACCTCCATCAGGTTGCAAATTAAAAATAATTTTTATCTGCATCTACAGTACCTCTGAAAAAATATTTGGGCTTCTAGCTGTGTGCGGGACTTGTTGTATTAGTCCATCTATACTGACCTCCATCAGGTTGCAAACTGAATATATTTTTTTCTGCATCTACCTCTGAAAAAATATTTGGCCTTCTAGTAGTGTGTCGGACTTTCTCTATTAGTCCATCTATACTGACCTCCATCAGGTTGCAAATTCAAAATAATTTTTTTCTGCATCTAACCCAGCCAATAGTTTTGGCCTAATACCACAGTTTGGCCACTCAGCTCTGCTCGGTTACCATCCATTGTTTTTTTGTGCAAACAACTCCAGAGTTGTGAATTAGTTAACCACCAAAATGAGTGGAAAAAGGCCTGCTGCTGGTGGAAAGGGGAATAGGCGTGTTGGGAAGGGGAAAAAAGGTTGTGTCCGTGGGGTAGGTGTTAAAGCAACAGTAACATCTGCAGAAGAAAGACCATCTTCCAGCCAAACTAAAATGTCTACTTCTTTTAGCGGACAATGTGATAAGATCCCTTTCTTACGGCCACGCCAATCGCTACAAATTCCAGATGAGGCACAAAAACAGCAGGTGCTTAAACGGATATTAAGTGCTCCTTTAAGTGGGCTCTCCTCCACATCAACTTCAACATCACAAATACTCCAGTCCTCAAAGGTGTCACCCAAATCGCACTTGCTTCCTCACAGCTCCCAAATCCCCAGCTGCCCGTCTGAGTATGAGGTAGAACAGATGGTTGAGTCTGCAGAGCTGTTTACTCATACTATAGCCTGGGAATCAGAGGTCGACTCCAGCGCTTCTGTGAATCCAGACGAGGAAATGATCTGCACTGATGCCCAGAATCTTTATGAGTCGGATCCAGGACCAGACGCAGAAGGTTCTGACCATAATGTAGACCCTCATTCCCAAACTGTAACTCCTGTTGGTGGAGACAATGAGGAAGACGATGATAAGACTCAAATACCTGATTGGAGCGACAACTTTAGTTTTTTGTCAGGGCAGGAACAGGTTGGCTCTGAGGACGACGGGTGTGATAACGCACAGGGTGATGATGATGAGGTCGGAGATCCCACTTACTGTCAACCCACAGTCAGCCAAGAGATGAGGTCTGCAGAGGAGGTGGAGGAAGATGCTAGTGACGACGAGGTCAGGTTGCGCCTTCCTGGACAGAGACGTAGTACTGGAAGCACGTCAACTACTGCATCCTCAAACACAACTCTGCCTCTCACCACAAGTCGTGGTGGCTCTTCAGGTCGCATGGGTGCTAAGCCTTGCATAGCCTGGGCATTTTTTCAGATCG